>NC_086325.1:120247510-120920010 GCF_036172605.1 Pelobates fuscus
ATCTTTTTCTCCCCAGTCCTTTTGTGTCATTGTCCCCTTCCCCAGCCCCTATGCATGTGTGTGTCATTGTCCCCTTCCCAAGTCCATATGTATGTGTGTCATTGTCCCCTTTCCCATCCCCTATGTATGTGTCTGTGTCATTGTCCCCTTCCCCAGCCCCTATGCATGTGTGTGCCATTGTCCCCTTCCCAAGTCCAACAAAAACCTCTATAAATAGGGCTAATCCCAGTGTCCCATTGGTCCATAATGTGGGAGTGTCCAGTGGCCAGCTTTTCGTTGGAGGACATCACCCTTGGACCAACGAAAAGCTGGCCACTGGACACTCCCACATTATGGACCGATGGGACACTGGGATTAGCCCTATTTATAGAAGTTTATGTTAAGGAGAGGGTAGGATGTATTTTTTACAATCTTTGATATTGCCTGTGATTTCTTTTACTGTGCGGTCCCTGATGAAGTTCTTGTTTGAACGAAACGCGTTGGACCTATTGCTGCACTTTTAAATTTTATTTCTTTGGTGTCATTTCACCTTTTTTAAGAAAATAAAATTACCAATTTTTTATACTACTACTCATCTGGAGTCCTGTGTTCCATTGACTGCTTGACATTAAAGGGACTCTATAGTCTACATATAAAAGCAAGAAAGACAGGTCCCCCAGCCTTCCTTCTTGCTTTTATATGAACTTACATTTAATTAAAAAAAAATTCGAGGTGTTTTTATATTAAAAACTTACCTCCGTTCCAGCGCCGAGCTCCCAGCCAGGCCGCGCCCCTTTTTTCGTCAAAATGACGAAATCGCGGGGCCCAATGGAGAGGGCGATGTGGTGCGCATGCGCGGCTTCGCGCTGCACCAATCGCGTTCTTCATAGAGCGGCATTGACAGCCGCCCTATGAAGAACCTGAGCGCTTTACCGCGCATGTGCGCGGAATGCGCGTTCGCGAGCTGAGCTGTCTGACTGAATCTATATCAATAAGGGGGGACCTACTGTCCCCCCCCGGCCCCCACCCCTGAGCGGTGGGTGGGGGCCCTAAAATTCACAATAGGGAGGGGACCTACTGTCCCCCCCCGGCCCCCACCCCTGTGCGGCGGATGGGGGCCCTAAAATTCACAATAAGGGGGGGGGGCCTACTGCCCCCCCCGGCCCCCACCCCTGAGCGGTGGGTGGGGGCCCTAAAATTCACAATAGGGGGGGGACCTACTGTCCCCCCCCGGCCCCCACCCCTGTGCGGCGGGTGGGGGCCCTAAAATTCACAATAAGGGGGGGACCTACTGCCCCCCCCCCGGCCCCCACCCCTGAGCGGTGGGTGGGGGCCCTAAAATTATCAATAGGGGGGGACCTATTGTCCCCCCCCGGCCCCCACCCCTGAGCGGTGGGTGGGGGCCCTAAAATTCACAATAGGGAGGGGACCTTTTGTCCCCCCCCGGCCCCCACCCCTGTGCGGTGGGTGGGGGCCCTAAAATTATCAATAGGGGGGGACCTATTGTCCCCCCCCGGCCCCCACCCCTGAGCGGTGGGTGGGGGCCCTAAAATTATCAATAGGGGGGGACCTATTGTCCCCCCCCGGCCCCCACCCCTGAGCGGTGGGTGGGGGCCCTAAATACAAAGGGGGTGGGGACCCTAGTTAACCCTCTCCCCCCCCCCCCAAAAAAAAAAACTTATCTCCCTACCTACCCCCCTCACCCTTAAAATAATGAGGGGGGACCCTTTAACTAAAAACCTGTAAAGAAAAAAAAAATAAGATAAAAACAACTTACCATTCGATGTTTTCTTTCTTCTAAAATCTTCTTTCTTCAGCCCCAAAAAAGACCACATAAAAATCCATAATAACCGACGCAATAAAAAAAAAAAAAAAAAAAAAACCCGAGCGCAAAAAAAATAATCCATCTTCACCCATGGAGGGCTCCGCGCAGACTGAGCTCCGCAGGGCGGGGGAAGGCTTATAAAGCCTTGCCCCGCCCTGCAATTAGGCTAAGAACACTCTGATTGGTGGGTTTGAGCCAATCAGAGTGCTCTTTGTCATTTTACAAGCGTGGGAAAGTTCTTTGGAATTTTCCCACGCTTGTAAAATGACACAGAGCAATGTGATTGGATGGCTTGAAATCCATCCAATCACATTGCTCTGTGTCATTTTACAAGCGTGGGAAAATTCCAAAGAACTTTCCCACGCTTGTAAAATGACAAAGAGCACTGTGATTGGATGGCTTGAAATCCATCCAATCACAGTGCTCTGTGTCATTTTACAAGCGTGGGAAAATTCCAAAGAACTTTCCCACGCTTGTAAAATGACAAAGAGCACTGTGATTGGATGGCTTGAAATCCATCCAATCACAGTGCTCTGTGTCATTTTACAAGCGTGGGAAAATTCCAAAGAACTTTCCCACGCTTGTAAAATGACAAAGAGCACTCTGATTGGCTCAAACCCACCAATCAGAGTGTTCTTAGCCTAATTGCAGGGCGGGGCAAGGCTTTATAAGCCTTCCCCCGCCCTGCGGAGCTCAGTCTGCGCGGAGCCCTCCATGGGTGAAGATGGATTATTTTTTTTGCGCTCGGGTTTTTTTTTTTTTTTTTTTATTGCGTCGGTTATTATGGATTTTTATTTGGCCTTTTTTGGGGCTGAAGAAAGAAGATTTTAGAAGAAAGAAAACATCGAATGGTAAGTTGTTTTTATCTTATTTTTTTTTTCTTTACAGGTTTTTAGTTAAAGGGTCCCCCCTCATTATTTTAAGGGTGAGGGGGGTAGGTAGGGAGATACCTTTTTTTTTTTGGGGGGGGGGGGAGAGGGTTAACTAGGGTCCCCACCCCCTTTGTATTTAGGGCCCCCACCCACCGCTCAGGGGTGGGGGCCGGGGGGGGACAATAGGTCCCCCCCTATTGATAATTTTAGGGCCCCCACCCACCGCTCAGGGGTGGGGGCCGGGGGGGGGCAGTAGGTCCCCCCCCTTATTGTGAATTTTAGGGCCCCCACCCGCCGCACAGGGGTGGGGGCCGGGGGGGGACAGTAGGTCCCCCCCCTATTGTGAATTTTAGGGCCCCCACCCACCGCTCAGGGGTGGGGGCCGGGGGGGGGGCAGTAGGCCCCCCCCCCTTATTGTGAATTTTAGGGCCCCCACCCACCGCACAGGGGTGGGGGCCGGGGGGGGGCAGTATGTACCCCCTTATTTTTTATTTTAAGGCCCCCACCCGCCGCACAGGGGTTGGGGCCTGGGGGGGGCAATAGGTCCCCCCTTATTGACAATTTTAGGGCCCCCACCCGCCGCACAGGGGTGGGGGCCGGGGGGGGCAGTATGTCCCCCCCTTATTTTTTATTTTAAGGCCCCCACCCGCCGCACAGGGGTGGGGGCCGGGGGGGGCAGTATGTCCCCCCTTATTTTTTATTTTAAGGCCCCCACCCGCCGCACAGGGGTGGGGGCCGGGGGGGGGGCAATAGGTCCCCCCTTATTGACAATTTTAGGGCCCCCACCCGCCGCTCAGGGTGGGGGCCGGGGGGGGGGAGGAGAGTAGGCCCCCCCCCCCTTCAACCACTATTGTGGCCAGACAGCATCCCTGTGGGTTCGGGCTTCAGCTGTCAGCTGAAGCCACGCCCACAGCAGTGCTGACACGCTGTCAGCACACAAAGCGCGTTCACAGTGCTTTGTGTGCTGATAGCCCGTCTGATGCATTCACCCAGAATGCATCGGACGAGAGGCCTTTTTAGGGCCTCTGAACTCGGAAGTCCCTCTGGTGGCCGTCTGATTGACTGCAACAAGAGGTGTTCCAAGCTTCCAATGTAAACACTGCATTTTCTCAGAAAATACAGTGCTTACAAGAAAAAGGCTCCGGGTAGCTGTAGCACTCACCTAAACAACCTCATTAAGCTGAAGTTGTTCAGGTGACTATAGTGTCCCTTTAACAAGGGAAACCAGTATCCCCCCATATTTCCTGGGGAGGCACCTTTGAATGCTCTTCTATTTCTACCATCTCGTGAGTGCATCCATTTAAAGTGCACTACTCACTGTATATACTGTATTACACTATTGTTTTTTTCTTTATATGTTCTCTCTATAGACTGTACAGCCGTATCCCATTTCTGTTTGTGTGTAATTACCTCTTCCCCAGCCCCTCTCTGTTTGTCATTTTCTCCTTCTTTAGCTCATCTGTGTGTTATTGTACCCTTCTCCAGCCCCTCTCCGTGTGTCATTATCCCCTTCTCAAGCCACTCTGTTGTCATTGCACCCTTCCCCAGCCCCTCTCTGTGTCATTGTCCCCGTCCTGATGCTCTACTTTCTCCCTCCTTTGTGCACCTGCTTACATCCCTTCATGTAGTGTGGACAAGCGGACCACAGTAGAGAATCTTATTTTCTTCTATCCGGACTGACAGGAACCTGTTCGCTGCTTTCACTGAGCACTTCCTGTCAGAGTGGTTGGAGAATAAAGATCCTTTACTGTGGTGTAGTCCTCTTGGCCGCCCTACATGAAGTGACTGTCAGGAGCGCTGTCAACCAGCCTGCCACTCACAAACAGCTACTGCATCCATACCTCTTATTGTCAGACATCCCAACATGCCAAAATGCATTTTAGGGAGGTGGCGCCGCAAAAAATCATACACAATATAATGGAAATCACACACACACATCATATTGTGTGTGTGATTTTCAGGATATTCTGTATGACTTGCGGGTGTCAGGGAGCAGCATTCACCATGCGGGAGTCTCCCGGAACTACCGGGAGACTTGGGATGTCTGTATTGTTAGAAGGTAAGTATGTAAATAGGTTGCACAAGAAGAGTACTAGATGTGGCATACCCTACAGGGTCACATTGTCTTACATTTCATGTGTTTGACTTCTGTGAGCAATTTTGCATGAATTTGGGTAAGTTATGTTTTTGAAGAAAAAAATCATTACTTTTTTTGCATATATGTTGTTGTCATCAGAGCAAATATGCAATTTGCAACCCAATTTTTTTTTTTAAAAAGCTCAAGTACAGGTAATCAAGTACAACAGTGCCGGTATTTTCAGTGTATTGTAAGACAAAGGCATACAGGTTTACAATATAATTGGAGTGGAGAACCCTTCGTTAAAAGAAGTAACAGTACAGTTCAAATGTAGAATCCACACACGTATATCCAGTAAACTATAACATGATCAATAAGGAAATTAAAAGAGAACAACACAATTGTTGAGACAAACTGCAGAATTCTCATCTTCCCACTCTATTGACCGTGATGACCAAATTTTATGGAATGTGGTCAATGTGTTTCTGACCTGCGCTGTCAACATGTCCGTGAATTATGTGTCTTTACTCTTTAATAGGACCTGTGCCAATAATGGAATCTCAGCTTGCAGTCATGACTGAGTCATAGTAAAGCATGCTGCTAGGTTAATCATATTAAAAAACCTCTGCTCCTTAGTTGTATCCCATTTTTAAATGAGTAAATTGTAAGTAAATATATTTTTTTTCCTCTGGGTGCACACCCTAATGCAGGGGTAGGAAATATTCAGCAGCCCAGATGTTGTAGCCTACATATCCTGTAATGTGCTTACAATGGACATAAAGTGGTGACAATACTTAGGTATCTAACTATTGCCCAATATCATTACTCCCAGTATTGTCAAAAATCTTGGAAAAATGCGTCCACATGCAACTCTGAATATTATCAAATATCAAATTATATGACCCCTGATGAATCAGGCTTTCATCCAAATCACTCAACTTTGACTGCCCTCTTAAAAGTTTGCAATGACATCCAAATTGGCATGGAACAAGGAGACTTAACTGGAGCTATTTTCCTGGATTTTGCCAAGGCCTTTGACACAGTAGACCATGGTATTCTTTTTCAAAAATTTAAAAACTCAGGCATTGGTGATCGTC
Source organism: Pelobates fuscus (assembly GCF_036172605.1). Classification (NCBI taxonomy): domain Eukaryota; kingdom Metazoa; phylum Chordata; class Amphibia; order Anura; family Pelobatidae; genus Pelobates; species Pelobates fuscus. The sequence goes on from NC_086325.1 coordinate 120,253,361, forward strand.
CACTAACCTAGTTTCGATCATATGTATCAGACCTATTGCAATTTGTGGTAATTTCTGATAGTGACTCCCCCTTTCAGCCACGTGTGGTGTTCCCCAAGGCTCCATACTAGGCCCCCTGCTATTCACATTATTTATAAATGATCTGCCTAACGTCTGCAAATCCTTAACTGTACACATGTATGCAGAGGACACTGTAATCGACGCTAGTAAACCCAATCTACCGCAACTTGAGGCTGTGCTCCAAAACCAATTCACAGAGGTAGAAAAGTGGATAGCAGTTAGCAAACTCTTCCTAAACACCGACAAAACTGCTACAATGATCTTTGGAACAAAACCTAAATCATGTGAACTACAAAATCAACAACTATGTATTAGAACAAATTCAAATAGCACACTGACAGCAGTCTATTCTTTCAAATATCTAGCTATGTTCCTAGATCCCAATCTGTCCTTTGGCCTTCAGGTTGAAAAAAAATGTCTTCAAAACTTTACCCCAAACTAGGTGCCCTGTACAGAAACAAATCCTGCCTAAGCCTTACAGTAAGGAAACAGATAGTGTAACAAATGCTAATGCCGGTCTATGCTAATGCATTGATTATGGGGATGCAGCGTATGCACCTGCATTGCAAACCCACCTTAATAAACTTAATACTAGGGATGTGCATGGGCAAAACATTTGGTTTGGTTCGGAAATTAGGGCAAGTAAAAACATTTGTCTGCTTCGGCAATTCGGACCAATGGCATTTGGTTCGGCACTTCCAAATTACCAAACTACCGAACTTCGGCAATTCGGGAACTTTGGCACTTCGGAACTTCAGCATTTCAGAACTTCAAAGCATCCGAATGTCCGAATTGCATGAAACGAATTGCACATGTCTAGTAAGTGGTTGTGGTGGCAGTCCAGGCACTGGGTGGCAGGAGCCCAATAGACGTGTAAGTGGTTGTGTTGGCAGTTCTGGCACTGTGAGAAGGGAGCACTATTGATGTGTAAATGGTTTTGGTGGCAGTCCTGACACTGGGACACATCTATAGGGCCGTCTTCCAGTGCCCGGACTGCCACCACAACCTATAGGTCTCTTACCCATCTATAGAGCCTCCCAGTGCCTGGACTTTTGCCACTTTTCAGAAATCCGAAGCACTTCAGAACTTCGGCACTACGGCACTTCAGAGATTCGTAAGCATCCGAATTGCACGAAATTCGTCCGAATATACATTCGGAACAAAACTAATTGCACATGTCTACTTAATATTAGTGATGTCGCGAACATAAAATTTTCGGTTCGCGAACGGCGAACTTCCGCAAATGTTCGCGAACGGGTGAACCGGGTGAACCACCATAGACTTCAAAAGGCAGGCAAATTTTAAAACCCACAGGGACTCTTTCTGGCCACAATAGTGATGGAAAAGTTGTTTCAAGGGGTCTAACACCTGGACTGTGGCATGCCGTAGGGGGATCCATGGCAAAACTCCCATGGAAAATTACATAGTTGATGCAGAGTCTGGTTTTAATTCATGAAGGGCATAAATCACCTAACATTCCTAAATAGTTTGGAATAACGTGCTTTAAAACATCAGGTATGATGTTGTATCGATCAGGTAGTGTAAGGGTTACGCCCGCTTCACAGTGACAGACCAAACTCCCCGTTTAACGCAAACAGTTCATTTGCACAACCGCAAACTCCCCATTTGCACAAGGTTGGATACCAAGCTAGCCATGTTCCATTCCTTATCCTCACTGATGTCATTGAAGGTCTCTTTCTCCACCCAGCCACGTACAACACCAAGGGTCCCCGAAAGGTGACAAGCCCCCTGGGACGCCTGCTGTGTTTGGTCTTCCACCTCCTCAAAGTCACCTTCCTCCTCTGACTCCTCTTCTTCAGACTCATCTCTCTGCATTGCCTCTCTCTGCGTTATTATAAGGTGTGTTAAGTAGTACTATTCCTATCAGTTTAATCACTGTTACGTCCCCTATCAGGGGACGTGTATATAAGGCATCGATTTTAGGAACCGGGAGATGGAAAAAGATGCTTGGTCGGTCCTCCTACTTCAAATTTGGAGCACTGCGCGTGCAATCTAATGTGCCACCAGATAGGAGTGGTGTGTTAAGTAGTACTATTCTAATCAGTTTAATCCTAATGTCACGAGTGTGTGGTCCAGCACGCAGAAACTATGTAAACATACAGGGAGTGCAGAATTATTAGGCAAGTTGTATTTTTGAGGATTCATTTTATTATTGAACAACCATGTTCTCAATGAACCCAAAAAACTCATTAAGATAAAAGCTGAATATTTTTGGAAGTAGTTTTTAGTTTGTTTTTAGTTTTAGCTATTTTAGGGGGATATCTGTGTGTGCAGGTGACTATTACTGTGCATAATTATTAGGCAACTTAACAAAAAACTAATATATACCCATTTCAATTATTTATTTTTACCAGTGAAACCAATATAACATCTCAACATTCACAAATATACATTTCTGACATTCAAAAACAAAACAAAAACAAATCAGTGACCAATATAGCCACCTTTCTTTGCAAGGACACTCAAAAGCCTGCCATCCATGGATTCTGTCAGTGTTTTGATCTGTTCACCATCAACATTGCGTGCAGAAGCAACCACAGCCTCCCAGACACTGTTCAGAGAGGTGTACTGTTTTCCCTCCTTGTAAATCTCACATTTGATGATGGACCACAGGTTCTCAATGGGGTTCAGATCAGGTGAACAAGGAGGCCATGTCATTAGATTTTCTTCTTTTATACCCTTTCTTGCCAGCCACGCTGTGGAGTACTTGGACGCGTGTGATGGAGCATTGTCCTGCATGAAAATCATGTTTTTCTTGAAGGATGCAGACTTCTTCCTGTACCACTGCTTGAAGAACGTGTCTTCCAGAAACTGGCAGTAGGACTGGGAGTTGAGCTTGACTCCATCCTCAACCCGAAAAGGCCTCACAAGCTCATCTTTGATGATACCAGCCCAAACCAGTACTCCACCTCCACCTTGCTGGCGTCTGAGTCGGACTGGAGCTCTCTGCCCTTTACCAATTCAGCCACGGGCCCATCCTTCTGGCCCATCAAGACTCACTCTCATTTCATCAGTCCATAAAACCTTAGAAAAATCAGTCTTGAGATATTTCTTGGCCCAGTCTTGACGTTTCAGCTCGTGTGTCTTGTTCAGTGGTGGTCGTCTTTCAGCCTCTTACCTTGGCCATGTCTCTGAGTATTGCACACCTTGTGCTTTTGGGCACTCCAGTGATGTTGCAGCTCTGAAATATGGCCAAACTGGTGGCAAGTGGCATCTTGGCAGCTGCACGCTTGACTTTTCTCAGTTCATGGGCAGTTATTTTGCGCCTTGGTTTTTCCACACGCTTCTTGCGACCCTGTTGACTATTTTGAATGAAATGCTTGATTGTTCGATGATCACGCTTCAGAAGCTTTGTGCTGCATCCCTCTGCAAGATATCTCACTATTTTTGACTTTTCTGAGCCTGTCAAGTCCTTCTTTTGACCCATTTTGCCAAAGGAAAGGAAGTTGCCTAATAATTATGCACACCTGATATAGGGTGTTGATGTCATTAGACCACACCCCTTCTCATTACAGAGATGCACATCACCTAATATGCTTAATTGGTAGTAGGCTTTCGAGCCTATACAGCTTGGAGTAAGACAACATGCATAAAGAGGATGATGTGGTCAAAATACTAATTTGCCTAATAATTCTGCACTCCCTGTATACATAGGCAAGAAAAGGAAAATAAAAGGACAGAGCGTAAACCGGACCTTAGAATGGCCGGACTAATACGCTAGAGACAGAGAATGGTCAAAGGGAAAGCCGAGGTCAAGGAAGCCAGAAAATACACAATACACAAGCCAAGTCAGGGAAACCAGAATAACCAGGGAAAAGCCAAGATCAGGATACCAGGAAATCGGATTCACAATGATAAAGCACTCTCAGGAAACCAGGAACAGGAAACCACGACAGGGCAAGGTACTGGGGTGAGCTAGGGATTTAAATATCACGCGGCGGGCCGGCAGCCGTGACACCCTGTTACGTCCCCCTCATCAGGCCTTTTTTAGTCGAATGGATTGCCCACTGTCAGTCCCTTCGGGATCCATCCCTCATTCATCTTAATACTGAAGGTATACTGAAGGTATGTTCTTCCCCCCAGCCACGTACAACACCATGGGTACCAGATAGGTGACAACGAGCACCATGGGATGCCTGTTGTGGTTGGTCTTCCTCCTCCTCCTCAAAGTCACATTCCTCCTCTGACTCCTCTTCCTCACAATCCTCTTCCAGCTTTGCCGCAGGTCCAGCAAGCGATGCTGATAAGGCTGTTTCTGGTGGTGATGGTGACCACAACTCTTCCTCTTCACGCTCATCTACGGCCTGATCCAGCACTCTTCGCAGGGCACGCTCCAGGAAGAAAACAAATGGTATGATGTCGCTGATGGTGCCTTCGGTGCGACTGACTAGGTTTGTCACCTCCTCAAAAGGATGCATGAGCCTACAGGCATTGCGCATGAGCGTCCAGTAAGACTATCCAGAGGCTATCCTAGCACCCCGGTCATACAAATACTCGTTAACGGCTTTTTCTTGTTGGAGCAGGCCGTCGAACATTAGGAGTGTTGAATTCCAACGTGTCGGGCTGTCGCAAATCAAGCGCCTCACTGGCATGTTTTTTCGCTGCTGGATATCTGAAAAGTGCGCCATGGCCGTGTAGGAATGCCTGAAATAGCCACACACCTTCCTGGCCTGCTTCAGGATGTCCTGTAAGCCTGTGTACTTATGCACAAAGCGTTGTACGATCAGATTACACACATGTGCCATGCACGGCACATGTGTCAACTTGCCCAAATGCAATGCCGCCAACAAATTTCGTCCGTTGTCACAAACCACTTTGCCGATCTCCAGTTGGTGCGGAGTCAGCCACTGATCCACCTGTGCGTTCAGGGCAGACAGGAGTGCTCGTCCGGTGAGACTCTCTGCTTTCAGGCAAGTCAACCCCAAGACGGCGTGACACTGCCGTATCCGGGATGTGGAATAGTACTTGGGGAGCTGGGGGGGTGCCGTTGATGTGGAGCAAGACGCAGCAGCAGAAGAGGACTCAGCCGAGGAGGTTATGGAAGAGGATGGAGTAGGAGCAGTAGAGGAGGTGGCAGCAGGTCACCAACTCCTCTGCAGAGCCACGCATTACATGCTTGGCAGCCATCAGCAGGTTTACCCAATGCGCAGTGTAGGTGATACACCTGCCCTGACCATGCTTTGCAGACCAGGTATCAGTGGTCATATGGACCCTTGCCCCAACACTGTGTGCCAGACATGCCATTACTTCCTTTTGTACAATCAAGCACAGGTTGGGGACTGCCTTTTGTGCAAATAAATTTCGGCCAGGTACCTTCCACTGCGGTGTCCCAATAGCTACAAATTTTTGGAACGCATCAGACTCCACCAGCTTGTATGGTAAAATCTGGCAGGCTAAGAGTTCAGTCAAGCCAGCTGTCAGATGCCGGGCAAGGGGGTGACTTTGTGACATTGGCTTCTTATGCTCAAACATGTCCTTGACAGACACCTGACTGTGGGCAGATGAGCAGGAACTGCTCAAGGCGAGAGACGGAGTGGCGGATGGTTGAGAGGGGGCAAGGAGGACAGCAGTGGTTGACGTGGCTGAAGATGCTGGACCAGGAGGAGGATGGCGGCTTTGAGTTTGTGCACTGCTTGTACTCATGTGTTGATCCCATAGGCGTTTGTGATGTGCGATCCTGTGCCTTCGCAAAGCAGTTGTACCTAGGTGGGTGTTGGACTTCCCACGACTCTTTTTGGCACAGGTTGCAAATGGCATCGCTGTTGTCAGAGGCAGACACACAAAAAAATGCCACACTGCTGAGCTCTGCATTGACGGCATTCTGGTGGTGGCAACAGCATGCGTTGATTGGCGTGCTGTCTGGCTGACCCCGGGTGCCGATGCATGCTGTCTGACTGTGCCACTAGCTCCTTGCGATGACCTCCCCCTGCTTCCAACTCGTCTCCTCCTCCTCCTCTCTGTCTCCTCATCTGAACTTTCCCCCTGTTCTTCTTCTCTTCTAGCGGGCACCCACGTGACATCCACGGACGCATCGTCATCATCAACCGCTTCACTTGTATCTGACAACTCAGCAAAGGAAGCAGCAGCGGGTACAACATCATCATCATCACACCGTACGTCCATGTGTGTAATGCTGCCTGACTGAGACATATCCCTGTTATCTACATCCTCTGGCAATAATGCTTGCGCATCACTCATTTCTACCAACTGATGTGTAAATAACTCCTCTGACATACCAAGTGAAGTGGCTGTGGTGCTAGTGTTGGTGGTGGCGGCAGGTGGGCGAGTGGTAACTTGAACGGTGCTGAAGCTAAGCTGGAGGAGGATGGTGCGTCAAGGTTCCGAGCGGAAGCTGTAGAAGATTGGGTGTCCTGTGTTAGCCAGTCAACTATGTCCTCAGAACTTTTCGAGTTCAGGGTACGTGGCCTCTGAACACTGGGCATTATTCTAGGGCCAAAGGGAATCACAGCACCACGACCATGACGGCCCCTGCGGGGTGGCCTGCCTCTGCCTGACATTTTTTTTTTGATTAGTGGTACTATGCGTGCAAGCTACTGTGACAACAGATATGAGTGGCACTGTGCACTGGCAGAAGTTGGCAGAGTAGACGCTGTAGGCCTGACACACACGCTTGCAGACCACTAACTGCTATTCGATCTATTACAGTAAAAAAAAAAAAAATGTATTTTAAATATACACTACTGTTACACCAGATATGAGTTGCACTGGTGTGACACTGTGCCCTGGCAGGCCCTGAAACGCACACGCGTGAAGGAAACTGACTGCTATTATATTACAGTCAAAAAAGTTTTGATTTTTTTAAATTCAAGCTATTGTGACACCAGTGAGTGAGTGGTGGCACTGGGCAGGCCCTGAAACGCACACTAGTGAATAAAACTGACTGCTATTATATTACAGTCAAAAAAGTTTAGATTTTTTTAAATGCAAGCTATTGTGACACCAGTGAGTGAGTGGTGGCCCTGGGCAGGCCCTGAAACGCACACTGGTGAAGGAAACTGAATGCTATTATATTACAGTCAAAAAAGTTTTTTTTGTTTTTAAATGCAAGCTATTGTGACACCAGTGAGTGAGTGGTGGCACTGGGCAAGTGGGCACAGTATACGCTGTGAGCCTGACACACAGGCTGGCAGGCAGGCAACTGCAATTACATTACACAGAAAAAAAAAGCAGACTGATGTTCTAGCCCTAAAAAGGGCTTTTTTTTGGGGTGCTGTCCTTACTGCAGAGATCAGATGAGTCCTTCAGGACTGTAGTGGACACTGAATACTACCTAGCTATCAATTTCCCTATCAAATCAGCAGCAGCTACACTGTCCCTACTCTCACTAAGAATGCAGCTTCACAAGGGATGGAACATGGATGCTGTCCAGGAGGTGGGAGGGAGGGTCTGCTGCTGATTGGCTGGAATGTGTCTGCTGACTGTGAGGTACAGGGTCAAAGTTTACTCAATGATGCCGAATAGGGGGCGGACCGAACATCGCATATGTTCGCCATCCGTGGCGAACGCGAACATGCGATGTTTGCCAGGAACTATTCGAGAGCGAACTGTTCGGGACATCACTTCTTAATATGTTATATAATTAGTTCTGACGCTTTGTATTAGTATGTAATTATTTTATCCACCATTGTGACATGTTAAAAGACCTAAACTGGCTATCGCTGGAATCCGACGCACTCTTCATCTTTCCTGCCTTGTATATAAAAGCTTTTCTGGGAAGCTCCCACACAACCTAAGTAGAATGCTCTCCCCAGCTGCTCCCACCTCCTATAATCTCTGATCCAGTAATAGCACGATACTTAGCATACCGTTATACAAAAATAAAGGGGCTCGAACGTTATTTTCCTACAGAGCACCACAATTATGAAATAACCTCAGGGACACAGTAAAATCTTCATTCAATCAAAAATCTTTTAAGAGACCTATGGCAATATACCTCAAAACAGAATGGACCACTCATGGTTGACTATATATTTTTTTACCTGATTACCTGCCTGTTATTTGTTAAATTGATATATGTGTGTGTTGTGTGTGTGATATAAGTGTGTGTGTATACATATATAGAATACACAAGATCCAGCGTACTCACCTATCCACTAAACAGCAACTTTAATGTTGAAAGATTGTATTTGTTTTTTTTTAAAAACACCTAATCTAGGCAAAAAATAATAGGGGTTTAGTTACATTATATGATCATACATTGCATAAGCCTGCCACAACGTCAATGTACCCCATCTTTGGCAGGTCCTACACTAACAGCCTAATGTCTGCTCTTATGAGATTAACCCACTTACTTGGGGACAAAATTCCATCTGGGGCTCTCTGCAGTACAAGGCTAAATAGGGCCCTGAGACGAGGCACCTGTGACAGGGAGGGGTGCAAAACCAAGGAGTTGGCTAGACTAAAAATATAAAATGGCTTCCACCAAATCACCCGTGGAATAAAAGGTTAGACTTAACTTTGGATACTTGCTTCCCTTCAGTTACCTCCCAAAATGGTAACTATATAAAAAGTATAATATGGTACATATGGAATAGGGATCCAGCTTGTATCACTAAAACATAAATAAAAAATACAACATAGCATAATACTGTTGTGGTCTTATTAATTGCCCAATGGTTCAAGGTTACACTCACAGATTTGTTGTATATAGTAAGCCTTCAGGTTGCCACCCCTATAGGTAGGGGGGTAAGTCCTGTTCGTTTGTAGTAACGCCAATCTGGAGACCAAGAAGTTCACACTCTCCCAATGGTTGAAAGTAGAAAACAATGGATTTATTGGCATATAGTAAAATTAAATTAAAATATGGTTCTACGCGTTTCGTTCCCCTTAGAAAACTTCGTCAGGAACCAAAATTTAAAAAACATACAGTTTATACACTCCAAATACTAACAAGTGTATCCATAAGCCTATTGCTTCCCTCCCTTCCCTTCCCTTAAATACAATAAGTGCTGGAAGTCCATTGGTGGTGTGATGGGCGTACTCTCCTTTTCCTCTTCTATTGGACATCTCATCCGTTGGTAAATTACCTCCATCTGTTGTTTCAGCTGTTCTGATTTTCATTCCGTTTTTTCCCGCCATTTTAGGTGTCCATTTGTCTTCTTCCTATGATGCACTTCCTAACACGGTCGCAAAAAAGTAACAATCGACGGAGTATACCGCATACCAGGAACACCTAAACTGACACCTAACCAGACCAGGGATGTAATCCTCAGATGCATATCACATCAAGATAAAACCCACATCATGCAGGCACTGAAGGGTATGACTTTTGAAGGCTCCTCACTATCTTTCTTCCAGGACCTCATGAAGGCGAAAAACCCTAGGCCCTCTCACATCGCAACTGAGAACGGCAGGGGTGGAGTACAGATGGGGACCCCCCCGGGACACTACTGGTCACACAAAATGGAACTATACATACAATCACCTCGGGGTCCGACGGGCCAGCTCTTCTCGCCTTGCTGGGGCTGGGTGGACAGGCGACAACATCACCCTAAGGGACTTGGGATCCTGCAAACGTAACCCCATTCACACTGCGAGCAGGGACTGAACACCTGACATCACCCGCAGCACAACTGTGGACGGCGGGCACAGGCGAGGGCAGGCCGCCGCCTGAGACACCCGCAGAAAAGATGCTGTGCCACAAAATGTTGACATTACTGTGTTATAATTCCTTGTATTAAGTTTTGTTATGCATTTACTAATCCTACTACATATGCTCACTATACACTGAATGGGCGGAAGGAGGCCGAGGGGCAGACTGCTGACAAGAAAGATGGCGACACTGCATAATCACCTGACCCATACCCAGTTACGGTAAAAAGGGCTACAAACTCATATTCCGCTCCCCCCACTACCCCATGGGTTAGGGGCTTCCCACATCACCTGGAGATACACTTCATCTCCCTTAGAACCCAACGCCCGATACACAGGGCTTACAGGGTACACAACACCCCCTCCAGACATAAAACACCCCTTAGGGGACATCACCCAAGAAACACTACGCACCGACCGAAGCAATCCAAACCTTATCAACCTTATGGACAAATGCTTACCCCCACACAAGGGAAGAAGTAACGCTTGCATAACCACCACTAAGGTGTAAACTCACTATGAAGCAAACCACTACTCACCCAGGATTGCACGGATCAATAACCTTGTAACATTTACCCCGGGCAGTACGCTCAACACACCCTGCAAGTAGCGCACGCCTATACTACACACATCCCTAAATAATCATAGACCCCCTCACAAGCTCAACACTTGCTAGAATAATACCAAAATGTACTGCTTGCTCTGTTACACTTGTTTTATGTTTGATTAAAACTGAAAAAAGAGACAAATGACTCAGCAAAGATTAACACAACAGTACTGCGTACTATCCCTTGCATTACCACTCCATCTCTGTAACGCATGTCACCTTGTCTCAAGAAAATAAAGAATGTATAAAAAACTATAATATATCCAGCTCTATATAAAATAACCTTTCAAAAAGACTGTGAAAATGCCAAGAGTAGTGGAAATAATATAATGAGGGCCCGAATTCAAGAAATTACTTTCCACTCCTCAAATGCAACGTTAAAAGGTAAATTCTCAACTGTCATACCACTCCCACAATGCTTTGCCAGTGAGGATCTACCAATCGTCTATCCTTGCAGGGTTGTATTTGTGAGAAATGATTGTGTGTTTGAATGTAAGCATGTTTAATATGGAATTTGTGTGTGTGAATGTAGGAGTGTATTTGTCTGTAGTGTTGGCATTTGAATGCAGTTTTGTGTTATTATGTATACACTGTTGCTATGTAATTGCAGTGGTGTATTTGTGTGTACTTTTTTCATTATCTGAATTCAGGAGTGCATTTGTATGTAATGTTGGCATTTGAATGCATGATCGTATCTGTATGCAGTGTTGAGATTCAAATACAGGGTAGTTTTGCATTTGAATGCAGGGCTGTATTTGTGTGTGGTGTTGCTGCATGAATGTTAGAGTGTATACACATACACTGCTACACACATACACACACAAATACTCACACAGATACACACGGCACACAAACATGCAAAGACACTGACATTCACACACAGAGATACACACACTGACATATATACAAACACAAAGATACACACACGCACAAGTCAAATAACAGGTGCTGACTGAGTCTGGTGGAAGTCTGTGGCTAGGCCAGGCTATTTGGCTATGTCTCCCAGCTTGTTTCCTCTGCTCCCTTCCATGTGTGGCTCTCTGTAAGTTCAGCACCTCAGCAAATTGGATGACGCTTAGTGCGTGGGCGACTGCACCACCAGTAGTTGCACCACTGACTACCAATATTGTGCAGTCACTATTACAGTCCAATATTTCTGAAAAAATGTTTTTAATAAATTGGAAAAAAAAAATTATTTGCATGTGCCCGATTTTAATTTTTCATGTATCTATGTTTGGAAAGTGTTTGGAAACATAGAGGTCTTAAATTCAGGTTAGCCCTCATAGTTTTTGTATGCTGCGTTGTAACAGACCATTATAAAAATAAAACTTTAATTCCCAGGAACCTTGCTTGTTCAAATGGGTCAATGCAGATTTTTTCCAGTACTTAAATGAAGAGAGAGCATTGCTCCACATGCCATTAATCACTACAGTAAGGTCATCACCATCTATGCTTTGAACATTGATACTAAGAATTTAATTAGAATGACTACTATAGAAAGTAGTCAAGCAAACGCATATTTTAATTAGGTTTTTAAGATCTATACTTAGGAACACTGTCATTTTAGCAAATTAAAACTGTCTTCTTGCTTGAAATCAAACATCTTTTCATCCCCTTCTCTGATAATGGAATAATCCAAACTTACATTATAAAGAGCTACTTTCCATATTTTAATTAACTAGGTGGTTGATAGAAATGTTTGAAACAACAATGAATTTTCAGATTCTAATGAATAAAATGTGCAAAATATTAATTTTATCTTTGGAGGTTTTTCTTTGAATTTTATTTCCTTTATTTTTCCAATTAAAGATTTTTTTTCTAATTAAAATTTTTTTATTTTTTTCTGTAAAAAAATGCCAATGATTTACAGCAAAAAAAGTTTGGTAAATAGTGACAGTTTTATAAGAAAATCTAATTCATATCTGCTACACAATGCATAAACCAACTTTTGATTACTTGCATTGTTCTGTGTTGAGTTAAATGCTTAAATATTCTGTTCAACTAAGTTAAACTGTTTTTGTCTTTATCTATCTCTTCCCATCCTTATAACTAATTAAGTGCCAAGTTTAGGGAAGTGCCAAAGAACTAAAAAAAAAAAAGATATAAAACAAAACCACTTACAATAGATGCTTGATTTCAATCTTAAAAATAAATAAATAATAAAACAATACAGAGATCAGTTCTAACGAGGCTATAGTTTTATAGAAGAATCAAGATTATTTTTGTGCTGGCTTACTGACTTGAAATGAAAAAAAGATAACATGTTCCTTTTTAGCCAGTACAATAAAATAAAAAATGCTTTATTGCCACTACAAGCTAATCATGCCTGTACTTTTGCACATTTTAGTCTATTCATATATTGTTCTTTATCATATTACAATAGGGTTCTGTCACACAAACAGGCATGAAGCCCTGTTTTTCTGTAGGCTGCCAGGTCATCTCAACTAGATATTCCCCTGACCTAGATAAGACCATAGCAAAAATCATACCTTTCTGATATAAAGTGTTTTTTTTTTTACAATAATTATATGTGCATTTTTCAAAAGAATAAACTATAACAATAATAATTCCAGTACTGAAAACATAAAAAAAACAATAGAGCTTTCAATAGAAGATGAAGAACTGCAATTTGAGTCATACTTGACACAAAGAGACGGGTGTTGCAATGGTGAACAAAGAGCATAGTAATAGCTGTATAACTAAATCGAAGATTCAGTCGCCCAAAGTATGAATGGAAAGACGGAAAGAAAGAAAAAAAAAGAGTGGAGAGAATGGATTGAGAAGCAGGAAGCACAGGAAAAGGTCTAGAGGTCATTAATTTACAGCAAAGGTCTAAATAATGATCATCTTACCAAAATAATTTTTTTAAACATTTGGCACTTTGCACCCAGGATTACACCAATTGTCCATCCTTACTCCCTTTCACTCACTCCCAACTTACTGTCCACTTAATGAGATGATGGCTATTATATTATACCTTCCCTGGAGTTCCTACGCATGCTGAGGTAGATTGCTTATAGACCCAAAATCCAGAAGACATGCCACAGGATTGCCAAAGCATGAACCTGCTACATCTACGCCTAAGACTAACAATATTTCTTTCTAGATTTGCCGGTTTAGTATGAATTTTGGTTGGTGTGAGTATGGTGGACTCAACATGGTTTTATAATGACCCAGGCAAAATGGGTCACAAGGAACATCATCAGGAGGAAGTACTACGGAACAACAATGCACGAAACACGGAAACGTCAGCAGAAAGTTGGCATTTATCGCCGCAATACAGGTGCTTGTGGGGATTACTAAAGAAGGATAAGTAACAGGGAAGGTACACTATAGGTAAAACCAAAAACAACTGATAAAATAAAAAAAGAGACAGGGTGTTCACTTAATGCCTCTATTCCCAATAGAGGATGTAAATACAATCTACAGAGAATGAATGAGGAACACACCACATAAAACAAAATTGAATTCGATAAATCTATATCCATACATTAATGTACACATTTTGCCAAGAGTAATACACTATGCATACATTAAAGCTGTAACCTATATACAATGAACACAAAACAAATCCAAATAAAGAAGCATAAAAACAATCAAAAAATAATCACGAAAAAATAAAACAAGAAAGGTGTTCAAAAACAGTGTGAATCCATTCAAAAGAAAGACTAGATAACACATGAAAACAGCGTGAGAGGCTAGGAATACCAAAGCAAAAATAATTACTGCAATCCAAATGTTTTGGCAAAACCGCCTTTGTCAAGGGAGCATATAAACACAGGAAATAAGGTTGCACATTACATACCCTGAAATCAATAAAAAATCAATCACACATGAGTGATGGGTGGCCAACCATTCATTCAGTCCCACCCATCCATGATCACATGACCATGGATGTTAGGGAATTAAAAACAAAACAAAACTGGAATTAACAATGACTGAAACAATGACAGAATAAATTGATGGAGAGATCCCCAAATCACATGTGGACTTGTATTCAGGGTGTATACCTTTAACAGCTTTCTCACTGAGATCCTGCATATGAAACCCTTTTCCAGGCTGCCTCCCTATAAGATCCTACAGTTGCGCTCAAAGGTTTGCATACCCTGGCAGAAATGATGAAATTTTGGCATTGATTTTGAAAATATGACTGATTATGCAAAAATATGTATATTATTGAGTGATAGTGATCACATGAAGACATTTATTATCACATAGTTGTTTGGCTCCTTTTTAAATCAGAATGATAACAGAAATAACCCAAATGGCCCTGATCAAAAGCTTACATGCCCTTGAAATTTGGCATTGTTACAGACACACAAGGTAAAAAACACAGGTTACAATGGCAATTAAAGGTCTGTGTATATATAGTCAATGAGTTTTTCAGCTCTCACGTGGATGCACTGAGCAGGCTAGATACTGAGCCGGGAGGAACAGACCAAAACTGTCAAAAGACCTGCGAAACAAGGTAATGGAACTTTACTGGGTAATGAGTCAACAAGGCCTATAGTGAAAAGAATACCATCCCCACTGTGAAGCATGGTGGTGGTTCACTGATGTTTTGAGGGGGTGTAAGCTCTAAAGGAATGGGGAGTCTTGTGAAAATTGATGGAAAGATGAATGCAGCATGTTATCAGAAAATACTGGCAGACAATTTTCAATCTTCATCACAAAGGCTGCTCATGAAACGCTCTTGGACTTTCCAGCATGACAATGACAGTACAAGGCGAAGTTGACCCTCCATTGACCCTCCAGTGGTTACAGCAGAAAAAGGTGAAGATTCTGGAGTGGCCATCACAGTCTCCTGACCTTAATATAATCGAGCCACACTGGGGAGATCTCAACGTGCAGTTCATGCAAGACAGCCAAAGGCTTTGCATGACCAGGAGGCATTTTGCCAAGACGAATGGGCAGCTATACTACCTGCAAAAATTAGGGGCCTCATAGACAACTATTACAAAAGACTGCATGCTGTCATTGATGCTAGAGGGGGCAATACACAGTATTAAGAACTAAGACTTTTGAACAGGGTGCATAACATAAGAGCAATGCAGGGATCACAATAAGGTAAATAATATCAAAGAGAAAAAGGAAAGTAACCAGATATGAGGACCCATGGAGAAAAAATGTGTACAAATATTTGAAAATAGCACAAATATATAGAAACAGGAAAAACCACATGAATAAGTAGATCCACTAAAGAAAACATAATATCACAAGAATAATTAAAGCCTTATAACAGACAATAAAAAAAAATGTAATCGTAATATGTATACAAGGAGTCAATGTTAGGGAGACAAAATCAGGGTTCGTACCGAACATTATGATTTTTTGACCCCGAACCCGAGCCTGGACATTTCAGTAACAGTTTGGGTTCGAGTTTGGTGTTCGGTGATTTAACGGCGGGTTTTGAAAATCTGCAGGATTAAGTAACCAATCAGAGTGTTATGAGTCAAATTACACAGCGTGGGAAAATTCCAAAGAACTTTCCCATGCTGTGTAAATTGACACAGAGCACTCTGATTGGTGGATTTCAAGCCAACCAATCAGAGTGCTGTGACAGGTAAATGTAGAGACTGTCATTCTCTTCATTTACCTGTCAGAGCACTCTGATTGGATGACTTAAACCCACCAATCAGAGTGCTCTGAGCCTAATTGCAGGGCGCGGCAAGGCTTTATAAGCCTTCCCCCGCCCTGCAGAGCTCAGTCTGCGCAGAGCCCTCCATGGGTGAAGATGGACTATTTTTTTTTGCGCTCGCTTTTTATTTTATTTTTTAAGTTGCGTCGGTTATTATGGTTTTTTATTTGCCCTTTTTTGGGGCTGAAGAAAGAAGATTTTAGAAGAAAGAAAACAAATCAAATGGTAACATCACATTAGGTCCCCCCCCAATTGGTATTTAGGGCCCCCACCCACCGCTCACGGGTGGGGGCCAGGGGGGAGTACATTAGGTCCCCCTTATTCTAATGTATGGCCCCCACCCACTGCTCAGGAGTGGGGGCCAGGGGTGGGGGCCAGGGGGAGGACATTAGGTCCCCCCAATTGGTATTTAGGGCCCCCACCCACCGCTCACGGGTGAGGGCCAGGGGGGAGGACATTAGGTCCCCCCATTATAATCACTAGGTCCCCCCCATTATTCTAATGCAGGGCCCCCATCCACCGCTCAGGGGTGGGGGTCAGGGAGGAGGACATTAGGTCCCCCAATTTTTATTTAGGGCCCCCACCCACCATTTACAGTTGGGGGCCAGGGGGGAGGACATTAGGTCCCCCCTTATTCTAATTTAGGGCCCCCATCCGCCGCTCAGGGGTGGGGGCCGGGGGGAGAACAATAGGTTCTCCCCCCATTATTTTACTTTAGGGCCCCCACCCACCGCTCATGCTGAATCCTGGCTATGTTTGTATACTTTTTATTTAAAATTGTATACAGTGTAACATTCTTCTTCTTCCACTGGGTAAGTATATTAGTACTTAGGCAATACATTTTACTTCCTTTTGCAGCCCTCTAGCCCTTTCCATTACTTTTTTTGAGCCATTTTAGTGCCCAAAAGTTTGGGTCCCCATTGACTTCAGAGATACCACAAAAGGACCGGGCGAGACCACAAAGGGACAGGGGGGGAACAAATAGGTACCCAGAGAGCTGGGGAGGGGACAGATAGACACATAGATGGGCTGAGGGGACAATGAGGCACACAGAGGAGTTGGGGGAGAATGAGACCATAAGGGACCATAATGGGATGAGGGGTGTAACGGATCGCCTGGCACCCCGACTGGGTACCTCCGTTGAAGGATGCTCCTAGTGTTTCCTGAGGACTCCAAGCACTCTGGCAGACACCACAATCACCGAACCGAAGAAGCATATAAATCCTCTCAAGCATCTGAATGCTGTAGACAGTTGAATAGGAAACCATACGAATAGGTTTACACTCCTAGCAGTCAAACTGGAACAGCATACAATAAATCCTCCCCCAAGAAGACGACACTTCACTTTGAGGGTTAAAACAGGAACTCATGTTTATTAACACAACTGGCTTATAAAGGATTCTCCCATGCAAGGGAGGGATTTACAGTACACCAATCACACATGCGTTACCTCCCACACATCTCCTCCCCTCAGCATGACACATAATCCCCTTAGCCATGTCCATTACTTTCCCACTTTCTGGATGTACCCCAAATACCTAGAGTACACTCCTAAATAGGGGATCCCCTGATAGCCCTGATCTGGGTGAGCAACATACTCAAAAATCACCCAGATCAGACCATGGGTTCGGGAGCTATGGGGTTTTAAAGTTTTGACCGACCGCACAGGCAAAGTGACCGAAAATAGTTCCATGAGGTTTGGCCTTGCGGTCGGTCTCTGTTGACGTATTAAAAAGTCCCGAATGGCTTGCCATCCGTGGGTTTCCTTGTGTTCGTTAGACTTCCCATGTGAACATTAGTCTTTCTACCGAACGGCGGCTCGTTCGGTAGTTGCGGCACAAATCCACGGAAGTCTGGAGGTCTCAGCGGTGTTTGCCTAGTTGAGTGTCCGACTTTAGTTCCAGACACTCGACTGCAAAACACCGCTGCTCGGGAGTTAAAATGGCAGCTGCCACGTGTTCAGCAAACGAACAAAGGCCACTGTCAGGATCGGGACAGGGATCCAACACGCAGAGTACAAACAGTAGAAAGGTACGTATACCGGACCTTAGAATGGCCGGACTAACGTACGGAGGTAGTAGAGAATGGTCAGAGACAAGCCGAGGTCGAGGGAACGAGAAGACAGGTAAGCGAGGAACAAGCCGGGTCAAAGGGAGACAGAGGTAAGCAGAGTAATACAAACAAGCCGGGTCAAAACCAAAGGGATAACTGAAATACAAGAGCACTGTGTGACTAGGCAGGCTAGAACCACGACAGGGCAATGAGCAAATGAGAGAAGCACTGTTAAATACCCTGACTCCGAGGGTGGACACGCCTCCGACGAGTCCTGATTAGTTTCCAGAGAATTGAGTGACAGGTCGTTCCGGGTTGGCGTCATGACGTCGACTGCCGTGCGTCATGTTACAAAAGGAAGTAGATCCCTCGCGGCCGGCGTTTGAGTGACCGGGTGTACCGCGAGGAACGGAGGAAATGGCTCGTCCGGACGGATAAACGTCTAAGTCTCTACCTCTCTCAGAGGTAGAGACTTCAGGTACCCTGACAGTACCCCCCCTCTCAGATACGCCCACCGGGCGGAAAGAACCGGGACGAGAAGGGAAGCGGGAGTGAAACGCCCTGCAGAGGCGAGGAGCATGAACATCCTCTTGAGGTACCCAACTCCTCTCCTCAGGACCATATCCCTTCCAGTCGACCAGATATTGTACTCTCCCCCGGGAGATTCGAGAATCGATAATAGAGTTGACCTCATACTCCTCCTGTCCCTCCACCTGAACAGAATGAGGAGAGGGTACCGTGGAGGTAAATCTGTTGCAGACTAGCGGTTTCAGCAATGAAACATGAAAGGAGTTAGGGATGCGTAAGGCGGATGGAAGAGCTAGACGATACGCAACTGGGTTAATTCGAGTCAGAACCCTGTAAGGTCCAATATAACGAGGAGCGAACTTCATGGAAGGCACTTTTAAACGAATGTTTCTTGTACTCAACCACACTCTATCACCTGGAACAAAAACCGGAGCCGCTCTTCTACGTTTATCAGCGTGTTTCTTGACCAGCATAGAATTGTGCAGAAGAATTTGTCGAGTCTGATCCCACAACTTCCTCAAATTGGCAACATGAACATCAACCGACGGTAACCCTTGGGAAGGAGAAACCGGGGGAAGAATGGATGGATGAAAGCCATAATTCATGAAGAAGGGGCTTGAATGAGTAGAATCGCAAACTAGATTGTTGTGTGCAAACTCCGCCCAAGGAATCAAACCGACCCAATCGTCCTGGTGTTCGGAAACAAAACAACGTAAATATTGTTCAATCTTTTGGTTGGTGCGTTCAGCAGCTCCGTTAGACTGAGGATGATATGCAGAAGAGAAATTCAATTTGATACCTAGTTGAGTACAAAAGGATCTCAAAAACGGGAAACAAATTGGGAACCTCTGTCAGATACAATTTGGGAGGGTATCCCATGTAAACGAAAAATCTCCCTTGCGAATATCTCCGCCAATTCAGGAGAAGATGGAAGTTTAGGCAGGGGAACGAAGTGAGCCATCTTGGTGAATCTGTCAACCACAGTGAGGATAACAGTCTGTTTTTTTAGAGATAGGTAAATCGACAATAAAGTCCATAGCCAAACAGGACCATGGCTTTTCTGGAACCTCTAAGGGATGTAGAAATCCACATGGAAGCGTATGAGGTTGTTTAGTCTTGGTACAAACCTCACACGCACCGATGAAATCTTTAATATCCCTACGTAAATCAGGCCACCAGAAGTCCTTAGAGATCAAAGCACACGTCTTGCGAATGCCGGGATGTCCAGCCACCTTGCTGTTGTGGAAACATTGTAACAGTTCCAGTTGAAGAGAAGGAGGAACGAAGTGTCGACCCCCGGGAGTCTGTTTAGGGGCTAGATGTTGCAATTTTATGATCTCGGCAAGTAACGGAGAGTGAATCCTGAGATTAGTGTTAGCGATAATATTGCATTTCGGAACTATAGAGGAAAGAACCGGTTCAGATATAGTAGAAGGTTCATATTGGCGAGACAAAGCATCGGCTTTAGAGTTCTTAGAACCAGGTCTGTAAGTAAGCACATAATTGAAGTGGGTCAGGAATAAGGACCAACGAGCTTGTCTGGCGGACAGTCGCTTAGCCTCCCCAATATAGGACAAGTTCTTGTGATCTGTTAAAATAGTAACAGGATGTAAGGTACCCTCCAATAAATGTCTCCACTCTTTTAAAGCCATAATGACCGCTAACAGTTCCCTGTCACCGATATCATATCTACTTTCAGGACCAGATAGTTTCTTGGAAAAAAAACCACAAGGGTGTAGTGGTTTATCCACCCCTAACCTTTGCGACAGAATAGCCCCTACGCCTGTCTCAGAGGCATCGACCTCGAGTAGGAACGGTAGAGTAGTATCAGGGTGGACTAAAATTGGAGCCGAAGCAAACAGATCCTTGAGAGTCTTGAAAGCAACGAGAGCTTCATTAGACCAAGTCTTAGTGTCAGCCCCCTGTCTGGTCATATTGGTAATAGGCGCAATAATAGAAGAGTATCCCTTAATGAAGCGCCTATAATAATTGGAGAAACCAATAAATCTCTGAATAGCCTTGAGTCCCTTAGGCAATGGCCAATCTAAAATAGACTGGAGTTTGTCAGGATCCATCTTAAATCCTTCCCCAGAAATCACGTAACCAAGAAAGTCTATCTGGGACTGGTCAAAACTACATTTCTCCAATTTACAGTATAGGCCGTGTTGCAGGAGTTTGTGTAATACCTTTCTGACCTGTCTGTGGTGTGTCTCAATCTCTCTAGAGTGTATAAGTATGTCATCCAGGTATACAATAACACAATCATGTTGAAATTCCCTAAGAACTTCATTAATCAAATCCTGAAATACTGCCGGTGCGTTACAAAGACCAAAAGGCATGACCGTGTACTCATAATGCCCATAACGGGTATTGAACGCTGTCATCCACTCATGTCCCTGCTGGATTCTCACCAAGTTATATGCCCCTCTGAGATCCAACTTGGTGAAAATTTTAGAGCCCTTTAGGCGATCAAACAGCTCGGTAATCAAGGGAATCGGATAGGCATTTCTGATGGTTATTTTATTCAGACCTCGGTAATCAATGCAAGGTCTTAGCGAACCATCCTTCTTTTTAACAAAAAAAAACCCAGCCCCGGCAGGGGAAGAAGATCTCCTAATGAATCCTTTGTCTAGATTCTCTCGAATATACTCCTCTAGAACTGAATTCTCCTTAGTGGATAGGGGGTATACATTGCCCCTCGGAGGCATGGTACCAGGTAGTAGATTAATTTTACAATCAAAGGTCCTGTGTGGAGGTAGAGTATCAGCATTCTTTTTGTCGAATACTGCTTTTAAGTCCAGGTACAGAGGCGGTATCTGTATCTCTGTAGACTGAGAAGAACTACCTGGTGTGTTAATTACACCCAATGGAGAAACCCTCCGTAAACACCTCTCCTGGCAACCCTGACCCCATGAGAGTATCTCCCCTAACTCCCAATCAATAATAGGGGTATGTCTTTTTAACCATGGGTACCCCAGGACTATGGGAACAGAAGGAGACGAGATAAGCATAAGCGATAAATTCTCCTCGTGTAAGATACCGACAGTTAAGTTAACGGGGGTGGTCTCCCGAAAGATAACAGGCTCAAGTAAAGGTCTACCATCTATGGCCTCAACGGCCAAGGGTGTATCCCTTAACTGGGATGGAATAGTGTGTTTAGTAGCAAAGGCTTGATCGATAAAATTCTCAGCAGCTCCGGAATCTATCAAAGCCATGGTCTTAAGTACTCCCTTCTCCCAAGTTAAAGAAACTGGTAACAGAAGCCTGTGATCTTTATAATTATGAGTAGAGGACAAAATAGAAACACCCAAGGCCTGTCCTCTAGAGAAACTTAGGTGCGAGCGTTTCCCGAGCGATTAGGACAATTCAGGCGTAAGTGACCTCTGGTTCCACAATACATACACAATCCCTCCCTTCTCCTATACTGTCTCTCCTCTTCTGAGAGGCGAGTATTGCCTATCTGCATAGGTTCAGGAAACAGAGCGGTAGTGGAATCAGGACTTTGGAATGCGGGAGCTAATTTAAATGAAGATCTAAGACTCCTCTCTCGAGTGTTCTGTCTCTCTCTTAAACGCTCATCAATACGAGAAATGAACGAAATTAAATCCTCCAAATTTTCAGGAAGCTCTCTAGTAGCGACCTCGTCGAGGATTATATCTGATAGCCCATTCAAAAATACATCTATATATGCCTGCTCATTCCACTTAACTTCTGCCGCCAAAGACCTGAACTCTAGTGCATAATCCACAAGTGTTCGGTTCTCTTGTCTCAGGCGCAACAGTAATCTAGCTGCATTGACCTTCCTACCAGGAGGGTCAAAAGTTCTTCTAAAGGCAGCTACAAAGGCATTATAATTATATACTAGTGGGTTATCATTCTCCCATAATGGGTTGGCCCATCTCAGAGCTTTCTCAATGAGTAAGGTGATAATAAATCCAACTTTCGCCCTATCTGTAGGATAGGAACGAGGTTGTAATTCAAAGTGGATACTGATCTGGTTTAGAAAACCACGACACTTCTCAGGTGAACCACCATAACGTACTGGTGGAGTAATACGGGAAGAGGCACCTACAGTGGCTACCTCTAGACCTGAGCTCACAGGGGAAATAGAAGTAGTAAGGGTCTCTTCTGGTGGGTTATTAGCACGAGATAATAACGCCTGTAGAGCTAGGGCCATCTGATCCATTCTGTGTTCCATGGCTTCGAACCTAGGATCAGAAGGACCAAGCTGACTGTTTGTACTTGCAGGATCCATTGGCCCTGTCGTAATGTCAGGATCGGGACAGGGATCCAACACGCAGAGTACAAACAGTAGAAAGGTACGTATACCGGACCTTAGAATGGCCGGACTAACGTACGGAGGTAGTAGAGAATGGTCAGTGACAAGCCGAGGTCGAGGGAACGAGAAGACAGGTAAGTGAGGAACAAGCCGGGTCAAAGGGAGACAGAGGTAAGCAGAGTAATACAAACAAGCCGGGTCAAAACCAAAGGGATAACTGAAATACAAGAGCACTGTGTGACTAGGCAGGCTAGAACCACGACAGGGCAATGAGCAAATGAGAGAAGCACTGTTAAATACCCTGACTCCGAGGGTGGACACGCCTCCGACGAGTCCTGATTAGTTTCCAGAGAATTGAGTGACAGGTCGTTCCGGGTTGGCGTCATGACGTCGACTGCCGTGCGTCATGTTACAAAAGGAAGTAGATCCCTCGCGGCCGGCGTTTGAGTGACCGGGTGTACCGCGAGGAACGGAGGAAATGGCTCGTCCGGACGGATAAACGTCTAAGTCTCTACCTCTCTCAGAGGTAGAGACTTCAGGTACCCTGACAGCCACCCAGCGTTCATCAATTAAGCTGCGGTTAACCGCAGCTTCTGGGCGGTTAATTGACGGCACACTCCAGCTCCTAGGTGGTCCCTCGTACGGTAGTTTGTTCGGTAGCTGGAATCTACCGAACACCTCGGCAAAAAGCTTGAACCTGCAGGGCCATAGTCCAAAGGGAGCAGGCGAGCAACTAGGCTTCTCCAGTGTACAGTGGCGAGGTTGGTTTCGCCACAAGGGGTGATAGACCACAAAGATACAGATGGGAGATCACATACGGCCAGGGGGGACAAAGAGGCACACAGAGTAGTGAAGTGTTGCACATCAGTATTGGTAACATTGGAACTCCGTGGTAGAGGTTCTCTAACCTCAGAATTTCATCCAAAAATTAAGAGCCACAAGCCTCACAGATATATTATTAAGGTCTCATGGCCAAAACTTTGGATTTCTGTTCGGTCGTTAATTCACCCTATGCCGTGCAGCCTGAGGATCATATAAGTGATAGTCACAGAAACGTTTTACTTCCCTCTGGGCTGATAATATTTCTGTTGCTATTCTTGTGATATATATATGTACTTTAAAGGTAAAATAACTGCAGCAATTATCACTTCCAGCCTACACCCTGACCCATGTAGTAAAATGTTCTGTGCAGTCAAGTGATTCATTAATGTGTCCATCCAGTAATGTGTCTACTGGGAAAATAACATAGGATTTTCACTGGTAAAAGGTAAATCCTTGTTTGGTGAAATAGAAATGACATTTTCAATCTTACTCTCTCACACACGTGAAATTATGTTAGGCCATTAGGTGAATGAAATTGAATTGAAAGAAAGCCTGCAAGATTAATTTACAAAGATAGCTAAACAAAGTTCAAAATAGAGTTAGAGACTAAGTCATGTCTTTATTTTATATAATAATATTATTATTATTGTATCATGTCTTCATAATATTTTAGAACAATATTCATTTTATCTTTTATTTATATTTCAACAAAACATAAATAAATATATATATATTAGATTTGTGCACCGCACATTTTCATGCCATTTGGTTCATAGGTCAAGTGAGAAGAACTGTATTTGATCTCACATTTTTTCCCCTTTGTGTTTCTTACACCCTTCTTATGTGCCTTTTACAACCCCCCTTTGTGCATCTTTTACTTCCTCAGCTTATACTCGAGTCAATGTATGTATTATGGCAACTTACATTGCCATAATACAGACGAGGACCGCTGAGCTCATTACAAGCCCAGCGGTCCTGTTGGGGGCCAGGAGCAAGCTGTTACTTACCTGTGCAGCAGCTCAGTTCAGCTCCATTCACCTCCGTTCCGTTCAGCTCCCTGTGTAAATCTCGCGGTCTGCGTGCCGTGCGGAGCATTGCCACGGTAAACCGTGGTAACGGTCTGCCGGCCGCGGGTCTCGCGAGATTTACACAGGGAGCTGAACAGAACAGAGGTGAACGGAGCTGCTGCACAGGTAAGTAATAGCTTGCTCCCGGCCCCTCTCCTTCACAGCCCATGCCACTAGACCACCAGGGATTGAGATAGCCCCCCTCCCTGGCCAGGCAACAAGCAGGGAGGGGGGACAAAAAAAAGAAACAAATAAATATTAAAATAATAAAATAATAAAATAAAATATTAACAATATTAAAATAATTCAAATAATAAAATAAAATAATAACATTAAAATAAAAATGCCCTATCCCCACCCAGTTTACACACACTACACAAATACACACACACTCTGCATCATATACATACACTGCATTCACACAAACACACACTCTGCATTATATACACACACTGCATTCATACAAACACACACTCTACATTATATACACACACTGCATTCATTATATACACACACACACTGCATTCACACAAACACACAATCTGCATTATATACACACACTACATTCATACAAACACACACTCTGCATTATATACACACACTGCATTCACACAAACACACATTCTGCATTATATACACACACTGCATTCACACAAACACACATTCTGCATTATATAAACACACTGCATTTAAACAAACACACACTCTTCATTATATACACACATACTGCATTCACACAAACACACACATTCTGCATTCATTATATACATATACTACACACACACTGCATTAATTATATATACACTACAAACACACACACACTGCATTCATTATATAGACACACTGTAAATAAATATTCAATTAATGTAATTTTTTGGGGATCTAATTTTATTTAGAAATGTACCAGTAGCTGCTGCATTTCCCACCCTAGGCTTATACTCGAGTCAATACATTTTCCCAGTTTTTTGTGGTTAAAATTATAGTCACCTAAATTACTTTAGCTAAATAAAGCAGTTTTGGTGTATAGATCATTCCCCTGCAATTTCACTGCTCAATTCACTGTCATTTAGGAGTTAAATCACGTTGTTTCTGTTTATGCAGCCCTAGCCACACCTCCCCTGGCTATGATTGACAGAGCCTGCATGAAAAAAAAAACTGGTTTCACTTTCAAACAGATGTAATTTACCTTAAATAATTGTATCTCAATCTCTAAATCGAACTTTAATCACATACATGAGGCTCCTGCAGGGTCTAGCAAGCTATTAACATAGCAGGGGATAAGAAAATCTTAATTAAACAGAACTTGCAATAAAGAAAGCCTAAATAGGGCTCTCTTTACAGGAAGTGTTTGTGGAAGGCTGTGCAAGTCACATGCAGGGAGGTGTGACTAGGGTTCATAAACAAAGGGATTTAACTCCTAAATGGCAGAGGATTGAGCAGTGAGGCTGCAGGGGCATGTTCTATACACCAAAACTGCCTCATTAAGCTAAAGTTGTTCAGGTGACTATAGTGTCCCTTTAACACCCAGCACTCCCAAGCAACCAAGTCCTGCAGAATCTTCTGAGCAGAGGAATCATTGCCCTTGCCAAACAGTCCTATTTTTCCTCTCTCATTAGTTCATGTTCCCGCAACCATAGGCGTCTCTTTGACACCTTTAATTCTCTTCTTCGCCCTGCTGTGGCCACCCCCCAAACTAACCTTACTGCTGATAACTTTGCATGTTACTTCACTGACAATATTGAACAGCTAAGGAAAGAATTCTCCCCTCCTTGCCTTTCTGTTTCTCAACCACACATAAATCATGCCTTTCCTACCCTTCAGACATTCTCCCCAGCTACTGACCAAGAGGTGTCTGCTCTTCTTTGCTCCTCTCGCCCCACCACTTGCCCGCTCGATCCTGTCCCATCTCACCTTATCAGATCTCTCTCCACTTGTCTCGTGCCTTCTTTAACACACATCTTCAACTGCTCTCTCTCTTCTGGCATCGTCCCTGCTGACCTTAAACATGCCACTGTAGTACCTATACTAAAAAAAACATCCCTCGACCCATCCACCCCCTCTAACTACCGTCCCATATCCCTGCTCCCTTTTTCCTCAAAGCTTCTGGAAAGACTTGTCTTTACCCGTGTGTCTCATTTCCTCAATTCCAACTCTCTCCTTGACCCCCTTCAATCTGGCTTCCGTCCTCTCCACTCTACAGAGACTGCCCTTATCAAAGTTACTAACGACCTAATCGCAGCTAAATCCAAAGGCCACTACTCCATACTTATTCTTCTTGACCTCTCAGCAGCCTTTGACACCGTTGATCATGCTCTCCTTCTTCAAACTCTTCAATCGCTTGGTCTCTGTGACTCTGTCCTCTCATGGTTTCCCTCTTATCTCGCTCAACGCTCATTCAGTGTCTCTTTTTCTAATGATACCTCCTCCCCTCGTCCTGTCTCGGTTGGAGTCCCCCAAGCCTCTGTCCTTGATCCCCTTCTATTTTCTCTTTATACTGCCTCTCATGGCAAACTTATTACCTCTTTTGGATTCCACTACCACCTCTACGCTGATGACACCCAGCTATATCTCTCCTCCCCGGACCTCTCCCCTGCCGTCCTGCAACGTGTCACTGCTTGCCTTTCTTCCATCTCTGACTGGATGTCCTCCCGCTTTCTGAAACTCAATCTCTCAAAAACTGAGCTCCTTGTCTTTCCTCCTCCTAATACTGATCCTCCTCTTTCGCTCTCCCTTCAAGTTTGTGGTACCAACATCAGTCCATCCTTGCAAGCGCGCTGTCTTGGCATCATACTTGACTCTGGTCTCACCTTTGAGCCTCACATCCAGCATGTTGCCAAATCCTGAAGATTCCATCTTAAAAACATAGCCCGCATCCGCCCCTTTCTTGCACCAGATACTACCAAGGAGCTTGTCCATGCTCTAGTAATTTCCCGCATGGATTATTGTAACCCTCTCCTGATTGGTCTTCCCAAAAGCCGTACTGCACCCCTACAGTCCGTAATGAACGCTGCTGCTAGACTGAATTTCCTCTCTAGTCATTTCTCTCACACCTCACCCCTCTGCCAGTCCTTACATTGGCTTCCTGTATGCTATAGGAGTCAGTTCAATGTACTGTAATGCTTACTTCTTAACAATATGGAACACAACTGCAGATAACTGATTATTTGATTTAATGGAGAAAAATGAAATAAAGAATTACTTAGTACGTGTACCGTATCTTTAATTATTTGGCAGAAGATAAGCAGCAGCAGAACTTGCAGTTAATTTAGGTGAAGGCAATAGTTAGTCCATAGCAGAGAGGGACTTCCAAGGCAGAATTAGTCAATAGGCTGCAGGAATTAGTTAGATTGAAGCAATAGAGAGTAGGCAGAATTGCAGAGCAGTCAGAATCCAAATTAGGAAGATGAGTACAACTTAGCTTTGTAGGGGTGGCAGTCCAGGTTCTGTGATGTTTTGTTCCCAGAGAGAATGAAGCTTTTGTAGGTAAGAGAGAAGTCCTTAGTCAATTCCGTGGTCGAGGAGAGGAGAAGGTAGGTCAGCGTTTTCCAGTCCGGTTCCGGTACACAGAGAAGGTAATTAGAGTTGTTTGTAGATTCAAACTTTCGCGGGGAGGCTTTCAATAATCCAGCGTTTTGACGTTGGCGCGGTCTCCCTATGTAGCGTGGGGGAGACCGCGTCAGAGAAGGGGGTGTGGCCGAGCTCCGTCTACCCTGAAGTCTCAGGGAAGCGGATGCCGGCAGGTAGGGTCTGACAGTACCCCCCCGTAAGAAGCAGCCACAGGGTGCTATCAACGAGGTTTAGATGGGTAGCGTTTATGAAACGCGGTAATTAGCCTGTTTGCATGGACTACGGTGGAGTTAACCCAAGTATCCTCATCAATTCCGTAACCCTTCCACCTAACGAGATATTGTAGGGAGCCACGATGGATCCGCGAATCTAGGATCCTTTGGATCTCATATTCCTTTTCACCTTGTACCAAAATAGGTTCAGGAGTAGTAATAGGATCCCTTAGGAAAGGGTCGGAGAGGTGAGGTTTAAGCAAGGAAACATGGAAGACAGGATGAAGTTTCAAATTAGGTGGTAGCTTCAATTTAACCACGTTTTTGTTGATGATTGACAATATTTGGAAAGGACCAAGGAAGAGGGAACTTAGTTTCTTCGAGGGACGGTTGGTGACAATGTTTTTTGAGGAGAGCCATACAAGATCACCAATTTGATAAGCAGGAGGAGGTTGTCTTTTAGCATCGAAAAACTTCTTTTGAGTTAACGACGCGAGTTTAAGATTTTCACGTAATCTGAGAAAAAGGGAAAACATGAAAGTGTTCTGATTTGAGACGTTGGGGTTAGAAGAAGGAAGTTTTAGGTCAGGAAATGAAGAGGGATGGAACCCAAAGTTTGCGAAGAAAGGAGTCTAAGATGGGGTCATCGTTCTCCAGAAAGGAGTGAGCCCAGGCCATGGGTTCACCTCTTAGAAAAGAAATAACTGAACAAACTTTAGATCTTTCAGTGGGATAAGATCTAGGTTTTAAAGCAATCAATAACTTGCAGGAATTAAGAAACTCCCTGTATTGGGACCGATCTCCAGAAAACTTTTCGGGATTGCAGACAGCAGGGTCACTAGCCGAGTGTGTAACAGTATGAGGAGTATGTGTTTGCAAGTCTCTTACATAAGTAAGGATCCGTTCATTAGTAATCTGTAGATCTTGCATGCCTTGGGCAAGCGTATCAACTCTTTGGTTCAATATAGTGATTTTGGAAGTGAGATCTGCTGGATCCATTACAAAAGAGGCTGGATTATTCTGTAATGCTTACTTCTTAACAATATGGAACACAACTGCAGATAACTGATTATTTGATTTAATGGAGAAAAATGAAATAAAGAATTACTTAGTACGTGTACCGTATCTTTAATTATTTGGCAGAAGATAAGCAGCAGCAGAACTTGCAGTTAATTTAGGTGAAGGCAATAGTTAGTCCATAGCAGAGAGGGACTTCCAAGGCAGAATTAGTCAATAGGCTGCAGTAATTAGTTAGATTGAAGCAATAGAGAGTAGGCAGAATTGCAGAGCAGTCAGAATCCAAATTAGGTAGATGAGTACAACTTAGCTTTGTAGGGGTGGCAGTCCAGGTTCTGTGATGTTTTGTTCCCAGAGAGAATGAAGCTTTTGTAGGTAAGAGAGAAGTCCTTAGTCAATTCCGTGGTCGAGGAGAGGAGAAGGTAGGTCAGCGTTTTCCAGTCCGGTTCCGGTACACAGAGAAGGTAATTAGAGTTGTTTGTAGATTTAAACTTTCGCGGGGAGGCTTTCAATAATCCAGCGTTTTGACGTTGGCGCGGTCTCCCTATGTAGCGTGGGGGAGACCGCGTCAGAGAAGGGGGTGTGGCCGAGCTCCGTCTACCCGGAAGTCTCAGGGTAGCGGAGGCCGGCAGGTAGGGTCTGACAAGTACTAACTCACACCTATAAAGCACTGAACAACTCTAGCCCCTCTTATATCTCCTCACAGATCCATAGGTATGTCCCTTCTCGGTCTTTCCGCTCTGCCCGTGACCACCTCCTGTCCGTTGTCCGCACCCGTACGGCCAACTCGCGCTTGCAGGACCTCTCGCGCGTGGCTCCCTTCCTATGGAATAGCCTGCCTACCTCCATCAGACTCTCCCCTAGTCTTGCATCTTTTAAGATGTGCCTTAAAACCCATCTCTTTAGGAAAGCTTATGGCCTCCAAGACTAACCCCTACCTCACATACCTGTCTCTTGCCCTCTCCTAAAGGGCAGCCCACCTTATTTGATTACAAATTCCTGTCCTAATGTGTTTTACACCCCACCTCCTATAGAATGTAAGCTCGATTGAGCAGGGTCCTCTTCAACCTATTGTTCCTGTAAGTTTATTTGTAATTGTCCTATTTATAGTTAAATCCCCTCTCATAATATTGTAAAGCGCTACGGAATCTGTTGGCACTATATACATGGCAATAATAATAATAATAATAATTTAAAACAAAAAATCAATTCAAAAGTATTATTGTGTATAAAAACCAGTAGCACTACACCAAAATGTGTTACCCCCCTCCCCCCCCCACCCCCGCCGCCAGGAATAAACAGTTGTGCTCTAGAATTAATACTTAACAGACCGCCTTCTCAAAATCAAATATGTAAATCATAATATAAATATGTAATAGTGCATACCATACAATCTTAAATATTAGTAAATATTGTGAAAATAATTTATATATGTGGTTCCAACTCACATTTATCAGAGCCTATACCACCCTGGCTCTGGGATGTTATGGTTCCACTTAAGAGGGATGTATCCCACACTTTGCACACAACCCGGCAGCACAGCACAGATTTATCATTGGGGGAGATGGGAAACACCAGGACCCAATGGTGCAATATTAACACACTTTATTAGCATAACAAAAAGATAAAAAGCAACTTACTAAATTCTGTGGTGAGTTCCCCGGATGGTTACCCGCAATCTTGCATGGCAAATATAGTAATGCACATCCACCAAGCTGTCTTTTCAAAACTTTACTGGATTAGAGTTCATAGAACTACCTAGCCTCCTTAGTTCTGCCTCCTTTGTGGGTATTCACCCGCTTATAAAAATGTGGTTAATGGCATTTACTGTCCACACAGGAAAAGTTGTGCCGAGCAGCAACCAAATCCACAGAAGGGTTAATGCTGAGCAGCAATTATGCAAATGTGAAACCTGGTAACTGCCTTTGGGGTCAAAGGCCGGTTACAGCCTATCAGATTTAGATCTAGGTCTAGGCACAGTTTTCATCCTGTTCAGTGCCCTGTCGTGGTTTGCTTGTGGTTGTCCAAGAGCGTGTTCCTGATTCAAGTTTCTTCTGGTTTTTGACTTTGGCTTTGATTTTGACTTCCCTGTATTCTGGTATCCCTGACTTCTGGCTTTCTCTTATCATTGTGTCTCTTTCTGTATTGTGTATATTGTATCTGATAGGGGCTCTCAGTTTGTGTTTCGGTTTTGGAGGGCGTTCAGTAAACAGTTGGGCATTGAATTGTCATTTTCTTCCGCTTACCATCCCCAAACTAATAGCACGGCTGAGAGGGCTAACCAGTCATTAGAGTTATATCTGCGTTGTTTTGTAAATAGCACTCAAGATAATAATAATTGGTCTGAATTACTACCCTGGGCCAAGTTTGCTAGGAACAATGCTACCCATAACTCTTCTGGTTACAGCCCATTCTTTGTTAATAACGTCATTCTACTGTCGTCATTCTACTGTCCTGCCGGCTGTTTTCTCCGAGACAACTATCCCTGCTTTGGATGATCACCTTTCTTCTATCCGTGATACTTGGACCAAAGTTCATTCCACTCTCAAAACTGCGGCTGATCGCTTCAAGTTTTATGCGGATAAACGGCGGGGTGCCAACCCCATTTACCAAGTGGGTGACAGGGTATGGTTATCATTGCGCAACATCAAATTGAAAGTTCCTACTATGAAGTTTGCACCCAGATTCCTGGGCCCCTTTCTTATCTTTCGGAGGATTAACCCTGTGTCATATTCTCTGACCCTCCTGGCCTCATTACGTATTCCAAATACCTTTCATGTGTCGCTACTCAAACCTCTTGTTTGAAATAAATATACCGTCTCAAGTGAGAATACAAAAGTTATAAGGTTAAGCAGTTAGGAGCAAGGTGCTACAATCACCTATGTGAAGTCACTTAATCACATCAAACATAAACAATATAAAAAAGGGTGGGTGGTGAGAGCACACTAATAGATTACCCTTAATTACACATAGAATTTTGGTAAAAAAGTGCTTATGGTCAATCATAATTTCACAATCAGACCGTAGTGTATATTTGCCTGTAGGTTAAAACAGGGAAAACCACAAGATAGTGTAATAACGTAGGAGCCACTTTACAATTAAAATTTTAAAGTTTCCACTCACATGATCATGAGCCACTTTATAAAAGCTGGCTCAGACTAAAAGTAAATCAGGTGAAAGCACATGGATATCAGGTCCCAAGCTGTTTTTCCCTCTGTGGTCTTGCAAGTTGTTTGTTGCTTAAGAATATTCCAGGATGCAGGAAATCTTGCAAACAAATTTATTAACACACTTAAAGGTAGCTTGAAAAAACAACAAATAAAATAGAATCAATCTATAAAGTCCACTTGTGCTGTAGGTCGAACTTGACGCGTTTCGGCGATGCCTTTATCAAAAGTTTCCTGTGTCATATTCTCTGGCCCTCCCGGCCTCATTACGTATTCCAAATACCTTTCATGTGTCGCTACTCAAACCTCTTGTTTGAAATAAATATACTGTCTCAAGTGTCCCTCCTCCTTTAGTTGTTTCTGGACAGAAAGAGTATGAGGTCTCTTCCATAATTGATTCCAGCTTTTCTCGGGGCACTTTACAGTACTTGGTGGAATGGAAAGGTTATGGACCAGCCGATTGTTCTTGGGTTCCAGCATCTGATATACATGCTGGCCGCAAGATTCGCTTTTTTCACGCCAAGTTTCCTCTCAAGTCTGGTCCTGCCCGCCCGGTGGGCGTTCTTCAGGTGGGGGGTAATGCCACGTATTCATCCGCATATAAAAATGTGGTTAATGTAATTTACTGTCCACACCGGAAAAGTTGTGCCGTGCAACAACCAAATCCAGAGAAGGGTTAATGATGAGCAGCAATTATGCAAATGGAAACCTGGTAACTGTCTTTGGGTAACTGCCTTTGGGATCAAAGGCCAGTTACAGCCTATCAGATCTAGAGGAGGGGTATTTAGGCCCAGTTTTCATACTGTTCAGTGCTCTGTCGTGGTTTCCCTTGTGGTTGTTTGAGAGCGCGTTCCTGATTCAAGTTTCTTCTGGTTCTGGCTTTGGCTTTGACTTTGACTTCCCTGTATTCTGGTATCCCTGACTTCTGGCTTTCTCTTATCGTTGTGTCTCTTTCTGTATCCCCTGACCTTGGCAAGTATGCTGACTATTCTTTGGTACGTTAAGTCCGACCATTCTAAGGCCCGGTAATACATTACTTATTAGTCATCTGTGTGACACAATTCTACGTGCTGGATCAACTAGTAATCCTGACAGTGACACGTTTCAACTGCCTTCCTCTGGCTTCTTTTGTCAGAGCCGCTGGAGCTGTGTGCAAAGTGTTGGATAAATCCCTCTCAAGTGGAGCCATAAAACTCCAGAAACAGGGTGGTATTGGCTCTGACAAATGTAAATTAGAACCCCAGATATAAATTATTTTTGCCATATTTACTAATGTTTTAAGATTGGATGGACTGCAGATTGCCGGGGATTTATTAAACAAATTGAGTATCATTTTGAGGCCTCACCGGGATCTTTTCCCACTGACAAAGCTAAAATTGGTTAACTGATGAACCAACTTAAATGTAAAGCTTTAGCTTGGGCTAATCCATTATGGGAGAGTTGTAGGAGCATTGCACACCATTACCAGAAATTCCTTGTGGAATTTAAACTTACGTTTGAACCATTAGGCAGGGAGGATGACGCCTCCACTGCCCTAATGCATATTAGACAAGGGGACCGGTCTATCTTGGAGTATGCCATAGAATTTTACCACATGACAGGAGGCTTCCTATTTTGCATTAAACTCTCTTTACTAACTCCACATAGCAGTAAAGAATAGTGAAAACATTAACCAATCAAAATGCAACAGGAAGTATAGTATTCACAGTGATGAGGCTCCTCCCCCTCTTTCTCTATTGCTCCATCAAGCAGACAGGTCAGAGTAGTACTCTTCTCCATTACTCTATGTTCTTATTGCCTCTTTGAGGTTGTTTCTATATTATATTTTTTGATATACTTTGATGTTTGTTCTTGCTGTGCTTCTGTATTATGTGCAGCTGTGTTTTTTCTATGTTATTCATTGTGTTTGTACCTTATTCATGGTTTCTGCCCTCTCCCGTCCTTGCTCTCACTTCTCTGGGGTTTGAGGTCTTACTGGGGTTACATGTTAATATGGAATTAAGCCATTTACATAAACTGTTTAAATGGATTTCACCCATGACCCCGGATTAACTATTAGAGCATGGATTGGTGCTCTCTGTCAGGACTGTGGCCTGTACTCAAAGGGTGAGCCCCCTGCTGTATTTTTACTGCACTCTGCTACTGAGTGGAGACAGGCTGCTACAGCCTCTGTTAACTGCTGGACAGGATTTCCAGGACATACTGCTTAAAGGAATATCTCCCATTCTCCCATAACCTTGTTTTAACTATTAGAGCTTGGATTAGTGCTCTCTGTCAGGGCTGTGGCCAGCAGTCAAGGGGTGACCCCTTACTATATTTATACTGCACTGTGATACTGTATGGAGACATGCTGTTACAGCCTCTGTTAACTACTGGACAGGATTTCCAGGACATACTGCTTAGGAATATCTCCCATAACCTTGTATTAACGGTTTGAGCACAGGTTAGTGCTCTCTACCAGAGTTGTGACCTGCACTGAAGGTTTCATGCCCTGTGCACCTGGGGTGATACCCCTACCATATATTTCAGTACACTGTACTACTGTATGGAGACAGGCTTTCCAGGACATACTGCTTAAAGGACTGCAGACAGGTCAGAGCTTTTTGGCTCTTCCCTTTATTTTATTGTTTATAGTGATTTTGTGTATGCTTCTTTTCATATATCGTATATACACACTGTGTTCTCTCTATTTGTCTTAGGGATTCTTTCCCACATTAGTATACTTTTCTTCAGGGACTCTAACTTTGCTCCCCTATCTATTTGTTTTGGCGCCAATCTGACCCGTCGGTCTTTATTTTCGCCGACGGATCGTTTTGTGCTTGCCTCATTCTTTTAGGTTTCTGAGGGTAACGATCACCCTCCTCCACCCGTTCTCTCCCTCGCGGCTCCACACGCCAGCCAGCATGACGGGAAGCTTTTTTCCCGTCTCCGGCGGCCATCTTGGATCTCGCGAGACCCACGGCTGCCATCTTAGTAGACCCACGATCTCCGTTATTCCGGCTCCTGATCGCTCCGCAACCGGACACATACTCCTCACGTTCAGGCAGGGGTCACCAGGTCAGTTGCCAAGACTGTAGCCTGCACTATAGGGTTTGCTAACCCTGTGCATTTGGGGTGAGGCCCCTATAATATTGCTGCTGTCAGGTGGATTTCGTGCCACATATATATATATATATATATATATATATAAATAACTGGGTGAGGCCCAGTACAAAGCCCAATATACCCTGCTGGGGTGACTGGTATTGCTGATACCACATACATTGAAATTACATATCCACCCTGCTGGGGTGTCTAATACAGCTGGTACTACTACACTATCTACCCTGCTGGGGTTGTCCTGTTGGTACTGCTGGTACCACTATTATATATATTATATATTTACACCCTGCTGAGGTTATTTGGGTACTGCTGGTACAATCACTTACTGTGAATTACGCTACAGACTGACCCCTAGCCAAATAATTACGCCTGTGCCATCATCCAATATAGTAATTTGATTTATACCAGTCCGGCTCCTAAACAATATGGAAGCATCCCAGAACCCTGCGGACTTCCAGGCAATGATTACTGAAGCCATCTCCACCTCAATGGAGAAAGCGCTTTCCAGGGTAATGACGGCATCTGCTGATCAAACCAAGAAAGTCACAAAGCCCAACACCATGACTGCGATTCTGAAGCTTCAGAATCGCACGCACAGTCCGATACCCATCGCAAAGGCAAGGCACCAGCCAAACGCCACAAGCCAACCCCACCTACCCCTGCCCCACGACACCATTACTCCTCCGATGAGGGGGCCGACCACACGCGCTCCATGGCCGTGTTGGACGAGTGGCAGGCCGCAGATTCTGATTCGCAGCACGATGACTGGGGCTCAGATACCGGATCCCACACTGGGTTCTTACTAGGCACTTTCTTGGACGACATCCAACTGCCGGATGACCTTACACCCGCCCATCCTGGACCCCATGGGACAACGTTTTTTCGACCCTCGAAATTTCTGACACCCACGCTCAGGGGACTGGACTCCCCCCGAACACCTCTCTAAATTCATGCATCTGTGGCTCCGCAAACTGCAGGACAAAACAGTGCGCAACTGCCTACGCTCCGAATGCCCTCGCCCTTCACTTCCCGACCATGTGGCTCAGTCTCCGGAGTTCGACCAGGTCATGACCACCTTCATGTCTCGGGGTGGCCGTGACCCCTGGAGAGGTGTGGAGAAAGGATTTCACGGAGTTCAGGACAAGCTACTGGACTCCATTGGCCCACTTTCCCGCATCATGTATTTGGCGGACGACGCATTTGCAAGGGCTGACCAATTCGATGCCAGCATGGTAAAAGAATGGGCGCATGACATAAGAGAATGGGCACAAAGGTGCTTTTGTTTCGTTGGTAATGCCAACGTAGCCCTCTCCTTTGCGAGGCGTATGGCAGCATTGCTCCGCATAGACGGAAAGCGGGTGGAATTGGGCACCAAGAAGTTAGGACCGCTGGCACAGGGCAGACTGTTCCGGGACGCCTTCCTAAAAGAACTGAACAGACACGTCAATGTGTTCACGTCCCTTAAAAAGGCTCAGACTTCTATGAAACGAGTCTTCAGGGGCTACCTCAGTCGGGGTTTTTTTTTTGACGGGCTGGCCACCAAAGGGGCCATGCAGCCAGCCGCTTTTAGCCTTTAGACCCCCCACTCACAAAGACCTCAATCCTTCTACCCGGAAGTGGCCTACAGGCAACCCTTCCGGGTAGACACCAGAGGAGCTGACAGAGATCAAGGACCACGTGGCCGTGGCCGAGCACGCTTCCCCACAGATAAGCAAACCTTTGACTCAATTACCACTTACCCCACATATTGCAGGTCATATCGTTCTATTTTTCAGAACTGGACAACCATCTCCGCGGATGCATGGATCCTCCATTTCGACTACATCATCGATTTCGTGGACCCCCGCACCAGGCAGTCCCCCCGCATCCATACAGTGCTCTGCAGAGGACCACCAGCTCATCGACGGTGAGTTCCGAGAGCTCCGGTCAAAAGGGGCGATCGAATCCGCTCACGATCAAGGGGGTTTCTTCAGCAATATATTTCTGGTGAAAAAAGTATCCGGGGATTTTCCGACCCGTCATAAACTTGAGGAGACTCAATGCTTATGTGATGTACAGGCATTTCATGATGGAAGGCATTCATCTTCTAAGAGACCTCCTCCAAGACAGGGACTGGTTCACAAGACTGGACCTCAAGGACGCATACTTGTCAGTACCCATCCACCTCACTTGCCGCCAATTTCTAAGGTTCTGGTGGCAAAGCCTACACTGGCAATTCATGTGCCTTCCCTTCGTCCTCAGCTCGGCCCTGTGGTGCTTCACCAAGCTGCTGAAGCCAGTAGTTGCACATCTACGAGCATGAGGAATTCGGTGGACGCATTTCTCCAACCATGGCCGACCAGGGTAGCGTACGCCTTTCCCCCGTTCGCCATGATAGCGAGGACGATTTAGTACTTGAAGACTCAATGCGGGTCTCTGCTCCTCATCACTCCCCTATGGCGAGGCCAACCCTGGTTCCCGGACCTCCTAGCATCGTCTTACATGGATCCCAAACTCTTACCATGTTATCCAACGCTCCTCACAGATCCGAAGGGGAAACCTCACCCTCTCATCCTGGAAGACTGTCTCACCTTGCTGGCTTGGACTCTTTCAGGGGCGCCTGGCGGACCAGCGAATTATCGCAAGCAGCTAGAGATCTCATATGGAATTCATGGGCACCAGGAACCAGGCGATGCTACCTATCGGCTTTGAACTCCTGGTCCTCTTGGTGCAGTGAACGGAACCTCGATCCCTTTACTGCACCTATAACGGCCATCCTGTATTGTCTTTCCTATCTTTTCTCTGCAGGTCGCTCCTCCCGATCGCTCAACGTCATGCGCTCCGTGATTTCGGCAGCCCACGTACCAGTCATAGGGATACCCGTAGGAAAGGACCCACTGGTATGTCGACTCCTGAGGGGCATTCGATTACAGAGACCTCCGAGACCTAAATACTCTTGCTTATGGGACGTCGAGGTTGTCTTACAATTCTTGAGAGACTGGCCGGATAACGGCAGACTCTCTCTCCGACAACTCTCAGCTAAACTGATGCTCCTGCTTTGCCTAATCTCGCTCTGTCGGGTTTCGGACATGCGGGCGTTTGACTTCGACGCTTTTCAGTCTCCCCTGAGGGTGTTACCTTTCAAGTATCGCAGCGTACAATATCGAACTCTACGTCGGACTTCTACCCGTTTTTCCCTACCGATCCACAACTTTGCGTGGTGTCTACCCTACGTCGGTATGTGGAGGTCACATCCCCGCTTCAGGTCTCCACTTCAGGACATCTTTGTGGTGTCTTATGTTAGACCACACGTACCCGTCTCGACTACCACTCTCGCCAGATGGATAAGATGGATGAGGTCTTCGGAACCCACTCCGTTCGCGGGGCGGCGGCTTCTTCGGTTGTCATAGCGGGCGCTTTGCTGGCGGACATCCTATGTTTTCCTCGGACTGGTCGCGAGAATCTACCTTTCGGACATTCTACTTCCGCCCGAGCCCGGGGGCGGCCACTTTTCTCCTCCATCAGCGTTAAAAAATGCAAAATAGGAAGCCTCCTGTCATGTGGTAAAATTGAAGATTATGCTAGCGTTAGTGTACTTATAATCTTAATTTTAGTAATGACAGGAGGCGAGCATTTTTCCCACCCTTTCCCACCCTGGGAAGAGAGGTCTCATATAAGTATATTTGTCTTCTGTCTACTTCTTCCCTGCATCGGTCTTTGATTGCTCCTCCTAGGTATGGGGTTTGTTCTGATTATGTTTGCTTATAACATTTTACTTGCCGTTTATAGTCAATAATATAACAGCCCTGTGAGATTGAAGTAATGGTAATAACCCAACACAAACAGTTTCCAGACCTGTACCTAACCTATTTCACGTTCTCTTTCAGTGTAAATTCGTGGTGTTACAGTTCGTTCTCAGGATGGACACCTTGGGACCTTCCTTCATCCCTTGAGGTTTCGTTTATTGGAGAGTCACCCGTTGGTGCATGTTACAAGACTTTGGACTTTTTGGAACTTTATCCGGTATGATGTCGCTTTCGAAAGAGGGGGAGGAGCTGTGAATACTATACTTCCTGTTGCATTTTGATTGGTTAATGTTTTCTTTTCTTTACTGCTATGTGGAGTTAGTAAAGAGAGTTTAATGCAAAATACTCGCCTCCTGTCATTACTAAAATTAAGATTATACACTAACGCTAGCATAATCTTCAATTTCGCACCGGATTAATCTCAGCATTTAAGAAGGGATTATCTGAGACTATGTTGGATGAGATTGCTGCCAAAGAACAACCCATAAAAAACTCAATGAGTTTATGTTTATTATGCTAATTGATAATAGACTCAGAACCAGAAATAAAACCAGACGTATGGCTTTGCCATTAGCATCTCATTTCTCCAGACCGGTTGTTCCTGACCTCTCTATACAGTCCGAACCCGAACCTATGCAGTTGGGGGTCACTAGACTGTCCGAGGCAGAAAGACAACATCAGAGAAGAGAGGGTGTATGCATATACTGTGGTAAAAAAGGACATATGAGGAGTACTTGTCCCATAAGTCCGGAAAACTACCGCACCTAAGAACCTTAAGAGGACAGGTGTAATTGATACGTCCTCTGGGAATAACAATAATAGATTTCTCCTTGATATTACGATCATAGTTGACAAAAATAACTTTTCATGCAAGGCCCTGATGGGCTCAGGTGCAGCAGGAACTTTAATTGATTTTCATTTTGTTAAAAAGAATGCTATACCTATCAAGGAGAGAATATCACCTCTGGCCGTTGAGGCTATTGACGGGAGACCACTCTCTCGACCCTTAATTACCCATGAAACCTTGCCCATTAACATGTCTATTGGTGCCTTACATAAGGAAGATATAATATTCCAAGTTATTGCATCTCCTTCTTGCCCTATCATATTAGGCTTTCCTTGGCTTAGTAAGCACAACCCTCATATTGACTGGGCTAATGGGGAAATATTGGAATGGGGCAAGGATTGCAATGCGAAGTGTATGTCACACCTCACCAAGAGAGTGGGTACCATTAAATTACCCACTACTACACCTCCAACCCCCAAAGTTCCCATAAAATACTGGGAGGTTAAGGAAGTATTTAGTAAGAGTCAGTCCAATATCTTACCTCCTCACAGGTCATATGACTGCTCCATAAATCTGTTACCCGGCGCTATGCCACCTAAAGGGGCAGTATATGCCTTATCGCCACAGGAGAGTAAAATAATGGAAGAATATATCAAAGACTCACTAAACCAGGGCCATATACGGAAATCATCCTCACCTACTGGTGCAGGCTTCTTTTTTGTAGACAAGAAAGATGGAGAATTACGTCCATGCATTGACTACAGAGCATTAAATAAGATTACTGTTAAGAATGCCTATCCTCTTCCAATCATTTCCGAATTGTTATATAGACTCCAGGGTGTACCTTGTTGTGCCTTTTGGGCTATGCAATGCACCAGCCGTATTCCAGGATTTTATTAATGATGTACTCAGGGATTATATCTATTCTTTTGTCCTGGTTTAATTGGATGATATCCTTATGTATTCCCTTGACCTTCTAACCCACCACAAACAGGTCAAACAAGTATTGCAGACTTTACTGGAAAACAAACTTTATTGTAAATTGGAAAAATGCTTGTTTGATCAGACTGAAGTACAGTTTTTGGGCTATAACATTTCTGCCTCTGGTTTTCAGATGGACCCTAAGAAACTAGAGGCTGTTATACAGTGGCCAGTATCTAGCGGACTAAAAGCCATCCAAAGATTTATTGGGTTTGCAAACTATTACAGAAGATTTATCAAGGGGTTTTCTTCTGTAATAGCCCCCCTCACCAATATGACACCTAAGGGGGCTAGTAGTACGGTATGGTCTAAGGAAGCTAGAGAGGCTTTTGAACTTCTTAGACAAAGGTTTGCTTCTGCCGACATACTGAGACACCCTGACACCAACAAACCCTTCATATTGGAAGTCGATGCCTCCGAAACTGGGGTAGGGGCGGTTCTTTCTCAAAGGGAGAGTCAGGACACCCCTGTGCATCCTTGTGGTTACTTTTCCAGAAAGTTGTCTCCCGCTGAGCGCAATTATGATATTGGCAACAGAGAATTGTTGGCCATTGTCCTAGCGCTTGAAGAGTGGCGACATATTTTGGAAGGTTTCAAGAATCCCCTTTTGATCATTACAGACCATAAGAATTTGGCTTATATAAGGGATGCTAAACGTCTATCTTCTAGACAGGCTAGATGGTCTTTGTTTCTGTCTCCCTTTAACTTCCTTATAACTTACAGACCTGGTCCCAAAAATGTGAAGGCTGATGCCTTGTCTAGACAGTTTGATACCGAGTCTTTACAGGAACACGAGACATCCCCTATCGTGCCTCCTGAATGTATCATCGCTTCTACTGTTCTTTCTCTGTCTTCTCCCTTGCTTGGTGCTATAATGGAGGCTCAGTCTCAGACACCATGCAATAAACCACTGGCCAAATTGTTTGTTCCATTAGGTGAAAGAATGTGCTGAGGGTGTTTCAAGACAGTGTGACTGCTGGACACCCAGGTATCAATAAATCCATATTTACGTTTTAAGATTGGATGGACTGCACTGTTATGTATTTTTATTATTATTTTCAAATTTGATTTTGAGGAGACCATCTGTTAAGTATTATTTTTAGCGCACCACTGTTTGATTCTGGGTTTTTTGTTACAGATCCATCTGATGTTGGTAAGCTGACGGAGCTGAAACTTGTACTTTAAGAGAGCTTTGAACTTTATCCAGGCCTACTTGTAGGAATTCCAAAATATCACTTAATTGAGAAGAACTGAAATTTCTTCCACTCTTATTAGACCAATTCTTGAACACATTCCACATTTTATGGTAACAGGAGGAAGTAGATTATATTCTTGATTTCAATAGGGTACCTGCTACTGCTGATGAAAACGCAGCCTTCATAAGTATCTTTTTTTCAAAAGCCATGCCACAAGATTGAAGATTGATGAACTTCTGGTCCATGGGAGAGAATATTCTAAGAAATGGGCAGCATCCAAGGACCTTCCAGGGTCAACCTCATTATGAGAGGAAACCAAATTCTCCTCAGCCAACAGGGAATAATTGCAACAATATTGACCTTGTCCTTGCCCAATGTTTTCTCAAGACTCTCTGTATTAATGAAAAAGGGGGGGAAATGTATCCCCGTTTGCCTTCCCACCTCTGAGTTAGGGTGTCCTGTTTGAAAATCTGCCCATCAAGTGTAGAATTGCAGATTCTTGTAGGATGCCATAAGTTCCATCTCTGGCATGCCCTATTTCCTCATAATCATCAGAAAGATGTTTCTGTTCAAAATGTCTTACTTCTTCTGGCCATTCTTTCCTTTGTGCGGGGCAGATTCGATTGTTGCCAAGGATTACATCTTGAACGACTTGTTTTGAAGAAAAACGCTTATCCATTTCAGATCTAGGATGAGCACCACTTGTAAAGAGGTTTTGGAACCAGAAAAAGCATAGATTCAAATCCTTTCAAGTATTTTGCCATGGGCACTTCAGTTAAGAC
Organism: Pelobates fuscus; assembly: GCF_036172605.1. NCBI lineage: Eukaryota > Metazoa > Chordata > Amphibia > Anura > Pelobatidae > Pelobates > Pelobates fuscus. The sequence goes on from NC_086325.1 coordinate 120,296,643, forward strand.
ACTTTGACTTAGTAGAATCTCGATACAGTTAATCACAGCAGATGTTTTCTTATCAATCTTCCTAAAATTGGGAATTCTGCAAATTACAGACTGTCTTTGAGAATCGAAAGAACACAATTGTCTGAGATGGATCTGGCCCAGATGTGATAGATAATTTTAGATGACCCTGTACTTATGTTATCTCAGCCAACACACCTTCATCAAGGCTTGGAAGAAGTTCTCTGTTCCCTTCCTCTAGTGGAATCTCTCAAGAGGTACTTTATATTCTATATTCTCTACCCGGTCTTGCTCTCTCAAAAGGAATGATCCCTGTTGCACTTATTCCGCTATGAGGAAGAGGACATCTTCTGTCCTGAGGTACAAAAGCTTTCTTCCCTTCAGCAGCTTTTTGCCCTGTGTCATCTAACACTTTGACAAATAACTAATCACCTTTTAAAGGAAGAGTACATCAGCTTGCTTTTGAAGCATAGTCTGCACTCCAGGAGTGTAGCCAGAGGGCCCTTCTAGAGGTCACAAAAATTGTCATACCCTTAGCCACAATCTTGGTTATGTCCAGGTAAGTTTCTGAACAAAAGTCTGCATCTCTTTCAGAGAATGCAAAAAATATCCACGTTCAATATCTTCCTCCAAGTTCCATCACTAGTGATGTCCCGAACGGTTCGCTGGCGAATAGTTCCTGGCGAACATCGCATGTTCGCGTTCGCTAGGAACATATGCGATGTTCGGTCCGCCCCTATTTGTCATCATTGAGTAAACTTTGACCCTGTACCTTACAGTCAGCAGACACATTCCAGCCAATGAGCAGCAGACCCTCCCTCCCAGACCCTCCCACCTCCTAGACAGCATACAAATTAGATTAATTCTGAAGCTGCATTTTTTTTGTATTATTATTTATTTTTTGTGTGTTTATTATACATTATCCTCCATAGCCAGTAACCTGTGTTTATTATACATTACCCCCCATAGCCAGTAACCTGTGTTTATTATACATTATCCCCCATAGCCAGTAACCTGTGTTAATTATACATTATCCCCCCATAGCCAGTAACCTGTGTTTATTATACATTATCCCCCATAGCCAGTAACCTGTGTTTATTATACATTATCCTCCCATAGCCAGTAACCTGTGTTTATTATACATTATCCTCCCTATAGCCAGTAACCTGTGTTTATTATACAATATCCTTCCATAGCCAGTAACCTGTGTTTATTATACATTATCCTCCCATAGCCAGTAACCTGTGTTTATTATACATTATCCTCCCTATAGCCAGTAACCTGTGTTTATTATACATTATCCCCCCATAGCCAGTAACCTGTGCTTATTATACATTATCTCCCCCATAGCCAGTAACCTGTGTTTATTATACATTATCCCCCCATAGCCAGTAACCTGTGTTTATTATAAATTATCCTCCCCATAGCCAGTAACCTGTGTTTATTATACATTATCCCCCCATAGCCAGTAACATGTGTTTATTATACATTACCCTCCCATAGCCAGTAACCTGTGTTTATTATACATTATTCTCCCATAGCCAGTAACCTGTGTTTATTATACATTATCCTCCCCATAGCCAGTAACCTGTGTTTATTATACAATATCCTTCCATAGCCAGTAACCTGTGTTTATTATACATGATCCTCCCATAGCCAGTAACCTGTGTTTATTATACATTATCCTCCCATAGCCAGTAACCTGTGTTTATTATACATTATCCTCCCATAGCCAGTAACCTGTGTTTATTATACATTATCCCCCCCACAACCAGTAACCTGTGTTTATTATACATTATCCCCCTACAACCAGTAACCTGTGTTTATTATACATTATCCCCCCCACAACCAGTAACCTGTGTTTATTATACATTATCCCCCCCACAACCAGTAACCTGTATTTATTATACATTATCCCCCCACAACCAGTAACCTGTGTTTATTATACATTATCCCCCCATAGTCAGTAACCTGTGTTTATTATACATTATCCCCCCATAGTCAGTAACCTGTGCTTATTATACATTATCCCCCCACAACCAGTAACCTGTGTTTATTATACCTTATCCCCCCACAACCAGTAACCTGTGTTTATTATACATTATCCCCCCATAGCAGTAACCTGTGTTTATTATACATTATCCTCCCCATAGCCAGTAACCTGTGTTTATTATACATTATCCCCACCATAGCCAGTAACCTGTGTTTATTATACATTATCTGGTGTAACAGTAGTGTACATTTAGAAAAACAATACAGGGGGCTTGTTGTCACCTTTCGGGGACCCTTGGTGTTGTACGTGGCTGGGTGGAGGAAGAGACCTTCGATGACATCAGTGAGGACAAGGAACGGGACATGGCTAGCTTGGTATCCAACCTTGTGCAAATGGGGAGTTTGCGGTTGTGCAAATGGACAGTTTGCGGTTGTTTGCGTTGCGTTAAACGGGGAGTTTGGTCTGTAACTGTGAAGTGTGCGTATCCCTTACACTACCTGATCGATACAACATCATACCTTATGTTTTAAAGCACGTTATTCCGAACAATTTAGGAATGTTAGGTGATTTCTGCCCTTTATGGATGAAAACCAGACTCTGCATCAACTATGTAATTTTTTACATAGTTTTGCCATGGATCCCCTTCCGGCATGCCACAGTACAGGTGTTAGTCCCCTTGAAACAACTTTTCCATCACTATTGTGGCCAGAAAGAGTCCCTGTGGGTTTTAAAATTCACCTGCCTATTGAAGTCTATGACGGTTCGCCGGGTTCGCCCGTTCGCGAACATTTGCGGAAGTTCGCGTTCGCCGTTCGCGAACGGAAAATTTCATGTTCGCGACATCACTATCCATCACCATATTCATTGACACTGTTGGATGTAAATCTGAATCTAAACCCTCATGAGATGTGATCAAGCTAGTAATTGTTCAAGTGCCTCTCTTTTAAATAAACCATGCTATTAATAGGCAGGGTTGTCTTTTTTACTAGTTGACTATTGACTATTGACTATTGACTGCAGCATCTATTTTAGGAACCATATGCATTCTTTTCTTTAAAGTTCTTTATTTTTTTTTTCAATCCTCAAGTATATGTTCATGACATAAGGACAAAAAGAAAGGTATACACCATGACAGACATACCAACGTGATATACAGACACATGTTACACATTTTAAACAAGGAATTCAATTAAAAGAAAACACGAAAGACATGATAACGGTGGTTCAAATGGGATACATCTCCGGCTTGAGTTCTGTCTAAGCCAAATCTACAATCTTTACAGGCTTGACATAACATAAACTGTAAATGCATAGACTCCGCATAATGTAGTAGTGTCAGGAGCTATTAAGTTTGGTATGCGCATGATGATATACAAAAATGACGCGTGGATGTCTCAAAATGACAGTTCCTCTAAACTCTTAGTAGGCGGGGGGGTTGTTAGTTTGGTCTAGAGACTGGTCGATCTTTGGAGTAAGAGAGCTACGCTTTGTTGTATCTTTCATAAATGAGAGAAATAATATAGAATAAACGGTGGAACATAACATAACCTCTAAGGATAGAAGACCACTGCTAAACACAGTAAAACATTCAGGTGGTAACTTCGGCATAGCGGTCTTGCCCTGGTTGTCTCGGGATGAAGGTGGGTACTTTTTCTGGGTTCCAGTGGTGAGGCGGCTCGGTTGTACTTCATGTCTCGGTAAGATGCAGGGAGTCCTGAGAGAGTCCCAGCTTGGGCAGTAAGGCAGATCTTGTACCAGATGCTTGTTTTCACCCTGAAGAACCAGCAGTGGGCGGGCCACGAGCCACCGGTATTGCATATTTTGCTTCCTGAGGAGTTAGGTGAACGGCCTAAGAGATCATCATGAGGCCATTGTACCTCCAGAGAGGTCTGCATAAAAGGTGAGTGACATGTTTTCAAACAGCTGCCAGTACTGCTGCCCTGTCCTTCCCCTGTTGGAAACTGATAATTAGGTCCCGGGGTGCCGTGGCTGGTGCCTTGCCTTTGGGACTCAGAAGTGATGATCCAGTCCTACTGTCTTGGCTTGCCGAGAGGTTAGTAGCTATGCCAGGTGACGTTGTAGAAGGTGCGCTATTTCAGCCGCTTGTATGTCCTTCAGGATGCCCCATATTTTTACGTTATTTTTGCGCCATGCATGCTCCAATACAGCAAAGCGGAGATCATAAGCTTTGTTTTGGCATTTAAGACCCTGGACAACTTGGTGCAAGTTAGTAAACTGGTTTACACAGTCCCCAGAGGTAGACTCCAAAGCCCCCAGTCGTCCCGTCATACCCTGTATATCAGAGTGAAGTACAGCCACATCAGACTGGATGTTTTGTAGGTCTGCCAGTAATCTCTTCAGGACTGTGGTTGTGACTGGTGAGTTGTCAGGAGAGCTGGGTTAGGCTTGATATGTAAGTGTACATCCTCCTCTTCGTTAGAAGTCATTGAAGACTTCAGAGTATGTCTCCGGATAGGCGGCCATCTTGGGCCCAGCTGCCCCATGTGCTTGCCACAGGAGGTCTCCGATGCTGAGTCCTTGCTGCAGCTTTTTGCTTTTTGGTCCTTCGACCCATTCTGCAGTCATGCAGATCAGACTTTGAAGCCCAAAATAGTTGAGAATAGCCGTCAGTATGCAGGAGCTCTCTCTCCATGCGAGCAGTCTGCTCCGTTGCTTGGCTCCACACCCCCCCTCCCCCCTATGCATTATTTTTGTTGTTGAAAGGATATATTCTAGGCAGTTTCCTTTGGAGGGTCAATCTTTTCTCAGGTTTTGACCATTAAAAATTAGGTCCCTGATAGTAGCTTGAAAGTGGAATGAGGCTTTATTGGATATTAGATTCTTGAAATATATATCCAAGGCTTTCATCTCTTCAATCACTCAGCAGACTGGTGCAAAATGTAATCTTATGTTTAGCCTGGTTATTTTATTTTATTTGAATATGTTTTGATAAGCCTGACAGACATGCTTTACCTTAACTGTATCCCTATGCTAGTCACTTATTATTTTTCTTATGTTTATCTTGCTAAGTTGTGGGCTATATGTATACTAGCACACATCGTTCTAACTGCTTTAATTGTAAAAAATTACCTTGTTTTTCTTAAGCAACCTGTCTATTAGTCAACAGTGCCTATTTCTATAGCCTAATCGTGTGTTGCTGGATATATGGTTGCTTGTTCCATTCAGTTTTCCTCTTACCTTATTTTTACTTTCATTTAAAAAAAAAAAAAAAAGTGGATCATTCTTGACATTTCAAATGTTCAGTTCATGTTTTCTGGTGCCTACTCTTGATGTCATGTCGTTTCAAACCTGTATGAATAACTATGCACTGCAAAAAATAAAGAATGTTAATAAAAATAAAATAACAAAACGAACTTGGCCATCAAGGCACTCTTTTGTTCTTTGTAAAGAATGTCTCACCTTGTACTTCTAAGTTCTGTGCCTGGGGAGGTAGGGAAAGCCATCCTCTAAGAATCTAGAATTTAAATTATATACTAGAACTAGCATAAATTATACAATGTAACACAACTAATGAAAATAATAAAAACTAATAAAAAAAATGGATGCTATGATATCTTTCTTTAGAATAGGCGCCCAAAATTGCACAGCAAGGTGTGGTCTTAGCAGCGATTTATAAAGAGGCAAAATGATATTTTCATCCCGAGAATTTATGCCCCTATTTATACATGACAAAACCTTACTGGCCTTAGCAACTGCAGATTGACATTGCATATTGCTGCCTAATTTGTTGTCTATAACAATTCCCAAATCCTTCTCGTGTGTGGTTATCCCTAATTCACTACCATTTAGTGTGTAAGTTGCTTGTGCATTCTTAACCCCGAAGTGCATAACTCTACGTTAAATTTGATCTGCCATATTAGTGCCCAGTACCCCAATCTATCCAAATCCCTCTGCAGCAAAGCAATATCCTGCTCACATTGTATTACTTTACAAAGTTGTGTGTCATCTGCAAACACTGATACGTGGCTTTCAATGCCTATTTCAAGATCATTTATAAATATGTTAAATAGAAGTGGTCCCAAAACAGAACCCTGAGGGACACCACTTACCACTTTTGTCCAGCCTGAAAATTTACCATTAATTACAACTCGTTGTACTCTATCCTTAAGCCAATGTTCTACCCAAGAACAAGAATATTCATCTAGACCAATTTCTTTTAGTTTTAAGACTAACCTATTGTGAGGAACCATATCAAATACCTTGCAAAATCCAAGTAGATCACATCCACTGCAACACCCTGATCTATACTTCTACTTACTTCTTCGTAGAATGCAATTAGGTTAGTTTGACATGACCTATGTTTCATAAAACCATGCTGATTATTGCTAATAACAAAGTTCTTCCCAATGAATTCCTGAATATTATCCCTTAATAGCCCTTCAAATATTTTCCCAGTTACAGAAGTTAAGCTCACAGGTCTATAATTTCCAGGCAAGGATTTTGATTTGTAATTAGACATGTGCAATTCGTTTCGGTCCGAATATGAATTTGGACGAATATCGGGCAATTCAGACATTCGGGTACTTCCGAATGTCCGAATTGCCGATGTGCCGAAGTGCTGAAGTGCCGAATTGCCGAGGTCCCAAAGTTCTGAATTTCCGAAGTGCTGAAGTGCTGAAGTGCCGAAGTGTCGAAGTTCCGAAGCACAGTATTGGATAAGTACTAATATACTTACCCAGTGAAAGAAGAAGAATGTTACATTGTAAACAATTTTAAATAAAAAGTATACAAACAGCCAGGATTCAGCTGTAAGCATTTGCAACACTTAAAACAATCAAGTAACATACATTCATATAAAATGTAAGTTACTTAGCCAGTCAGTGTAATGACAGGAATAAATAAGTAGATAACTCCCTAATTCCCACGGTATTAGGGAGCTATCTACTAAAAGGCTGAAAGACCTGAATTGGTCTTTCAGACAAATTTACTAATACTAAGTAAAGATTACTTAGTATTAGTAAACTATGCTCCTACTCGCTATACCGCGAGTAAGGGCATGTCTATTAAACAGTGAGCAGCCTGTGGCTGCTCAATGTAAAAAAAAAAAAATATTGATCCCAACCCCCACCCCTGAGGGCCTAATGTCCTCCCCCCTGACCCCCACCCCTGAGCGGTGGGTGGGGGCCCTAAATTATAATAAGGGGGGGACCTAATGTCCATCCCCCTGGCCCCCACCCCTGAGCGGTGGGTGCCCTACAGTAAAATAAGATGGGGACCTAATGTCCTCCCCCCTGGCCCCCACCCCTGAGCGGTGGGTGGGGGCCCTAAATACTAATAAGGGGGACCTAAAGTCCTCCCCCTTGGCCCCCACCCCTGAGCGGTGGGTGGGGGCCCTACAGTAAAATAAGGGGGGGACCTAATGTCCTCCCCCCTGGCCCCCACCCCTGAGCGGCGGGTGGGGGCCCTAAATTGGAATAATGGGGGGAACCTAGTGTCCTCCCCCTGGCCCCCACCCCTCAGCGGCGGGTGGGGGCCCTAAATACAAAAACAAATGTGTCCCCCAAGGTGACTAGGGGTCCACAAACCCCTAGTCACCCCCTCCCCCTAATAAAAATTATCCCCCTACCTTTAACTAAGTACCTGTAAAAAAAAAACTTACCATTCAATGTTTTCTTTCTTCTAAAATCTTCTTTTTTTCAGCCCCAAAAAAGGCCAAATAAAAACCATAATAACTGACAAAATTATTAAAAAAAAAAAAAAAACGAGCGCAAAAAAATAATAATCCATCTTCACCCGGCAAGGGCTCCACGCAGACTGAGCTCTGCAGGGCGGGGGAAGGCTTATAAAGCCTTGCCCCTCCCTGCAATTCGGCTCAGAGCACTCTGATTGGTGGGTTTAAGCCATCCAATCAGAGTGCTCTGACAGGTAAATGAAGAGACTGACAGGTAAGTCTCTACATTTACCTGTCACAGCACTCTGATTGGTTGGTTTGAAATCCACCAATCAGAGTGCTCTGTGTCATTTTACACAGCGTGGAAAAGTTCTTTGGAATTTTCCCACGCTGTGTAATTTGACTCATAACTCTCTGATTGGTGGATTAAGTAACCAATCAGAGAGTTATGAGTCAAATTACACAGCATAAGATTTTAGAAGAAAGAAAACATCGAATGGTAATTTTTTTTTTTTTTTACAGGTACTTAGTTAAAAGACCCCCCCTCATTATTTTTTAGGGTGAGGGGGGTAGGTAGGGGGATAATTTTTATTGGGGGGAGGGGGTGACTAGGGGTTTGGGGACCCCTCGTCACCTGGGGGGGGATGGGACATTTTTTTAGGGCCCCCACCCGCCACTCAGGGGTGGGGGCCAGGGCGGAGGACACTAGGTCCAGCCCCCCTTATTCCAATTTAGGGCCCCCACCTGCCGCTTAGGGGTGGAGGCCAGGGGAGAGGACAATAGGTCCCCCCCATCATTTTACTTTAGGGCCTCCACCCGCCACTCAGGGGTGGGGGCCGGGGGGCCACTATTTTTTATTTATTTTTAAACAGTGAGCAGTCACAGGCTGCTCACTGTTTACTAGACATGCCCCTACTCACGGTATAGCAAGTATGGGCAAAATGTACTAATACTAAGTAATTTTTACTTAGTATTAGTAAATATGGCTGAAAGACCAATTTAGGTCTTTCAGCCTTTTGGTAGATAACTCCCTAATACCGTGGGAATTAGGGAGTTATCTACCAAGCGGCTGCAAGAGAAGTCCCGAGGTGCCGAAGTCCCAAAATTCCGAAGTGCCGAAGTGTCGAAGTGCCAGAGTTCCGAAGTTGCCGAAGTTCCAAAGTCTTGAAGTCTTGAAGTGCCGAATTGCCGAAGTCCCGAATTGCGAAAATCCTGAATTTCGGAATGCCAAACCGAACAGAATATTTTCCCCATGCACATGCCTATTTGTAATGGATATGGTGTTGTGAATGTCCTGACACATGGTAAGTAGTCAAACCAAATATTTTTGGGGGAAATGCATATATATATTTTGCTGGCTGGTGGGTGCTGGCTGGCCTAACTAACTTTGGTCCCCCAGACTCACACTGTCTGGATAAAAGAAAGCACAGCTGGTGCAGAACCATGCTCATTGGCTGAGAACACTCAAGTTATTCTCAGAAAAATGTTGTGGCCCTATAATGGCCATGGGACTGTATTCAGAGCTCAAAGTGAATGCTGTGTACAGGGTTTTAAATGAGGATTTAAATTTCCCACCATTAAAGTTTGGTTTGAGCAGGGAAATCCTTGGCCACATTATGGATACACAGGGCTTCTCTCTGTCAGATCGAGCTTTTAGTTGTCACAGACTAGCAGATGAACCGTATGCATTGCTCATGGTTAGTTTTGCATGCAGCCCAGAGGCGTAACTAGAATCCACCGGCCCAGTGCAAAGATTGCCTTAGAGCCTCCCCTCTCATGTGTCTCATCCCCCCAGTGTCTCATTTCCTCCCCCCCTCTGGTGTCTAACCCCCACCCCCCACCGGTGTCTCATTCCCTCCCCCAAGCTCCTGCATGTGTCTCATTCCCACGCCCAGGCCGCCCCTTGTGTCTCATTCCCTCGACCCCAAAGCAGGAGGAGGGGAGCAGCATAGTTTTCTGACCTGTAAACTACTAAAAATGAATGGAATATATAGACATCTGATGTACTTTGTAAACGAGGACAAATAAATTGATATATTTTGAATTACTTTTCTTTAGGTGCTTTAACTATGTATGCATTAATATTGCCAAAACTGTGAAATGTGTAGTTTTTGGATTTTTTTTTTTTTTGCATTTTTGTATTATAAACGATAATTTATAGTTGTATATGTCACACCAAATTAAAACCATTTTTGACCATTCAAAACAGTATAAAATGTATAATGTGTTTTGGTGCATAAATGAGATACATCAAAGTTTTGTTGAGTGCACACATAGCAAAAATGGCAAAATTGGTTGTCCTTGAGTACAAGTCAAGAAAACTAAACGCGTTTCCTTTAGGGGTTAAATATTTCATTAACAAGACGTGATTTTTATAATCATAAAACGGACTGAATGGTGCCTTAATAAACACATTAGTTTCAGAAACACTGAGGTATGTGGTTGCATTCACATGTGACAAACTGGGCCAAGAATCCTTCATATTTGATAATTTACACTGCTTTCATTTTATAAATATTTACACTGTTCCACAACTGCAGAAAATATATTACGACCTCCTCAAAAAGTTAATCCATTCATTATATCCACAGCTGCCTCTCTCAAGATAAATTCTTTGTTGATTTGACATGTCATATGTGAAATAATGCTTACTCCATCAAACAACCACTACAGCACTTGTGCCTAAATTTGACCTTGTTCACTGAAAGTAGTACTGATATAGACCTGGCCTGTGCCATTATATGCTGAATATAGCTACACACTGCTAGGCTGAAGTGGTATTTATTTGAAATAACCATTGCTTGTATTACAAATCATCCGGAGGATCACATGAACCCAGCCAGACATACACAGAGATACACAGACCTCCACAAAATAATCTCAATAATGTATTAGTAATCAGAGCCAAAAAAGTAACCCATGGAATACCATTGGGCTACTCATTGCTTTTCACACATTTCTTGAATTCAAGCAGTAATTGGCCCCTAAAAGGACAACTTAAAGGATCACTATAGGACAGTGATGGCGAACCTTTTTGAGCCCGAGTGCCCAAACCGCAATACATGCCAACTTTTTTCCCCTCAAAGTGCTACTGAGGTTTAAGTTTAGAAAAAACAACTCGTACAGTTGTCCGAACTAATTCTCCTCTTCTTTCCCCCCAGCATCTCCGCCTCCTCCTCCTCTCCCATTCTCCCCCCAGCACCTCCTTCTCCTCTCCTCTCCCCAGATTCTCCTCCTCTCCCCTTCTCCCCCCAGAATCTCCTCCTCTTCTCCTTCCGATTCTCCTCTTCCTCTCCCCCAGATTCTCCTCTTCCTCTCCCCCAGATTTTCCTCTTCCTCTCCCTATCTCCCCCAGCATATCCCCCTCCTTTCCCCCAGATTCTCCTCTTCCTCTCCCCTTCTCCCCCACCATCTGCTCCTCCCCTTCTCCCCAGCATCTCCTCCTCCTCTCCCCCAGCATCTCCTCCTTCTTCTCTCCTCCAGCATCTCCTCCTCCTCCTCACCTCCAGCATCTCCTCCTCTTCCTCTCCCCAGCTTCTCCTCCTCCTTTTTTTTTTGGTGCGGGTGGGAGTTTGAAGTCCTCCCAGGCTCCCTACCTCCTTCCAGCTGCTGTAAGGGGGTGTGGGTGTGAGGGAGCACTGACTTACGTGCTTTTCCAGCACTGCTCCCTCTGCTGATGCTGCCGGCAAAGCAGGAAATTACGCCAATCAGGCGGCGGTGCCTGATTGACGTCATTTCATGTCTCCTGGCGGCATCAATGGAGGGAGCAGTGCTGTAACAGCACATAAGTCAGTGCTCCCTCGCAGTCCTCCATCCCACCCAGCCAGCCACCCACCCACCCACCAGTGCCACCTTAACAACATTATGGGCCCCAGTGCAAAGCAGTGCACTGGGGCCCCGCCTACACACAACTCACAGGAATAAAAATTAAAATTATAGATAAAATTAGGCTTATATTTATTAGTATCTCCAACAAATGCAATACATACATAAAATACATGCACACAGACTGCTGAATACATACACACCGACACACACACACAGTCCGCTGAATACATGAACACAGTCTGCTGCATACACGCACTCACAAACATACACACAGACTGCTCAATACATAAAGACTGCTGAATACACACACTGTTGAATACACATACAGAGTTCTGAATACACACTCACACACACACAGAATGCTGAGTACAGACAGACTGCGGAGTACACACAAACTGCTGAATACATACACACAAACACACACACATGCTGCATTGAGGGGTGCAGTGTATGTGTGTGTGTACGGGTGCGGAGTGTGTGTGGAGTGCTGTGTATAAGGGGTGCTGTGTGTGTGTGTGAGGGGTGCTGTAAGTGTGTGAGAGGGGGTGCTGTGCTGTGTGTGTGGGGGGTGCTGTGTGTGTGAGGGGATCTTGTGTGTGGGGGGGTGCTGTGTGTGAGAGGGGTCCTGTGTGTGGGGGGGGTGCTGTGTGTGAGAGGGGTGATGTGTGTGTGGGGGGGTGCTGTGTGTGTGGGGGGGTGCTGGGTGCTCTGTGTGAAAGGGGTGCTGTGTGTGTGGGGGGTGCTGTGTGTGTGTGTGTGTGTGAGGGGGTGTTGTGCGTGTGGGGGTGTCTGGGTGCTCTGTGTGAGAGGGGTGCTGTGTGTGGGGGGGGTTGCTGTGTGTGTGGGGGGGTGCTGTGTGTGGGGGGGGTGTTGGGTGCTCTGTATGAGAGGGGTGCTGTGTGTGAAAGGGGTGCTGTGTGGGGGGGCTGCTGTGTGTGTTGATGGTGGTTTTTACACTACACGGTCAGGAATACATGTTTGTCCCTACTGCATTGATGGCGAGCTATGGCCACGCGCCCACAAAGAGGGCCCGGCGTGCCACCTGTGGCACGCATGCCATAGGTTCGCCATCACTGCTATAGGGACAAACATGTATTCCTGACCCTATAGTGTTAAAACCACCATCTAGCCCCCCAGGGCCCCTCATGCCTCCATAAATATAGCAAAATCTTACTGTATTCAAGCCTGAAGCTGTAACTCTGCATGCTGTCATGACTCAGAAAAACAAGCAGTCTGCTGACATCATCAGAAGTGGTAGCCTGATTCAATCACAATACTTCCCCATAGGATTGGCTCAGACTGACAAGGAGGCAGATCAGGGGCAGAGCCAGCATCATTCAAACACAGCCCTGGCCAATCAGTTTCTCCTCATAGAGATGAATTGAACCAATTAATCTCTATGAGGAAAGGTCAGTGTCTGCATGCAGGGGGAGGAGATATTGAATGTTTGGATGCATTTTAGGCAGCCATGACCCAAGAAGGATCTCTAACAGCCATCTGAGGAGTGGCCAGGGAAGTTATCACTAGGCTGTAATGGAAACACTGCATTTTCTCTGAAAAGACAGTGTTTACAGTAAAAAGCCTGAAGGTAATGATTCTACTCGCCAGAACAAATTCAGTAAGCTGTAGTTGTTCTGGTGACTATAGTGTCCCTTTAACATAGCATGACATTGTCTCTGGAAGGCAAGACTTATATGTGGTTAGTTTGTATTTCCTACACAGAGCTGGACTTGCAGTCTATGTTGCCTGCGAATCACCTTCAAAAGATCTTATAGAGAAAATTAGTTTTTCTTCTGCGATCTAAACAATTTCATTTTTATTGCTTATTCAAATCTTTAGCAAAATAGGAAATATTTTCAAACAACAAACTTGTGGGAAAAAAGGTCACATTTATCCACTTTCTTACCAACTTCCTCACCACTGACATCCCAAACAAGCTCTCACACATTTCATAGTCTTTGTTTGTTGAATGCTAAATTATTCTTTGGGAATGTACAGTATGAGTAGGTGGCAGTGTGATGAAAAGGGTTTTGGCATCACCCGTTCACAGTACCCTCCAGTTACTCACAAAACACCTGGTCCAAGCAAGCATCATTGTTTCTGGAGCTACTGGCATTTATTATCATTGAACACCATTTTTAAATGTGAAATTTTATCTAGTTTGCCTGAGCAAAGGGCACACTTCACATAATTATTTTCATTTTCTTTCAAACGATGACATTTTAATAAATTAATGTTATTAATGGCACATATTCATTCTGTAACAATTCAATTCCCCGTATACACCAGGGCAGAAAATTCATATATGGCAGATAAGCGAAGACAATGAGACAGAGTGGCTCAAACACAACACTCACAGACACCCTCACACAAAAACACTAACACAAACAGAGACTGACAGTGTCAGGGTACCTGTGGTCTCTACCTCCGAAAGAGGTAGAGACTTAGCTGTTCCTCCATCCAGACGGTCTGATGGCTCCCTTCCCCGCGGTCTATCCGGTCATGCTAGGCCGGCCGCGAGGGAGTGACTGCCTTTTACAGCATCTAGGCAGGAAGTAGTCATCAGGACACTCCCCCGGAACAACCTGTCAGTCAATGGCTGCAGGACCAATCAGGACGCCTTGGAGGCGTGGTTACGGCTCTGAACAGGGTATTTAACAGAGCTTCTTTCATTAGCTCATTGCCCTGTCGTGGTTATAGCTTGTTCTAGTCACTCAGTGCTTGTGTATTCTATTATCCCTTTTGGTTTTGACCCGGCTTGTTTACCTTACTCTGCTTATCTCTGTTACCCTTGATTCGGCTTGTCTCTCGCTTACCTGTCTTCTGTTACCCTCGACCTCGGCTTGTCTTTGACCATTCTATACTGTACTACTTACGTTAGTCCGGCCATTCTAAGGTCCGGTATACGTATCTGGCTACTGTTTGTACTCTGCGTGTTGGATCCCTGTCCCGATCCTGACATTACGACAGGGCCAATGGATCCTGCAAGTACAAACAGTCAGCTGGCTGCTCCTGATCCTAGGTTTGAAGCCATGGACCACAGAATGGATCAGATGGCGCTTGCGCTACAGGCTCTATTAGCTTGTGCCAATAACCCACCAGAGGAGATACGTAATACCGCTGTTTCTCCTGTCTGTTCAGGTCTAGAGGTAACCACAGTGGGTGCTTCTTCTCGCATTACCCCCCCAGTACGCTATGGTGGGGCTCCTGAGAAGTGTCGTGTTTTTTTAAACCAAATTAGTATCCACTTTGAATTGCAACCTCGCTCTTATCCTACAGATAGGGCAAAGGTAGGATTTATTATCACCCTACTCATTGAGAAAGCTCTGAGATGGGCCAACCCACTATGGGAGAACGATAACCCATTAGTTTATAACTATAACGCATTTGTAGCTGCTTTTAGAAGAACATTTGACCCTCCAGGTAGAAAGGTTAATGCAGCCAGATTACTGTTGCGCCTGAGACAGGAGAACCGAACACTGGTGGATTATGCACTAGAGTTCAGGTCTCTGGCGGCAGAAATCAAGTGGAATGAGCAGGCGTATATGGATGTATTTTTGAATGGCCTATCTGATGTAATCCTTGATGAGGTTGCTACCAGAGAACTCCCTGAGAATTTAGAGGATTTAATTTCGTTCATCTCTCGTATAGATGAACGTCTAAGAGAGAGACAGAACACTCGAGAGAGGAACCAGAGACCTTCTTTTAGGTTAGCTCCTGCTTTTCCAAGTCCTGACTCCACGATATCTTTGCTTACTGAACCTATGCAAATAGGGTATACCCGCCTCTCTGAGGAGGAAAGACAGCACAGGAGAAGAGAGGGTTTGTGTATGTATTGTGGAGCCAAGGGTCATTTACTCTCGATCTGTTCTAACCGCCCGGGAAACGCTCGCACCTAAGTCCCTCTAGAGGACAGGCCTTGGGTGTTTCTATTTTGTCCTCTACTCCTAATTATAAGGATCACAGGCTTCTGCTACCAGTTTCCTTAACTTGGGGGAGGGAAGTAGTAAGGGCTATGGCATTGATAGATTCCGGTGCTGCTGAGAATTTTATCGACCAAGCCTTTGCTAGTAAGAACAATTTTCCATCCCAGCTAAGGGAGACACCTTTGGCCGTTGAGGCCATAGATGGTAAACCACTACTAGACCCTGTTATCTTTCGTGAGACCGTACCCATTGATTTAAATGTTGGTATCCTACACGTGGAGAATTTATCTCTTCTGCTCATTTCGTCTCCTTCCGTTCCCATAGTTCTGGGGTACCCATGGTTGAAAAAACATAACCCTATTATCGATTGGGAGTTAGTAGAGATACTCTCGTGGGGCCAGGGCTGCCAGGATCGGTGTTTGTGCAAGGTTTCTCCATTAGCTAATATTAACATACCGGAGAATCCTACTCAGTCCACAGAAAGACAAATACCAGACCTTTACCTAGACTTAAGGGCAGTGTTTGACAAGAAGAATGCCGATTCTTTGCCTCCACACAGGTCATTTGACTGTAAGATTAAGCTGCTACCCGGCACTATGCCTCCGAGGGGCCAGGTATATCCTTTGTCTGTTCAGGAAAACTCGGTTCTAGAGGAGTATATTCGGGAGAATTTAGAAAAGGGATTCATCGGGAGGTCTTCTTCTCCGGCCGGGGCTGGGTTCTTTTTCATTAAGAAGAAGGATGGCACGCTGAGACCTTGTATCGATTACCGAGGCTTGAATAAAATAACTGTCAGAAATGCCTATCCTATCCCACTGATTACCGAGTTATTTGATCGTCTTAAGGGCTCCAAAATCTTCACCAAGTTAGATCTCAGAGGAGCTTACAATTTGGTGAGAATCCAGCAAGGTCACGAGTGGATGACGGCATTCAATACCCGGTATGGCCATTACGAATACACTGTTATGCCATTTGGACTATGCAATGCTCCTGCAGTATTTCAAGATTTGATTAATGAGGTACTTAGGGAGTTTCAGCATGATTGTGTTATTGTTTACCTGGACGACATACTAATACACTCTAAGGAGATTGAGACTCACCATAGACAGGTCAGAAAGGTATTGCACAAGCTGCTGCAACATGGTCTATATTGCAAATTGGAAAAGTGCAGTTTTGATCAGTCTCAGGTAGACTTTCTTGGATACGTGATTTCTGGGGAGGGTTTTAAAATGGATCCTGTAAAACTCCAATCTATTTTAGACTGGCCCTTGCCCAAAGGACTCAAGGCTATCCAAAGGTTTATTGGTTTTTCCAACTACTATAGGCGCTTCATTAAAGGATACTCCTCTATCATTGCGCCTATTACCAATATGACCAAACAAGGGGCTGATACTAAGTTCTGGTCTAAGGAAGCTCTTGGTGCTTTCAAGACTCTCAAGGAACTTTTTGCCTCGGCTCCCATTCTAGTCCATCCTGATACGACTCTGCCTTTCTTGCTCGAGGTCGATGCCTCTGAGACAGCAGTTGGGGCTGTTCTGTCTCAAAGGTTAGGGGTGGATAAACTGTTACACCCTTGTGGTTTTTTCTCTAAGAAATTTTCTGGGCCTGAGAGCAGATATGACATCGGGGAAAGGGAACTGTTAGCAGTCATTAAAGCCTTAAAGGAGTGGAGACATTTGTTGGAGGGGACCCTACACCCTATTACGATTTTGACGGACCACAAAAACTTGTCCTATATTGGGGAGGCTAAGCGCTTATCCTCTAGACAAGCTCGTTGGTCCTTATTCCTGACTCACTTCAATTATGTACTGACTTACAGACCTGGTTCTAAAAACTCTAAAGCCGATGCATTATCTCGCCAATATGAACCTTCTACTGTACCTGAACCAGTTCTTTCTTCTATAGTTCCGAAATGCAATATCATTGCTAATACGAATCTCAGGATTCATTCTCCATTACTGGCCGAGATCATTAAGTTGCAACATCTAGCACCTAAACAGACTCCTGCGGGCCGTCATTTCGTTCCTCCTGCTCTTCAACGGGAACTTTTACAGTGTTTACATAATAGCAAGATGGCGGGACATCCTGGTATTCGCAAAACTTACGCGTTGATCTCTAAGGATTTCTGGTGGCCTGCTTTACGGAGGGATATTGAGGAGTTCATCGCTGCATGTGAAGTTTGTACTAAAACCAAACAACCCCATACGCTTCCATGTGGATTCCTGCACCCCTTGGAGGTTCCAGAAAAACCATGGTCCTGTTTGGCCATGGACTTTATTGTCGATCTACCTATCTCTAAAAGACAGACTGTTATCCTCACCATGGTTGACAGGTTTACTAAGATGGCACACTTCATTCCCCTGCCTAAACTCCCGTCTTCTCCCGAATTGGCAGAGATATTCGCTAAGGAGATTTTTCGCCTACATGGGATACCCTCTCAAATTGTATCGGACAGAGGCTCCCAATTTGTTTCCCGCTTTTGGAGGTCCTTCTGCTCTCAACTTGGTATTAAATTAAACTTTTCTTCTGCCTATCATCCTCAGTCTAACGGAGCTGCTGAACGTACCAACCAGAAAATCGAACAATATTTACGATGCTTTGTTTCTGAACACCAGGATGATTGGGTCGGTTTGATTCCTTGGGCGGAGTTTGCACACAACAATCTCGTTTGCGATTCTACTCATTCAAGCCCCTTCTTCATGAATTATGGTTTTCATCCGTCTATTCTTCCTTCGGATTCCCCTTCCCAGGGGGTGCCGTCGGTTGATGTTCATGTTGCCAATTTGAGGAAGTTGTGGGATCAAACTCGACAAATCCTTGTGCACAACTCTATGTTGGTCAAGAAACACGCTGATAAACGTAGAAGGGCGGCTCCGGTCTTTGTTCCAGGTGATAGGGTATGGCTGAGCACGAGGAACATCCGGTTAAAAGTGCCCTCCATGAAGTTCGCTCCTCGTTAAATTGGACCCTACAGGGTGCTGACCCGTATCAATCCAGTTGCGTATCGTTTAGCTCTTCCTAATACCTTACGCATCCCAAACTCGTTTCACGTTTCATTGCTGAAACCACTCATATGTAACAGATTTTCCTCCACAATAGCCCCTCCTCGCCCCGTTCAGGTGGAGGGTCAGGAGGAGTATGAGGTTAACTCTATTATTGATTCTCGAATCTCCCGGGGGAGAGTACAATATCTGATTGATTGGAAGGGATATGGTCCTGAGGAGAGGAGTTGGGTACCTCAGGAGGATGTTCATGCTCCCCGTCTCCGCAGGGCGTATCACTCTCGCTTCCCATCTCGTCCCGGTTCATTCCGCCCGGTGGGCGTATCTGAGAGGGGGGGTACTGTCAGGGCACCTGTGGTCTCTACCTCCGAAAGAGGTAGAGACTTAGCTGTTCCTCCATCCAGACGGTCTGATGGCTCCCTTCCCCGCGGTCTATCCGGTCATGCTAGGCCGGCCGCGAGGGAGTGACTGCCTTTTACAGCATCTAGGCAGGAAGTAGTCATCAGGACACTCCCCCGGAACAACCTGTCAGTCAATGGCTGCAGGACCAATCAGGACGCCTTGGAGGCGTGGTTACGGCTCTGAACAGGGTATTTAACAGAGCTTCTTTCATTAGCTCATTGCCCTGTCGTGGTTATAGCTTGTTCTAGTCACTCAGTGCTTGTGTATTCTATT
Source organism: Pelobates fuscus (assembly GCF_036172605.1). Lineage (NCBI taxonomy): Eukaryota > Metazoa > Chordata > Amphibia > Anura > Pelobatidae > Pelobates > Pelobates fuscus. The sequence continues at coordinate 120,315,696 of NC_086325.1, forward strand.
ATCCCTTTTGGTTTTGACCCGGCTTGTTTACCTTACTCTGCTTATCTCTGTTACCCTTGATTCGGCTTGTCTCTCGCTTACCTGTCTTCTGTTACCCTCGACCTCGGCTTGTCTTTGACCATTCTATACTGTACTACTTACGTTAGTCCGGCCATTCTAAGGTCCGGTATACGTATCTGGCTACTGTTTGTACTCTGCGTGTTGGATCCCTGTCCCGATCCTGACAGACAGACATTCAGAGAGTAAAACAGATATATTTGTATAATGCTATCATAACCCATCTGTTACATAGTTACATAGTTACATAGTTACATAGTTAGATAGCTGAAAAGAGACTTGCGTCCATCAAGTTCAGCCCTCCCCACACCCGTTTTCCGCTGTTGATCCAAAAGGCAAAAAAAAAAAACCCAGTTTGAAGCACAATCTTGCAACAAGCTAGGACAAAAAATTCCTTCTTGACCCCAGAATGGCAGTCAGATTTATCCCTGAATCAAGCAGTCACTACCCTACATTGAAAGATTATATCCTTGAATATTCTGTCTCTGCAAGCATGCATCTAGTAGCTGTTTGAACATCTGTATGGACTCTGATAAAACCACTTCTTCAGGCAGAGAATTCCACATCCTGATTGTTCTTACAGTAAAAAAATCTTTCCTTTGCCTTAGACGAAATCTTCTTTCTTCTAGTCTAAACGCATGACCTCGTGTCCTATGTAAAGTCCGGTTTGTGAATAGATTTCCACACAATGGTTTGTATTGGCCCCGAATATATTTGTATAATGTTATCATATCCCCTCTCAGGCGACGTTTTTCTAAACTAAATAGGTTTAAATTTGTTAACCTTTCTTCATAGCTGATATGTTCCATTCCTTTTATTAATTTTGTAGCCCGCCTCTGCACTTTTTCTAGTGCCATGATATCCTTCTTTAGAACAGGTGCCCAAAATTGCACAGCATATTCAATATGTGGTCTTACCAGTGATTTATAGAGAGGCAAAATGATATTCTCGTCCCGAGAATGAATGCCCTTTTTCATGCATGACAATACCTTACTGGCCTTGGCCACTGCTGATTGACATTGCACATTGTTGCATAGTTTGTTGTCTATAACAATTCCCAAGTCCTTTTCGTGTGTTGTTATCCCTAATTCGCTTCCATTAAAGGTATACGTTGCTTGTGTATTCTTTACGCCGAAGTGCATAACTTTGCATTTTTCAACATTAAATTTCATCTGCCATTTGAGTGCCCAGTCCTCCAGTCTATCTAAATCCTTCTGCAGCAAAGTAATATCTTGCTCACATTGTATTATTTTACAAAGTTTTGTGTCATCTGCAAACACTGAAACATGACTTTCAATGCTGTCTTCAAGATCATTTATAAAAATGTTAAATAGAAGGGGTCCCAGAACAGACCCCTGAGGGACACCACTTGCCACCTCTGTCCAGCTTGAAAATTTACCATTAACGACAACTCTTTGTATTCTGTTTTTAAGCCAATGTTCTACCCAAGAACAAGCATTTTCATCGAGACTGATTTCCTTGAGTTTGAACACTAATCTTTTGTGTGGAACTGTATCAAATGCCTTGGCAAAATCCAAATAGATCACATCCACTGCAACACCCTGATCTATACTTCTACTTACTTGAGGTTGATGACATGGAGGCTTGCCTGACAACCTTTGAAAGGATTGCTACCCAAGAAGGATGGCCTCCAGGTCAGTGGGCAGGATTATTAGCCTCTTGCCTCAGTGGAGAATCCCAAAAAGCATATGATGATTTGCCTCTCAGCCAAGCACAAGACTATGACCGATTTGAAAGCAGAAATACTAACACGGCTTGTAGTTGCGCCTGCAGTGCGAGCCCAAAGATATAATGCTTGGGTTTATGATACCGGGAAATCTACTAGGTCACAAATGTATCACCTCTTGAGACTTGCCCAGAAGTGGCTACAGCCAGAAATCAACTCTGCTGCAGTAATCATTGAAAAGGTGGTTATGGATCGCTTCCTCAGGAGTCTGCCGATAGTGCTACGGAAATGGGTCAGTCAAGCGGATCCAAAGGACCCAGAAGAAATGATGAACTTGACAGAGAGATACCGGTTTGCTAAAGAACCTTACCTCAACGCCAAATTGCAAAGTAACAGGATACCTGCAAAGAAGTCTTGTGGGTTTAAAGAAACAGATGGGGAAAAAAGATTCTGTACAGACCCATAGACAGACTGACTACCTGGAAAATTGGGTGCCCAGGTTCCCAACCCGGTCACAAAGCCAGACTGAGAGATGTCAGGAGATTCGACATATTGCACGTAACTGTCCACAGACTGATGAACCTATGGAATGTAATTTGGGGAGGGGGGAGAAACATGGTGCATTGTTGGTATACACACAAATGTCTGCTTTAACAAGTACTGGTGGTATTAATCATGTCAAATCTGTAAATATGGAGGGGAGGAGTGTGCAAGCACTCTTAGATTCTGGGAGTGAGGTTTCATTGGTAAAGAGATCTTTACTTCAGAGTGAGCAAGTAGATAAAATTCACGTGTTGGATATAATATGCATACATGGTGACACCCACACGTACCCCACAGCCGAGGTGGCATTTGCTACTGCGGTAGGGGCGATAAAACATAGAGTTGGGGTGGTACCATCATTGCCTTATGATGCTGTATTGGGGCGTCCTTTACTTAAATCCGCTAGGGGGCACCAATATATATTGGTAGTACTAGATTATGCTACCCGCTATACCTTTAAGAAATACCTCAGCTAAAACCATTGCCAGAGAGTTAATGTTTATGTTCAGCCGGGTTGGAATACCTAGAGAAGTACTTACAGACCAAGGTACTCCTTTCATGTCACGAGTGATGAAAGAGCTATGTAACTTGTTGAAGATTAGACAATTGAAAACTTCAGTGTATCACCCACAAACTGATGGGTTAGTGAAAAGATTTAATACAACATTAAAAGCAATGCTCTGTAAGGTAATTGATAAAGATGGTAAGAATTGGGATTGTTTGCTCCCATATCTAATGTTTGCTATCAGAGAAGTCCCCCAAGCTTCCACAGGGTTCTCACCTTTTGAATTGTTATATGGCAGACATCCTAGAGGTCTCCTTGATGTTGCAAAGGAAACATGGGAACAGGAACACATGCCTCATAGGAGTGTTATTGAACATGTGGCACAAATGCAGGATCGCATTGAGGCCATAATGCCAATTGTCAGGGAAAATATGGAGAGAGCACAGGAAGCCCAGAAAGCTAGTTATAACAGGAATGCTAGACTTAGGGTCTTTCAACCGGGAGACAGGGTTATGGTACTAATCCCCACAGTAGAAAGTAAATTCCTTGCAAACTGGCATGGCCCATACGAGATCATTGAACGAGTCAATGAGGTGAATTATAAGGTGAGACAACCTGGTAGAAGAAAGCCCGAACAAATATACCATATAAATTTACTTAAACCCTGGACAGACAGAGAGGCCTTGATGGCCATGACAGACAACGTTCTGCTGACCAAAGTAGACAAAGTACCAGAGGTTAACATTGCTGACACTCTAGCACCTCATCAGAAAAATGAGGTCCGAGAGTTTGTTCTTAGAAATAGGGATGTGTTTGCTCCAGTACCAGGAAAGACTCATGTTATGGAACATGACATAATTACGGAACCTGGATAAAGGGTTAACTTATCCCCTTAAGGATAGGGTTGATGACCTGATAGAGAGATTAGGACGATCCAGATATCTGACTACATTAGATCTGACTAAAGGTTATTGGCAAGTTCCCTTAACAGAGCCGGCCAAAGAAAAAACTGCTTTTTCCACACCAGAAGGTTTATTTCTCTATAAAGTCTTACCTTTTGGGTTGCATGGTGCACCTGCCACCTTCCAAAGAATGATGGATAGAATCCTTAGACCCCATAGTGAATACGCGGCTGCCTACCTTGACGATGTGGTTATACACAGTACAGATTGGGAAACACACCTTCCCCGAGTTCAGGCAGTAATAAAGTCTATACGAGATGCAGGTCTAACTGCCAATCCATCCAAATGTATGATAGGTTTGGAAGAGGCTAAGTATTTGGGCTACACTATTGGGAGGGGTCTCCTGAAACCACAGAAAAGTAAGGTAGATGCTATTTTGGATTGGCCATGTCCTGTGACAAAGAAACAAGTTAGGGAATTTCTAGGCTTAGTGGGCTACTACAGTAGATTCATACCTAACTTTGCTACGATCGCAAACCCGTTGACAGAGCTAACTAAGGCAAAAGGACCTGTTATGATAAAGTGGACTCCCGAGGTAGAGAAGGCATTTAGTACCCTGAAGGAGGTTTTGTGTGCTGACCCAATTTTGGTTGCCCTAGACTTTACAAAATAATTTGTGGTACAGACAGATGCGTCTGATGTGGGCCTAGGAGCGGTTCTTTCTCAGGTACACAGAGGAGAAGAACATCCCATTATGTACCTGAGCAAGAAGCTGAATCCCCATGAACAGATACTCAGTGGTTGAGAAAGAATGCTTGGCCATAAAATGGGCACTGGAAACACTTAAGTATTATCTATTGGGGAGAAGGTTCAAACTTGTCACAGATCATGCGCCTTTGACGTGGATGAGACAAAACAATGAAACAAATGCCAGAGTAACTAGGTCGTTCCTTAGTCTTCAGCCATATAACTTCTCTATGGAACATAGAGCTGATAAAGACCAGGGGAATGCAGATGGTTTATCCAGAGTCCATTGTTTGTGGTCAAAGGTCGCTACGACCGATGGGTCTAAGCTGGCGGGGGGGATATGTGACAGTCTATGGGAGGGTAATAGAAGGAAGGTATCTAGGACCCAGAATCCTCCATAGTCTGTACTCATTCACCTGCCCAATTAGCAACTGCTGAGGCTTTAATTAGCAGGTCTCAGAGCAGAAAGGAGAGAGATACAATCTGACCTGCAGAGAGAGCAGGTCTGTGCAGAGCAGCACCAAACAAAGTGCTAAAGGTTGGTGAAACCAATGTTTATTTTGTTGATTTGTTTAGATTATTACCCTGGTTTAGTAAGGGACATTACTTTATGTTTAGTTAGTGCTTGGATTTGAGCTAAGATTTTGTTTGTAGATTTCCTTTCTGTTGTGCTGCAGTTTTGAACAAATTGATTGCTACATGGATTTTTGTGCACGCTGTAAATAAACCACACCATTTTTGCATAAGAGACTGTTGTTCTATACCTGTTACCCTAGAGGACTGTGTTGCTTTGCCCATAAAGGTCACAAGATGGTGGAGGATGCGGGCATTTAAAGCACATTTATACGGTCTGTGGGTATAGAGGCCTAAGGTACTGTGACTCTGCAAACTGAGACTGGTTGTACCTGTTACCCTAGAGGACTGTGTTGCTTTGCCCATAATGGTCACAGTATGCAAACCTTTAAAGCATCCCTTTAGATTTATGTATTTATTTATTATTTCCTCTATTAATATGTTCATTATTATTATAATTAACAAATGTAATTGTACATATTTTTTAGTTGACTTTACGTTTAAAAACTCTATAAAAAAACATTTGATAGATAGATTGGGGGACTATGCACTCAAATAGCAAATCCATGTTTTGTTTGTCATTTAAAAAAATATATAATAATAAGAATAATAGTACTATTAATAATATATTTTTATATATACAAATATGCAGAGTGTGACAACAGATATAATTTAACAAAGTGATATGCATTGGAGAGTGGGCATCAAGCATTAATAATTATAGGAAGGTTCAACTGCATAGAAAGAGCAGCCTAAGTTGCCGTATAGACATCATTGAACTAAACTGTGGAGATCAGTGAGTATCAGATACAGCAATATATATAGGAGTAGAATCAGGCTGTTTGCTAGTGTACCTCTGGGACTGCCATTGGAAAAGGGCCCCCCCCGATATCCCTAAACCCAGAAGGTAAGTCAGGTTGCGACCACTGGGCTGTCCCAGGGTGGATGTAAGTTAAGGCTGTTGAGTGCTGATCCTGCCACTGGCACTCTGAGAGGCACAAGGCTATCAACCAAACTAGCCAAGTGGAGGTCTGTGGGTAATGGTAGGCCCAGGTCTGCAGTTTCACCTAGGGACAGGGCCGGATTAAGAGCACACTGGACCTGGTGCTGACAATTATGATGGGCCTAATTACGGAATCTTATCGACCAAAAACACTAAAACAGTCATACCTCCCAAGCGTCATGTATCTGATGGAGGTGGTGCTGGAGGGGAAACTCATAGGATGCAGCTATAAGAAAACACATACTCTATGCTAATCTCTCTTTAATGTATGCTTTCATCTTTCAAGTAAATCCATAACCCCTAACAGCAGTGTCCAGTGAAGCAGGAAGTCAATGGGCGGGGTAAAAGGGTGTGCCACTGGTGCGAATCACGTGACAAGACCTGCCAAAAGGGGTGAACATGCCCAAAAAGGGGGCATGTTTGTCCAAAGAATTGGAAGGTCAGCCTGGCATGAATGCATGTCAGGCTGCCTGCCAATCCTGCAGGCTGTCCAACTAAGGGCATACTATGCAGGCAGCACCTTGAGCTTGACATAAATGTGTCTAATGATGCGCTCACTCCATGCTTTCTAAGGACTGTCCCCTAGCACTCGCTGGTCCACTTGTCTCCTTACTTTCTTACTAGCAGGCAGAAGCTCCTGGTATATAGTCTGAGACAGAGAAAAGGTGTATGTAGTGAGTGTAGAAGAAAGGGGACATGCCACCGTGTTAGAGAGACCAACGTCTGCATTACCTAAACTAATTTTAATGTCAGCCAGTCCACACAAGTTTTGTTCCCATACATCCCTCTTAAGCTTCCAAACTTAAAGGGACACTATAGTCACCAGAACAACTACAGCTTGTTGTATTTGTTCTGGTAAGTAGAATCATTCCATTCAGGCTTTTTACAGTATTTTTCAGAAAAAAATAACTCCACTGGTCGCTCCTTAGATGGCTGCTAGAGGTGCTTCCTGGGGCAGTACTGCCTAGTGTGCAGCACTGCCATTCAGTGTCTCCACCCTCTGCATGCATACACTGAACTTTCCTCATAGAGATGCATGGATTCAATTTATCTTTATGAGGAGATGCTGATTGGCCAGGGCTATGTTGGACTTGTGCTGGCTCTGCCCCGATCTGCCTAGTTGACAGTCTCCGGCAATCCTATGGGGAACTATTGTAATTTGCTCAGACCACCACTTCTGAGCCAGCAGCTGCAGACTTGAATACAAGTAATATTTTACTATATTTAGGGAGGCAAGAAGGGGCCAGGGTGGTGGTTTTAACATAATAGGGTCAGAAATACATTATTGTGTTCCTGACCCTATAGTGCTCCTTTAAGCAACAGTATGTTAAGTTAAGGTTGCCACCTTTCTTGGAAAAAAATACCAGCCTTAATCATTTGTATAATTAATTGGTTAAACGTAATATCACAAGATGTAAATCACAAGGAGTGACATCAGAGAAAATTCTGTAAAATCACCAACAAACTACTCACAGTTTGATTCTGCTGTATAGATGGATTGCTTCCAGTGTCTCCATGTCTCAGTCTCGCAAGTCACCCAGTGTCTCAGTGTCTCTATGTATCACTGTGTCAGTGTCCCCATGTCGCCCAGTCCCCTAGTCTCCCAGTGTCTGTGTCCCCATTTCTCCCAGTGTCTCAATGTCTCAGTGTGTCCCCATGTCACTAGGATACTGGGGACACTGAGAGTCATGGGGACACTGAGAGACCCAGGGACACTGGGAGACATGGGGACACAGATATTTAGGGAAACTGGGAGAAATGGGGACACTGAGACACTAGGGACACAGACACTGGGAGACATGAAGACACTGAAACATTTGGGGGCACTAAGACATGCGAACACAGACACTGGGAGACTAGGGGACACTGGCTGGGAGACAGACACATGGGGACAGTTGTGGACATAGACATGGGGACATTGGGACATATAGGGACACTGGGGGACATGGGGACATCAGGCAAACTGAGACACTAGGAACACCGACACTGGGAGACATGGGGACACTGAAACATTTGGGGACACTAGGAACACCGACACTGGGAGACATGGGGACACTGAAACATTTGGGGACACTAGGGACACAGACACTGGGAGACTAGGGGACACTGGCTGGGAGACAGACACTTGGGGAGACATGGGGGCAGTTGTGGACATAGACACGGGGACACTGGGACATATAGGGACACTAGGCACACTGAGAGACATGGGACACAGACACTGGGAGACTTGGGGACACTGAAACACTAGGGACACTGGCTGGGGGACATGGGAACATAGTGTCTCAGTGTCTCCCAATGTCTCTATGTGTCACAGCATCCCCATGTGTCTCAGCATCCCCAAGTGTCTCAGTGTCCCCATGTTTTCAAGTGTCTGTTTCCCCAGGTATCCCAGTGTCTGTGTCCCCATGTGTCCTAGTCTCTCAGTGTCCCCTAGTGTCTGTGTCCCCTAGTGTCTCAGTGTCCCCATGTGTCCCCTAGTGTCTCTGTCCCCATGTTTTCCAGTGTCCCCAAGTGTCTGTGTTCCCAGGTGTCCTAGTGTCTCAGTGTCCCCTAGTGTCTGTGTCCCCTAGTGCCTCAGTGTCCCTTAATGTCTCAGTGTCCCCATGTGTCCCCTAGTGTCTCAGTGTCCCCATGTGTCCCTGCTGACTTTCCCCCATCCCTCACTTACCTGAGCTGTAGAGCTGCTGTCTGGACTGTCTGGACCACGGATCAGTGAGTAGTAGAGAGAGGCAGGGATATGCTGTAACTTCCTATCCCTGCCTCTCTCAACACACAGTGACCCCTACTGGTATTGCAGAGTAATCTCCATTTATTCTGAGAAAATTACCTGCATTTGTATTGCCGGTATTACTGCAATACTGACACGGCCATTTTTTAAAATGGGCCTATTCCATGGGCCTGGAGCTGCAGCTCCATCAGCCCCTAGGTTAATCCGGCCCTGCCTAGGGAGTATGGAAAAAACTGCATAGATTACTGCTATAGGGTTTCCAGTGGGTTCTGGCTGATAGTCATGTGGGTGCATAGAGTAGCCCCATAAAATCAAGCATTTCAAAGATTTTCATGCAAAGATTACAGTTATGCACTCGGAGTGAAGGAGGCACAAGAAACTTAAACCCTAACTGGTAGGGAATTAGAGATAACAACTTTTAGTGTATTTGCATGTTATCTATTCACAAAATGGCTCTCAGACAAGTAGTGAAATAGGACTTCTCTTTACTTCAGCACACACACATAATGATATAACACAAGAGACACTAACACAACAGAACAAGTGCATAACTTCACAAAGCCGCCATCTACTGGAAGGTGGACTGCATAACACCCCTGTTACGGTTGCCTCCAGGCTGGCTGGAAGTTGGACCGTAGAAAAGGATGCTCCTAGCGCTCACCAAAGGACCATCAGCACCGCAGCCACCATAAGCACTGCAGACTCCACGAACCACCGCTGCTGGGCTGGTATCTCGCCGTCTGCTCTGCGCCCTGGACCTACGACCAGGCTCCAGGTTCCAATAGGCGAACCTCTTCCTTCTGTCGAGCGAAGCAGGATCAGGAACCAGAGCTCTTACAAGAGCTCAGTAGCTAAGGGAGTATGACGAGCATAGCAATCCCTGTAGTGATTATAGCTGTCCCCTACAAACATGAGTCGAGGCTGCAAGTTAGAGGGTCAGAAGAGGTCTGAGATGCTGGAACACCCAGCCTGGCTTTTATTGAGGTTACATGCAAATAGGACACTCCCAGGGGGAGGCATAAAATCACCAATCACACATCTGGTGCAGCCCACACATTTCCTCCCCTTAGATAAACAGTTAAACCAATTATTACATACAATAAAAATACAGTTTTTACACACATACTGTAACTTTAAAACCATACATTCAATTTCAATAAAAGTTGCATATTCAGAATCAGCATACATCAAACATAAACCCTTCCAAAAATCAGCCAAATCCCTCCAGTGGATCAAAAGTTAGCTGGAAGTCCTTTATGACCGACCGCAAGCACAATTTCCTGCCCAAAACAGTTCCATAGATTTGGGCTGTGCGGTCGGTCAATTTCATGCGAAAAAACGACTTTCGAACGGGACTTAGTCTCTGGAGCTGCAAGTTCTGTATGGGAGAAGGTAAGGGTCAGCGGTGTTCGGCAAAATGTGTAGCCGATTTTAGTTCCACAGAATCTTTAGCATACACCGCTGACCGCATTCGAGTAAACCAAGATGGCCGCCGCCACGTGCAATTAACCTGCAGTAACCTCACAGCCTGGGAGGTAAATTGCCTGCATACTTTAGCTTCTGGGTGGTCCGCCTGTGTGGTACTCGGTTCAGTAAGCCCTATTTACTGAACCAAGTGGGGGAAAGCCAGGAACAAGTTATTTTACAGGTCTGGGGACATAGTCTTAAAGGGGCATTGTTCACCAAAGTCACAATATGTCCCCAGACGGTTCTTAAAGGGCCATACACACCAATAAAAGTTAATACATTTTCAGGGGCACAATCTTCCAGGGGCCATAGTCATGAGGCAGGAGGCTGGCAAATAGGCTTCTCCACAATCCAGGGAAGCAGGGCAATTTTTCATTTAAAGGGCCAGTTACAAATAGCCATTTGTAACATATCTCCCCTTTTGGAGGGAGACTAACCAGGCACCTGACCTTCTGTCGGTCAGTGCCTAAGTTAGTCTCGCAGCCCACCCACAAATAAACATTAACAGCAAAGTAGCCCCCCCACAATACATAGTACTGGCCTGTAGGTCCCAGGTTGTAGGGTAACAATGCAGCACCCGCTGCCTTCCTGGCGCAGCTGGGCAAATAGCTGGTGGTACTTGGGGGGCAGGGGCCAGCGGCACTCTGCCCTGGTGCCAGCGCTTCTGCTGGGGTGGGGGGTTTGCAGGCCAGTCCTATAACAAGGGGGTCTGTAGGGCAGAGGCCAGCGGCGCTCTGTCCTGATGCCAGCTCTTCCGCTGGGATAGCTGGCAAAATGTCAATCTCTGGGCAAGGGTCAAAGGGAGGGCAGAGGCCAACTGCACTCTGCCCAGCTGCCAGCTCTTCTGCTGCGGGAATTAGGGCATAGTCCTGCCCGAAGGGCAAAGGGAACGTGGGGGTCAGTGGGGGTTAACATCTCCACTGTTAACTCTGGGCCCCAGTTAGGAGTTAGCTGAGGAGGGGGGAATTGGCTTACCTCCTCCTCCTGATACTCCTGCGGCTGTTGGGAAGGGAGGTCGATGCTCTCCGCTTCTTGTGGAACATGCTGTGGCTGGGGAGAGAGACCGGTTGTCTCCTCTCCCTGGAAGGCACACTCTGGCTGGGGAGGGAGGTCGATGCTCTCCCCTCCCTGTAGCTGGGTCTGTCGTTGGGGATCTGGGCCGCCTGCCCAGCATCCCTGTAGGGCCGGTAGAGAGACTGCGGTCCCATCTCTACCTGCCTGCTGGGGGTCCTCCCAGGACCAGTCTGTGAGGCCTGCTGCCGCGGGTATCTCTGCTTGGGGTTGGGGAAGGAGACTGGTTGTCTCTTCCCTCTGCACGGTGCACTGCCGCTGGGGAGGGAGGTCGCTGCTCTCCTCTCCCTGTAACTCAGGCTGCCGCTGGGGAGGGAGGTCGTTGCTCTCCACTCCCTGTAACTCACCCTGGGGTTGGGGATCTGGGCCGCCTGCCCAGCATCCCTGTAGGGCCGGTAGAGAGACTGCGGTCCCATCTCCACCTGCCTGCTGGGGGTCCTCCCAGGACCAGTCTGTGAGGCCTGCTGCCTCGGGTATCTCTGGTTGGGGTTGGGGAAGGAGACCGGTTGTCTCTTCCCTCTGCACGGTGCACTGCCGCTGGGGAGGGAGGTCGCTGCTCTCCTCTCCCTGTAACTCAGGCTGCCGTTGGGGAGGGAGGTCGTTGCTCTCCGCTCCCTGTAACTCACCCTGGGGTTGGGGATCTGGGCCGCCTGCCCAGCATCCCTGTAGGGCCGGTAGAGAGACCTCGGTCCCATCTCCACCTGCCTGCTGGGGGCCTTTCCAGTACCACTCTATGCAGTCCTCTACTTTGGGTTTCTCTGGTTTGTGTTGGAGGAGGATATCGGCTACCTCATCTCCTTGACCACGTCTCACCATGAACAGGATGAAATCGTGCTCGAGATCACGTGACCTCTGGTTCTCTTGAAGCAGTTGCTGCACAGCTGCATCAACAATCTCCTTCCGGGGATTCGGGCCATATTTGGCTATTCTTCTCAGTACCTCAGTAACAAAATCTACGCCTTCATATCGATAGAACATGACTGCTGGTGGGGACGCTGTACGGGTACTGGCGTTGCCCTCACTAACTCTCATACGATACCAGTGCTGTTGGGGTGCTGCTCCTTGCGCTAGGACGCCATCCCACCGCTGCCACCAAATGTTACGGTTGCCTCCAGGCTGGCTGGAAGTTGGACCGTAGAAAAGGATGCTCCTAGCGCTCACCAAAGGACCATCAGCACCGCAGCCACCATAAGCACTGCAGACTCCACGAACCACCGCTGCTGGGCTGGTATCTCGCCGTCTGCTCTGCGCCCTGGACCTACGACCAGGCTCCAGGTTCCAATAGGCGAACCTCTTCCTTCTGTCGAGCGAAGCAGGATCAGGAACCAGAGCTCTTACAAGAGCTCAGTAGCTAAGGGAGTATGACGAGCATAGCAATCCCTGTAGTGATTATAGCTGTCCCCTACAAACATGAGTCGAGGCTGCAAGTTAGAGGGTCAGAAGAGGTCTGAGATGCTGGAACACCCAGCCTGGCTTTTATTGAGGTTACATGCAAATAGGACACTCCCAGGGGGAGGCATAAAATCACCAATCACACATCTGGTGCAGCCCACACATTTCCTCCCCTTAGATAAACAGTTAAACCAATTATTACATACAATAAAAATACAGTTTTTACACACATACTGTAACTTTAAAACCATACATTCAATTTCAATAAAAGTTGCATATTCAGAATCAGCATACATCAAACATAAACCCTTCCAAAAATCAGCCAAATCCCTCCAGTGGATCAAAAGTTAGCTGGAAGTCCTTTATGACCGACCGCAAGCACAATTTCCTGCCCAAAACAGTTCCATAGATTTGGGCTGTGCGGTCGGTCAATTTCATGCGAAAAAACGACTTTCGAACGGGACTTAGTCTCTGGAGCTGCAAGTTCTGTATGGGAGAAGGTAAGGGTCAGCGGTGTTCGGCAAAATGTGTAGCCGATTTTAGTTCCACAGAATCTTTAGCATACACCGCTGACCGCATTCGAGTAAACCAAGATGGCCGCCGCCACGTGCAATTAACCTGCAGTAACCTCACAGCCTGGGAGGTAAATTGCCTGCATACTTTAGCTTCTGGGTGGTCCGCCTGTGTGGTACTCGGTTCAGTAAGCCCTATTTACTGAACCAAGTGGGGGAAAGCCAGGAACAAGTTATTTTACAGGTCTGGGGACATAGTCTTAAAGGGGCATTGTTCACCAAAGTCACAATATGTCCCCAGACGGTTCTTAAAGGGCCATACACACCAATAAAAGTGAATACATTTTCAGGGGCACAATCTTCCAGGGGCCATAGTCATGAGGCAGGAGGCTGGCAAATAGGCTTCTCCACAATCCAGGGAAGCAGGGCAATTTTTCATTTAAAGGGCCAGTTACAAATAGCCATTTGTAACAACCCCAATACATAACACTCCTCCCCTCTACATTTCAATTCTTTGAGATAACTGGGAGGGTGAATATGTCTTCTTGGGTGCCCAAAAAACAAGTTGGAGCTGTTTCACCTGGACCTTCAGTTGTGACCATGTCTTCTTCTTGTACTCTGCCAGATGGACTGCAAGGACCTGGTTCTGCAACAACAACTCCTGGACAACTGACACCTGTATTATCCAGTGGTTCACCATCATCTGACATCACAGAAAATCCAGTATGACTGGGACCGGCAGAAGGCACAATCTCATCACTCCATTCCTAGATCTGATCGACATGCCTTCATAATATTCCACCATCAGGCATTTGTACTTTGTATGACAAAGGTCCTGTGGCCACAAGTACTTTTGTTGGTATCCATTTAGGCCCAGAAACATAGTTTCTGACATAGACAGCACTGTTAGGTGCAAATACTCTCACAGTAAAAGCATTATAGTTCTTATTGAATTGCAATTCTTGCTTCTCTTGTAACTCAGATGTCAAATCAGGATGTAAATGATCCAGACAAGTTTAAAGATGCAGATTCATGAGGAGCTCTGCTGGACTACTACCGGTGCTTGAGCATGGTGTCACATGTTGTTGCAGAAGGAAATTTGCAAGTCTACAATTCTAATCTCCTTCAATAATTCTCTTTAATGAGTGTTTGGTGGTCTGAACCATACGCTCAGCTTGACCATTCGATGATGGGTGAAATGGTGCAATCATAACATGTCAAATAAGATTACTTGCCATTAAAATTTTGTATTCTGATGAGGTAAATTGTTTTCCATTATCAGACACAATTGTATCCGGCAACCCATGTGTAGCAAACAGTCTCCTTAGAATATTTATGACTATGACTGAGCTAGCAAATGTAACTGGAACAACTTCTAACCATTTTCAAAAGGAGTCAACAACTAAAAAAAAAAAAAACATCTGTCCATGAAAAGGGCCAGTAAAATCTATATGTAAATGGGTCCAAGGTGACCTAGTCATTTCCCAAGGATGTACTGAGGCTTTAGGTGGAGCATGATGAGTGGATTGACATGGTACACAGTTAATTACCCACTTCTCAATAACTTAATCTATTTTAGGTCACCAAACATAACTTCTGGCTAAAGCTTTCATGCGAACTATTCCAGGATGTCCCTCATAGAGAGCATGCAATACTCAAGCTTGTCCTGCACTTGGAATTACCACTCTGTTTCCCCATAATATGCACCCTTTATAGGCAGATAATTCATGTTGGCACACTACAAATTGTTTGAACTTGTCTTCCACTTTTGATTTTGGCCACCCCCTCCAAACCCAGTTGAGCACACGTGACAGCAAAGGATCCTTGGCAGACATACAAGCAATGTCACTCGCATGAAATGGAGGGTTTGGAATGGATTCCAACATGAGGACCTCAGAAATAGTATGAACAAGGAAGTCAAGAGAAGGCAAAGGTAACCGGCTTCATCCAGCAGCATGTGTGATATCCTTGCCAGGACGATACTTGAACTCACAATCACAGGCATGCAGCATAACGGACCACCTGAGCATGCATGGGGAAATAATTTGAGGAATGGGAGTATTGCTGGTGAACAGACCCAGTAAAGGTTTATGATCTGTTATAATAGTAAACCTCTGCCCATACACATAGTCATGAAACTTTTTTACACTGGACACAATAGCTAAAGCCTCCTTGTCATTGTGGGCATAATTTGTCTCTGCAGTGGTTAAAGTCCACAAATAAAACGCAATAGGAGCCTGAACTCCATTTCTCAAAGTGTGACTCAATAGAGCCCCTATGCCATATGGAGAATCATCGCAGGTGAGGTTGAGCGGTTTCTCCAAATCATATTGTACAAGTATACTGTCAGAAGACAACAGTTTTTTAGCAGCGCAGAAAGTGGTAGTATGAACGTCAGTCCACCTCCATGGAGCATTTTTATCTAGAAGACAGCGCAGAGGTTCAGCAACAGTGGTTTTACCAGGCAGGAAAGAATGGCAAAAATTAAGCAACCCTAAGAAAACTTTTGTTCTTCTTTGTTTGTTGGAACCGGAGCTCTATGGATAGCTTCAACCTTAAAATCAGTTGGATGAATGCCATGTGGTCCAACTCTGTACCCAAGGAAATCCACGCTGCTTACACCAAAAACACACTTTTCTTTTTTAAGTTTTACACAGGCATCAAGAAAACTTTGCAAAACAAGTTGTAGCTGTGCAGCCAATGGCAGTATACAATCTGCTCCAATAAGAACCCCATCAAAATAAGGCACTACACCTGGAAAGTCCAGATAAGAGGTCCTCCATTAAATTCTGGAATATGAAAGGAGCAATGGAAACGCCAAACTGCAAACATCTTCCTCTGAAGGCTCCTTTGTGTGTTATTATCATTTGTGCATCAGCAGCCTCATCATTCACAGGTAACTGCTGTTGGCATGAGCCATATCCAACTTGGCAAATACTTTTCCTTTTTGCCAAAGTAGTAAGAATTTGATTAACAGCTGGAATTTGATAGGGATGCTTTGTTGATTGTACATTTGTAGTCAGCACAGATTGTGACATCCCCATTTGGTTTAATCACTGGAACTATGTGTGCTACGGGTTACGGGTGTTACGGGTTCAAGTATATCTTGTTCCACAAGATGTGTAATCTCAGCATCTATTGTTGGTGTGAGAGCTAATGCAATTTTGTGAGGTTTCATACCAATTGGGGGTACTGTTGAACTAGCAGTGCTGGGGGATAGGATGGCTAGAAGGTTGGAGGAGATTTTAAACTAGAAGTAGGGGGGGAGGGTCATAGCAATCTACAAAATGGAGATAGGACAGAAAGGAGATGGGCTTTAGAAAGGAGATGGGCTTTATAAGGAGGGTGGAGACGGGGGAGGGGCAAGCTCAGAACAGAGAAGCTATGTAATGTTGGTAATTCACAAAATAAACAAGAGACGCATGATATTAAATGTATGCTTACTAATGCAAGGAGCCTAAATAACAAAATGGGGGAACTAGAGGCATTAGCATACACTAAACAATATGATATAATAGGCATAACTGAAACATGGTGGGATGAGACACATGACTGGGCAGTTAACTTAAATGGGTACACATTATTTAGGAAGGATAGGAAAAACAAGAAGGGTGGTAGGGTATGTTTGTATGTCAACCATGATTTAAAGCCAAATCTTAAGCAAATTGAATGCGATGAGGAAAATGTGGAAGCTTTATGGGAAAATATCTGCTTGGGGGAAAAGAAGGGAAACCAACTATTGGTTGGGATATGTTATAAACCACCTAATGTTAATATTGACGAGGAACAACAGCTGTTTGAGCAAATTGAGAAAGCTGCAAATCTTGGTAACACTTTAATTATTGGAGATTTTAATTACCCAGACATAAATTGGGACATAGGGACTAGTAGCTCAGCAAAGGGAATTAGGTTTTTAAACTTGTTAAATGACAACTTCATGTCACAACTTGTACAAGCACCAACTAGAATGGACGCTTGTCTGGACCTGGTTTTAACAAACAACGTTGATCTTTTGACCAACATTCAAGTAGGTGAGCACTTGGGAAATAGTGATCACAATATAGTGTCCTTTGAAATAAACTCAAAAAAACAAAAGCACATGGGGTATACTAAAACATATAATTTTAAAAAGGCCAATTTCAATAAGATAAGGGAAGCTTTACAATATATTGACTGGCATAAACTCTTTAGTGAAAAGAACACTGAGGATAAATGGATCATCTTCCAACAAATATTAGAAAGGTACATTTCTCAGTATGTACCATTGGGAAATAAGTATAAAAGAAACAAATTAAAACCAATGTGGCTTAGTAGAGAAGTAAAACAAGAGATTAAAAATAAGAAAAGGGCATTTAAAGCTTTTAAATCAGACAAATCAGATGCATCTTATAAAAGATATAAGAAAGCAAATAATGCGTGAAAAAAGGCAATTAAACTTGCTAAACTTCAAAATGAAAAAATGATAGCTAAAGAGAGCAAAACCAACCCCAAAGCATTTTTTAAGTACATAAATTCCAAAAAACCCAAAAATGAAAGTATAGGTACACTTAAAACTGAAACGGGGGTGTTAGTTAATGAAGACCAAGAAAAGGCAGGAATTCTAAATAACTATTTCTCCTCCGTATATATTAAAGAAGAACCCATGGCAATAGATGTGCAAATGATTGCTACTAAAAACTTGCAGAATAATTGTAATTGGTTAACTCAAGACAATGTGCTGCAGCAACTAAAGAAAGTTAATATAAACAAAGCTCCAGGGCCTGACGGTATCCATCCACGTGTACTTAAGGAACTAAGTGTAGAAATAAGTGAACCTCTGTTTTTAATCTTTCAAGATTCTTTTCTTTCAGGAAGTGTTCCGGAGGATTGGAGGAAGGCAGATGTGGTTCCTATATTCAAAAAGGGTTCAAAATCCTTGCCTGGAAATTATAGACCTGTGAGCTTAACTTCTGTGGCTGGTAAAATATTTGAAAGGTTATTAAGGGATAATATTCAAGAATTCCTTGAGAAGAATAGGAATCGGCACGGTTTTATGAAGCACAGGTCATGTCAAACTAACTTGATTGCGTTCTACGAAGAAGTAAGTAGAAGTATAGATCAGGGTGTTGCAGTGGATGTGATCTATTTGGATTTTGCCAAGTTATTTGATACAGTTCCACACAAAAGATTAGTGTTCAAACTCAAGGAAATCGGTCTCGATGAAAATGCTTGTTCTTGGGTAGAACATTGGCTTAAAAACAGAATACAAAGAGTTGTCGTTAATGGTAAATTTTCAAGCTGGACAGAGGTGGCAAGTGGTGTCCCTCAGGGGTCTGTTCTGGGACCCCTTCTATTTAACATTTTTATAAATGATCTTGAAGACAGCATTGAAAGTCATGTTTCAGTGTTTGCAGATGACACAAAACTTTGTAAAATAATACAATGTGAGCAAGATATTACTTTGCTGCAGAAGGATTTAGATAGACTGGAGGACTGGGCACTCAAATGGCAGATGAAATTTAATGTTGAAAAATGCAAAGTTATGCACTTCGGCGTAAAGAATACACAAGCAACGTATACCCTTAATGGAAGTGAATTAGGGATAACAACACACGAAAAGGACTTGGGAATTGTTATAGACAACAAACTATGCAACAATGTGCAATGTCAATCAGCAGTGGCCAAGGCCAGTAAGGTATTGTCATGCATGAAAAAGGGCATTCATTCTCGGGACGAGAATATCATTTTGCCTCTCTATAAATCACTGGTAAGACCACATATTGAATATGCTGTGCAATTTTGGGCACCTGTTCTAAAGAAGGATATCATGGCACTAGAAAAAGTGCAGAGGCGGGCTACAAAATTAATAAAAGGAATGGAACATATCAGCTATGAAGAAAGGTTAACAAATTTAAACCTATTTAGTTTAGAAAAACGTCGCCTGAGAGGGGATATGATAACATTATACAAATATATTCGGGGCCAATACAAACCATTGTGTGGAAATCTATTCACAAACCGGACTTTACATAGGACACGAGGCCATGCGTTTAGACTGGAAGAAAGAAGATTTCGTCTAAGGCAAAGGAAAGTTTTTTTTACTGTAAGAACAATCAGGATGTGGAATTCTCTGCCTGAAGAAGTGGTTTTATCAGAGTCCATACAGATGTTCAAACAGCTACTAGATGCATACTTGCAAAGACAGAATATTCAAGGATATAATCTTTCAATGTAGGGTAATAACTGCTTGATTCAAGGATAAATCTGACTGCCATTCTGGGGTCAAGAAGGAATTTTTTGTCCTAGCTTGTTGCAAAATTGTGCTTCAAACTGGGTTTTTTTTTTTGTTTTTTGTTTTTTTTGTTTTTTGCCTTTTGGATCAACAGCAAAAAACATGTGTGAGGAAGGCTGAACTTGATGGACGCAAGTCTCTTTTCAGCTATCTAACTATGTAACTATGTAACTATGTAACTATGTAATACAAAAGAAACAGGAGGGCCTTTAAACATGCTAAGACCTTTTTCAAAAACTGCACTAAAATTATCAATCACATTCTGTAGAATATCTTTGGATACAGTATTAACTCCAGTTAATGAAATTTATAGGGTTTCAAAACATTCTCTAGCTAGCAAACTTGCTGTTTGTCCCTTAGTAATTATTAAACATAAGTGTCCTCTGAATTTACAATATTTTACTGGTATAAAACAAGCCCCTTTAACATAGATAGCCTGTTTGTTGTAGTCCACCAAATGAATATCACAAAGTACTATTGAAGGGCCATTATGAGGCCATAACAAGGTAAATGTCTCTTATGAAATCAAAGAATATGCGCACCCCGAATCTACTTTTATTTTGCACGGAACATCTTGCAGCACAATTTCAGTGTAAATCTTCAGTCCTGATGGCGTATTTTCCACTTTATTCACATAGCCATTTGAGTAAACACCTGTAGTCATTTCACTATCTGTAACGGTATGTGGAATAGTAACAGAGTGCGCTACGGTTGGTAATATATTTGCATTATTTTATTGGGTTTGAATTCCACTGGCTTGTCTTTGGCAAACTGTCTGTATGTGACCTCTACGTTTACATGTGTGGCAAACTGCATTTAGAAAACAACATGTATTATGCCTGTGTTTTCCACCGCAACTATAACAAGTTCCTTTAAATGGAGATGTGACATCAGTGTGTGGTGAAAAGTCCTTTGATTTAACATCAGTCTTCTTCACTAGATTTAATGCAGGTGAGTTATCTTTGCTGGAGGAGGATTGTATCTCTTTTGAATGGACATATGCAGCTCCATTTACGAGCGCTTCCTCTTGTGCAATAATAAAAGTTAAATTCTGTCTTGCAAGAAGTCTCCTCTGCAGTGCTTCATCTTGCACCCCACACACAAGCCTATCCGTTAACAAGGATTCTAAACAGCTACCAAAATTGCAATTTTCAGACAGCCCAGTTCTGTAATGCTTTCACTGGCTTCTGATTTTGTCTATTGAAATGGAAATGTTTAACTGTTTCAGATGGGGTGGGTGCAAAATAATCGATTCTTTTTTAACAGTGTCAGTATTTCTTCAAATGAGCAGTCTTGTGGTTTAGCAGGAGATATCAGTGAGCGGACAGTATCAAAATTCTTAGATCCAATAACACTCAGTAACACAGCTCTCTTCTGAATAGCATCAACCACCTTATTAGCTTCCAGGAAAAACACTACCCTGTCGGCATATGAGTCTCATAAGGGTGGATTAGCCAGATCAAATTCCTCCATGTATCACAGAGAAGCCATGCTGGAGGTATTTGTAGATAATAGATTTCCAAAAGAAAAGTTTTACTTCCTCACACAGGCTGATTTTATTTCCTTTATATATATATATATATATATATATATATATATATATATATATACCGTATATACTCGAGTATAAGCCGACCCGAATATAAGCCGAGGCCCCTAATTTTACCCCCAAAAAATGGGAAAACTTATTGACTCGAGTATAAGACTAGGGTGGGAAATGCAGCAGCTACTGGTACATTTCTAAATAAAATTAGATCCTAAAAAAAAATATATTAACTGAATATTTATTTACAGTGTGTGTATAGAATTAATGCAGTGTGTATATGAATGCAGTGTGTGTGTATGAGTGCAGTGTGTATGAGTGCAGTGTGTATATAATGAATGGAGTGCAGTGTGTGTGTATGAGTGCAGTGTGAGTATAATGAATGCAGTGCAGTGTGTGTATGAGTGCAGTGTGTATGTATGAGTGCAGTGTGTGTGTATGAGTGCAGTGTGTGTGAGTGCAGTGTGTGTATAAATGCAGTGTGTATATAATGAATGCAGTGCAGTGTGTGTATGAGTGCAGTGTGTATGCAGTGTGTGTATAATGAATGCAGTGCAGTGTGTATATGAGTGCAGTGTGTGTGAGTGCAGTGTGTATGAATGCAGTGTGTTTATAATGAATGCAGTGCAGTGTGTGCATGAATGCAGTGTGTGTATGTGCAGTGTGTGTGTGTGAGTGCAGAGCATTGGTGGGGGGTGGGCATTTTATTAATTATTATTTAATTATTATTTTAATATTTTTTTTAATGTTATTTTTTTTTAGGTAACTATTTTTTTTTATTTTATTATTATTTGTATTATTATTTTTATGTTATTATTTTAATATTTTTTTCTTATTATTATTTGTTTTATTATTAATATTTTTATTTTTTCGTCCCCCCTCCCTGCTTGTTAGCTGGCCAGGGAGGGGGGCTCTCACTCCCTGGTGGTCCAGTGGATGGGCTGTAGGAGGGGGCTGTCAGGAAGCTGTAACTTACCTTCACAGCAGCTCCTGTCAGCTCCCTTCTCTCTCCTCCGGTGCGTGCAGCTCCCTCTGCAACTCTCGCGGCCGCGCGGAGCGTTGCCACGGTAACCCGTGGCAACGTTCTGACCCAGCAGCTCTCGCGAGAGTTTCAGAGGGAGCTGACCTGGGAGCTGCACGCACCGGAGGAGAGAGAAGGGAGCTGACAGGAGCTGCTGTGAAGGTAAGTTACAGCTTCCTGCCAGCCCCCGGTCCATGTCTGTATTATGGCAATAAAAATTGCCATAATACAGACAATTGACTCGAGTATAAGACGAGTGGGGGTTTTTCAAAACAAAAAATGTGCTGAAAAACTCGTCTTATACTCGAGTATATACGGTATATATTCTCTGCAGTGTCCATTTACTGACATTCCATCTCGTCGCCAGTTTAGTGTATTTGCATGTTCAAAATGGCTCTCAGACAAGTAATGAAATAGGACTTCTCTTTACTTCAGCACACACACACATAATGATATAACACAAGAGACACTAACACAGGACCTCGCTCCCATACTCGCCCACATCTCACTCCACGAGGACGCCGTGTCAGAGCACGACCTTCCAGACAGCACGGTCGGTTTAACCACCCACACTGACTGCTCGCATTCCTATGAATGGCACCTCTGTTCGTGCAAACGTAACTTACCAGACATAGGAGTCAGAACTCCTTTTAGTGGAACAGGAGGTGGACACCAGAGAGGAACTACAATGAACAAGACCACCCACACTCCCTATTTAAACCACACACCCTTCACTCTTCGCTCTCTTGTACTGTGCTCCTAATCATATAAAGATTGTATAATGATCAGTGACTGTCCTGCTGTATCCGGATCTTTGACCCTTGCCTGAACCATCGCTTTTAAACCAGTGCTGCCTATCCTGACTTCCCCGACTACTCTCTTCGTCTGATCCTCTTTTGTACTGTGAACTTGGTCCATTGCTTTTAGCACTACTCTGCATCTTTGCCTCCGTCTACTAAACAGGGAACCCAACAATATAAGTGATATGAATGTGAGGGTGTGTCAATATGTGTTTGCACAAAAATGAAATTGAGTGCTTATGCAAATATGCTTGTGTGTGTGCACACAAATTTGAGTATGCATATCTCAATGTGAGTGTGAATGTGCATATGTGTGTGTATATGAGTGTAAACATGTGTGCAAATGAATGTTTCTGGGTGTTTGTTTTTGTATATGAATGTGAGCATGTATTTCTATAGCATAAAAAAAAATTACTGATGGGTGACAATTTATTTCTGCTCCAGGTGCCAGATAACTTGGTACAGCTTTGCTCCAACAGTCACCCATTGCAATAAGGCTAATGCTTCCCCATTGGCCCAAGCAGCACAAGAGAAATGTAATGATAAGGAAGAATCCCCATCACTCCAACTTTAACAACAGTTTAATTGTGAATGCACGGACTGAACTAGGGTACTCCAGACACTATAACCATGTCAGTGAGACAAAGCAGTTACTATGCATACAGTGTCCCTTCAGTTAATGTAAAAATAAGCCCTGGATCCAGATGGTATTCACCCACAAGTACTACAGGAGCAGTTCGTTCAGATAAACATTGACTTAATAACAGAATTTTGAGGGTAAATGAACATTTTAAAGAAAATTCCTTGGGTTCACTTCTCTTTAATCTATTTATTAATTATCTTGCAATAGGGTCAAAACCTGCAAGATAATATTGTCTGGACAAAATATTACTTCTCTATGGAACAATGTGAATGAATTAATGAGCTGTGCAGATGAGATTTAATGTCGATTAATGCAAAATTATGCACTCTTACAATGAAAATAAACCTTAAATGAGTTATGGAAAATGCAAATGAGAAACACTTGAAAAATAATTATAGACAAGATTTTAAGCAACTGTGGGCAGCTTTACTCAGAAGTTACCGAGGCCAGTAAGGTATTGTCACGCATAAAACGAGATAGCTATTCACATAATGAACATATAGAATTGTAAAGATCTAATTTAAATATATCATGTAATTCTGTGTATATATTTTAAAGAAGTATATAATGAAACTAAAAATAAAATAAAGGAGGGCTGCAAAATTATTAACAAGAATAGAAAATGTATAGAAAAAAAGTCACAGGGATAATGATACAAAAAATACCTCTAGTAAATGGTTCATAAGGGTGGGCAGGCATACAAAGGTGCATCTTTCAATACCAAAGGAAACCTTTCATTACAGAATTAGCAATAAAAATGCATTTTCTACAAAAAAAAAACATTTTCTACAAAAACAGTTTATTTTATCAGATTGGAACTCTGCAAACATAATGCCACTATGTAAATGCCAGTAATAATATAATCAATGTAATTTTATTTTGGGGTGGGGGAGGAGGGCAGATAAATTTCTAGGACACATCTACTTTCTCTTTTCTCAATCTACATTACTGTGTACTCGCATAACTGTAAATCAAAAATCCCTAGGTTAATTTTGAGTTCATAATATTAATCTTACCCAAGAGCTGAGTTGGCTAGATTTAATAAGAGCTACCATAAATTCAACAGTCAGTAGGTGATATTTTAAGACAAAGCCAGTAAATAGATGACACAACTAACAATGGCCTCCGTTTAAAGGGACACTATATGGCCAGGAACATAAACATGTATTCCTGACTCTATAGTGTTAAAACCACTATTCATGTTCCCTTGCCTCCCTAAATATAGTAAAAGACTTGTATTCAAGTCTGCAGCTGTTCCCTTTGCCCCTGATTTTCCTGCTGTCTGCTGACATCATCAAAAGATGTTGTCTCAGCCGATCAAAATGCTTCCCCCATAGGATAGGCCTAAACTGTCAAGAAGGCAGATCAGAGGCAGAGCTAGCACAAGTCAAACACAGCCCTGGCCAATCAGCATCTCCTCATAGAGATGCATTGAATCAATGCATCTCTATGAGGAAAGTTCAATATCTGCATGCAGAGGGGACGCTGAATGTCAGTACTGCACAGTGTGCAGCACTGCTCCAGGAGCTCTTCTAGTAGCCATCTGAGGAGTGGCCAGTGGAGTTATCCTTAGGCTGCAATGTAAACACTGCATTTTCTCTGAAAAGAGTGTGTTTAGTGCAAAAAGCCTGAAGGTAATGATTCTACTCACCAAAACAGAACAAGTAGCTGTAGTTGTTCTGGTGTCTATAATGTCCCTTTAAGTTTTCTAAATGATAAAATATTGTTAGTGAAGTTTTTTTTTTTTTTTTTTTTTAAAGTCTAAAGAAGTCACTATTAAAATCTATGGGACTTTTTGTGTATAAATAACTTGGAGAGTTTATCTTAACAGTATTGAATCATTTTGGAAAGCTTACTAAATTAAAGCCAATATGAATCATATGATCAATGATTTATATAGTTCAATCAGTATCTAGTTAAACACACCAAACTTTTAGAGATAAGTAATTAAGTTTTAGTTTTAAAAGAAGAGATCAAAATCCAATGCTGAGTTATATTATTTGGACTTAGAAATGATGTTTGAGGCCCTGACTGTTAAAGGGATACTATAGTCACCAAAACAACTTTACCTTAATGAAGCAGTTTTGGTTTATAGATCATGCCCCTGCAGTCTCACTGCTCAATTCTCTGCCATTCAGGAGTTAAATCACTTTATTTATGCACCCTTAGGCACAAATCTCTGCATGTGTCTTACACAACCTTCCTAAACACTTCCTGTAAAGAGTCATCTAATGTTTACAATTCCTTCACTGCAAATACTGTTTAATTTAAAATGTCATCTCCTGCTCTCTTAATAGCTTGCTAGACCCTTTTTGATCCTATTGTTTGTAATTAAAGTTCAAATTACAGAGCAGGAGACAAAAACGTTTAAAGTAGATTACAACTGATTGAAAATAAAACCTATTTTGTTTTTATGCAGGCTGTGTTAGTCACGGCCAGGGGAGGTGTGGCTAGGCCTGCATAAACAGAAACAAAAGTGACTTAACTCCCAAATGGCGGTGAATTGAGCAGTGAAACTTCAGAGGTATGATGTTTACACCAAAACTGCATCATTTAAGTTATTTTGGTGACTATAGTGTCCCTTTATACATTGGCTTTTTACAAAAGATTAAAAAGGTATATAAGGACTGTACATTCAATGTATTCTTATTACAATAACTTTTAGAAATAAACATCAACAGTGATCACAAATCTTTATACCTAAACAGTTTAATGATATAACGACAGAAACATTACTGATGAAAATTGACTAATGATGTGGTGGAATCTCGGTAAAAATTAATTTAGTAGGCCGAGATTACCACGTGGCATGTGTACGTGCATATGCTGACGTATCGATCAGTTGGTTGCACGAGGCAAGATACGATCAGTAGTGTACGGAGCATGTGCAAGAATACAGGATGTAGTATTCCCCTCCTCCATTGTGCTGGACAGGTCATGCGGTCAAGCAGGAAGTTAATTCTTATTTGTATTGATTGGTCAAGAGAATGTGCGGGTGGAGCTTAATATGGGAGGAGTTATGTGCCTATATAAGGAGCCTGCACTATTGTCCGGGGCTCAGAACTTGCTGTATTTTGGTGACGTTAGTCCCTCTGAGTCCCGATCGGTGATCCAATAAAGAATCTCTTCCTTCCTGAAGAAACCTGTGTCCATCTCTCTGTGCTTTGCTTCCGTCAGTTTCTCCGGTATCATTTGGTGCATTGGCCGGGAAGCTCATCGTTCAACGGTAGCTGAGAGGCAGAGGCGTGAGACGGTCTATCTTTGCCCACGTTCTCTACGGCTGCACCCCTGAACTTCTGCGTGGACCTCCCTTCGTCTCGGCGCCACTGGTCTGTTGTCCAGGAGATCATCGGCCTCTACGTAAGAAGTGCTGGGGTGTCCCCGTCGATGAGTGTGAACTCAGGTTCAGGAACGAGGAGGTAAGACAACTGCTGTTTTAGACGGCAGACCCACTAGGGGTATACCGATTGTGCGGTAGGCCCATAAGGGGTTATTTGTGTATGGAATCTGCCCCCTCTGTCGGAGGGAAGGAGCGAAGGCGCACCGCTCAATCGAACGCTCTTTAGTCAGACCGTTTGATTTGGTTAGTCAGGCGGGGTCCTGTGTAAATAGCCCTAGCCGGACACCGGTGTCTTGTCTAGACTAGCGTTCTAGGGTGTATATTACGTTCGCTAGGTCGGAGGGACCGGGAGACTAAGCGGCGCCTGTGTAAATTCGGTTCGCTAGCTCTCAACCTATCTTGGCTAAGTGGGAAGGCGTGTAAATTTGGAACCCACTAGATTTTTGATAGTAATCGACTAAGAGGCGCCTGTGTAAATTCGGTCCTCTAGCTCGCTATATGTGGTGCTTGGGCAGTGTGGCTAACCAAAACGGGTGTACATAGTTTTAGGTAGTCCATTCAAGGTACTGGCCAATAGTTTAGTTGGGAATTGTAAATGTGTTAAAGATTGTTAGTAAAGTGTATATCTTGTTAGATAGCGCGAGCTCAGCCGTCCAACGAGAGTGTTAATAGTGTGTTGCTGTATCATAGTGCACGGTACCATAACCCTGTATATTTACTGACACTGTATATAAGTACTAATCATTGTCGTCTATTGCATGTTTAACACCATAACCACTAATAATTGTATTGTGACCTTAAATTGTGCTTTGACCTATGCTAACCGTACTGTAACCGCTATTTGTAAAAGACGATGTTACTGGGGTGTGTTATAGACGGGTAATTCGTATATAGAGAATTATAGCGTGGGTGACTGTATAGTTTCGCCAAAGGGCATAATATTGATTATCTAGTGACTGGTGTAACAGCTGTGTGTGTACGGGAATTCCCTGAGTGTTTATTGTGTTATTGTGTACGTTTCACTTGGTAACCGTACCACGTGGTGCTGTTGCCAGAGGAAACGGGTGTGATTGTTGAATAGTACGCGTGCATAGTATTCGTTGTCAACGACGTTCCATTGATAAGTATGGGCGCGTCGCAGTCAACGATTCCGGATCCCTTAGGTTGTATGGTGAAGAATTTTAAAAAGGGATTCAAAACATGTGATTTTGGGGTTAAAATGTCTCCTGTACGTTTGGTCACTTTGTGTACTAGGGAGTTGCCTACTTTGGTTGCGGCATGGCCGCCACGTGGCAGTTTGGATCCAACTCTGGTACAGCGCTTACACGTGGCTGTATCGGGTAGGCCTGAACTTTACGGGCAGTTTCCTTATATTGATTGTTGGAGACAGGCCATAAATGACTCGCCAAAATGGATTCAGACATGCCACGAGGAGCAATGTCGCCTCATGGTAGCTAGGACTTGTTTGTCCACTAGGACTGGTGTTAGGCCCATTTTGGACACGCCCCCTGAGTCCGAGATCCCTTTGCCGCCCCCTTACTTTCCTTTAAGAGGAAGTGACGCAAATGCAGGAAGTCCTGCACCCCTTCCCTCATTGCCCTCATCCACTTCCGCTTCCTCCTCCAGTACAGAATCCACCCCCTCTCGTACTAAATCTCCCCTTCCGGAACCAGAACCCCCATTAGATCTGAATATCCTGATTTGGCGCCACTTCAGACTTCCGGTCAAGCTTCTTCTAGCTCGGCTCGAAGTGTTTTATTTACTAATTTTTCCCAAAACCAAGCTCCCATATCCTCATGTTTTATTACCCCCCGACCGGAACCTCTAACTGACGCCCCTCCACGTAGCCCCATACTAACCCGACAACTGACCGGTACCCAACAATTAAAACATTATCAGATGCCTCTTCGTCTGAATCCCGGGTCAGCCTATATCGATGCCGCAGGTCAAATGGCACATGCTGACCCAGTCTTCGTATATGTCCCGTTCACGACAACCGATCTCCTGAATTGGAAGACCCACAATTCCTCGTATACTGAGAAACCACAAGCTATGACCGATCTGTTCACCTCGATAGTTCAGACACATAACCCGACATGGGCTGATTGCCAGCAGTTATTAATGACTTTGTTTAACAATGAGGAAAGGACAAGGATTAACCAAGCGGCCATTAAAGCGCTAGAGAATAAAGCCCGTGCTTTGAATCAAGCCAATCCATCAGCATGGGCCGCAACACATTATCCTAACACCGATCCCGACTGGAATGTAAATGGTGCTGATATGGTTCAACTCAGAGCCTATAGAGACGCTATAATTGCTGGCATGAAAGCTGGAGGAAAGAAAGCCATTAATATGTCGAAGACAGTTGAGGTGATTCAGAAAAGTGATGAAGCGCCCAGTGTCTTTTATGACCGATTATTGGAGGCATACCGCTTGTATACCCCCTTTAATCCGGAAGACGCAGATAATTCCCGAATGGTGAACTCCGCCTTTGTCAGCCAAGCTTACGGAGATATTAAGCGCAAGCTACAGAAGTTAGAAGGGTTTGCAGGTATGTCCATCACCCAACTAATGGAGGTAGCGAATAAAGTATACATGAACAGGGAAACAGAAAGTAAGAAAGAGGAAGAGCGCAAGATGCGTAGAAAGGCAGATATGCTAGCGGTAGCAATCGCAGGCGTAGATAGACGGGGCCCAGATAGAGGCGATAGTAGATGGAATAGGGAGCCTTTGAGTAGGAATCAGTGCGCGTATTGCAAGGAAGAAGGGCATTGGAGGAACGAGTGTCCACAAAGAGAGCAGTACGAGAGAGACCAACCCAGGGCAGGTTATGGAAACTTTAGAGGCAGAGCGAAAGGTAGAGGAGGCCCCGGAGGGAGTAATGGTAATAGAGGGAGCAATGGGAACAGAGGAAGTGTTAGGGAAGATAGGTATTTCCCAGCAGCGCAAAGGTCCCGCGATAGAGAAGGTAGGGACTTTGTAGGATTGGCTGACACGGTCATGGAGGACTATTGATACCGACCGGGCTCCATCCCCCTTGGTCGAGCGGAGCCTATGGTCGATGTATCAATAGGGGGAAAAAGGAGTGCGTTCATGATCGACACTGGTGCTGAACATTCAGTGGTGACTAATCTAGTTGCTCCTCCATCTGGAAGGACTATTACTGTAATAGGAGCAACTGGAAGAAGTGCTGAAAAACCGGTTCTTAAAAGTCGACTCTGTACATTGGGAGGCCACGTAGTAAAACATCAATTCCTTTATATGCCTGAATGTCCAGTCCAATTGCTGGGACGTGATATGCTATCTAAATTACAAGCGCAGATTACGTTCCTACCAAATGGAACAACATCCTTAAAGTTTAATGGACCTTCAGGTATTATGACATTATCCGTACCAAAGGAAGAAGAGTGGCGACTTTATACAGCGTTGACTAGCCAAAATCCTAGGAGTGATGAGTCCTTATTCAACATACCAGGAGTTTGGGCAGAGAACAACCCACCAGGACTGGCCCGCAATATTCCACCTATTAAAATTGAACTAAAACTTGGGGTTTATCCAGTGAGCCTAAGACAATATCACATCCCGCAGAAGGCTAAGAAGAACATACAATCTTATCTGGATAAGTTCATACGGTATGGTATCCTAAAATTCTGTACTTCCCCCTGGAACACCCCATTGCTGCCTGTTCAAAAGCCCGGTACAGATGAGTATCGACCTGTGCAGGACTTGAGAGCAGTCAATGATGCGGTTGTTAGTATACATCCAGTTGTACCCAATCCATATAACCTGCTTGCTTTAATTCCGGGCGGGGCTACTTACGTTACAGTCTTAGACCTCAAAGATGCCTTCTTTTGCCTCCGAATTGCCGCAGAAAGTCAATGTATTTTCGCTTTCCAATGGGAGAACGCTGTAACGGGCTCAAAACGCCAAATGACCTGGACAAGACTGCCCCAAGGGTTTAAAAATTCACCTACCCTATTTGGTTCAGCTCTAAGTCAAGATCTATTGGATTTCGAGTCCATCCCAGGAGAGTGTGTATTGTTACAGTATGTAGATGACTTGTTGATAGCAGCAGTTACAAAGGAAATATGTCAGCAAGCAACGCACGATCTACTACACATTCTCTGGAAGGCAGGATACAAGGTGTCTAGAAAGAAGGCTCAGTTGTGTTTGCCAACTGTCAAATATCTGGGATTCCATATCTCTGAAGGTCAAAGAATTATGGGGCCAGAGAGAAAAGAAGCTGTGTGCCAAATACCGATACCCAAGAATAGAAGACAAGTGCGAGAATTCTTGGGGGCAGCAGGCTTCTGTAGGATATGGATTCCCAGCTACGCGATACTGGCAAAACCTCTGTATGCAGCTATCAAAGGTACAGAGCACGACCCCTTCTTATGGACTCAAGAACAGCAAACGGCATTTGAAGATGTGAAGAGGGCTTTGATGAGTGCCCCAGCATTAGGTCTACCTGATCACACACGACCATTCTACCTGTATGTACATGAGCAAAGAAGAATG
This sequence comes from Pelobates fuscus, assembly GCF_036172605.1. Taxonomy (NCBI): domain Eukaryota; kingdom Metazoa; phylum Chordata; class Amphibia; order Anura; family Pelobatidae; genus Pelobates; species Pelobates fuscus. Next base: position 120,347,019 of record NC_086325.1, read on the forward strand.
GCTGTGGGAGTATTGACACAGTACTTGGGATCATGGCAAAGACCTGTTGCCTACATGTCTAAGCAACTGGATGCAGTGGCCAGCGGACTTCCACCTTGTCTAAGAGCCGTAGCTGCAGCCGCCCTGCTAGTAGCTGAAGCCGATAAACTCACTCTGGGTCAAGAACTTTATGTACGAGTCCCACATGCAGTACAGACGTTGTTGGATTACAAAGGAAATCATTGGTTTAGTAACAGCCGTATGACCAAGTATCAAGCAATGTTGTGTGAAAACCCAAGAGTGCATTTAGAGACTGTAAACACCTTAAATCCAGCTACCCTTTTGCCACAACCTACTGAAAGTCAACATGATTGTTTGGAAGTAATGGATGAAGTATTTTCAAGTAGACCAGATCTTCGTGATTTTCCCATCCAGAACCCCGATGTTCAATATTACACCGACGGCAGTAGTTATGTGAAAGAAGGGATCCGCTATGCAGGATATGCAGTAACAACAATAGACAAGGTGATAGAAGCTCGGCCACTGGCGAAAGGAACATCAGCACAAAAGGCAGAATTGATAGCACTGACACGAGCGTTACAATTGGCTGAAGGTTTAAGAGTGAACATCTACACGGACTCCAAATATGCGTTTTTAACCACTCATGCCCACGGAGCTTTGTATAAAGAAAGAGGACTATTGAATTCAGAAGGCAAAGAAATCAAGTACGCAGCTGAAATCCTACAACTATTGGAAGCAGTGTGGGAGCCGAAAGAAGTCGGTATCATACATTGTCGAGCGCATCTGAGAGGAGATGGTGATGTAACTAAAGGAAATCGGATGGCAGATAGTGCAGCTAAGCGTGCCGCTGAATCAGGAAGACAGGAATATGTGGGGCATATAGCTGCTCTTATACCAACTCCACTGTCTCAATGGACTCCAGTTTATACAGCTCAAGAAGAGGAGTGGTTAAAGACTGAACCTGGAAAGTATTTGGAGAACAAATGGTATCAGTTAGAAGATGGAAGAATAGTCATTCCAGCATCACTAGCGGTAGAAATAGTCCAAAATTATCACAACGGGACACATTCTGGGAGAGACAGCACAGAGGAATCTCTCAGAAAACATTTCTACATACCAAGATTGTCCAACTTGACTCAGGCCATTGTACGAAGATGTGTAACGTGTGCTAAAAATAATGCAAGACAAGGACCAGTAAAGCCACCAGGAGTCCAGTTTATGGGGGGACTCCCCATGTCCGATTTACAAATTGACTATACAGTGATGCCTAAATCGGGTGGACATCGTTACCTGCTGGTAATTGTGTGTACCTATTCAGGCTGGGTAGAAGCATGTCCTACTCGTACAGAGAAAGCAGGAGAAGTTGTGAGATTCCTGTTACGAGAAATAATACCCCGATATGGACTACCCTGCTCTATAGGATCGGACAATGGTCCAGCTTTTGTTCATCAGTGCCTACAACAACTGACTCATATGCTTGGTATAAAGTGGAGTCTTCATACGGCATATAGACCCCAGAGTTCTGGTAAGGTAGAGAGAATGAATAGAACTATTAAGAATCAGTTGGCTAAAATGTGTCAGGAAACCCAACTTAAGTGGAACGTTCTCTTACCCATAGCTCTATTGCGAATCCGCAGTACCCCTACCAGAAAGATGGGCCTCTCTCCTTTTGAAATTATGTATGGGCGACCACCTCCCGTACTTGGTAACTTAAGGGGGGATTTGAGTCAGTTGGGAGAAGGAATTACCCGGCAGCAGGTTGTAGAGTTGGGTAAGACTATGGAGGAGGTACAGAAATGGGTACACGATAGATTACCTGTGAATATTTGGCATTCACAATACGAGTGTAAAGGAGATGTATCAAGATGTAGATACCTTAATATAGAATATAGTGTGTGCCATTTAGGAGTAGGAGAACCTAAGTGCTTCAGTCCGGAGTATCAACCTGGTACAATTTGGTTGACTCTCAGGAATGGAGATCCTCAGGGGACCCTAATTAACAAGACAGTCTTAGAATCCGTATATTCTTCGGGTGTTCTGCTATTTGATGCATGTAAGGCGATATCAAGTGGTAGAAAGCCGTGGAATGTATGTGGGGATCTTAGATGGGAGAGGACGTATGGGTCTAACGATAAATATATTTGTCCCAGTAGTAAAAATAAATATGTGAGTCCTAGATGCCCAAATAGAGAATATAACTTTTGCCCATATTGGTCTTGTGTGGGGTGGGCAACTTGGGGACAGACAGTAGACAAGGACATGATAGTGACTAAGTTGCCTACCAGCCCATATTGTAAGTCTATGGAATGCAATCCAGTCCATATACTTATAAATAACCCCGACAAGTTCTTAGACAAGTATGGTAATTTATTTGGGTTTCAAATATATGGGACGGGTTTAGATCCTGGGACAGTATTGTTTATAGGGATAGAGACTGATACGGTATCCTCCCAAACTCACCAAGTATACCATTCCTTTTATGAAGAGATGAGAATAGATAATAAGATCCCCCATAATGCTAAAAACCTGTTCATTGATTTAGCCGAAAGTATTGCCGGTAGTCTTAATGTTACCAACTGCTATGTGTGTGGAGGTACTAACATGGGAGACCAATGGCCTTGGGAAGCAAAGGAGGTAATGTCCGGTTCTGAGGCAGTTGACCAATTAATATCTACACAAGCCGATTATCATATGAGTGTTAGAGGTAAATCTGAGTGGAGATTAAAGACCTCCATCATAGGTTATGTTTGCATAGCAAGGAAAGGAATGATGTATAATACTTCTGTAGGAGAATTAACTTGTCTAGGGCAAAAAGCTTATGATGATGATACAAAGAATACAACTTGGTGGTCGGCTTCAAATGTCTCAGAACCATCTAACCCGTTTGCTAGATACGCCAATTTAAAGGATGTGTGGTTTGATCTATCCATCACATCTACCTGGAGAGCCCCAGCAAATTTGTACTGGATCTGTGGTAAGAAAGCCTATTCGGAGTTGCCACAGGACTGGGAAGGGGCATGTGTGTTGGGTATGCTCAAACCATCCTTCTTCTTGTTACCTATTGAAACAGGTGAGACTTTAGGTGTTAAAGTGTATGATGTGAATCATAGGAAGAAAAGGGGACCCATAGAGATAGGCGCCTGGGAAGATAATGAATGGCCTCCCCAGCGTATTATAGATTATTATGGGCCAGCCACGTGGGCAGAAGATGGTACCTTTGGTTATAGAACCCCTATTTATATGCTCAACCGTATTATAAGATTACAGGCGGTGGTTGAGATTATTACTAACGAGACATCACAAGCGCTCAATCTTCTAGCGAAGCATAATACCAGGATGAGGACAGCAGTCAACCAAAATAGATTAGCCTTGGATTACCTTTTGGCAGTAGAGGGAGGTGTCTGTGGGAAGTTTAACCTGAGCAATTGCTGTCTTCAAATAGATGACGAAGGGCAAGCAATAGCTGAGCTTACTAGCCATATGGTTAAACTAGCGCATGTGCCTACTCAGGTATGGAAAGGGTATAATCCAAGTAGTTGGTTTGGTAGCTGGTATGAGTGGTTTGGAGGGCTTAAGGCAGTGGTAGGTGGAGTCCTACTGATTTTAATGTTGTGTCTACTCCTGCCGTGTCTTATACCCTTAGTAGTTAGGTCTGTGCAAAGCCTGATAGAAAATATAGCAGAGAGGAAGGCTGCTGCACAGATAATGGCAATTTATAAATATGAGGCTCTAGATCAGGGAGAACCAATGCAGGAAGATGAGTGTTGAAGATTCACATCATAAGTTAAGTCTGGTCTGGTTCAAGGTAACTTGCGGTGTATGCAAACCAAGGTTAAGTGATGCCTCAAGTAATTGTGAAATATCAAGAGGCATCAAAGGGGGGAATGTGGTGGAATCTCGGTAAAAATAAATTTAGTAGGCCGAGATTACCACGTGGCATGTGTACGTGCATATGCTGACGTATCAATCAGTGGGTTGCACGAGGCAAGATACGATCAGTAGTGTACGGAGCATGTGCAAGAATACAGGATGTAGTATTCCCCTCCTCCATTGTGCTGGACAGGCCATGCGGTCAAGCAGGAAGTTAATTCTTATTTGTATTGATTGGTCAAGAGAATGTGCGGGTGGAGCTTAATATGGGAGGAGTTATGTGCCTATATAAGGAGCCTGCACTATTGTCCGGGGCTCAGAACTTGCTGTATTTTGGTGACGTTAGTCCCTCTGAGTCCCGATCGGTGATCCAATAAAGAATCTCTTCCTTCCTGAAGAAACCTGTGTCCATCTCTCTGTGCTTTGCTTCCGTCAGTTTCTCCGGTATCAATGAAAATGCATATGAAGAGCTAGCTAAAAAGACACAATGCACATGATCTGATATATTTGAAGCAGTTAAAGTTTACTTAGACAGAAGAACAATAGACTTGCAAGATTTTCAATTAGATTGACAGCTACAAAATTAGAACTCTTTATTTATTCTGGTTTAGCTATCAATTCAAAACCAGTTGAAATTGGAAATTTAGCAAGGCGGTGCAACCTTATGCCAAGTAAAGGTATTAAGCAGAATTTGTACAGCTCGAGTAACTTTAGGGTGTGATAGACGGCTTGAATAAACATTCATATTTAATCCAAAATATGTTATATGTGTTTAGATATATTTACCAGCTGACTGGCTAATGGACTGTCTATAATTAAAAAAAAATGCAAGTAACTTATTACACATTTTTGTACATGTTTACATGTATTTCTGTGAGGATTGTTGCGTTCACTTAAATATATGTATGAGGAAAGTAAGAACCATAACTTAATAGGAATTCTAAGAACTAACTGGAACAAGAGCCGGAAGAGAATAGAAGCCGGTATCAGGTCATCTAAATAAAGAAGTTTAATGCTATGTCACACCAAAAACGTATCACCACAGTCAATAAGGATACATTCAAACATCAATAAAAATGATTAAAACTAAAAAAAGACACTTCACCCACTTAACCTTATACCAATTCCTTCACCTACTACAGCTCTAACTGCAGTAAAGGGCACGTGTGCCAATCTAAATCTTAAAAACATGGAAAGTGATGGGAATACAGCAAATCAATCAGTTTGAAGATAATGCTAAACAACCTTTCTTTTTATATAAAAAATACTGTATCTTTTTTTAGATAAAGAATTATAAAATGTCTTAAGACTTCATAGCTACATAGCCTGTAGTTGTTTGTTTATGTTCTGATTACTAACTATATGGTATATATTGTTTTTGTTTTTTTTCAGATTTATTTTTTTTGACATTCTTTATTTATTTACTTTTCGTAACTGACAGGATACATCAATTATGCGGTATAACTTTGAACATAGTTGTTGGAACAGTCAAATAGCAATTGTACATTCGGCTATTAGCTGTGGACACAGGCAGTAACACCATCGCTAAGCTGCTAGAATAGGATTTTGATACCCTGAGAATTAGCAAAGAGCGCTATCTGCTTTAGCTCATGTGTTGGCGTAGTTGTATTTTTGTGTGTCCACTATTGGGGAGATAGAAGGGGTGACAACTCGGGCAGCTGTTGAGCTGTCCCATGTTCTGATTGTGTGGGTAGCCTTTTGTTCGTAGTTAGCTTAGGTCTCTGTTTCTGGCTATATTGTGATCTAGTGTTACCAGGTGTTGTTTGTAGCTCTGTTACCTACGTCGGTTTCCTTTACAGTTTTCTATGTTCGTTGTTGCACCATTATACTCTCTGCTTATATTGTGTCTGTCCCCTATCGGTACCTGTGTTGGTTGTGATAGTGTATTTTTGAGTGTGCGTGGCTGAGTTTTAGGTGTATGTGGTTTATAGGGCTGAAACAAGATGTGGTGTCGTATTGGTCTATTTGATTTGTGCAGTGTGCCTGGCCAAAGTCACATCTGGTTCAGATGAGTTTTGGTCTCCGTCGATGCAGTTTGTATTTTGTTGGCTTTGTAACTGTTTGTATTCTCGTTGCGTGTCTGCGTGAGTTCGTTGGGAGCTATCCCTATTGTGGCAGGGAGTGTCCGGTTTGGTGATATAGTATCGTGTCTGTCGTGTTTGAATAAGCGCAAGTCATGGGGTTGTCTGTGTTGTGGTTGTCTGAGTTAGTGGTCTTCCCCTGTATGTCAGGGTTCCAGGTCCTATTTCAGGTCGTGGTTCATCCTGTCTGTTTCCGCTCCCTCCCTGTTCCTGGAGAAGCTTTGTGAGAACAACGTTTAGTGGTGTTCTCCAAGGTTTTCTTGCGAGCCTCCTCCTGTCTATCCTCCCTTTTGTACTATCGTTGGGTGTCTATTTTGGCTCGGATTAAATCAAGTTTTTACAGAGTCTTTCGTTCGTATGCCTCTGTAGGATGTCTGTGAGTCCTGGGGAAGGGGTAGGGAAGGGGAGGGATGTGGAAGATGTCCAGTCGTATGGGCTTATCCGAGTGCGTTGGTTCTGGTGGGTGTGTGTCCTTCTGTCGGGTGGGCTTGTGCCGCCGCGGTAGCTCCCCCGTCTCCCCCCTGCCGGCTCCCGCTGCTCTCTTAGATATGTAGTCCATACACGGGAACCACATTATAGCACATTTGTCTGAGCGTCCCTGCAGGGAGGCCGTAGATTTTTTTTTTATATATATGTGTGTCAGGGACCAGGAACCAGACAGAGACGGAACTAGATGCAAACACACCTTTATTGATAAATAACAAATAAATAACAAAAGCAAAGTCCAGGAATCAAGCAGGGGTCAGTCACCAGAGCGGGTAGTCAGACAAGCCAGGGATCAGGAGCACGGAGAGCAGCGGAGTCAGGAACAAGGCCGGAGTCAGGAACCAGGAACAAACAGGAAACACAGGAACACGGAGACTTCTGGGAAACAGGAAACCACGCAAGGGCAAGGAGGTTCTGGGCTTAGCTGCTTAAATAGGCAGAACTGATAAGCAGCAAGGGTTGATTACTACTCACAGGTGAATAACCGTGGCAACAAGCAGAAGGAGTTCATAGTAATTGCAGCTGAAAACTCAATCACTGAAACAGAAAAGGGTTGCTGTTTAAAACAGCAAAGAAACCCTGACAGTACCTCCCCCTCAACGACTCCCCCCATCTCTGCTGGTGGGTCCGGGCTTCATGGGTAAGCGGGCGTGATAGGAAAGAAGGAGGGATGGTGCATGGACATCAGAGGCTGGAACCCAGGAGCGTTCCTCTGGACCGTATCCTTTCCAGTGCACCAAGTATTGGATCTGTCCTCTGAAGACCCGTGAGTCAATGATGCTGCGTATTTCATATTCCTCATGATTGTCAATCAGAACAGGACGTGGACGTGGCACTGAGGTGGTGTAGCGATTACAAACCAACGGTTTCAAGAGGGAAACATGGAAAACATTTGAGATGCGCATGTTAGCAGGAAAGTCAAGTGCGTAAGCTACAGGGTTAACCCTTCGAAGTATACGAAATGGCCCAACGTATCGGGGTGCCAGTTTTTGTGAGGGAACACGGAGGCGTAGGTTGCGGGAAGACAGCCAGACCCTCTCTCCGACCTGATAGGTAGGTGCAGGAAGGCGTCTGCGGTCGGCCATGGAGTTTGTAGTTCTGCATTGCGCATTGCAAAGAATTCTCAACCTGCACCCAAGTGGAACGGAGTTCCCTGAGATGTTCCTCCAATGCCGGTATCCCCTGTGGCAAGAACGTATCAGGCAACATGGACGGTTGAAACCCATAGTTTGCCAAGAATGGGGATAGCCGGGAGGAGGCATTAATAGCACTATTGTGCAAACTCCGCCCAGGGTAGCAGATCATACCAGTTGTTCTGGTGGTCAGAAATGTAGCAACGCAGAAACTGTTCCAGTGTTTGGTTAGCTCGTTCCGCTGCACCATTGGATTGCGGGTGGTAGGCCGAGGAGAAGGAAAGCTGAATTCCCATTTGCGTACAAAAAGCTCTCCAAAATCTGGACACGAACTGGCTACCCCTATCTGAGACTATCACTTTGGGTAACCCATGCAAACGAAAGACCTCCCGAGCAAAAATTGTTGCAAGTTCCTGGGAAGTTGGTAGTTTTTTCAAGGGAATGCAATGCGACATCTTCGAGAATCGGTCAACAACCATGAGAACAACTGTATTGCCACGGGAGACCGGAAGATCTACGATAAAATCCATGGACAAGTGGGTCCAGGGTCGTTCACCATTAGGTATGGTTTGCAGGAGACCCACTGGAGGGCGTCGTGGGGTTTTATTTTGAGCGCACACAGGACAGGCAGCTACAAAAGCGGTGACATCCGAACGGAGACTAGGCCACCAAAATTGCCGGTAGACGGACCAGATTAACTGGTTTTTGCCTGGATGTCCAGCTGCTTTGGGGTCATGGTATGTACTCAATAGTTTCGTACGGAGGTTAATAGGTACAAAACAACGGCTATAAGGTTTCTCTGGAGGAGCATTACTTTGTGCAGCCAGAATCTCCTCGCCTAGGGGTGAGGTGAGGTTAGTATGGATGGTTGCCAGTATATGGTCCGGAGGAATCACAGGAGTAGGGGTTATCTCCTCTCTAGATGGAGGGGAGAACTGTCGAGACAAGGCATCAGCCCGAATGTTTTTAGTACCGGGCAAGTAAGAAACCACATAATTGAATCTTGATAGGAAGAGAGCCCATCTAGCTTGCCGGGGGGAAAGCCGCTTAGCTTCGGATATGTAAGATTCTTGTGGTCTGTGAGGATGAGGATTGGCACTGAAGTACCCTCAAGAAGGTGCCTCCATTCCTTGAGAGCCAAAATTATGGCTAGAAGTTCTCTATTACTAATCTGGTAATTGCATTCCGCCGGGTTCAATTTCCTCGAGAAATACCCGCACGGATGCCTGGAGCTCTCAGGGTTAGGACGTTGAGACAGGAGGGCACCTACTCCTGTCTCAGACGCATCGACTTCAAGAATGAATGGTAAGGCAGGGTTAGGGTGTGCCAGTATAGGAGCAGCAGCAAAGGCAACTTTGAGAGACTCATAGGCAGTAATGGCTTCTTGTGACCAATGCTGTGGATCAGCATCTCTCCTGGTCATGTCCGTGAGAGGTTTAACCAAGGAAGAAAAGTTGCGTATGAACTTCCGATAATAATTGGCGAAGCCCAGAAAACGTTGTATAGAGCGAAGACCCGTAGGTCGAGGCCATTTTAGTACAGCCGAAAGTTTCTCAGGATCCATAGAGAATCCAGCATCTGAGATAACATATCCCAAGAATGTGACCTGTTTGCAGTTAAACTCACATTTTTCCAATTTGCAGAACAGATTATTTTCTCTAAGTCTCTGTAGAACACGAGAAACGTCTGCGTGATGGTTCTCGAGAGATGTGGAATGGATAAGAATATCATCAAGATAAACCACCACACATTGCTGCAGCATATCTCGCAGGACGTCATTTATAAATTCTTGGAAAACCGCCGGAGCATTGCAAAGACCAAAGGGCATTACTAGGTATTTGTAATGGCCGCTCCTGGTGTTAAATGCGGTTTTCCATTCGTGGTCCTCTTTTATCCGGACGAGATTATATGTCCCTCTCAGATCAAGTTTGGTGAAGACCGTTGCTCCCTTGAGGCGGTCAAATAACTCCGTGATTAATGGAATGGGGTAGGCATTCTTAATAGTAATGCGATTGAGACCCCTATAGTCGATACAGGGTCTCAACTCGCCATCTTTTTTTTTTACAAAGAAAAAGCCGGCCCCGGCAGGAGATGACGACTTCCGAATAAAAACTTTAGACAGTGCATCGGTAACATACTCCTCCATGGCTCGATTCTCTGCTACAGACAGTGGATTGGCACCAGGTTGGAGTTCGATACCACAGTCATACGGACGGTGTGGTGGCAGAACGCTGGCTTGACCTTTGTCGAATACATCTTGGAATTCTTGGTACTCAGCGGGTAAGGAAGAGGCAGAACATGCGCCCAAAACTTTGACCGGTTTCTGGAGACAGGAAAATGTGCATTGCTGGGACCATGATAATATCTCAGCTTTGCGCCAATCAATTGTGGGGTTATGCTTCTGTAACCAAGGGTATCCCAAAACAACCTGGTAATATGGAGAGGAAATGACCTGGAATTGGATCGTCTCATGATGTAGAGCCCCTACAGCCAGAGATATGGGCACGGTTTCTTGGGTCACGTGGGTTGGCTGTATTGGTCTGCCATCGATGGCTTCGAAGGCTAGTGGAAAGTTGCGAGACTGTAAGGGTATAGAGTGCTTTGATGCAAATGCACAATCTATAAACAAGCCTGCAGCCCCAGAATCAAGAAATGCCCGGGTTTTAATGGATGAATCAGGCCAGGAGAGGATAATAGGCACCAGGGGTTTGCGCACATATATCTCTGGGTCTGCAGAAAGACCACCCAAGATCTGCCCCTGACAGTATCTTGGGTGCGGGCCCTTTGCCGGACGAATCGGGCAAAACTTTAACACGTGACCGTGGTGTCCGCAGTATAGGCCCAGACCCTCCCTCCTCCTAAAGGCTCTCTCCTCGACCGAGAGGTGTGAGAAGCCTAACCGCCTTGGCTCCACACAGACAGGACCAGGAGGCATGGGAGGTGAGGGAGGTGAGGGTGGGCAAGAAAAGCTCGGTGCCAAATCTACAAGAGGCCTCCGCAGGCGCTCCCTGGATGAGGATCTCTCTCGGAGTCTGATGTCAATGAGGGTGACAAATGATATCAGTTCCTCGAGATCTTTAGGTAATTCTCTGGCTGCAATCTCATTTTTAAACACATCGGAGAGACCCTGTGCAAAGGCAGCCACGAGAGTCTCGTTGTTCCAGCCACCTTCTGCTGCCATGGTACGGAATTCACTGGCATACTCGACAATAGTTTTTGTGCCCTGAACATTAGACATGAGTAGTTCGGCAGTAGGGGTGGAGCGAGCTGGAATATCAAAAACCCTTTTGAAGGATGCAACAAATTCAGGGTAATTGTAAATAATAGGCTTCTCTGCCTCCCAGAGAGGTTTTGCCCAAGCTAGGGCCTTTTCAGACAGCAAAGAAATCATGAAGTGAACTTTGTCACTGTCTGTAGGAAATGCCTGGGGCAGGATTTCAAGGTATCCTTTAACCTGATTTATAAATTCTCTGCACTGAGCTGGGTTGCCCCCAAAATACTGAGGGAGCGGGACAGACCCAGTCATTTCTCTAGCCGCTACAGGTTTGGAGGCTACAACCGGTGCTAGAACAGGAAGTGAGGCAGAGGCGACCGCAATCGCAGGCTGGCCGGGTACTGGATCCAGATGGGCATACTGGTCCAAATGGTGGTTCTGCTGGTCCCACCGGGTAAGTAGGTTAGGTATAGGTGTCTTGCCTGTACCATCTGTATTCATGGCCCTTGCGTAATGTCAGGGACCAGGAACCAGACAGAGACGGAACTAGATGCAAACACACCTTTATTGATAAATAACAAATAAATAACAAAAGCAAAGTCCAGGAATCAAGCAGGGGTCAGTCACCAGAGCGGGTAGTCAGACAAGCCAGGGATCAGGAGCACGGAGAGCAGCGGAGTCAGGAACAAGGCCGGAGTCAGGAACCAGGAACAAACAGGAACAAGGAGACTTCTGGGAAACAGGAAACCACGCAAGGGCAAGGAGGTTCTGGGCTTAGCTGCTTAAATAGGCAGAACTGATTAGCAGCAAGGGTTGATTACTACTCACAGGTGAGTAACCGTGGCAACAAGCAGAAGGAGCTCATAGTAATTGCAGCTGAAAACTCAATCACTGAAACAGAAAAGGGTTGCTGTTTAAAACAGCAAAGAAACCCTGACAATGTGTTTGTCTTTCTATGGATTTGTTTGTATTATGAAAAAAATTTAAATGAATAAGGATAAAATCTTGAAAAAAAACAAACAAGAATATATAGCATTGAATACAAAGCTTAAATAAATTATCCATTCACCAATGCAACCTTCATGCATTTTATTGCTTTTGGCTTTAATAATTTGCTGCAAATGCAATTTTTTGCATGTTAAGTTCATAAAGGGCAAGCGAAAAAATTAAAACACAAATAAATGTTTTTTGCAGCATTCTGCATTTTAACAATGCCTCCTCTGTCCCATATTCTAAAATATTTCCTTAGTGGTGGCTAGTAAAGTGGTGAATGTGATGTCACTCTGACTTGCATTGCCCAATAATGAATGCACTTATTATATTGATATTATTATTGGTATTTATTTAAGTGCCAATTTATTCCGCACGCTTAACAATATTATCAAAAGGGAAAGTTAACAATAAATGGCAAAATTACAAAGTGATACAGGAAAAAAAGGTAGATGAAGACACTGCTCAAACTATTTTACAGTCTAGAAGAGTGGAGTATAAAGACATAGTAGGAAGGGCATAAAGGGACATCAAACAGACAAGGTGGAAAAGTAGCAGAACTGGAGGTGAGAGTGGAGTTTGGCTCTTTATGAGAAAACGAGAGACATATTTTTGACATAGAAGTTATTCTTGGAGGCCATAAGCATTTCTGAACAGATGGGTTTTGAGGGACTTGTTAAACAATTGAAGGCTACTCTGATGGGGTAAGGGAGCCTGTTCCAAAGGAAAGGAACATCACTCTATACACCAACATTACTTCATTTTAATGCAATATATACACTCTTGTTGACTTGATAAAGGTCAGTGCACTGCAATCTGTTGGTTTGCTAGACTAACCAATCACAGCCTTCTCACAGGCACAGACTTGCCTGGTGCTGCAATTTACACATTAGGTATGAGGGTAGATATATATACCCAATAATAATCAACATTTCAGTTCCACATTGAAACTTGTATCAACCCTGAAATGGTGATGTTATTTTGAATATTCTGCACATATCTATATGTAATATAAATATAATAAGAGATATAAAAAAGTCTCAAATATCTGTGACTTCTCATAGAATGGAACTGGTTAAAGTGATTTCTTGTGAATTTCTTCTGGAAATTAAAAGAACATTTAGGTACAGTGCAGAACAAGTCCACTCACACGTAGTGAACTCTTTTGATGTGTGTGGTTATCTTTCTCAAGTTTTAATTATATTTCCTATAGCCGTGAATGCAATTTACATTCCAAATGATCTGCTGGAAATACATTGGTAAATTGACCTGTAATAAAACAGTAAGAGCAGATTCAATAAGACACAAGGACAATTCAAGGTCAAGGGAAAAGGAAAATGCACACTGTCTCCTGTTAAGAAATATTACTATGGAGAAAATAAACACATTTCACATTATTGATATCACTGCATGTCTACACTATCACACTATCATTTCAATGCTCATTAATTACCCGTTAAAATTGTCTCATTGTTTTAGAATTAACTTATGAGCCTTCATACCAGTTTAAAAAGCTACATTCGAAAATATAATCAATATAAAACAATTAGATTTGTAAAGGATCATTAATATTACTGTAACGGGTTGCTGAACATGCAGACTGAAAAGATCTATTAAGACACACGTGCTGAAACACTGGAAAACTGGTAATTTGCTTTTAAAGGGGAATTGCTACTTTCGAGGATTTTTTAATATTATGTTATTATAAACAACAAATATGAATTTGTGAGTTGTAAAAAATAAAATAAAATGTAAAAATCCACATATCATTATTCTGCAACAGGATACTTCCATCTTATCTCCCATATTGTTATATCCCTTGTATCTGTCAGTCAGTACAGAAAAAGAATACAGAAAAGATAAATTAAACAATGTTCCTGTACCATAAAAAAAGGTTAACACAAGTTATCGGTGATTTTGAATGGTTAATACAATGCTGTGAGTTCCAGGAGTTACAGTTTGCCTTTAAAATATTTTTTTCTCTAATTATGGTTTGAATATAATTGTTTCTTTAAACAATTCATGTTTTCTCTTTTCAAGTTATAATGTGATGTTCTTTGGTAGACATGTTGCAAATTATTGTGTGTATATTCTTTTCTGGAACATTGTGTAGGTGTTTGGCCATAGCGGTTGTTTCTTTGTCTGCACTGATTAAATATATGTTTGCTGTAATGTGGAAAGGTTGGTCATTTTCTATAATAATGTATTTTTGTGTACATTTGTGTACAGGGATTCATATTTGTAAGAACTAGTAGTATAATTTTGATGTCTGTAATTTTTTGACTCCTTTCTCTGTGTGTTGATATATCTAAAATGTATGTTTTGTTTAAATGGAATGATCTTATTTGATTATTGGAGTTGTTATGTCTCGAATGTACTTTATTATCTTCAAATGTTTTGTATCTATTTCAACTTTTTCTCCTTTACTTTAAATAGGTATGGAGTTTTGCTTTTATACATAAGTGTAAGTAAAAAGTAGCATGTTGTTTAAAAATGTATTAATTTCTTTGTCTAATATGGACATATTTCTATTATTTTTCCTTATTATTGTTTCCATAAGTACAAAGAAACATAGTTCAAGTTTGTTGTTCCGTTATCTCAATTGTAGTAATTTCCAATTATGCCAGTTCACATACATATCAATTTATATAATTTAATAGTCTGCTTTTGCAAGAAAACATTTAAGATTTTTTTTATTATTATTATTTTATTTTAGTGACATTCATGACAGTAACATCGCATGCAAAAACGTACAATCTTGGTACACGTAGCGGAGAAGTAGTTTAATCCACAGGGTCTCCGCTGGCAGACAGGAAAACGGGTAATAATCCAAACAGGCAGGTACAGCACGCAACAATCCAGGTAGCGTTATAGAATCCTTCCCTCCCAAGAACTAGACGACACATAGGCTGGGAGTCAATTGAGGCTTTATTCACAGGCTTCCAGTATTTATGGGATTCCCCATGCAAGGGGTTTCCCTACAGAGATTCCAGGGGTTGTACAGTAGGGGACTACATGGGGAACTGAATAACCTGGGCATTTCTCCCATCAGGAACTGCTGCACGAGAGGGATACTCCCACTAGAATATACAGTTAAGTGGATTATCCCCTCGTGCAGCAAAACCGACAATTTATATTAAAAATCATAACTCTTACATTATTCGGTACATTTAAATGAATGGACGATCGGTAGATAGCTGGGGTCTGTGCACACCTTTCGTGAGAGTATCGCTCAGATCCCAGCTGAAATAGCCGAACGCCGTACCAAATACACTTTACACTTGAGTTCCCTTCAAACTACCGATTGAACCTAGGAAACCACATTACCGAAAGACCGGGCTCCTGAACGGTATGGAAGTCCAGCGGTATTCGTGCCGTCGAGTAGCCGATTTTTGTTCCAGGCGCTCAACGAACAAATACCGCTGGACGAACAAAGGATCCAAAATGGTCGACCGCCGCATGGTCGGTAGTTGAACGACGGCCACCCTGAATCCTCGTAAATACCGATTGCAACATTGTTGCAATCTTTAATGAGGGCCACATGACCTCCTGTGTGTGGTCTCCCTTCGGTAGTTTGGTTGTTTCACGAACAGTGATGACATTCACTGTTCGTGAACCGATTTGCAGGGAGGCTGGCGACTTTTCTTGCCGCCAGCATACGAATACCATTGCTTGTTTGAACCACATTACAGGCACTTGGTTCTTAAAGGCATACACATGCAATAAACATAATACATACACGAAGGATAATATACAGTGGCTGTGTTTGCCACAGTACATATTTTGTGCTGGTAATAATAAACCATAACTGTACCTGTCCGCTAAGATGTATAATCTGCCCATGTTGTGGCATCTCTATCGCTAACCTGTCACATTTTATGAGTTATATAAAGCACACTTAACAATGGTACTTATAACATTTAAATGTTGTTTTAGCTCTTGGCACTGAAAAAAAGCCCATCTTGTGGTCTGATAGGAAGTGTCAGCCACTGTATTTGAGCCAGTCAACTCGCATCCACACTCCACAGTATTGTGCTACCGGTGTAAAATCACTTGAACATCTCGGATTTTTAAATAATAAATATATATATATATATATATATATATATATATATATATATATAGTGTGTGTATTAGATCTGATAAGACAACCTATTTTAGGTAGATATTTCCACCACCTTTCATCCAGTCTCAATGGGTGACCTCTTGTCTGTTGTAAATTCCTGCTAATGAACAAGTTAGCGCATCTGGCTTGTACCAACCCTGTATATATTTGTAAAGTGATATCATATACCCTTTGAGCTTACAGTTCCTTTGAGCTTACAGTTCCAGCTTTTCCAACCTTTATTCATAAGTAATGTTTTCTATCCCCCTTACTAGTTTTGTAGCCCATGTTGTCTGCAATATCTTTCTTTAAATATGGTGCCCAAAATTGCATTGCATATTCAAGGTGGGGGTCTTAATTGATTTGTAAAGAGGCAAAATTATATTTGGACCACGTGAATCAAAACCCTTTTTTATATATGACAGCACGTTACAAAATTTTTAGAATGGCATTTATAATTGTTCCCCAGTCCTTTTCATTTAATGTTATCCCTAGCTCTACCCCATTTAATGCATAAGTGGCTTCTGGGTTTCTTATTTGAAAATGCTTTACTTTGTATTTATCTGTATTAAATCTAATCTGCCACTTGCCTGTCCAGTCCCCAAATTCCTCTGTAGAGAAGTAAAGAAGACTGTATTTTCTTACCTAATTTTGTGTCATCTGAAAACATCGACAAATGAACAAAAACCTGAGGCACTCCACTTACCACTTTTGTCCAATTTAAAAATGAGCCATATACAACTTCTCTCTGCACTCTATCTTTAAGTCAGTGTTCTCTCCAAGAACATAATTTTCTGTCTAAACCAAGGGATTTCAGTTTTACTAGTAATATTTGTGTGGATCTGTATCAAATCCCTTAGCAAAATCCAAGTACATTATATCTACTGAATCACCCTGATCTATATGTCTAACTTCTTCATAGAATGCAGTAAAGTTAGTTTGGCATTACCTGTCTTTAAAAAAAAAAAACATGTTGATTCCTGCTAATGATATTTTGTACATAACCACATATTTTTTAAGATTTTCAATAAAAATAGCTACGCAAATGAGTATGTAAACATTATCTGTCAGATTGTTTTAGATGATTTTTAAATCAGTATATGATGTGCTTTCTGCTACAGATATAACTGTGTATTTATACAGAGGACCTCAAAGATAAAGAATATCTAAAACAGAAATTCAGCATTAGGTTAAATGAACACTACAGGAATCAAACATCAAGCGGGAAAAAAAAAATCTAAACACAGATAAAACTCCATATTTTCTGAGGAAAAAATACACTGGATATCTCATCTTCTCTCCCTCAATCAACATCAAATAATAAAAGCCAAACAGGAAACACTGGATCAGCTACCTCACAGGGAATAAAGTGTGCCACCTATCTGAACATGTGCTTAGTTATCAGTCTGATACAGTTCAAGTAGAGATTGTAGCCATATTAGTCCAGTGATGGAGATGTAAAAAAAACAGATACAATTTGTATCTTGTAATACCTTTTTTATTGGACTAACAGAATTTTTTATGACAAGCTTTAGGGAGAACCTCCCTTTCTCAAGTCTGAAGCATTTCTGAGCAAGACGACACATAACATTCAAAGTTGAATTGTGACACAGGGGTTAAAGCGACATGAGTGCAGATAAGACACAGGTTTGTTAGAAAATATACACCATTTCTGCAGAGGATCATCAATATCTTTCTGAAGAGCAGAGTGAAGGGGGAGAGGGAGGAAAAACAAGCAGACAGTGCAGAATATGGTACACTTTATACATACACACACTCACATATAAATATGTATATCTGAACACATAAACACATGAACACATATACTAATACAGAGAAGGCGAGAGGGTGAGAATAAAAGGAGCAGGTCTCTTCTCCTCCCCTTATAGGCTGTGTCATAGAAAAACCCACAGGGCATAGACAATATGTAATGGAGATGACACATTCCTGTGAATTACAATTAATCATCCAGTTGAAATAACAGGTAAATCATGAGATTTAGTATATGTATATGTACATTTAATTTCATATATGATCACGTCGATCTCGTGCGTAAGTCAAGCAGTTTTGTGACCAACAATTGTAAAATATGCTATGCCTCGTGTATAAGTCGAGGGTAAAACTTGGGGCTATGAAATTCTGTGATTTTTATAATTTTGTCAGATTTTACCCAAGTAAGATCCTGGAACATAATCCTGTATATAATGCAGAGTGTGTGTTTGTATGAGTGTGTGTGTATATAATGCAGAGTGTGTGTTTGTATGAGTGTGTGTGTGTGTATATAATGCAGAATGTGTGTTTGTATGAGTGTGTGTGTGTATAATGCAGAGTGTGTGTTTCTATGAGTGTGTGTGTATATAATGCAGAGTGTGTGTGTATATAATGCAGAATGTATGCATTATATACACACACACTCATACAAACACACACTCTGCATTATATACACACACACTCATACAAACACACACTCTGCATTATATACACACTGCATTATATACACACACACTCTGCATTATATACTCACACTCTGCATTATATACACACACACTCATACAAACACACACTCTGCATTATATACACACACTCATACAAACACACACTCTGCATTATACACACACACACTCATACAAACACACACTCTGCATTATATACACACACTCTTACAAACACACACTATGTGTATATAATGCAGAGTGTGCGTGTGTTTGTGTGAATGCAGAGTGTGTGTGTGTTTGTGTAGTGTGTGTGAACTGTGTGGGGGGAGGGCATTTTTATTATTTAAAAAAAAAATATATATTTTATTATTATTATTTTCTATTATTATTTAATATTTATTTTTTTTCCCCCTCCCTGCTTGTTACCTAGTCAGGGAAAGGGGGCTATCTTAATCCCTGGTGGTCCAGTGGCATGGGCTGTGCAGGGGGGGAGCCGGCAGCAAGCTGTTACATACCTTTGTAGCAGCTCCGGTCAGCTCCCTTCACCTCCGTCCAGCTCCCACTGTAAATCTCGCGGTCTGTGTGCCGCGCAAAGTGTTGCCACGGTGTCGCGAGATTTACACTGGGAGCTGACAGGGGAGCTGCAAGTAGGTGAAGGGAGCTGACCGGAGCTGCTACAAAGGTATGTAACAGCTTGCTGCCAGCCACCAACAGGACCGCCGGGCTTATAATGAGCCCGACGGTCCTGGTCTGTATTATGGCACTGTAAGTTGCCATAATACAGGCCTTGACTCGAGTATAAGTCGAGTGGGGCTTTTTCAGCACAAAAAATGTGCTGAAAAACTCAACTTATACTTGAGTATATACTGTACTTGTATCCTCCTTAAATACTTCGTAGCTCTCCTTAACCCCTTAAGGACACATGACATGTGTGACATTCCCTTTTATTCCAGAAGTTTGGTCCTTAAGCGGTTAAAGGAATCATCAGGGAAGCCATATTCTGCTGAGCTATGAGAGTTTTACATTCTCAAACATTTAGCAACAACAAAAATAAAAATTACATCAAACCTACCAATTGTAAACTAAACATAAAATCACATATATCTAAATTCCAATCTGATGTAACAGATTTATCTGCAAATTATGAAGCCCTCCCCTGCATCTCAGATTTGTAATTTGAATAATGTATTTTTAAGTAATAATACATTCAGCTTTAGACTAATCCATGAATCATTTCAACAGATCAGCAGGGGATTTAGTGCTGTTGTCAGAACACAAAAAAAATAAAAACCCCTGTCAACACAGAAACTATCATGAATACTGATATTCATTGCTACTGCCCAAGTTATCTTTATCCAGTTAAAAACACTTTATTTTTAACCATAAAAACCTACCTGCTGATGTCAGTGACGTCAGTGACGTCAGTATCAATTTAATAAGTCCTAAGCCTGTTCTAAACATCCTCATCCTGTGTAGCACTCAGTAAGTTAAAGGTACACTCCAAGCACAATAACCACTATATTATGCTGCAAGGGTTATGGTGCCAGGGGTGTCCTGACATCCATCCAATATTAGTAGTCAAACCGTTTGCTAATAGTTTAAAAACTCAACAGGAGTCAGCCAGGTGCAGGTCATTTCTATTAGCTTTCTCTTCTCTCCCTCTCTCATAATCTGTTCTCACTATTCCCAAATGCCCTGTCATATAGACAGGGTTCCGTTGAATTTACCTAATTTTGTTCAAATGCCCACAGTTTGCGCATTTGTGTTCGAATGGAATTCATGACAGGTGTATAGTCACCATTTGGGCAGTCGGAATCCAGGACAACCAAACCCCATATCCTAACCCAATAACGCACAGACACTAAGGAATATGGGAAAATTTGTCAACAGCTTTATTAACCAAATAATAATAATAACAATAATAATAATAATGATGATAATAACAATAATAATAATAAATTAACAAGTAAAACATGGGTCATTGCCCCCCATACTCTGCCCTCGCATCCTATTCCTTCTGATAACATATAAAAGGCAATGACCCCCATATAAATAACACATATATATATAACATACACCAACATTATTCCAATACACCAATTTTAAAAGTGCCAACCATCCATTAACCACGGCAGGGGTATACCCAGATACCCCTACCCCACCAGGTTCTGAGCCACCGACAGGACTCGAAACCTATCAACCACCGATGACCACAACTTGTTTGTTTCCCATCACGTTCATCCTGGGGAGCCTATTTCTTCTCTTTCAGCTCCCCATCCCGCCGCTGTGAAAGAAAACGGGATAACTCCACACATAACAAAACAGGGAGGGTGGGTGGGACAAACTCAACCAGGTAGGAAATTAGAACGACTCACCTAAAATGGCTGCCTATTTAAATAGCCAAACCTACTTACCCATAACTCCACTCCTTGCTTACTTCCTCCTAAGCCCGCCTCCTAACCCCTGTCAAGGCCTTTTTCCGCTTAGCTGCGCTCTAGCTACATGGGGCTACATGACAGGTGTATAGTTGCCATTTGGGCAGTCGGAATCCAGGACAACCAAACCCCATATCCTAACCCAATAAGGTGCAGACACTAAGGAATATGGGAAAATTTGTCCACAGCTTTATTAACCAAATAATAATAATAACAATAATAATGATAATAACAATAATAATAAATTAACAAGTAAAACATGGGTCATTGCCCCCAATACTCCGCCCTCGCATCATATTCCTTCTGATAACATATAAAAGGCAATGACCCCCATATAAATAACACATATATATATAACATACACCAACATTATTCCAATACACCAATGTTTAAAGTGCCAACCATCCATTAACCACGGCAGGGGTATACCCGGATACCCCTACCCCACCAGGTTCTGAGCCACTGACAGGACTCGAAACCTATCAACCACCGATGACCACAACTTGTTTGTTTCCCATCACGTTCATCCTGGGGAGCCTATTTCTTCTCCTTCAGCTCCCCATCCCGCCACAAGCTCAGACCTTGATCCCTTAAGCTGTCTGAGCTCCGCCACCCCGAATAAATAGCGCCTTCTGAATACCATCCTGCCAGTCCAAGTTTAGCAGATCCAAACCCACCTCCAAGAGATGAACACCATCCGAGCGGTAGTACCCCGGCAACCCCTCTTCCAACTCGCTGTGCCTCACCACCACCACCCCCACCTTCCTAACAAAGCTTGCCATCAAGCTGTTCACCTTTTTCCTGCACTTATCGATAGCCACTGGATCCCGCACGTGCCGCCACTGACGCCGTGGAACGATCTCCGACCAAACTAACAGAATTCCAGGAAGCAGGTCCCTCAACTTGTTGATGTCCTGCTTCATCCACTTCACCAGCCGGCGTTGTGGCGTAATACCCAAGTCATTACCCCCCGCATGGAGGACCAGCAGGTCCGGCGTTCCCCCACCTGCAACCATCCTAAACATTGCCCCGCAAACATCCCCCCAGAAAAATCCCCGATACCCAAACCATCGGACTGCCAACTGGTCCCTCGGAAAGCCCAGCTGCTGGCCCTGCGCTCGAGCTGCGGCCCTCCTCGCAGCCCAGAAGACAAAGGAATGGCCCACAATCCATGCAACTCGCCCTGTGGAGGAGAAAAACAAACGGTGAGGGAAGTCAGAGGAAGACCCCCCACCCCGGCCCCCATACTTTGTTTCCATAATTTTTAATTTTTTTAACCAATAAACCCAACCGCACATAGGAACGGAATCGCATCTCCCTATCCGTTTCACAACCTCATCCCCCAGCCCCAACCGTGCGGCCTCCGTGGCCGCCCCAATACGAAAGGAGTGTGTCCTAAAACGCTCAGCCTGAAGCCCCAACTTACCAAGACCCAACCGAAAAACCTTTGTAAATTGGAACCGGGAAAGGGAAGAGCCATCCGCATGCACCAACAAAGAGCCCCTTACCGCCGGCCTCCGCGCCAGGTACTTCGCCACAGCGGCCACCGGGCACATTGCCGTGCCTGGTAAGGCCCATAGCGTTACATCCGGGCCCACGCCGCGGACATCCATTTTGGATTTGCCCAGGTGCGCTACCACTTTTCCATCCAAAATACGAACTCCCGAAACCTGCAGACCCCTGGGCACGATCCTATGAGCTCGCCAACTCCCCGATGCGGAACGCCCTGAAAAATGCCAAGAGAAAAGCCACTTTGAACAGAGAGACCTCAAACCCGTTGAAACAAACCCCCTCCAGCCGCGGCAGCTGCTCCGACGTTTCCTGACTTACCCTTCTTGAAGCAGCGATTGAGCCCATGAGCACCCCCGCAGCCGGAGCACTCGTGGCTAAATCGACAGGTGGTCCCCCATTTGCACTGGCCCTCATTATAGAGCCAGCATAAGCCCTTTTGGAAGGCTTCCAACGAGGCGGACTGCCCCCTTGCGCCGGCCGAGTGTTGAAAGGGCTGCGCCTTCTGCGCCATCATCAGCTTCATCCAGAGAGGCAGGTTCATTTGATCCCACCTCATACCTGGATTAGCCGCCAGCCATTGCCTGAACTGCTCGTCATACCGCCACCAAGCCAACCGCCAAATACGTACCGTACGCTTCCCAAATGCCGTCCAAGTAGCAAAACAGGGACGAGCACAACCCCGGCGATTTTTCGCCGAGCACGCTGGCCAGTACGCAAAACGCCCTCAACCAGTTACCAAACGATTTTGGAATCTTACGATACCGTTTCTGTTTTTCTTCCTCCTCCTTCTTCTCATCCTTCTTATCATCCTCCTTGAGGTCAATAAAGTCCTCCAAGGGGAGAAGGGAGAAGATCTCGCAGAACTCACCTTTCCAGATCTTCTCCTTCACGTCCTGTTTCAGGTGAACCCCCAGCGGGCCCGCGAAGGAGACATACGCGTGCTGCCGAGCCACGTCGGGAATACCCCCAGACAATTCCGCCCGCTCACTCCCAGTCTCTGCCAGCTCCGGCGTCACCCCAGCGTCCCCGTCCGAGCTAGGCCCCGCGGAAACCCCAACCCGAGAACCCGTGACCCCAGCCCCCGGAGCCCATACCTGACCAATGCCGCCCCCCCATGTCACCCCCCGCCCCCAACGAGTGGAGTAGTGCTTGAAGTGTGTTAACTAAAGCGCTGGAGTGTAATTATCCGCAGGACTCACCGGCCAAGCCCCCCGACACCAGAGCGGTAGGGGCTGCGTTGTCGAGCGCCCGATGTCCAGGAAGAGCGACTTCCATCATAGCCTCGCCAACCGGGGAGCCAATCCGGTGCCTCGCCTGTAAAGAGAGGGAACGGCTCTGAGACCTGGAAAGAGGAGAAGAAGTCCTGGGTAGGGTGTAATGAGCACCTGCTCCCCTCCCGTCACGACCCTGGGAGCGCCTGCCATCACCAAAGCCTCCCGCTGAGCGCCCCTTACACGTTGCGTGAGGGAGCCCCTGGGACTACGACTCCTCCTGTCCCCACTCGGGGACCGCCCCCGCCGACCACACCTGGGGGCTGTCTCCCTGCCCTCTGCTGAGCTGCCTGACGTGAAGCGATGCCGCCGGGACCTACCCCCCTCCCCTTGTACCCCAAGGTTCGAACCGGCGAAGGACTGTCACTGCTACCCCCTAAACTAGACCCCCCCTAAGGCTACGCACCCCCAACTGCCCACCCTCCAGGGAAGAACCCAACCCCCCACCTACGCCGACCCCCTGCCTAACCGCTCCCTGAACCCCCTTCGATTTACAGGCAGCCTTAGCCCCCCCAACCCTTTTACCAGGCCTACCCGACCCAGACTGGACAGACCTACCCCCATAACCCGCGGAGGACCCACTTACTACCCCAGGAGGGCCCACTACCTCCCTACCACCCCCAGCCCCCACCTCCCCTATGGCACTCCCCCTTGTAGTTGCACCTGCGCCCCCCCCATCCCCGCTAGGGCCTGCCCACCTCCCACCTTTACTCTCCAGCCCCCACCCCTGGCTGAGTACCCCCCTGCATCCTTTCCGCCAAGAGGGCCCGGATCCGGCTCCGTCATCCACCAGCTCCGATGGGGTGGAAGCCCTCCTGGACTGCACCTCCATGTTCCCCGGCCTTCCAGGGGGCCGCCCGGTCATCTCCAACCCGGGAGCCACGGTGCCCCCGTCCAGGATATCCATCCGCCGCCGGGCACTCATCCTCGGGGGCCTCCTGGCCCAGACCGGTCTGCCACTGCCGCTGTCCCGCTCCGCCGCCTCTGCCAGGGCCGGTCCCAGCTGGGCCCGCAGCCAGTCTGCACCCTGATGCCTCGCCGCCGACCTGATCCTCTCCAGCAAACGCTCCACGTCGTCCATCGGCCCTGCAGAGGAGACAAAGAAGAAAAATCCTACCAAGCCAAATCAGTGAACACAGAAGTGAACACAAACTCAACCAGGTAGGACATTAGAATGACTCACCTAAAATGGCTTCCTATTTAAATAGCCAAACCTACTTACCCATAACTCCACTCCTTGCTTACTTCCTCCTAAGCCCGCCTCCTAACCCCTGTCAAGGCCTTTTTCCGCTTCGCTGCGCTCTAGCTACATGGGGCTACAGTGATTTTGTTTGGTTCAGAATATCCGATCTACTAAGTAGATAGATTCCCTAATTTCCACAGTATTTGGGAGCTATTTAATAAAAAGCTGAAAGACCAAAATCAGGGGCTTATCTACTAAACAGTGAGCAGTCTATGGTGTATGGGAGTCCTAAGTGGAAAGGGGGGATGTAGCAGGGCTCCAATACCCAGCATAGGTATCTGCACTATTCCTTCCTTGTAGCTGAAAGAAGCAAGACCCTTTTCCCCTAGCAACTACATAGTTCTGGGAGTCAACTCATTTCATTTTGGCCACACACAGCTTCTCCACATCACAAATCACAAGGCTTTTCCTCCCAAGAGTCTCTGTTTCTGAGAGATAATTGAGTGAGAAACCTATAACTCAATTATCTCTCAGATAGAGGAAACATACACAATTTTACATAAAAATACATTTTAGTAACATACCCCATGAAAGTCATATCACCAAATAGCTCAGGGAAGCCATCCCAAGCACCTAAAATATAGGAAACTGGAGGGTAGCTGTAACAGTGCAAACTTTGACCAGCATGTGTGTTTGTACCTCTATACCAGTGTGTATGTGTATCTGTATATCTGTCAGTGTCTGTGTATCTGTGTTTCAGTGTGTATATCTGTATTTGTGTGTCTGCACGTTTGTTAGTGTGTGTAAATGTTTGTCTGTATTTGTTTGTGTATTTTTGTGTCTGTTTCTGCATGTGTGTCAGTGTGTGACACTTGTAGATTATGCTAGCTTTAGTGTACCTATAATCTTAATTTTATCAATGACAGGAGGCGTATTTGCTTAAGTCTCTCTTTACTAGAACTCCACAGCAGCACAGAAAACAACCAATCAGAAAAAAGTTAGGTACTATAAAACTCCCCTCCCCATGCATCATTTCCTATTTCAAGCTGCGACAAAACAGAACAAAAGGCAGAAAAACATAATGGGGAAGAACAAAGTCCTAGATATAATGAATATGACAATGTCCACCATCCGAGAAGAACTGCCACACCAGACAGCGTTGATGGACTGTAAACTGAAACGAGAGAGAAACAGAATCGAACAGGTTGATTATCCAATGAAATGTATCCTAAACAAAAATGTAGGTACCCAATGTAGCAACCAAAATTACCATAATCTGCAGAGATCCCAACCCTACTTATGACAAAACAGAAAGGTAGCAGAGACAACAAGCAGAGTTGCATACGTACCTGATGAACCCAAACTATTATTTAAACAAGGGAGGGAATAAGAATGGGTGGGAAATACTCGCCTCCTGTCATTAATAAAATTAAGATTATAGGTACACTAAAGCTAGCATAATCTACAATTTTATAACATGACAGGAGGCTTCGTATTTGCTGTTTTAACACTCAGCCAACAAATCCAACGCTGTTTGTTTCGCTGGTACCTATTCCGGGATATACTAGAGCAATCCTAACTGGACCTTCCATCAGTGAGAAGTGACATTAGACAGATCGATGAAGATGCCCGCTGTCGAGGCACCCCAAAAATACAGAAAAGACACCCTCCACTGGTAGATCCATTGTACGTGGGGTTGCGACCTGTTTCCTAGTAACCGATCCATGAGCTGCCAAGCTGACCTATTAGCCATTTTCCTGTAGGTGTAAAATGCCACAGGTCATTTGCGGACTTAGGGCCGTGGGGAGAGATTGCCACTAGGTCTCGACTCTTGATGTTGAAGATGGCTCCTCCGGTTGTGCCAGGGTCACCAGGCAAATCTCCAACCTCCAGTAATGCGTTGAAGTCTACCCCCAATTCTGTAACAGAACCGAGTAGGGTCATTATGTTCCGTCACCACCTATCCGGTGAGCTGTCTCATCCAAGAATTAATCTAATATGCCGTCCATGGTGTGGTCAAACTAGCCGTATCCTAAGTGATCCCAATACTCCAAATGGATTGTGTAACCCGCGAGTGCAGTAGAGAAGGAACTCCCAAAGGACATCCAATCAGGGTTCCAACTGAACTTGTGTTGTGAAACGGTGGTCAACTATCCTGAGGCATGTGAATCCCGGGAATTTCCAAAAGGAGAGAAACGTTACCAGGGGTTGAGGTTTTCATCCAGATATATCGTCGAAGAGCGATAAGATGTCTGGATCCAATGGTAATCGGGGACCTGTATAACAAGGAAGAGTCCTCAAGTGCTGTAGTGAGAGAGTGAAACAATCCGATTACTCGTTTGTAGATCCTGTTCCCTTTCGGGCCTGTCAAGATTAGTGTAGGAGCTTCTGGACCGTATGCCATGTACAAGATAGGGTATAATATAGTGAGATCCTAGGTCCCTGTACTTCTGACTGTCCGGGCACGTATCTCCAAGAGTAGGCCCTAGGTCAAGGGACCCAGAAATGTGAATTCAAGAACCGAAGTCAAGGCATGCCTATAGAGAAATACCTCTGTTCTAGTGTGGAGTCCCGCGACTCATAGCGTTCTCTACTACGCAGGCAAGACCTAAAGTCTCTTCACAGTCGACAGGTGACTCCGGAGAGCAGATATAATGAAAAACAAGAATCTAACTCCAAACGTCTGAAGCAGGTGTTGTCCAGTTCGAGAACATCGTCAGCCATATCTGAGGCTGCTACACAACTTGAGCAGTACTCCAGCGGTAGGTTGCGTTTCGACTAGTGACGTCCACGTAGGAGCCGCGGACACACAGGGTTCCTCCATAGAGTCCAAGTAGGTCTCCTTGATGGTAGTTGAATAGGTGTGTTAGGGAGAACCCAAACCCAGACGGTTCCAGTGAGGGATTAGAGTATAGAAGGAGGGCCCTCCAAATCCGAATCAAGTTCTCCAGAATATGTTCTCAGATGAGTAGCGGCAGTCTTGTCATCTTATTCTCAAGATAGTTAATGACCAGGGAACCCAGGTCGACAGAGGAATTCAGTCTTTCCACGCGATCCATGTGTACGGTGCACCCGCAGACCGGGTTGTGGGTCTTACCTAGCCTTGTTACCCGAGTACGGAAGTGCACGTTTGCTCTATGAAGGCCTCAGTATCTCCTGTCACCTTGATATAGGAAAAACTGTCCACGCAGTTTGTTCGCAATGGTCTGCATAACCCAAACAGAGTGCGATTGCATGCTTGATTTAGCGTTGATTATACCAAAACCTGCACTGAGGCTCATCCGTTAGCCGTACCGTCTCCAGGAGTACATCCAAAAGGAATGGTGTAGGGTCACCAACAAAATGGGTCAAGCCTGGGAGCTGAACCCAAGATGGCCAGTTCACACAGCCCCTATACTGTTCCCTAAAGTCTCCGGGAAGTGTGTAAACAAGCAGGGAATCTCCCCCAGTAGTACCTCTGAGAGTATTTCTCCCGTGGGATACAGTGGACCGGATCCAGTAGATCCATTATAAGAGGTGAAATGGAGGAATCCAGTCTAAACATGTATACCCTGCACGATCAGGCTGCCTTCAATAATGAAATCGGTAGCACCGTCGTTCTAGGGATTCTCTCCTCTTGTCCAGCTGGTATGAAGCATCGTCTCCCTTGCACACCGGTGAGGTACTATACCCTTGTACCCGAGCTGAAGCCTCAGCGGTAAACTCGGTATGAGGTAAGAACCTCCATATTGAATGGAATGTAGGAGGGAATGTAGGAGGGAAGCCCCTCTTTGCAGTCCTCGTTGCCCTGTACAGGTACAAGCCCGTGTGATGAAAAATGGATGACACCGTAGTGCATTAAGTGTATGAGGGAGAGTCGCATTCTCTAATAATGTAACCGAACTCCGTGTCAGCATTCGGCTGATAGCCTGAGCGGGCCGCACCCGTTAATGACAAAATTTAGAGTATACATCCGTGTCCAGATTCTTCTGAGAGTGTGACACACTCAAAACATGTCCTCTGTATCGGGCAGAGGTTGAGGTAGGGCCGCGCCCTTTAACAAGGAATCAGTGTACGGTTCCGTATATGAGAGGGGTTCGCTGCCTACTCGTGTAAATAAAAATATCAGTCTCGGGCCGAGGCGATGGAGGGCCGCACCCTCTTGTAATCCAAACTAGAGTCCGTATCAGACTTAGGGTGACCAACTGTGGGGGTTCACCATCTTATAATATCAGCGTACAACTGAGGTCCTGAGGGGGGTCCCTCTCTGACCACGAGACCTCTCTCTGAATCACTCACCTGAGAGGTGGGATCAACTGGTAGTAAACCAGACCGATGGTAGACGGAGTAGTAAACAACTTCGGGCCCTGCCCGTCTACAATAACAGAAAGGGGTGATGCGAGAATGCAATCTCTGGAAACGATGATGGAATCTACCAACGGACCGCCTGTATCCCGTGCGCGTGCATGGGGTCCAGGATGACCGTCGGTAGTCTGAGGAAAGCTGGAGACGTTCTCCGCGATCCACGAGAGCCCGGGAGGTCGGAGGAGGTCAAGTCAGGCCTTTCAAGGACCCGAGCGATAGGAAAAAAAGGAAGGTATGAAAAAAGAAACGATAATAATAATGTAGATAAGGGTAAATACATACCTCGGGGTAAGCAGTAGACCGGAAAAGCAAGTCAAGTAAATCCCTGCAAGGGCCAGAGGTTAAACATGACGCAGGAATAGCTACTGATACCTGAGATGGATACCGGAAGGCAGCTAAATGGTTAGTTGCTAAGGACAAGGAAACACCGTGCTCCCCTGTTGGCGTCTGAGCACTGGCCTCTGTATGTGCAAAACTTTTCCTTGGAGATGTGCCGCCGTTGGGTTGGTGTAAACTGTGGTTGTGTGCCCGGGAATCACCATAAAAGCCTTGCCCCTCAGGGCATGAGGTTAAGGGCCTTCACCCTTCCAATCATACTCAGGTGCCCGTATACTGGTGTCCTCCTGGATAGTATGGCAGCAGTGCTTGCCTGGACACTCACCCATCTCCATGTCAATCGTGTGCACTGGGCTTCGTCAGTGCTTTACCCCCAGGCCTGCAGCCAAAAGGGAATTCAGGCACAGATAGATCAGGCCAATCAAATGTGCACAGACCTGGCAGGCCAATCCATGCGGTACATACGTAGCAGGCCAATCAAATGTGCACAGACCTGGCAGGCCAATCCATGCGGTACATACGTAGCAGGCCATCAATGGGGCACTGACATAGCAGGCCATCAATGGGGCACTGACATAGCAGGCCAATCAATGGGGCACTGACATAGCAGGCCAATCAATGGGGCACTGACATAGCAGGCCAATCAATGGGGCACTGACATAGCAGGCCAATCAATGGGGCACAGACATAGCAGGCCAATCAATGGGGCACAGACATAGCAGGCCAATCAATGGGGCATGGACATAGCAGGCCAATCAATGGGGCACAGACATAGCAGGCCAATCAATGGGGCACGGACATAGCAGGCCAATCAATGGGGCACGGACATAGCAGGCCAATCAATGGGGCACGGACATAGCAGGCCAATCAATGGGGCACGGACATAGCAGGCCAATCAATGGGGCACGGACATAGCAGGCCAATCAATGGGGCACGGACATAACAGGCCAATCAATGGGGCACAGACATAGCAGGCCAGTCAATGGGGCACAGACATAGCAGGCCAGTCAATGGGGCACAGACAGAGCTGGCCATACACAGGTGTTGTGTTCAACCTCTGCATGGGTAGAGTCAGGGCTC
Source organism: Pelobates fuscus (assembly GCF_036172605.1). NCBI lineage: Eukaryota > Metazoa > Chordata > Amphibia > Anura > Pelobatidae > Pelobates > Pelobates fuscus. Next base: position 120,377,515 of record NC_086325.1, read on the forward strand.
GAGTCCTGCAGGAACGCATGGGAACGGCGTTCCTGCACTTTTTCCAAAGCAGGAACGCCGTTCCCGCTAGTGATCCTGCAGGACTGGCCCAGGGGGCGCAATGTCGCTGTGCTGCCTCATTTCTCCCCGTACCCAGCACAATGCACTGTCTGCTGTTGGTGGGATGATGCCTGTCAAGATGCAGGAGATGTGCCTGCTCACACTACTCTCCCCCGCGGTAGTTTACTGAGGAGTGAAGCCTGCAGTGGGCGGGGCATTTAACTTCACTTCCTGTCAGGCCCTGCTAGAGGATTACCGAGCAGGGAGTAGTAAGAAGATCTCTTTTCAGCTACTTACACCACCAACGGTAAGTAGCCATGTTTTATTTATTTTTTCATTAAATAATTATATATCCAGCACAGAGCTCCACAGAGCTAAATCTTATAGTTCATGTGGAGCTCTGTGTTTTATTGGTCCAACAGTGCCACCTCACTTCTATTCCTCTTATGCTTCCTCTCCCCTAAACACTAACAGCCATCCCTCTCTCACCCCTATCACCAGCAGCCATCCCGTTCTCCCCATCACTAGCAGCCATCCCTCACTCACCCCTATCACTAGCATCCATCCTCCTCTGCCCTATCATTAGCAGCCAATCCCTTTCTCCCCTATTACTAGCAGCCATCCCGTTCTCCCCATCACTAGCAGCCATCCCTCACTCACCCCTATCACTAGCAGCCATCCCCTTCTCCCTATCAATAGCAGCCATCCCTCGCTCACCCCTATCACTAGCAGCCATCCTCCTCTGCCCTATCATTAGCAGCCAATCCCTTTCTCCCCTATCACTAGCAGCCATCCCTCACTCACCCCTATCACCAGCAGCCATCCCCTTCTCCCCATCACTAGCAGCCATCCCTCACTCACCCCTATCACTAGCATCCATCCTCATCTGCCCTATCATTAGCAGCCAATCCCTTTCTCCCCCATTACTAGCAGCCATCCCTCACTCACCCCTATCACTAGCAGCCATCCCTCACCCCTATCACTAGCAGCCATCCCCTTCTCCCCATCACTAGCAGCCATCCCTCACTCACCCCTATCACTAGCATCCATCCTCCTCTGCCCTATCATTAGCAGCCAATCCCTTTCTCCCCTATTACTAGCAGCCATCCCGTTCTCCCCATCACTAGCAGCCATCCCTCACTCACCCCTATCACTAGCATCCATCCTCCTCTGCCCTATCATTAGCAGCCAATCCCTTTCTCCCCTATTACTAGCAGCCATCCTCCTCTGCCCTATCATTAGCAGCCAATCCCTTTCTCCCCTATCACTAGCAGCCATCCCTCACCCCTATCACCAGCAGCCATCCCCTTCTCCCCATCACTAGCAGCCATCCCTCACTCACCCCTATCACTAGCATCCGTCCTCATCTGCCCTATCATTAGCAGCCAATCCCTTTCTCCCCCATTACTAGCAGCCATCCCTCACTCACCCCTATCACTAACAGCCATCCCTCACTCACCCCTATCACTAGCAGCCATCCCCTTCTCCCTATCACTAGCAGCCATCCCTCACTCACCCCTATCACTAGCAGCCATCCTCCTCTGCCCTATCATTAGCAGCCAATCCCTTTCTCCCCTATCACTAGCAGCCATCCCTCACTCACCCCTATCACCAGCAGCCATCCCCTTCTCCTCCCATCACTAGCAGCCACCCCTCTCTCACCCCTATCACTAGCAGCAATCATCCTCTCTCTGTTACTAACAGCTATCATCCTCTCTCCCTCCCATCACTTGCAGCCATTCCTTATCTCCCTCCCATCACTAGCAGCCATCCCTCTCCTCCTCTCATCACAAGCAGTATATGTCTGTTTATGTATGTCTCTGTATGCCTTTCGTCTGTTTGTCTCTGTATGACTGTGTGTAAATCTCTGTATGACTGTGTCTGTGCATGACTGGTTGCTTGTATGACTGTGTTTGTTTGTATTCCTTTTATGACTATGTGTCTGTATGGTTGTGCCTTTGTGCATGTATGTATTTGTACCTGTATATCTATGTCTGTATGGTTTGGGAGGAAAAAGCCAGGCAAAGGGGCTTGTGGTGGGAGAAAGAGACACAGAAAGTGGTGGTGCAAAGAAAGAGACACACAAATGGGCTGGGGGAAGAAAGAGACTCAAAAAGGGCTGTGAGGATAAAAGAGACACACAAAAGGGGCTGATGAGGAAGTAAGAGAAACACAAAGGTTGTGGTAGGAAGAAAGAGATATACAAAGGGCCTGGAGAGGGAACACAGAGTGTGCTGGGCCCCCGTGTGCAGCGGTTGGCTCTCTCCACCATACCACTGGACCACCAGGTGATCTTCCCCCTCCCTGGCAAGGTAAGAAGCAGGGAAGGGGGAATAAAAAAATATGAACACATAAATTTAAAAAAATGCTTCCCCCCCCTATCATCCAGCACACACGCACACACACACACACATCATCCAGCACACACACACATCATACAGCACATACACACACACATCATCCAACACACACACATCATTCAGCACACACACACACAATCCCGCACACACGCATCTTCCAGCACACGCACACTGCATTCATTACACACAATCTGCACTTACTACAAACACACTACATTCATTATACACACTCTGCACTCACTACAAACACACTACATTCACTATACACACTCTGCACTCACTACATTCACTATACACACTCTGCATTCATTATGCATACTCTGCACTCACTACAAACACACTACATTCACTACACACACTGCATTCATTCTACACACTCTGCACTCACTACACACACTGCATTAATTATACACACTCTACACTCATTACAAACACACTACACACACTGCATTCATTATACACACTTTGCACTAACTACAAACACACTGCATTCACTATACACACTCTGCACTCACTACAAACACACTACATTTATTATACACGCTGCACTCACTACAAACACACTACATTCATTATACACACTCTGCACTCACTACAAACACACTACATTCATTATACACACTATGCACTCACTACATTCACTATACACACTCGGCATTCATTATGCACACTCTGCACTCACTACAAACACACTACATTCACTGTACACACTCTGCACTCACTACATTCACTATACACACTATGCATTCATTATGCACACTCTGCACTCACTACAAACACTACATTCACTACACACACTGCATTCATTCTACACACTCTGCATTAATTACACACACTCTGTACTCATTACAAACACACTACGTTCACTATACACACTCTGCACTCACTACAAACACACTACATTCACTACACACACTGCATTCATTATACACACTTTGCACTAACTACAAACACACTACATTGACTATACACACTGCACTCACTACAAACACACTACATTCATTATACACACTGCACTCACTACACATTACATTATACACACTGCACTCACTACAAACACACTACATTCATTATACACACTCTGCACTCACTACAAACACACTACATTCATTATACACAATCTGCACTTACTACAAACACACTACATTCATTATACACACTCTGCACTCACTACAAACACACTACATTCATTATACACACTCTGCACTCACTACAAACACACTACATTCACTACACACACTGCATTCATTATACACACTTTGCACTAACTACAAACACACTACATTGACTATACACACTGCACTCACTACAAACACACTACATTCATTATACACACTGCACTCACTACACATTACATTATACACACTGCACTCACTACAAACACACTACATTCATTATACACACTCTGCACTCACTACAAACACACTACATTCATTATACACAATCTGCACTTACTACAAACACACTACATTCATTATACACACTCTGCACTCACTACAAACACACTACATTCATTATACACACTCTGCACTCACTACAAACACACTACATACATTATTCATACTCTGCATTCACTTCAAACACACTACATGCATTATACACACCCTGCACTGCACTATATGCATAGGAGTGTAAAAAAATTATTTTTTGGGGGGAGGGGGGGGGGGGGGTGGGGGGTGCGGGAATCTTGGGTGAGTTCCCACACTTTTTTCCCCAGGACTTGACCCCTGGGTAGAGTCCTCTATATATGTGCAATGAAAAAAAAAAACAGGGAACCTTGGGTTAAAACTCCAATCTGTAAACCCACTAGCAGGGTAGAAAGTGCCTATAATACTATACAGGGAAATGTGAAACCTTGTAGCGGCCAAATACAGAGATATCCAAGCTGCAGGAAAACTCGGAGCAGTACATGGTGTACTGCCTATAGGCTATTCTCCAGCCCAGTAAAAGTATATCTATATATACACATCTCAACATCTATACACACATATATATATATATATATATATATATATATAGAGAATATACAAAAGGGAGGCTTGCACTCACGGTCTGTATAATGAAATATCTTCTTTATTCCAAAATTTTAAAACATGATATAAGTCATCGACGTTTCAGCCATCTATTGTTGCTTTCATCAGGATCAGTTTAGCACAAAATACATATGTTAATCATGGCGTTTATATAACCAAACAAACTGATCATTAAATCATTGAAAACACTCATCACCTGAAGCATTCCACACCTGGTGTCTCACTAACTAAAATACACGTGTGGATATACCAAAACCGGAAGTAGCGATCTCGCGTCACCATCCGTTGCCAGGGTTACCCGAAATGATTACAAGCTCCCCAGCAACGAGGTGACGCTCCTGAGCGCCCGGGTGAATGCCAAATGATCAAACAAATTAAAACATTGATAAAACAACCTCATAGTATGTGTCCTCAGTCCACAAAAGTAACAGCATGTCCATAGTAAGGATCTTAATACCATATTCACAGTACTGTCATACAATCAAAAATATCTATTATAAACAGCTATATACCATAGACCATACTGCTATATATCTAAAGTATTAGAATGTGAATAAGAATATATCCTAACATACATATATATAAATCCTGCAGGGGGGCAACATTGATACAAAATGCTTCTTAAAGATACAGTACAGTATACTCCCATAATGAGTAAAAAAGTGCCATACAGTGCAGAAAATCAATTCCCTGCTGTGAAGTGCGTATATATAAGCACTACATGCTAAAATGCAACTAATATATGAAAAAATGCAACTAATATATGAAAAAATATGAAAAAATAATAATTAGTATTTATATAATATAAGTGTAACCATTTAGTGAAACTAATTGTTGTTATATACAATAAAGTGATACGTGCTATTATGTACAATAAAGTGTATACAGATCAACATACACTATTTGAGCCTGTGAAGGATATTAATATCTATATATATACATTAAAGTATTTTCAGCAATTCATACAGTGATACTAATTACCATTATGTGCAAAAAAGTTATATACGTCTTTATCCTGATGTGTCCATCAGATTATATGTTTACAAAGTGATTAAAGTGCTGTTATGTACACTAAAGTGACCAATTGCACTGCACCATATCTAATCAAATATATATTATCGGGATTAAAAATTGTGCTGCTCTGACATCCCCTTACACCTGTTAGATTAGATTATTCTTAATAATGCGTTTTGTTTTTAAAGAAACCTACCAGGGCCTTACACCCCTTTGTGTTTCAATTTGCTTGATCTAAGGATATAAATGTACGGGAATACTCAAATAAAACGAATACCCCCATACACATGTTTATAAAAAAGGTAGATCTATTGCTTCATCCTGTTACTTAAAGACATCCACACAGTTAAAAGATAACGATACTCAAAAAGACTACAAATGCTTAGACTCTAACTCATATAAAGGGTGAATATGATAGCTTTTCATTCAGTCCCCATGGTGCCACTATATCCAGTTCATGAATCCATCATGTTTAGCTCTGTAACAATATATTTCCTCTGTCACCACCTCTGCGTGTCGACGGACAGGAACAATCCGTGTAGGTCCATGTACATCTAGGTCTATTCGCTTCCTCTGTAGCTTTAAGAGTTGGAAATATACATCTTTATTTGTTACGCTGCATGGCAACTCTGTACTGGATTGCACCCAGAGTATAGCTTGTGCTTCTTCTTGAGTATAGTAGAGGGTTTCTGCTTGCTCTGCATAGCCCCCTGCATATAACATAAAATCATCTGTTTGATCCATGGTGAAACAAAATTTTCACTGATTACAATCAGCCTCTTTGCTCTGCTCTCCAAACAGCAGGCGAACAATAAACACTCTGTAGGTGCATGGGCTAGAAGTTTGGCTAAAAGTCAGCTTCTAATTACATTGAATCCATTGGTGCCCTGCACACACACTTTCAAGTATATTTATTGATATAATGCCGGGTGCATCAAAGCCATAGCCAAAAATAATAATAGAATATACAAAAGGGAGGCTTGCACTCACGGTCTGTATAATGAAATATCTTCTTTATTCCAAAATTTTAAAACATGATATAAGTCATCGACGTTTCAGCCATCTATTGTGGCTTTCATCAGGATCAGTTTAGCACAAAATACATATGTTAATCATGGCGTTTATATAACCAAACAAACTGATCATTAAATCATTGAAAACACTCATCACCTGAAGCATTCCACACCTGGTGTCTCACTAACTAAAATACACGTGTGGATATACCAAAACCGGAAGTAGCGATCTCGCGTCACCATCCGTTGCCAGGGTTACCCGAAATGATTACAAGCTCCTCAGCAACGAGGTGACGCTCCTGAGCGCCCGGGTGAATGCCAGATGATCAAACAAATTAAAACATTGATAAAACAACCTCATAGTATGTGTCCTCAGTCCACAAAAGTAACAGCATGTCCATAGTAAGGATCTTAATACCATATTCACAGTACTGTCATACAATCAAAAATATCTATTATAAACAGCTATATACCATAGACCATACTGCTATATATCTAAAGTATTAGAATGTGAATAAGAATATATCCTAACATACATATATATAAATCCTGCAGGGGGGCAACATTGATACAAAATGCTTCTTAAAGATACAGTACAGTATACTCCCATAATGAGTAAAAAAGTGCCATACAGTGCAGAAAATCAATTCCCTGCTGTGAAGTGCGTATATATAAGCACTACATGCTAAAATGCAACTAATATATGAAAAAATGCAACTAATATATGAAAAAATATGAAAAAATAATAATTAGTATTTATATAATATAAGTGTAACCATTTAGTGAAACTAATTGTTGTTATATACAATAAAGTGATACGTGCTATTATGTACAATAAAGTGTATACAGATCAACATACACTATTTGAGCCTGTGAAGGATATTAATATCTATATATATACATTAAAGTATTTTCAGCAATTCATACAGTGATACTAATTACCATTATGTGCAAAAAAGTTATATACGTCTTTATCCTGATGTGTCCATCAGATTATATGTTTACAAAGTGATTAAAGTGCTGTTATGTACACTAAAGTGACCAATTGCACTGCACCATATCTAATCAAATATATATTATCGGGATTAAAAATTGTGCTGCTCTGACATCCCCTTACACCTGTTAGATTAGATTATTCTTAATAATGCGTTTTGTTTTTAAAGAAACCTACCAGGGCCTTACACCCCTTTGTGTTTCAATTTGCTTGATCTAAGGATATAAATGTACGGGAATACTCAAATAAAACTAATACCCCCATACACATGTTTATAAAAAAGGTAGATCTATTGCTTCATCCTGTTACTTAAAGACATCCACACAGTTAAAAGATAACGATACTCAAAAAGACTACAAATGCTTAGACTCTAACTCATATAAAGGGTGAATATATATATATATATATATATACAAATACATACACATGTATATAGTAATCTCATAGGAAAATATAGTCACTTAGAATGTCCCCATTATTGAAGGTGCAAGCTCATAGCTGTATACAGTCACATAGTGAAACTAATCTGACATGCAGTCAAAGGCCTGTATACAGCTCCATGTGCAGTAGGTAAGCACTGAGCTGGGTGTAGGCAGACCTCCAACGAGTAATGTACCGTCGGGGAAGGGGCCGCGAGCGGTCGCACTCTCCCCCGGTCGAACTCTCCCCCACCCGGTCGGACACACGCTGTCCGCGGGCGGAGGTGGCCGTGGCGAAGCGGCCACGTGGGGGAAAAGAACCGGCCGCCGGGTACTCGTGCCACGCGCTAGTACCCCCGCGACCGGAAAAGCACATGGGACCGCCGGAGATGAACTCCGCGGTCCCGGAGCTTGGGGGTTGAAGGAGGCAGATGTAGTCAGCCTCCTGAAGCCCCCAAGCGGCACACACACCGCCAGGCAAAGGCAGAAGGAACATAACATGAAAAACGGGTATAACAAGAAATGGGAAACGGACAGGTGGTGGGCACAAGTCCAAGGAAAAGACAGCAAGGACCCCAAAGACCCCCTACAAATATAGGAAAATAAAGTGATAACCTGAAGTTACAGGAACTAAGAAAATCCCACAAAGATATATAACAGCATTATTGGAATAAAATCCAACAAGGGCATAAACAATACTGAATACATAAGAATAAAATCTCACAAGTGTAAAAGAAATAAATTACTGAATACATATATATATATATATATATATATAAAAGACTAAATCCCACAAGGGCAATCTACAATATAGAATAGAAAATACTGTATATAAGCAATAAATCCCAAAGCCACCCACTATAAGCAGGAGGCAGTGGTACTCTGACCTGTACTGACTGCAGAGCAGCAAAGAAAGAGGAAATTATGCATGGGGAGGGGAGATTTATAGTACCTAACTTTTTTCTGATTGGTTGTTTTTCTGTGCTGCTGTGGAGTTCTAGTAAAGAGAGACTTAAGCAAATACGAAGCCTCCTGTCATGTTATAAAATTTGAGCTGGAAGTGATGTTCCCATTGCATCTTAAATAACTTGCTCCAACTTTGAGCAGTGTTCTCCTCACTGGAATTTTGGCTGTGCAAATAGTTATTACATGAGCTGCACATTTGGAGGATCCCAATCGGCTCGATAGCACTACATCCCCACTGGTTATACTATGCAATGTAAATTCTGATACATTTCCATAAGTACCAACATTTCAAGTGACTAATCCCTTATTTATAAAAGTCAAACAATATGATGTGAATTATAAAGTCTATATTACATCATAAATAAATATATAACTAAAGTGCTATAAAGTAATAATATAAACTAGAAAAGCTACTATTTCTAGAGAAATTGTGTGAAGTGTTCTTGCCTCCACCAGTAGTCTACAACTGGAGTGGGCGGAATAACTGTTATTATTTATTTATATAGCACATTTAATTGCAACATTGTTGCCCAAAGTGCTTCACAGTAACATTAAAAAAACATTTTTAAAAACACTAGCAGGTGTACAAAAGGCCCTGTCTATGACATCACTTGCTGCTCCAGCCTGGCACAGGTCAGGGTATTTTGGCGGTTGCCATTTTTAAACGGTCGTATTTTAAAAACTATAAATCCTACAGCGAAGAGCTTTATACAATATATACAATATACAATATTGTGAGAATCACAAGACCCAAACCTACATTTTGCATAGTATGTCTTTGAAATATTAACAATGAAGGCACAGTCGCAGTTTAGAAATTGCCCTTCAAATTTGAGCTGGCTAGAGTGGAGTTTCAATGAATGTCAATGGACAGGGTGAGTTGCAAACAAATGGTCATATTGTGAAAACTATCAGGACTATGGCTTAGCTGTGGATATTTTTAGTGGCAGTAGGGTAGCTTAACGTTTTGATATAAGATTTGTGTAGGTGGGCTTGAAAATGAGGGAGTGGTGGCAGTTTAGAAATCATGTCCTGATTTTTCAGCTTTTGCCAGCTCCCACTCTAGTTTTGAACATTTTGCCATTCATTCCTATGGGACCAATTTCGCCACAAGAATGGCGATATTCCGTGAACCATTCGGCGAAACGTTCCACAAAGTAATAGCACCCAATTGGGAACAATCAGCATGTTTCGTTATATTACTATCTATGTAGTGTAAACACTGTGGGAGGAGTTAGGGTGGTAAATTTGGCTATAATAAGAATAATAATAATAACCCTTTGGAATGATATGGATTTCTGCACAAATTGGTCATAAAATGTAATCTGGTCATCATCTAAGTCACAATAATAGACAATAACAGTCTGCTTAAACTAATAACACACAAAGAATGAAATGTTGCCATGTTTTTATTGAACACACCATGTAAACATTCACAGTGCAGGTGGAAAAAGTATGTGAACCCCTAGACTAATGACATCTCCAAGAGCTAATTGGAGTGAGATGTCAGCCAACTGGAGTCCAATCAATGAGATGAGATTGGAGGTGTTGGTTACAGCTGCCCTGCCCTATAAAAAACACACACCAGTTCTGTGTTTGCTTTTCACAAGAAGCATTGCATGATGATGCCTCGCACAAAAGAGCTCTCAGAAGACCTTCGATTAAGAATTGTTGACTTGCATAAAGCGACGGAACCCGGCGGAGCTCTATCTTGCAGCTCCGCCGGGTTCCTCTCGCGAGATCCGGAGCGTTGCAATGGCAACGACCGGATCACGCAAGAGTGAACTCTAGCCAAGAGTTTACTCACCCACTGGACCACCAGGGATGGTGCCTGATCCCCCCTCCCAGATACCACTGTGCCGGTCCCCCCTCCCACTCACCACCGTGCCGGAACCCCCCACCCCCTTCCCTCCCAGGTTAAAGGTAAGAAGGGAGAGGGGGGGTATAATGCATGCTTATTAGATTTTTTTTTCCCCCAACATACAATCCCTATTAACATTCACACACATCACACTCAGCACCCTCACCCACATCACACTCAGCACCCTCACCCACATCACACTCAGCACCCTCACATACGTCACACTTAGCACCCTCACCCACATCACACTCAGCAACCTCACCCACATCACACTCAGCACCCTCACCCACATCACACTCAGCACCCTCCCCCACATCACACTCAGCACCCTTACATACATCACACTCAGCACCCTCACACAAATCACACTCAGCACCCTCACACACATCACTCTCACCTACATCACACTCAGCACCCTCACATACATCACACTCAGCACCCTCACATACATCACACTCAGCACCCTCACACACATCACACTCAGCACCCTCACACACATCACACTCAGCACCCTCACACACATCACTCTCAGCACCCTCACCTACATCACACTCAGCACCCTCACCCACATCACACTTAGCACCCTCACCCACATCACACTTAGCACCCTCACCCACATCACACTTAGCACCCTCACACACATCACTCTCACACACATCACTCGCAGCACTATCACACTCAGTACTCTCACACACATCACACACAGCACTCTCACACACAGCACTCTCACACACATCACACTCAGCACTCATCACACTCAGCACTCAGTACATTCCAGACACACACTATATCCCTTACCCAACTCTGGATCATATATACACACACTAGATCCCTATATACACTCTGATTCCGTTATATACACACACTCACTAGATCTCCTACACGTTCTGGGTCCTTCAAACACACACTAGACTCCTGTATACACACACACACACACACACACACACACACACATACACACACTGCAGCACCTACACACACACACACTACATCCCTAGCATACACACTCTGGATCCCTTATACACACACTAGATACCTTGTAAACAAACACATGCTACACTCCTAAACACACATTCTCTACAACCACTACATCACCTATATACACACACACACACACTATAGCCTGTATGCACACACTTACTACATCCCCTATACACACATTCTCTACAGCCTCTAGCCACATATGCATTACATTACACCAGAAACACAACACGACTAAAACCGACCTTATTACCCAATACCACACCACAATCAGCTCACTCTACATACACAAAATCCCACAAGCAGGCTCCAAACACATGCACAATACTCTTTCCTGGCCCTTTTATCTCCTGGTATCCATTTATAGAGACACCAGAGACAAGTTGCAAGGAAACACAGTGCAAGTATGTTATTAAATTTGCTTGCACTGTGCAGAACAAATAGAGTTTTTTTTTTTTTCTCGTGCTAGAGCTCTTTAGCAGAGCTCTGCCCTGGAAGAGGATTGACCCAACGCTCACTTTGAGAGGGGGCGTGTTTGTCATTGGTGATAACGAAACACACCCTCTCTGCCCGCCCCCTTCTTAGTGGGCCGCTGTGCTAAAAAAATGCCCGGGCCGAATTTTTCTCCCAGTCCGGCCCTGGTGGAAACTAATCTGACTCTTAGGATTCAGTCTTGGTATATGAAATATAAAGAACTTGCTCTAGAACATATGATTTTATAACTTACCAAGACAAAACAGGTGCTAATATGCTGCAAAATAGCACTTGTTTTGTCTTGGTAAACAATTTAATCATATATTCTAGAGTGAGTACACCAATCTCCACATAACACATTACAAAGAATTGCATATAGCAATGATTTTAAAACATGTACTGTCTCTGGCCTCTTAAAGTGGCACCGTTACACACACACACGCACACCCCGCAAAAGGAGTATTTCGTAAAGATAAAATCTTTATGAAATGCTCATCTGGACTGTGTTTGAATTCCACTGAATTTCTTCCTACATCTGACACTTCTAGACAATAGGAGGTGATACTTAGAGAAATAAAAAATAAAAAAAGGGCATTCAAACCTTTGTATCTGTCAAATCCGAGACATCCTATAAAAGATATAAGGAAGCCAATAATACGTGCAAAAAGGCAATTAGATTTGTTATTCAAAATTAAAGGATGGCCAAAGAGAGAAAACAAACCGTAAAGCATTTTTTAAGTAAATAAACGCTAAAAAAAAAAAAAAAAGTTTAACTACACTAAAAACTGGTATGGGGGTGTTAGTTAATGAAGATCAGGAAAAGGCAGATATTTTAAATAACTATTTCTCCTCCAAATATATTAAGGAAGAACCCATGGCAATAGATGTGCAAATGATTGCTGCTAAAAACTTGCAGAAAAATTGTAGTTGGCTAACTCAAGACAAGGTGCTACAGCAACTAAAGAATGTTAACATAAACAAAGCTCCAGGGCCTGACGGTATTCATCCACGAGTACTTAAGGAACTAAGTGTAGAAATAAGTTAAACTGTTTTTAAGATTCTTTTCTTTCAGGAAGTGTGATGGAGGATTGGAGGAAGGCAGATGTGGTTCCTATATTCAAAAATGGTTCAAAATCCCTGCCTGGAAATTATAGACCTGTGAGCTTAACTTCTGTGGCTGGAAAAGTATTTGAAAGGTCATTAAGGGATATTATTTAAGAATTCCTTGAGAAGAACGTGGTTATCAGCAAAAATCAGCATGTCAAACTAACTTGATTGCATTCCTAAAAAGAAGGAAGTAGGTCAATTGAGAATCGGTGCACAGCAACCCGACAGCCCGCAACAACTGGGCAAACTACAATGGCGGACGCCACATGGATAACAAGCCACGGCACAGAGGAGCCTGATATACTGAAGCGGCTAGAGCGTACCTTTGCAGCCTTTTGGGAAAAACTAGCCGACAAACTGGAACAGGTACAGACCTGCAAGCCAAAAGTCACCTTGCCCGACGTACCATCACCCAACTCCTGCCATCGACAAGTGTCAGAAAATGCCGCTGGAGACGACGACGCCTCCAGCCTGCTCGCAACCCTGCTCGCGCTCACAGAGCAAAGGATGGTAACCTTTCTGAGAGACTGCCACGACATCAGTGGGGATACAACAGAAGGCACATCACCAAGAAGGCACCAGGTGGAACCCCTCCACCGACAGCTCCCACCTGCCAACTCACTATGAGCTGGGAAAGCCCGCGGCAAGCAACATGGCTGCAGGACACTGTAGACCCACAGGCAGGCATCGGGTAAAAGTGTCTAAACTGTACAAACTCTATGGCCACCCACTATAACTACGGACTATGGCATATACTCATACTCACACAAAAACGAATGCTATCCTGTCACTCATTACTTGTTGTTTTCTTCCTATGATATAAATCTGTAGTCCCATTAGGGTATGTGAGCACATCTCTCAAATGACAACCAAAGTACCCACAATTGCACACTACCTATCTCCTAGTACTACTAATACTGCTTAACATGCTTAAAAAATACAGCCTTACGAACATATATGCTCCACCTATGCCTATTATGCTCTAGCTAATATATTAACGTACTGGAAGAACGCATGTAGACCTATGGCTTGGGACTTAATCCCGTGTAACTTCAACGTGTTATATAGAGTGCTAATCATTATTTTATGCAGGTCACGTCTAATACCTCTCTTCTTTGTGAAACGTTAAATGCTAAAAATTGCCGAGACCTGCAGCAAACGTGTTATAACAGCTTGTCTATCTTTATATTTTAAAAAATTGTGCCGAGACCAAACTGTCATACAAATGTACAACCGTGTCAAAACTATGCTTGCATATGCCGTCGTGGCAGTGTAAGATGCATTGTTATTACTTGCACAACGAGAAATAAAGAATTAAAATTTTAAAAAAAAAGGAGGAAGTAGAAGTATTGATCAGGGTGTTGCAGTGGATGTGATCTATTTGGATTTTGCCAAGGCATTTGATACAGTTCCACACAAAAGATTAGTTTTCAAACTCAAATAAATCAGTCTAGATGAAAATTATTGTTCTTGGGTGGAACATTGGCTTATCATTAATGGTACATTTTCAAGCTGGACAGAGGAAGCAAGTGGTGTCCCTCGTGGTTCTGTTCTGGGACCTCTTCTATTTAACATGTTTATAAATTATCTTGAAAAAAGTATTGAAAGTCATGTTTCAGTGTTTGCAGATGACACAGTGGAATTGGCCGGCCTCTCCTGATGATGTCAGAAAGAGGGGGTGTGACTTTCACTGCTCTTCTCCCAGGACCGCTGGGGAGTCTGGTAGAAGAGCAGAGGAAGTCATGCCCCCACCTCTTGACTCCACTGACTGGCTGCTGCTCCTGCTGGCTGCTGGCTTCTGCTGCTGCCCACCCCTCCCTGGCCTAAGATACGACTCAGGGAGGGGGGGAATACACTTTTTTTTTTGTATCCCTTTCCTCAGTCCCTGTCCCATTCCTCAACTCCTGCCCCCCCTCAAATCCAGTCCCCCCTCTCAGCTCCTAACCCCCCCTCAGCTCCCGTCCCCCCCCTCAGCTCCTGTCCCCCCCCCTCAGCTCCTGTCCCCCCTCAGCTCCTGTCCCCCTTCCTCAGCCCCATGCACCCCCCACTACAGCCCCTATAACATCCCCACTACAGCTCCTCTCCCCAATTGCAATTCATATGACCCACACCACAGCCCCTTTCCCAAATTGTGTGTGTGTGTTTGAGTATGTCTGTGTGTGTGTCAGTATGTCTGTGTGTGTCAGTATATCTGTGTGTGTGTGTGTGTGTCAGTATGTCTGTGTGTGTGTGTTAGTATCTGTGTGTGGGTTTGTCAGTATGTCTGTCTGTGTGAGTCAGTATGCCTGTAACAGTGTGTGTGTGTGCCTGTCAGTGAGTGTCTGTTTAGGTGACTGCCTCAACCCCCCTCTCCTCCCCTTTCAATCACATGGGAAAGGTGTTTTTACTCTCCACTTGGTGCAATGGACCACTTGACTGGATTTGCCCCCAAGCCTAAGGCTGCCAGCCCTCCTCTGAGTGAATGCAATCCACAGCCATTACACTGCTTGATTCAGTCAGACTGCTTCCAGCAACCCTGTTTACCAATGCTAATTACAATTTAGTACTTGACAATTTTATAATTCATTGTAAACATGTAGTCCTTTAGACATCACACAGATGCATTCCCTGCGATTCTGCCAAAAATGTATTTTGAACAGGAATCTGTGTATTATGTAACTGTTTATCTCACTCTAGTACTGTGTACCCTTTCAGTGCCATAGCTTTTTATAATATTATACAGTTAATTTACATTGTTTTGCATCCATCAACATAAATCTGCTTGCTTTTGAGAGATTACTGGATTTGTAATGAGGTTTAATACCTCAGGGCTCACTTTAAAATTGTTGTTTTGAAAATGTCAAATTAAACTGGGTTGTTCACTAAAGTGAGAATTCAAAATGAATTCAAAGTGAATTTAAAATTTAAGCTCAAAATAGACAAACGTTCTTTTCTTTCAGTACCATTATAGGATTGTTTGGGCACTTTATTCATTTGAGGGTACACTGTGTGGCAAATGCAGGTGTGAAGCCCCTACTTTCAAAGACCCTGAATATGCTGTGGATTGTAACTCCCATAATTCACAGTCAGTCACTTGTTTGAGAATAATGAGACTTTAACTCCACAAAAATAAAGTGCAGGTGCTGTCTGAACCGAGATCTCATTCAATCTGAAATGGATTCTCTAGTGCCAGGAAAACAAACCCGTTTTCCTGGCACTGTAAAATTCTGCAGTGCCCCTCTCCCTCCCGCCCCTATCATGCATTGCGGAAGGGCTTAAAACACCTTCAGACACTTACCTGAATCCAGTGCCGATGTCCCTCGGCGGGTCCGGCTCCACCCGCGATCCTCCCCCGCCGACGTCCGCCGGCGCGGAAGACCTAATGCGCATGCACGGCAATGGCCACACGCGCATTACACCACCCCATAGGAAAGCATTATTCAATGCTTTCCTATGGGGATTCCGGCGACGCTGGAGGCCCTCATGCATAGCGTGAAGACGTCCAGTATCGTTTAGACAACCAAAAGTTGTCTAAGAGGCCGGAAGTCTCTCTAGTGGCTGTCTGGTAGACAGCCACTAGAAGAGGACTTAACCCTGCAAGGTTATTATTGCAGTTTAGAAAAACTGCAATAATTACATTTGCAGGGTAAAGGGTTATGGGTTTTGACTCCCAGACCACTTCAATGGGCTGAAGTGGTCTGGGTGCCTACAGTGTCCCTTTAAGTATCTCTAGCGGTGACATTTGAAATGTTGCTGTTATGAATTATTTTTCTGAATTAGTTTCCTCTTAATCCTAAATCAATCCTAACCCTATGACACAGTGCTCTGTTTTAATGATTCTCTACATGTCAATACAAATGATATCGCACCAGAATTACAATGAAGAACAGAGAAACGTGGCACATATTGCGGTATCATTCTTAGGGAAACAGACCAATTAAAATTGATAATGTTATTAAAAATGATACTACAGCAGATAAAATGGTTTACAAAACAAAAAGTATTACTTCATACTGATCGCTCTTGAAGTGACCATCTAAAAACATCCCTGGGTTTCATAATTTATATCAAAATAATTTTCAAGGACATATTCACTTTAAACAGTGTAGATATATTTTCCAAAAATATTTCAGTAAGTATAAAAATATCAGATTGCTTATGTAATGCTCTCATGATCTGTGGTTTACTCTTTATTGAGTATATAGCGGAATCTGGTGATACTAAATGAAAACTTTATCCTTTTTTGTTTTGCTTGAAAGCCACAAAAGTACATTCTGTCTGCACTCAAATAGTTGTAATATTTATGCAGTTTTTGGTTTCCTGTTTGAGACTCAGTCTCCCTGGCATCTAACAAATAAAAATACAATTTTGTAGCTTGCAGCAGACAAATCTTGTCTATGAGTGGACTCACAAACCTGGTACCCAGTGCTGCAGCTTTTATCATTTCCAGTAAAACCCATGCTCTTTTAAATTCCAGTTGAGCCTGACATTTAAACACAAAAAAATATTTTCTTTGTGGTTTTTAAATGAAAAAGAATTTGCAGAAATTCCTCAAACAGGTAAAGAATGACACATGTCCCTCCCTCAGGGGGGCACATGGTGGACCAGGGACAAAAGTAGGGGGACAGTTATAAAACATGTATGTATGTGTGTGTGTGTATACACGCGCTCCCTTAATCCCTCTGCAAACTGAAGTCTCAGCCAGGTAGGTAATGTGTCACACCTTAGATGTCCATTTAGCTCGCATCTACCTCATGGATTGAAGAATCCATGTCTTTTTTGCCCCCCCCTCCCCCCGATCAATTTCTCTGTTTCTCTCCCTTTCATGTCTTTTCTCCCCCCTTCTTCCATGTTGTGGATGTCATTTGTATTGTATGCAGTGTGTGTGTGTAGTGGATGCAGTGTCTTTGTTTGTGTAATGTAACTAGTGTTTGTGTGGTGGATGCAGTGTGTCTATTGGATGCAGTGTCTGTGTAGTGGATGTAGTGGATGTGCATGTAATAGTGTTTGTGTAGTGCATGTAGTGTTGGATAAGTGCTGGGATGTGAGCCATTTAAATTACATTGGGCTTAACCCCCTCCCCATCTCTTACCTGTGGGCTGGAAGGGAAATTATGTGTAGGAAGGTGACAGTATAGGGGGTGGGGTGTAGGAAGGTGGAAGTATAGCAGGGCAGTGTGTAGGAAGCTAAAAGTACGGGGTGCAGTGTGTAGGAAGATGACTGTGTTGGAGGTTGACAGTGTGGGGGGCAGGGTGTGGGAAGGTGACAGTGTGGGGGCAGGGTGTGGGGATGACAATGTGGATAGGCAGACTAACAGATAACATGCCCTCACTGATACACACTCACTGACAGTCATTGTCTCACACACTGTTTAACTAACACACATGGTCACTGACAGACATACACTAACACGAACACACTCTCTGAGACATGCATAGAAACATAGAATGTGAAGGCAGATAAGAACCATTCGGCCCATCTAGTCTGCCCAATTTTCGAAATACTTTCATTAGTGCCTGGCCTTATCTTATAGTTAAGATAGCCTTATGCCTATCCCACGCATGCTTAAACTCCTTTACTGTGTTAACTTCTACCACTTCAGCTGGAAGGCTATTCCATGCATCCACTACCCTCTTTTTAAACCTTTGCCCCTCTAATTTAAGACTATGTCCTCTTGTTGTTGTAGTTTTTCTTCTTTTAACCCCTTAAGGACACATGACGTGTGTGACACGTCATGATTTCCTTTTATTCCAGAAGTTTGGTCCTTAAGGGGTTAAATATAGTCTCCTCCTTTACTGAGTTGATTCCGTTGATGTATTTAAATGTTTCTATCATATCCCTAAAAAATTAGAAAGAAATGGGAATCCCTGGGAAAATGCGTGTAAAAGGCACCGGTGCTCAGGAATTAAGGGGAGATCTACTAACATCCTATGCATTAAAAGGCCAGAACTAATTAAGCCTATATGTATATTGTAGACTTAGGTGTTTAGCACTTCATCTCCTCACTTACTTAGGCATGGAAGTTTGTTATGATTTATGATCTACATTTTTTCTTCTATGCCTATCTAGTAAGTCTCACAAGGAGAGAGGATTTCTTTATTTTACTTTACTTTATCCGTCTGTATACTTTTGATTATTAGGGCTGCCAATCTTTTAGACAGTCACCTTTCTCCTTTGGCACTTTTTCTGGTGCTTAGGTACTAAGTGGAGGTTTACTAACACCCTATGCATTAAATGACCAGGACTAATAAAGCCTATTTGAATATTGCAGACTTAGGTGTTTAGTAACTTTATCTCCTCACTTACTTAGGCATGGGAGTAGCCTTTTAGGCTAGTTCAGTATTTATTATTATTTGGAGTCAGTTTATTTTTGTGTTGATACTTTATGTTACTTCAGATATTTAGTGGTCTCCCTCTGGTTACATTGTTCCATACCACTGAATGCTTTGGTACCCACGTCTTTATCTCCAGTCAGCATTATATTCAGTTTGTGAATTTTTGCTTCTTTGTTCCTGTTTCTATGATATCCACCCTGTCTCGTCTTTCCTCCAAGCTATACATGTTAAGTTCCTTTAACCTTTTCTTGTAAGTTTTATCCTGCAATACATGAACCAGTTTAGTAGCCCTTCTCTGAACTATCTCTAAAGTATTAATATCCTTCCGGAGATAGGTACTTCAGTACTGCGTACAATACTGCGTACAATACTCTAAGTGAGGTCTCACCAGTGTTCTGTACAATGGCATTAGCACTTCACTCTTTCTAATGCCAATACCTCTCCCTATACAACCAAACATTCTGCTAGCATCCCCTGTTGCTATATTACATTGTCTGCCTACCTTTAAGTCATCTGAAATAATCACCCCTAAATCTCTTTCCTCAGATGTTGAGGTTAGGACTCTATCAAATATTCTGTACTCTGCCCTTGGGTTTTTACATCCACGTTGCATTATCTTGCACTTATCCACATTAAATGTCAGTTTCCACAACTCTGACCATTTTTCTAAATCATTTGCCATTTGGTCTATCCCTCCTGGTACATCAACCATTTTACATATCTTAGTATCATCAGTAAAAAGACATACCTTACCATCAAGACCTTCTGCAATATCACTAATAAAAATATTAAAGAGAATGGGTCCAAGTCTAGATCCCTGAGGTACCCCACCGGTGACAAGCCCATGCTTCGAATATACTCCAATGACTACAACCCTCTGTTGCCTGTCACTCAGCCACTGCCGTATCCATTCAACAATATTGGAATCCAAACTTAAAGATTGCAATTTATTGATAAGCCTTCTATGTGGAAGAGTGTTAAAAGCCTTACTGAAATCTAGGTAAGCAATGTCTACTGCACCACCCTGATCTATTATTTTAGTTACCCAATCAAAAAAATCAATAACCACACACGAGAAGGATTTGGGAATAGTTATAGACAACAAATTAGGTAGCAATATGCAATGTCAATCTGCCGTTGCTAAGGCCAGTAAGGTTTTGTCATGTATAAATAGGGGCATAAATTCTCGAGATGAAAATATAATTTTGCCTCTTTATAAATCGCTGGTAAGACCACACCTTGAATATGCTGTGCAATTTTGGGCACCTGTTCTAAAGAAGGATATCATGGCACTAGAAAAAGTGCAGAGACGAGCTACAAAATCGATAAAAGGAATGGAGCATTTTAGTTATGAAGACAGGTTAAAAAATGTAAATCTCTTCAGTTTGTAAAAACGGCGCCTTAGAGGGGATATGATAACATCATACAAATATATTCGGGGCCAGTACAAACCATTATCTGGTAATCTATTCATAAACAGGGCTATACATAGGACACGAGGTCACACATTTAGGCTTGAAAAAAGGAGATTTCATCTAAGGCAAAGAAAAGGTTTTTTTTTACAGTAAGAGCAATAAGGATATGGAATTAATTGCCGGAAGAGGTGGTTTTGTCAGAGTCTATACAGATGTTTAAATTGCAATTGGACAAATACTTGCAAAAACATAACATACAGGGATACAATTTCTAATTAGTGGGGTAATAGCTGCTTGAGCCAAGGAGACATCTGACTGCTATTTTGGGGTCAAGAAGGAATTTTTTCCTAGTTTGTTGCAAAATTGGAAGCGCTTCAGACTGGGTTTTTTGCCTTCTTTTGGATCAACAGCAAAAGCATATGTGAGGAAGGCTGAACTTGATGGACGCAAGTCTCTTTTCAGCTATGTAACTATGTAACTATATGTAACTATGTTCAGCAATCCTATCCTTTAACATGGTTTCCATTACTTTTCCCACTACTGAAGTAAGGCTTACTGGCCTATAGTTGCCGACTCCTCCCTACTACCTTTCTTGTGAATGGCCCAACATTTGCTTACTTCCAATCTTCTAGAACTACTCCTGTTAACAATGATTGGTTAAATAAATCTGTTAATGGTTTTGCTAGTACACCACTAAGCTCTTTTAATAACTTTGGGTGTGTTCCATCAGGTTCCATTGACTTATTTGTCTTTACTTTTGACAGTTGAAATAGAATCTCTCCCTCTGGAAACTCACATGTAACAAATTACTCATGTGTCCTTTTTCCTAACTGAGGCCCCTTTTCTTCATTTGTAAATACTGAACAAAAATATTCATTGAGGCAGTCAGCTAGACTTTTATCCTCTTCTACATACCTTCCTACTTTTGTTTTTAAACTAACTAATCCTTGTTTTACTTTCCTTTTCTCATTTATGTATCAAAAAAATGTTTTGTCACCCCCTTTTTTTTTACTGACTGTGCTATTTTCTCTTCTGTGTGTGATTTGGAAGCTCTTATAACTTGCTTAGCCTCATTCTGCCTAATCTTCTAGATCATTCTGTCTTCCTCAGTCTGTTTTTTTTTTTATAATTACTAAATGCTAACTTTTTTTTTTTTTTTACTATTTTGGCCACATCTCTGGAGTACCAAAGTGGTTTCTTGAATTTTTTGCTTTTACTGACAAGCCTAATGCAATTTTATGTTGCCTTCAGCAGTGCGACTTTTATATACTCTCATTTCTCTTGGACTCCATTTAAATTGCTCCAGTCTGATAATGACTCCTTTACACATATTCTAATTTTAGAAAAATCATTTTTTCTAAAGTCTAAAACTTTTGTTTTTGTGTGGTGTAACTCAGTCACTGTTCTTATATTAAACCACACTGACTGATGATCACTGGATCCTAAACTTTCACCTACAGTAATACCTGATACCAAATCTCTATTTGTTAACACTAAATCTAGTATGGCGTATTTACGAGTTGGCTCCTCAATGACTTGTTTTAGAGACAATCCTAGTAGGGAGTTTAGAATATGCGTGCTCCTGGCACAAGCAGCTATTTTGGTTTTCCAATTCACATCAGGAAGATTAAAGTCACCCATGATGATAACTTCCCCCTTCATTGTCATTTTAGCTATTTCCTCAACTAGTAGATTATCTAACTCTTCTTACACGAGTTACTGTGTGATTACCAAATTCTAACGTAACCCAAACGGACTCTGTGTTCGTCTCACTAACTTTTATTAGGCTAGATTTTATGCTATTCTTCACATACAGGGCCACCCCTCCCCCACTTTTGCCTTCCCTGTCTTTTCTATATAAAGAGTACCCTGGTATCTATGTCCCAGTCATTTTTCTCATTATACCATGCCTCAGTAACAGCAACATTATCAGTTGCTATTATTGCCACAAGTTCAAGGATCTTATTCCCTAAACTGCGAGCATTTGTAGACATGACTCACTGACATACACACACTCACTAACAGACACACACACATTCACTGACACACTTACTGACAGACACACACCTACTGGCAGATACACACTGACAGTCACACACACATTCAGTGACAGGCACTCAAACACTCAATGACAAACACAGACTCTTACTGATGTGACAGACATTCACAGACAGACACATACAAATTCACTGACAGACACACACATTCACTGACAGACATACACACACACTCACACATTCACTGGAAGACACACACATCCTCTAACAGACACTCACAAATTAATAATATTATTATTTTAATTTGTCCACCCAGTCTCCCTACCTTTGGGAGAGCTGGAGTGGATATTTACCTGGGGTCCAGTGGGGCTGCTGTGAGGCTATGTGCACATCAGAGGCAGAAAATGAGCTGTAATCCTCCTGCTCTGCTCCCTCACTGGATGTCTACCGATGCAGGGAGCCTAGAATATGACATCATATTCTGGCTCCCGTCATCAGTAGATGGCTCGCAAATGAGCAGCTCCCTCGCTGGCTCTGATGTGCTCACAGCCGCCCGCCTTGGGAGTCCATAAACTGCTTCCTCTAAACCAGGAGAAATCACTGGAGACGTCCATGCGGGCTCTTCTGGATAGAGAGAGACAGGATCGTCCTTGGCCTTTAGGCGCCCTGTGTGAAAAATCACACACAGAGGCTTACAGTCACACACAGGCAGAGTGTGCAAATACATTTATAGTGACACAGAGTCACACAGCCACACACACACACAGTCAGTCACACAGAGGTAGACAGTACACACACAGTAACACATGGGCATACATCCACAAACACAGTTACAGTCACACACACACACACATACATTTACAGTCACACATAGGCACACAGCCACACACACAGATGCAGACAGTCACACACACACACACACACAGTTACAGTCACACACAGAGACAGACAGTCACACACACACAAACACAAACACACAGTTATAGTCACACACAGGCAGATAGTCAAACACAGAGACAAGACGGTCACACACCCACAGTTATAGTCAAAGGCAGACAGTCAAACACAAACGTCAGACAGCCACACACACAGAGGCATACAGCCACACACAGAGGCAGACACAGTCACACACAGTTACAGTCACACACACACACACACACACACACACACACACATACACACACTTACCTCTGTCTGTTATGGGCTGGAGTGGAGGCAGTGCAACTCCTGGAGTCTGGATATTGGGGAAGCAGGGACTCTTTCCTGCTTCCCCTTTCCTGTGCAGCAGTTACCCCGACTGATGTCTTCTGGGCACCTTTAGCCCTGTCCTGCCGTCATTTGGCCCCACCTCCACCGCACGGTAAGCCCCGCCCCACCACAATGTGTTTGTTTTTTTAAATAATCCTGGGTGGAGGATTAATTATTCTACTCCAGAGATTATTAAAAAAAAAACATTGCCCTTGATACAGTGCCTGCATTTGGGGGGGCACGGCATGATGGGGGGGAGAGGGGGCTCTCTGGCCCCCCTTAAGCGACACCACTGGATCATGAAGAATAATCTTTTATTTGTTTTACTTTTTTAATTTATAGTTCTGGACAGCGATTAATGGGTCTGACTGAGACGTTTCCAATCGCTTGTCAATTTACATATCAGAGTCAGGACTAGCTGTCTCAATTAGACCTATTTCTTCTGCTTTCAGCAATGCTATAATAATGTCCTGGAAGTGTTTAACAAAATGAGTAGACATTTTGTGGCAATAAATATTTCACTCTCCAGCTGGGAGGATCTTCTGATGGGTCCTTGAACAGGCCACACTGCTGGCACTGCCTTGAGAAGGCGGCCTCTGCACTTCACAAGCCACCTGTTGTCCTGGAGCTTTCTGTGAGTTTGTGAAAATTCATTGATGTGTTCATGACCTACTAGAGATCTCAGAGATCTCAGAATATGAGTTAGCCACTGCATCACTTCTGCACGTCATTGCCAGTTTATTTGAACAAGACAACAAGACAAGCGTGCAGATATATTTAGACATAAACTAATTATAATCTATTAAACTACATCTGAGTGAATACTTGTCAGCTAACCCACTGCTAATTAATCAGCTCTTAAATTATTACTTGCAGTTAATGTCCTATTGAAAGAGAACTGAAGTAGGATATTAACATGATTACCGCGTCTTTCAATGTAACAGGTTAAAATGATATGTAATTAGTTTCAATTTGCGCTTGTTTCTTTAAATAATCCGGTTCATATTATATTAAATCCTTTGCATAGTAATGATTTGAGTTAGTGTTCCACTGATAGGGAATTGAAGAAGAAAATTATAAAAACTGCAACATTTTACAATCAAGGTTATTCATCAAACTTGGATCTTTAGCAAATTACATTTTTATTGCAAAACAGAGGCTAAAATAGCCAAGCTGTGGCTAGATCTGTGTAAGAGAATTTTTCCAGAGCAGCTATTTTTGCTTAAACTTTGCAGGTCAAATCTAATTTGCTTAACATTTGAATTTATTGAATAACCATGTACGTAAAGGCTAGGCCAGATGTAATGACAGGGACAAAATTGAGTCTGGTGTGGCTGCTTCCCTGAGCTGCTGAAACTCTCACATCTCTAGGGGACTAACAGCTACCATTGCTCTTACAACAAAATACTAAACATAAAAAAATTGTCAGGCTGCATTATATTAATGCATTATATTAATAATGTCACGGTCCGACAGAATAAAAAAGACCGGCAGAAACAAGCCCAAGATGGCGCCGAAAGCAGATGGCGTCCTTACCACATCCGTCGGACGACGGACAAGTCACTAAGGAATATTTGAAATCAATGGTCATGGACCTGAGAGCTACATTAAAAGAAGACTTCACGTCCATTATATCTGGCATCCACCAAGAACTGGCGGAACTGGGAGACCGCACGGATCAGATTGAGCGCAAGACGGACGATCTATGCTCAGCGCATAACACAGTAGTGGATAAAATACAGAAACTGGAGGACGACAATGCTAAACTCTGGCACAAGATGGCGGACATGGAGGATCGTTCCCGCCGGAATAATGTGAGATTCCGGGGGGTCGCAGATTCCCTTAGTGCAGATCAGATCCCCACATATGTAACAACTTTATGCTCTACACTAGTGCCCGAATTAGCTGGCATTACATGGGAACTGGATAGGGCTCACGTATACCTAAGCCATCCAGATTTGCCGCAGATGTACTGCGAGATATTATTGTCCATTTTCATTACTTCAAGGCCAAAGAAGCGCTTCTAAAGGCAGCCAGGTCCAATCCGACGCTACCTGAGCCGTATACTACCATATCAATATACGTTGACCTATCAGCCCTAACTAGCTGATCAAAATACAACACATCCAGATCCGAATGTTAGCGACTTAGTAAATGTTTAATCTCGTGGTCACTGTTTAATATGTATATGTCGCTCCCCGCGACATGACATATCACTCACGCACCGATGGGGGATCCCAAATTGTTGTATTATGTGTCTAGCATTAGATGGCAACTAGCTGACTTTAACCACTAGATAGCATAAAAAAGATAGGATGTGTATTTCCTGTATATATTATAAATGGCGAGTAGAGGGTGGTTGTTATATATGTTTAAAGCAATGTATAAATGTAAACTGTTTGGTTCAGACGACACCAATTCCCACAGAACCTAGGCTAGGTCACCAACGCAACACTAGAGGGAGTAACACCTACCCCTCTACCACTAGAGCAGAACATTAGGGAAGGAAGCTGTGATTTCCACTGGCTAGAGAGGTGGGCCAGATCACCACACGGGAATGAAACGGTAGGGTACCTAAGCTGAAGTACTATATTGTAATTTAGAAGATGCCTTATAACGTTAGATAACATACCGGAAAACAGTAGACAAAAGGGAGGCTGTTGTCCTCAACTAAAATCCCTCCCAGCAGCAGCAAATAAGGTTTTGCTTTTCATAAAATTTTGGCCCGGGCGCGGCCCTGCTCCGCACGTACCCCCACGGGAGTTTCAATGGACGAGGAGCACACAGGCTCCCCATTGTACCCCATGCTATACTCTCAAGCTCAAGAGATACTGTACATACTTACTTTTATTGTACTTTGGTTTAACCATGTTAGTCTTCTACCCTATACCTTGGCAGCAGCAACATCCTGTATCTGTATGAAACCTCGCAAGTTGCAAGACCACTTTACGGTACCTACCTTAACGCAGACTACCTCAAAGGCCATTTTCAATTACACCCTAAGTCCACTTCCATTACGCTTTATAGCACACATATTTTTTAATAATGACGTACCACTTTAAAAGAAGCTCAGTGATCAAAGAAATGCACAAATCCAAAGCAGCCATAGTATGTCTCCAAGAGACTCATATGTGTAAGAAAACCCCCCCAACCTAATATCCTCCATATACCCCCAAGCATTCCATGCTCTTTCGCCAAATAAAACAAGAGGAGTAGCCATTCTGTTGCATGCGGATTGGGTTTTCCAGCTTAACAAGATGTATAAGGATGAGTTGGGAAGACTACTCATCGTGGTTGGCTCGCTAAATGGTAAGCAACTTACGATTGCATCCATATATGCACCCAATAACTCCCAAACCTCATTTATAAAATGAGCGTTGATTAAGATAAATAAATTGCGAGTGGGACACACCATAATTTGTGGTGATTTTAATTGCACGATGAATCCCGACTTAGATACAAAACGAATCAAGGGAAAACATCCACTGCAGCAAGCCAACACGATGAACTACAACTTTAGTACACTCCTCCACACGAACGATCTATATAACACGTGGCGCACCCTATACCCGACGGGTATAAACTATACCTATTTTTCACAGGTACACCACACCTACTCTCGTATTGATATGTGTTTCGTGGATAAGGGCTCAATATCAAATGTCATAGAAGTGCAAATAGGAGACAGGACTTGGTCCGACCATGCGCCAGTAATTACTACGTTCAGAGTCATGTACCTGGCACGGGGACGGAGTGCATGGCGACTGAACGAATCCCTCATAGAAAACGTGGATACGGCCACCAAATTAGGCACAACCATTAGGACATTCTATGCTTATCACCGGCAAGATTCCTCACGTATTGACACTAAATGGATGGCCCTCAAGGCTGTACTACGTGGTCTCCTGATCCAAATAGGGTCAATAAACAAACTAAAGGTGCATAACGAGAAAGAGAAACTGCTAACACAGCTTAAAACACTAGACAGAGATAATAAACTAAGACCAACCAAAACGTTATCCCATAAATTGCAAAAACAAGAGAAGAGCTAAATGCAATTTCCTTACTAACTAGGAACGACAGCATCGTAAGCTGAAGCTCACCTACTACATGCAAGGGAATAAGGCAGGCAAAATGCTCGCAAGACGCTTAAAATCCCAATACATACAATCCAAACTCCCATACATGACATCGGCCACAGGGATAAAACTATTTAACCCGCAGGATATGGCGGACGAATTGGCGTCCTTTTATGATAAGCTATACAACCTTCTAGAGGACAAAAATTTACATCAACCAATTGAGTCAGATATAGATACTTTCCTACAAGAAGCGGACTTACCACGTCTGAATGCCCACCAAAGCTCCCTACTGACAGCTAGGTTTACAGAAGAAGAAATGCGAAATGCAATACACAAACTCCCCAAACATAAAGCTCCGGGCCCAGACGGGTTTTCCAACTACTTTTACACCACATTTGAGGCACAACTAACACCGCACCTTACAGAACTTTTTAATTTCTTTGGGGAAACCGGGTCCATACCGGAGGAGATGTTGCTAGCCCACATTGTCACGCTTCCTAAACCAGGTAAACTGCCTACTGAATGTGCCAACTTGAGGCCCATCTCGCTGCTAAATGTAGATACAAAACTATATGCCAAACTCTTAGCTTGCACTTACAACTCGTTTTACTAGATTTAGTCTCACCAGAACAGGCAGGATTCGTACCAACTAGGCAGTCAGGGGATAATACACGCCATTTTTTTAAACCTAATCACATGGGCCCAGACTACTAACCAAAAGGGCATACTGCTAGCTTTAGACGCAGAAAAAGTGTTTGATCGCTTAAATTGGGCGTACATGAAGGCTGTGTTGTCACGTATGGGTATTCCGCTAGCATTCTTGAAAAGTATTATGGTCCTGTATTCCAAACCTGCAGCCAAAATATTAAACTCTGGGTTTTTTGTCACGATCTTTTCGGATAACGAATGGTACCAGACAGGGGTGCCCTTTATCTCCATTAATATTTATCCTGTGCATGGAACTTCTAATTAGACACATTAAATTGAACACGCGATCGTGGGCTTTGAAACACCGATAGGGGTCCAAAAAATAGCCCTTTTTGCGGACGATGTCCTCTTATTTTTAACACAACCGGAGACGACAATACCGAAACTACTAGCATTGCTGGAGAGATACGGGAAGTTATCGTATTATAAAAACAATGCCAAGAAAACACAAAACAATGCCAAGAAAACACAAGCGCTAGCGATATGGCTCGCTTCACCCACACTTGCCCACATCAAAACACAATACCCCTTTGATTGGCGAAAAACCTCTATTTCCTACCTGGGCATTAAGTTGCAAGCATTACATTCGGCGATAATAAGGGAAAACCACAAGAGATTTCATGGCTAGGACGGATCCATACCGTCAAAATGATGACACTGCCACACATACTGTATCTTTTTCGCACTCTGCCCATTACAATCCCGAATCCTATTCTAAAGAAATTTCAGGCTTTAATTAACGCACACATTTGGAAACGGAAACCCCCAAGGATAGAACAAAATTCACTGTGGCGCCCATTTACAAAAGGCGGATTAGGCATACCCAACATAAAACTATATTACAAAGCCTCAATAATGGCACAGGGCTTCACAATCCTTGAGCGACCATCTCCTCCGGTATGGCTAGCGTTAGAAAATGCATGTATGCTCACTGGAACAATCCCACTTGCCCTTTGGGCAGGAACAAAGCTTTCCAAGTCCAGCTCTGTGCTACCGATCACAGAAACGTTGCTCCAAATGTGGAAGCAGGGCGGAGCTTGAACTCAAACCTCAACAGACGCCATATTCCAGAGCTCTCCCTGAGTGACCCTTAATCCACCTGATATCGCCCAAAATACTCCCGATCCGACCCAACAACTCGGAGAATCCAAACATAGCAAGCGGAGCTGAACCGGCTGATGCCTTTTTTCCAGCCACAAAAGCAGCAGAAGCGGTGCCGCCGAGTTGAGGCCTACCGCCCGCTGACAACCACGGACCTCGAGGCACTCCTGAGGAGCAGAAACGCAGGCAACCCAGGAACAACGGTGCTGACAAACGAACCAGCTATGGGCCGAAGGTCGCAGAAACCTACTGCGGGGTCCGATAACAGAGATATCGGGACCATGCTCCAGCGGCCGGCACAACACAAACCCCATGCATCATTGGAGGGTACCCAAAGTGAGGCCGAAACCGAGCCACACAGCCAAGAGGCAGAGACAGCACCAGCCTCTCAGGCATCACCGACCCTAATTGCGGACGCCTCAGATGACACCGCTCCGTCCACCAAGGGTGATCTGAAAATTCTTCAGGCAAATATACACAAACTGCTAGAGGCGGACTCAGCAAGGCTCAAAACCGAACTCAAGGAGGTTAGAGAGAAAGTGGGAGCGGTAGAAGATGGGGTAACAGAGGCACACACCAAGATCCAAGCGGTGCAGGACACAGTCCTCCAGCTGCAACAAAACCAAAGGCTCCTGATGGGACGGCTCGCAGTTATGGAGGACCGACACCGCCGGCTTAACATAAAAATCAGGGGGATCCCAACCACAGTATCCGCGGAGGAATTGCCCCATTATATAAGAATCCCTCCTCGCAACTTTCTTGCCCCCAGCAGCAGCCCGCAAACTGACTCCGGACGGAGTATATTGCCTACCCTTGACAACACACACGAAACCTAACCTGATCCGGGATGTCATCCTGAAATGCCGCACAGTCCAGGAAAATATACAGGTCATGCAAGCCATAAGAGACAAAACGCCACTTACCTACTTACCTGCTGTTCTTTCAAGATCTTTCCAGGGCTACGCTGTTATGGAGAAAATCCTGCAGCCCCGTCACCACCCAATTACGAGCAGCTGGCCTAACATACAGGTGGGGAGCAGACAACTCTATACAAGTCATGCAAGCCGGAACTACGCACGTCCTACAAGCCATGGAAGAAGCCACGTCGTTCCTTCAAAAACTGGGACTGCCTGATACGACAACAACTCCAGGTCTACCTACAAACACCTGGGACCCGACCACGGTGACACCCTTTGTGCCGCGTTCCAGAGCCACACAGCCACCAGACCCGTAGGATACCATGCTGGGCACAGATATATGGCCATGCTAACGAGACACAGACACTCATGCCGTATGGACATAGTTGGGCCTCTTGACAAACACTCCCTGGACTGGTTTGAGTTACTCTTGATTTAATTGCTACTTATTTCCACTTATTATTGTTTTTATGTTTGTTATATCTTCGTACCTCTACTGCTATAAAAACACCCTACCCCCCCCCCACAAAGGGATACCTACCTTACCTGCCCACAGAGGGGAGACAGAAGGAACACACACAAACATAAACCCCAAGGTCCGACGACCGAATAACCACCCTTCCAATGGTATCACCTGGACCCATACAACATATGGCATCAATACCTCCCTCCCCTGTAGCCCCCCTAGGTTAGGGGCACTGCGCTATCCCACATTAGTATTCTCTTTTGTGAGATGGTTTTAATGGCCAACACGTCAGGTTAGCCCAAGCACAAGCACTGCACTAAATGTCAACCTAAACTCTGCTTTAACTGTCGAAAAGTATCCAGCGGCAACTGAGCTAAAGAAATATTACTAGTTTTAGCATGTTACAACCGTTCCTCCCACGTTGTAGTTATTGTCAGCCTACTTAATATGTCTCTAACATACCTGTTTAAAATAAAAAATAAAAAGAATCTCAGGCACTCACTGTGATTGTTCTTCAAGCAGGTTTATTGCAACGTTTCGACCTCAATGAGGTCTTTTTCAAGCTAACACCACTGTGACAAAATCGTGTTTATATACACACACAAATTAATAAACAAACAATCAATTGATTAAATGATCAATTACAAATTTTATAGGACACACATATGTTAAAAATTATTCAATGAGTTAATCAATTTAATATACAAAGAAAGATAAAAATATATTCTGGAATGGATAAATAAATGGCTGTTAAGGGTAGTAGTAATCACAAAAATAAATCCGGGTTTTGGAGATAGTCACACACATAGTAATTAGTACACAAGTCCCTCAAATAACGCTAGGTTGATGCATATCAAGTATATGTAATTGATAATAAAATTAATGCAGTTATACCTGGGAGACAATCAATGAATCGCCCAAACCGGAAGAGAGTGGAACGCCTAATCCACGTAACAACGTGGCAGCGTCACTCGCTCCGTAACGAGCAGGGTATGGTGGCCGCAGAGGGTGTTTGACATCGGGTGCTCACGACGCATGCGCGCAAAACGAGAATCAGTCGCGCATGCGCGTAGCCACCATCATATGTCACAGAACGGCAAACAATGTAACATAGAATCCTGTGCGCAACTGGTACAGATCCCCAGGTTAAACGAGCAATAAGGTATCATAAATAACTAGCACCAACGAAGGAGGGAGGAAAAAAGAATAATAGAAGGGGAGTAAGAAGATAAGATTAATAGTATAAGTGAAAGAAAAAATGGATATAAGGAAACATAAAAATAAAAATAAAAATAAAAATAAAAATAAAAATAAGATAAAGTAATGAATGAATAATAAAAATAGAAATACAGAAAAAATAAAAATAAATAAAACAAAAATAATACAAAAATAATAATAGAAATAATAATACTAATAATAAATAATAAAAATAGTAAAAATGAATATAAGAGTAAGAAAAATTGTTACATAAAAACGTAAAATTAAGAATTAAGAAGAAGAGAAGAAAAGATAGAATCAAAAAGCAGTAATAATAAAGAATAATAAAAATCAGCCAAAAAGGAAAAATATATAAATCAAAAAAAAGCAATAGTGAAAAGTAATAGAATAAAGAGTACAGATCAGCCAGATATTATAGCATATACCACTAAAAAAAGGGGGTCTTTTGCTGACCCATGCTCAGTAGCACCCTGTGTGTAATTGTTGTGACCTATTTCTATTTTTGTTTCTAACATACCTGTTGTCATCTCATTGTCTGACATATCTTGTTCCTGCTTGTTTGCTACCTTTTTAACACAAAAAAAACATTAAAAATGTGCAGTTTTTCCTAAATGCCACAATGCTATACCTCTTGAAATGCTTGTATTATATGTAATGGCATAATGATAAATCTGCCTGTCAAACCCTTGCACAACCAAAATAAAGAATTTAAAAAAAAAAACAAATAGAAGCAGACTACCCCGATATTTTTACAAGGGAATGACCTGCTTCTTGCAGCACCATTACAGGCACTAACTGCCCGAACGACAAACTGTCAGGGACCAGGAACCAGACAGAGACAGAAGTAGATGCAAACACACCTTTATTAATAAATAACAAATAAATAACAAAAGCAAAGTCCAGGAATCAAGCAGGGGTCAGTCACCAGAGCGGGTAGTCAGACAAGCCAGGATCAGGAGCACGGAGAGCAGCGGAGTCAGGAACAAGGCCGGAGTCAGGAACCAGGAGCAAACAGGAAACACAGGAACAAGGAGACTTCTGGGGAACAGGAAACCACGCAAGGGCAAGGAGGTTCTGGGCTTAGCTGCTTAAATAGGCAGAACTGATTAGCAGCAGGGTTGATTACTACTCACAGGTGAGTAACCGTGGCAACGAGCAGAAGGAGCTCATAGTGATTGCAGCTGAAACTCAATCACTGAAACAGAAAAGGGTTGCTGTTTAAAACAGCAAAGAAACCCTGACACAAACCTGCAGATAGAGCCTTGGCTACGACAGGGGGTCCACCATGTACGCTCCTTACTGACTAATACGGGTATCAAATCATTCCCGGATATAGCTAGGGAGTATCAACTACCGCTATGGGAACTGTTCCCTTACCTAAGAATTAGGAACATTGTACAGGAACGCAGGCTTAGATTAAAGGAAACCAACCGAATGCCACTGTTTCTCCATAAATGTATGGGGAAATTGCCAAAGGTTAAAGCGCTGTCCCTATGTTATACCACACTCTCATTCCAAATCGTAACACTAAAATCCTCGTATATGTCGAGATGGGAAATGGATATAGGGAAACAATTCTTAGTAACCTCATGGTACCAGGCTCAAAAGAAGACAAAACAGGCCTCCCATAGCCTTTCTCAGTGGGAATCATTTTGCAAACTAACCATGCGTTGGTATCTGGTCGCTGCCAGGCTAGCCCATATATATCCAGGGACGGATAAATTATGCTGGAGATGTCACAGGAAAGAAGGGACCCTCTATCATATATTTTGGACGTGCCCAAAGATTGTTGTATTGTGGCAAGCTATAGCGAAGCTTCTAGGTAACAGTTTAGGGATCAAGGTACCAATGAGACCAGAATGTTTCATACTACATATTTTCCAGAACACTCTTCCCAAAGACAAGATTTATTTATTGATTCACTGCCTAATGGCGACCAAAACTGCAATAGCCCACAGGTGGAAAGCCGAACAAGCGCCCACACTGTCAGAAGCTGTGGGCAGAATGGACTCGGCATACACATATGAACGCATGGCAGGTCGACTAAATGGTAGTCAAAACAAACGAGTAACGAGGTGGCACAGATGGGTGGAATTTAGGAAGGAGTAATAAATAAAAAAATAAAAAATAAAAAAGAGGCCTAAGGTTTTCTAATGTAATACAGGAGACTTCAAAATTTCAAAACTAAGCTTACCAATTGCTGTCCCCCTTCCCTTAACAATATCACCAAGTTAAAACTAGTTATCACAAGGCTAACGCCAGAGACTGTAAGCAAAGAACAAGCATGAATCACTTGACTCGAGTTCTGATTGTTAAATAACCACAATGCTATTGACAATGACCTATGCACAAAATGTATAATGGAACCTATGTGTGCTGGGGGATAGGATGGCTAGAAGGTTGGAGGAGATTTTAAACTAGTAGTAGGTGGGGAGGGTCAAAGCAATCTAGAAAATGGAGATAGGATAGAAATGAGATGGGCTTTAGCTCAGAACAAAGGGGGTGGAGATGGGGGGAGGGGAAGGCTCAGAACAGAGGAGGTATGTAATATTGATAATTCACAAAAAAGTAAAAATGACTCATGGTGATATTAAATGTATGTTTACTAATGGAAGGAGCCTATATTACAAAATGGGGGAACTAGAGGCAATAGCATACACTAAACAATATGATATAATAGGCATAACAGAAACATGGTGGGATGAGACACATGACTGGGCAGTTAACTTAAATGGGTACACGTTATTTAGGAGGGATAGGATAAACAAGAAGGGTGGTGGGGTATGTTTGTATGTCAGCCATGAGTTCAAGTCAAATCTTAGGAATGTGGAGTGTGACGAGGAAAATGTGGAAGCTTTATGGGTAGATATCTGCTTGGGGCAAACAAAGGGAAATACGTTATTGGTTGGGATATGTTATAAACCACCAAATGTAAATATTAATGAGGAAGAAATGCTGTTAGAGCAAATTGGTAAAGCTGAACATCGGGGTAACACAATTATTGGAGATTTTAATTACCCGGACATAAATTGGGATAGAGGGACTAGTACTTCAGCTAGGGGAATCCGGTTTTTGAATGTGTAAAATTACACCTTTATCTCACAACTGGTACAAGCAACAACTAGAAAGGATGCTTGTCTGGATCTCGTTATAACAAACAATGTTAATCTTTTAACCAACATTCAAGTAGGGGAGCATTTGGGAAATAGTGATCACAATATGGTAACTTTTGAAATAAAATCAAAAAAGCAAAAGCATGTGGCTTTTTTAAAACTTATAATTTTCAAAAAGCCAATTTTAATAATATTAGGGCAGCTCTACAACATATTGACTGGCATAAACTCCTTAGTGATAAAAACACTGAGGAAAAATGGAAACTATTCAAACAAATATTAGAAAGGTACATTTCACAGTATGTGCCATTGTGTAATAAATATAAAAGAAACAAATTAAAACCGATGTGGCTTAGTAGAGAAGTAAAACAAGAGATTCAACATAAGAAAAGGGCTTTTAAAGCATTTAAATCAGACAAATCAGAGACATCCTATATAAGATATAAGGAAGCCAATAATACTTGCAAAAAGGCAATTAAAGTGGCTAAACTAGAAAATGAGAAATTGATAGCCAAAGAATGCAAAACCAACCCCAAAAATGTTTTCAAGTACATTAATTCTAAAAAAAACAAAAAATGAAAGTATAGGTACACTGAAAACAGAGATGGGTCTGTTAGTCAATGAAGACCAGGAAAAGGCAGACATTTTAAATAACTATTTGTCTTCAGTATATATTAATGAGGATCCTATGGCAAGAGATATGCATATGATTGCTGCAACAAACTTGCAGATAACTTGTGATTGGATAACTCGAGGCAAGGTGCTACAGCTATTAAAGAAAATTAATGTAAATAAAGCTCCGGGGCCTGATGGTATCCACCCACCAGTACTTAATGAGCTAAGTGGGGAAATAAGTGAACCTCTGTATTTAATTTTTCAAGATTCTTTTGTTTCAGGTATTGTACCTGTGAACTTAATTTTGCGACTGGGAAATTATTTGAACGGCTATTAAGGGATAATATTCAGGAATTAATTGGGAAGAACTGTGTTATTAGCAATAATCAGCATGGTTTTATGAAACATAGGTCATGTCAAACTGACCTAATTGCATTCTACGAAGAAGTAAGTAGAAATAGAGATCAGGGTGTTGCAGTGGATGTGATCGACTTGGATTTTGCCAAGGCATTTGATACGGTTCCTCACAATAGGTCTGTTTTGGGACCGTTTCTATTTAACATATTTATAAATGATCTTGAAATGGGCATTGAAAGCCATGTATCAGTGTTTGCAGATGACACAAAACTTTGTAAAGTAATAAAATGTGAGCAGGATATTGCCTTGCTGCAGAGGGATTTGGATAGATTGGGGGACTGGGCACTAAAATGGCAGATACAATTTAACGTAGAAAAATGCAAAGTTATGCACTTCGGGGTTAAGAATGCACAAGCAATTTACACCCTAAA
Source organism: Pelobates fuscus (assembly GCF_036172605.1). NCBI lineage: Eukaryota > Metazoa > Chordata > Amphibia > Anura > Pelobatidae > Pelobates > Pelobates fuscus. Next base: position 120,414,758 of record NC_086325.1, read on the forward strand.
TGGTAGTGAACTAGGGATAACCACACACGAGAAGGATTTGGGAATTGTTATAGACAACAAATTAGGTAGCAATATGCAATGTCAATCTGCCGTTGCTAAGGCCAGTAAGGTTTTGTCATGTATAAATAGGGGCATAAATTCTCGAGATGAAAATATAATTTTGCCTCTTTATAAATCGCTGGTAAGACCACACCTTGAATATGCTGTGCAATTTTTGGCACCTGTTCTAAAGAAAGATATCATGGCACTAGAAAAAGTGCAGAGACGAGTTACAAAATTGATAAAAGGAATGGAGCATTTTAGTAATGAAGAAAGGTTAAAAAATGTAAATCTCTTCAGTTTGGAAAAACGGCACCCGAGAGGGGATATGATAACATTATACAAATATATTCGGGGCCAGTACAAACCATTATCTGGAAATCTATTCATAAACAGGGCTATACATAGGACACAAGGTCACACATTTAGGCTGGAAGAAAGGAGATTTCATCTAAGGCAAAGAAAAGTTTTTTTTACAGTAAGAGCAATACGGATATGGAATTAATTGCCTGAAGAGGTGGTTTTGTCAGAGTCTATACAGATGTTTAACCCCTTAAAGACACATAACATGTGTGACATTTCATGATTCCCCTTTATTCCAGAAGTTTGGCCCTTAAGGGGTTAAACTGCAATTGGATAAATACTTGCAAAAACATAACATACAGGGATATAATTTCTAATTAGTGGGGTAATAGCTGCTTGATCCAAGGAGACATCTGACTGCTATTTTGGGGTCAAGAAGGAATTTTTTCCTAGTTTGTTGCAAAATTGGAAGTGCTTCAGACTGGGTTTTTTTCCTTCTTTTGGATCAACAGCAAAGGCATATGTGAGGAAGGCTGAACTTAATGGACGCAAGCAGGGCCGCCATCAGAAATTTTGGGGCCCCTGACAAAGCACAAGGTCTGCCCCCCCCTTCCTTCCGCCCTCCCGGGCCCGCCCACGCCCTACCTGGTCCGCTGACAATTATGCACTGAATGAGGTGTGTATAGTGGAAGTGAATTAGAATGTGTGTAATGGATGCAGTGTTTGTGTGTATTAGATACCGTTTGTGCAGTGAATGCAGAGTGTGTGTTTGTGTAGCGGATGCAGTGTGTATAGTGAATGCAGAGTGTGTTTGTGTAGTGGATGTAGTGTGTGTACAGTGATGTAGTGTGTGTGTTTGTGTAGTGGATGTAGTGTGTGTATGTACTAGATGAAATGTGTTTAGTGGATGCAGTGTATGTAGTGGATGTAGTGTGTGTATTAGACACAGTGTCTGTGTATAGTGAATGCAGAGTGTTTCAATGTGTGGTGGATGTAGTGTGTGTACTGTGAATACATGATGTTTGTGTAGTGGATGCTGTGTGTACAGTTAATGCAAAGTGTATGTTGGTGTAGTGGATGCTGTGTGTACAGTTAATGCAAAGTGTATGTTTGTGTAGTGGATGCTGTGTGTACAGTTAATGCAGAGTGTATGCTGGTGTAGTGAATGCAGAGTGTGTCTCAGTATAGTGAATCCAGAGTGTGTGCATAGTTTAGTGAATGCAGAGTGTGTGTTAGTGTGTAATGAATGCAGAGTGTGTGTTAGTGTGTAGTGAATGCAGAGTGTGTCAGTGTAATTAATGTAGTGTGTGTGTTAGTGCAGTGAATGCAGAGTGTGTGTAAATGTGTAGCGGATGCAGAGTGTGTGTTAGTGTAGTGAATGCAGAATGTGTTAATGTGTAGTGAATGCAGAGAGTGTGTTAGTTTGTAGCGGATGCAGAGTGTGTGTTAGTGTAATGTGTAGTGGATGCAGAGTGTGTGTTAGTGTAGTGAATGCAGAGTGTGTTAATGTGTAGTGAATGCAGAGTGTGTGTCAGTGTAGTGGATGCAGTGAGTGCGTTAGTGTGTAGTGTATGCAGAGTGTATGTTGTATTAGTGTATGCAGTGTGTGTATTGTATTAGTGTATGCAGTGTGTGTATTGTATTAGTGTATGCAGTGTGTGTGTTGTGTTAGTGTATGCAGTGTGTGTGTGTTAGTGTATGCAGTGTGTGTGTTGTGTTAGTGTATGCAGTGTGTGTGTTAGTGTATGCAGTGTGTGTTGTGTTGGTGTATGCAGTGTGTGTTGTGTTGGTGTATGCAGTGTGTTGTGTTAGTGTATGCAGTGTGTGTTTAGTGTATGCAGTGTGTGTGTGTGTTAGTGTAAATGTTCAATCTGGGGGGAAGGGGGGAAAGGGGCATTTTCCCATTAATTTTATATTAAATTAATTAAATGAAATGTTTCTCCCCCTCCCTGCTTCTTACCTGTGTCCAGGGAGGGGGGAGATTCCATCCCTGGTGGTTCGGTGGGGGGCCCCCCGGCTCCCTGTTACCGCAGAGGGGGCCCAGGCAGCACACAGCTTCTCCTCTCTTCTCTCTTCTAATAACTCTCGCGAGACCCGCGGAGCGTTGCCATGGTAACCGGGTCTCGCGAGAGTTATTAGAAGAGAGAAGATAAGAGGCTGTGTGCTGCCTGGGCCCCCTCTGCGGTAACAGGGAGCCGGGGGCCCGCGGCTGCACACATAGATAGCGATATTCGCTATCTATGTGTGCAGAGAGGGAAAGTGGGGCCCAGGACTGCCAGAGCAGTTTGGGCCCCCCAGGGCCGCCGGGCCCATGACAACCGTCATGGTTGTCACCCCCTGATGGCGGCCCTGGACGCAAGTCTCTTTTCAGCTATGTAACTATGTAACTATGTAACTATATATGTGCTGTAAGACGTGTCATGCCCCCCCCCCTCCCTTTTTCCTCTTTTCTTTTCTGTATCCCTTCATCCTTATTGAATTACTCAATGTAAACGAAAAATAAAATACATTGGAAAAAATATTAATAATGTTTCAACCCCCAAAGTCATTTGTACAGCATTGGGATTTTGCAGTAACACTCCTCCTCCTGTATTGCTCCATTGATATTGCAGAAGGCGCTAGGTGCTGGGATATCCCAGTAACCTCTGCCTTTTCCTGTGTAGGGCATCTCCTTCTAACTGTACTGGAAAACACCAGGCAAGACTGTAACTAAGCTGGAGAGGGAGAGAAACACAGACTGAATTTATGTGTGTGTGTTTCGATATTTGTGTGTGTCACTATTTGTGTATGTGTGTATTTGGCGTGTATTTGACTATTTCTGCATGTGCTCTTGTGTGTGTGTGTTTGGTTGTTTGAGTATGTGTGTTTGTTTGGTTGTTTGAGTATGTGTGTATGTTTGTGTATTTCTGTTCGTTTGGATGTGTTTGTGTGTGTGGCTGTTTGAGCGTGTATGTGTTTGACTGATTAAACACTGCTCAAAAAAATAAAGGAAACACAACAATAACACATCCTAGATCTGAATGAATTAAATATTCTTCTGAAATACTTTGTTCTTTACACAGTTAAAGGTGCTGAAAACAAAATCACACAAAAATAAAAAAATGGAAATCAAATTTTTCAACCCATGGAGGTCTGGATTTGGAGTCACACTCAAAAGTAAAGTGGAAAAACACACCACAGGCTGATCCAAGTTTGATGTAATGTCCTTAAAACAAGTCACAATGAGGCTCAGTAGTGTGTGTGGCCTCAACGTGCCTGTATGACCTCCCTACAACTCCTGTGCATTCTCCTGATGAGATGGCAGATGGTCTCCTGAGGGATCCCCTCCCAGACCTGGACTAAAGCATCTGCCAATTCCTGGACAGTCTGTGGTGCAACATGACGTTGGTGGATGGAGCGAGACATTATGTCCCAGATGTGCTCAATTGGATTCAGGTCTGGGGAATGGGCGGGCTAGTCCATAGCATCAATGCCTTCGATGCTGACACACTCCAGCCACATGAGGTCTAGCATTGTCTTGCATTAGGAGGAACCCAGGGCCAACCGCACCAGCATATGGTTTCACAAGGGGTCTGAGGATCTCATCTCGGTACCTAATGGCAGTCAGGCTACCTCTGGCGAGCACATGAAGGGCTGTGCAGCCCCCCAAAGAAATGCCACCCTACACCAGGCCCGGACTGGCCATCGGGCATACCGGGCAAATGCCCGGTGGGCCGCGATGGCCGTGGGGCCGAGGCCGGCAGGGGAGATCACAGAATCTCCCCTGCCAGCCCCTGCAGGGCCAGCGCTACCCGAGCGCCGGCCCTGCTGTGTGTCTCCATGGGCCGGTGGGAGATCAAAGATCTCCCTCACCGGCCCACAGGCACTGGTACAGGCGGCCGCCAGCTGGGGTGTGAGGGAGGGAGGAGAGGACCGGCGGAGCTCTATCCAGCAGCTCCGCCGGGTCCTCTCGCGAGGTCTGAGCGTTGCCGCGGTTACCGCGGCAAAGCTCAGATCTCGCGAGAGTGAACTCTAGCCAGCAGGGGCTAGAGTTCACTCTCACCACTGGACCACCAGGGAAGGATGGCAGCACCTTCCATGGCAGCATGGCACCCCACATGCACAGGCAGAACGGATCCCCCCCCCCTCCCAGGATAAAGGTAAGAAGGGAGGGGGGGGATATAACTTTATTTTTTTTTTAATTATTAAGAAAAAAAAATTCAATTTAAATAAAAAATCACACTAACAGCCCCCTCACACACACATCACCCCTCACACACACATCACCCCAAGACACACACAGCGTCCCCAGGCACACACAGCGCCCCCAGACACACACAGCGCCCCCAGACACACACAGCGCCCTCAGACACACACAGCGCCCCCAGACACACACAGCGCCCCCAGACACACACAGCAACCTCAGACACACACAGCACCCTCAGACACACACAGCACCCTCAGACACACACAGCACCCGCAGACACACACAGCACCCTCAGACACACACAGCACCCTCAGACACACACAGCACCCCCAGACACACACAGCACCCAAACACACACAGCGCCCCCACACACACGCAGCGCCCCCAGACACACGCAGCGCCCCCAGGCACACACAGCACCCCCAGACACACACAGCACCCCCAGACACACACAGCACCACCAGACACACACAGCACCCTCAGACACACACAACACCCTCAGACACACACAGCACCCTCAGACACACACAGCACCCAAACACACACAGCACCCAAACACACACAGCACCCAGACACACACAGCACCCCAGACACACACACAGTGCCCCCAGACACACACACAGCGCCCCCAGACACACACACAGCGCCCCCAGGCACACACACAGCGCCCCCAGGCACACACAGCACCCAGACACACACAGCACCCAGACACACAGCACCCCCAGACACACAGCACCCAGACATACACAGCACCCCCAGACACACACAGCACCCCCAGACACACACAGCACCCCCAGACACACACAGCGCACCCAGACACACAGCGCACCCAGACACACAGTGCACCCTCAGACACACAGCACACATCACCTTCAGATACACACAGCACCCTCACTCACACACAGCACCCTCAGACAGACAGCACCCTCGCTCACACACACACACACACACACACATATATATATATAATAACCCTCAGTGAGTTAACAGACAAAGAAAATTAGAAACCTAGAATGTGACGGCAGATAAAAACACGCTCACACACAGCACCCCTCTTACATACACACACACTGCGCCCCTCACACATACAATACGTCCAAATAAATATATATATATATATATACACACACTACAGCACCCCTCACACTGCACCACTACACACATTACGCTCCAGATACACGCTAGATCCCTTACCCTATATGCACTCTTAATCCTCTATATACACACACACACACAATCTCTTATACACACTCTGGGTCCTTTACACACTAGATCTCCTACACACCCTCTCTACAACCCCTACACACACTATGTCACCTATACACACACACACACTACAGCCCGTAGGCACACACTCGCTACATCCCCTATAACACTATGCCCCCTATACACACACTCTCTACAGCCCCTAGCCACACATATTACATCACAATCACAAATTAAATTGACCTATTTACACAATACCACACCACACTCTACACACACGCAATCCCACAAGCAGGCTCCAAACACATGCACCATACACTTTCCTGGCCCTTTTGTCCTCTGGTATCCCACTTGTGGAGACACCAGAGACAATTTAAAAGCAAACACAGCGCAAGCATGTTATTAAATTTGCTTGCGCTGCGCAGAACAAATACAGGGCCTTTTTCTAATGCCAGAGCTCTTCAGCGGGGCTCTGCGCATTGAACCAACTTGCTCACTTTGAGAGGGGGCGTGCTTGTCATTAGTGATGACAAAACACACCCTCTCTGGCCCCGCCCCCTTCTTAGGGGGCCGCTCTGATTGAAAAATGCCCAGGCCTAATTTTTTTCCCAGTCCGGCCCTGCCCTACACCATTACTGACCCACTGCCAAACCGGTCATGCTGGAGAATGTTGCAGGCAGCAGAACGTTCTCCACGGCATCTCCAGACTCTGTCACGTCTGTCACATGTGCTCAGTGTAAACCTGCTTTCATCTGTGAAGAGCACAGGGCGCCAGTGGCGAATTTGCCAATCTTGGTGTTCTCTGGCAAATACCAAACGTCCTGCATGGTGTTGGGCTTTAAGCACAACCCCCACCTGTGGACGTCGGGCCCTCATACCACCCTCATGGAGTCTGTTTCTGACCGTTTGAGCACACACATGCACATTTGTGGCCTGTTGGAGGTCCTTTTGCAGGGCTCTGGCAGTGCTCCTCCTGTTCCTCCTTGCACAAAGGCGGAGGTAGCGGTCCTGCTGCTGGGTTGTTGCCCTCCTACAGCCTCCTCCACGTCTCCTGATGTACTGGCCTGTCTCCTTGTAGTGCCTCCATGCTCTGGACAGACACAGCAAACCTTCTTGCCACAGCTCGCATTGATGTGCCATCCTGGATGAGCTGCACGACCTGAGCCACTTGTGTGGGTTGTAGACTCCGTCTCATGCTACCACTAGAGTGAAAGCACCGCCAGCATTCAAAAGTGACCAAAACATCAGCCAGGAAGCATAGGAACTGAGAAGTGGTATCTGGTCACCACCTGCAGAACCACTCCTTTATTGGGGGTGTCTTGCTAATTGCCTATAATTTCCTATAACAGCATGTGAAATTGATTGTCACTCAGTGTTGCTTCCTAAGTGGACAGTTTGATTTCACAGAAGTGTGATTGACTTGGAGTTACATTGTGTTGTTTAAGTGTTCCCTTAATTTTTTGGAGCAGTGTATATTTATGTAAATAGTTTGGGCTAATAATGTGAGTGAATGCAGCTTGTTATGTATATGTGTGTACATTTTCTGATCTTTATGTCTAGGCCTAGGCCTAGGGCAGTCTTAAACATAAATAAATCTCGGTATAAGATATAATGTAACTATTTTTAATGTTTTCCCTAGGCAGTATCAAACCAAGCGTACAAAGCAAATTATGGTATTAAAGTTGTTAAAGAGATCCTCAGGCACCAGCACAGCTTTGATGCATTTTAAAGGCTATGGCTTAATTTGTATACTGTATATTTAGCAGTTTCAAATTGTTGTCTTTTTTGCTAAATAAAAAATGGTTTCCTGAATTGTCTGCCCACTCAGCCACACAACCGCATTCGATAATAAAAAAGACTTACTTATCTGTATATGTAAACTGCTTACCAACCACAGCAGAGTGAGCTTGCTGAAAGACAAGCAGCCTCCTTTTAAAAAGTGCTTACCCTCTTTCATAAAAAGTGCTTACCCTCTATACAGTTGCCAGCGGTTCTCTGAAAAATATACAACACAATCAGTGGTTACTGGGAGGCAGTGGTGTATTTGGGATCTGTGCTGCCCTAGGCATGACAGAACCCTCCTAATTTACATTTACCACACCCCGTCCTGTCAATGCCACACATCTTCCTGTTAAAGATTAACACACACACTTTGATTGGCAGACACACACTCTCACATACACTGACATACACACACACACACTGATTTGACACAATCTGACAATCACACTCACTCACTGATACCTACTCACAAACACACCCACTGACAGGCATACACAATCACTCAGACACACACACACACATATATACACATTCACTGACAGGCACACTCACTCACACACAGACACACACTGACAGACACACACAATCACTCAGACACACATGCTCCCTCACAGACACACACTGACCGACATACACACACAGACAGACACACACTGACAGACAAACACAATCACTTAGACACAAACACACATACACTGACAGACATACACTGTAGCGTTACTTACCTTGTCCGGGGGCCGGCCGAGGTCCTCTGTTCCCGGCACGCTGAGAGCGCCGATGACGATGGGCGCTGACCGCGGAATGTGGTCACGTGTCCCGCCTAGCTTTGAGAGCGTGCCGCGCGTCACAAGCACGCTCTTAAAGGGGAAGTGGGAGCTGAAAATCAAAACGGTCTCCCTTTGGCCCCTGTCACCCCACACTCCCCATACACTCAGATATTGGGGGCGTGGATATGACAGGGGCCAATCAAGAATAAGTTGAAGGTATTTAAACTTACCTCTCCCTTTACTCCCTGCCCTATCGTGGTTTCTGTTTCAGTTCCCTTTAGCGCTTGTTGTGTTCACTTGTGTTCCTTCGTATTGACCTTGACTTTGTTTCTGACTACGTTATCTCTTTATCCTTATCTGTTCTGTTTGCCGGCTTGCTGTTTACTGTGTACCAGACCCCGGCTAGTCCTAGTTTACGCTGTCTCTCTGTGCCCTTGCCCTCGGATCGTTCCTGGCTCTGTCTCCTCTCATATATGTAGAGTCCGGCCATTCTAAGGTCCGGTAGACGTATCTCTCCTCTGTGTTGTCTTTTGTGGAGTTGAATCCTGCGAGTTGGGGTATATTTTCGTTACAAACACACACTCTCACTCACAGACACACACTGACAGACATACACTCACTCACAGACACACACTGACAGACATACACACACTGACAGACATACACGCACACACTCACAGACATACACACACACACACTAGCAGCCAGACACACACACACATCCCCCCCCCCCCCAACACTTGCAGATCATTTTTTAAATTTAAATCCACCTAGCCTCCCTACCTTTGGGAGAGCAGGGTGAATTTTTTATCTCGGGTCCAGTGGAGCTGCTGGCTGGGCTGTTGTGGAAGGAAGGTGTGCAGACAGGCGTGGAGCCAGTTGAGATCCAGATGGGCGGCGAGAGTGATGCCGGCAGCTGGAATATGACGTCATATTGCTGCCCACCTGGAACTCAGCTAGCCGTCTGCCACCAGGCTAACAAGGTATTTGCCTGGGCATTTGGGGGCGGCGTTTTTTAGATATACAGATACTAACAGTTATTGTGTGCATTAACATTTTGCATTCATAAACAGTTACACAGTATGATATACATTCATTGTGGACTTGTGCCCAGTGGTGTATTTTGAAGTGGTGCTGCCCTAGGCATGACAGATCTTGGGCACCCCCTAATTTAAATGTACTTATCCCTTCCTGCCAAGACCACAACTCTTCCTGTTAACTTACTCACATTTTGACTGACAGACACACACACTCACGGACCTGCACACACATACCCTTACTGATTTGACACAATCTGACACCCATACAATCATTTAGACACACACTGACAGACGGATACACTCACTGACAGACGCATACACTTACTGACAGACACGCACAATCACTCAGACACACGCATTCACAGGACCCACACACTCACAGATACTCACTGACAGACAGACACTCACACACACTCACTCAAATTCAACGACACACACTCACTCACATTCACTGACACACACTCACTCACATTCACTGACACACTCACTCACATTCACTGACACACACTCACTCACTCACATTCACTGACACACACACTCACTCACTTCCTCACATTCACTGACACCCACACACCGTAACATTCATTGACAAACACACGCATTTTCCCCCAACACTCACAATTATTATTATTTTTTACATTTATTTCAATCCACCCAGTCTCCCTACTTTTGGGATAGCTGGGTGGATTTTTCACCTGGGGTCCAGTGGGGCTGCTTGCCGGGCTGCTGGCGGGGAAGGTGGATGGACATTCAGGCGGGCGGGCTGGATCTCTCTGCTCAGCTCCCTCGCACACCGCAGAGTGATGCTGGGAGTCGGACTGACGTCATATTCTGGCTCCCAGCATCACTGCGGGTTGTACGAGCTGAGCAGAGAGAGAGCTCAGGGGAAAGTGCACCCTCGCCGCCTGCCCGGGAAACAACTGACCACCTGCCCTGGGGAAGCCCAAAGGTGGCCATCTGGCCAGCTCCTGGGCCCCCATAAATCGGGGCAAACAAGGCATTAGCCTGGGCATTTGGGGGTTGCATTTTTTTGCCGCCCCTGGAAGTTGTCGCCCAACTTATCTTGTGCCCAAGATAATTCATTGACAGCAGGCTGTGATTATATATTTTGTTCATTACAATGTCTCACTGCAGTGCTATATAACTGGGAAGGATGGCTCCTTTAGGGATACTTGGCAATGTAAAGAACCCCCAAAGTGCCACAATGAAGATATAAAGAAGGCAACTACCTGTAATATAAATTGATAGTGATTGTGATGTATTGTATATGGTGCACTGCTGTCAGTTCGATATAGACTCTGGAGTATTAAATAACAGTCACTATACAGAATGTTTTAATTATCATGTTTACTTACCTCTAAGTTTAAAAATATATTGTATTTGTGAGATGTGATAACATGTAATTGTTAAAAAAACATCTGCATCATTTTATCCTGCTGGGCACCTCATCTTAGCTGTCTGGCCGTCATTGTAGAGAAATCATATGAAGAGGAGAAACAATGTTCCATTATCTCCTCTTTATGTGAAATGTTTCCCTAGGCATTGCCTTGTCTAAACTAGAGTATGATGTAATTTCCTAAATCATTAATATAAATTTAAAATAAAATGGAGCATCACACAAAAATAGGTTAACACAAGATAAAGGTGATTTTCTTTGCAATTTACTTCATTTAATAAAACATTGACAATCAAATAAAATTTTCTTGTAGGTCTTCTTGCACCTCACACTGCAAGGATACAATCAAAGGATACAATTTTGAGTTGCAGTGTACACTCCAGGAATAGGCAGAGGTAGAACATTGGTCTGCCTGGCTTCATGTATCCTAAATGATCTGTCATTGCCAGTAGAATCACCCTGTATGGGTACACTTTGTGACTGCTTGAAACAAGCAGTCGAGCAATGCAAACACACTAGTGTTTCACTAACATCTGCCAGAATAATAAATTAAAATGAGATTGGTTAAACCCGATAACAAAAGAAGTAGTCATATAATTAAAATATATATAGACAATACCATTATGCAAATGGATATTCTGGCTGTTGCGGTTATAAATGCCTACTAAAAAGAAACATAACATTTATTTTTTGGAGATTATTTTTTTGATCAAACGTTTGAGCCATTGTGTGATTCAAATGACTCCAATGTTTAAAAGTTTGGGTTAAAAGTAGAAAGGAAGTAAGAAGCATAAAGAAAAAAGAGATATTCCATATTTACCGACAATCATACACATTGCACCCCACACACACCCCACACACAAACTGCACCACTCACACACACTGCACTCCTCACGCAAACGACAACCCTCACGCACACATTGCACCCCTCACTCACGCTGCTGCACACATTGCACCCCCAAACACTGCACTACTCAAGCACACACAGTGCACCTCTCACACTCTGCACCCCTCATACACACTACATTCCAGACACACAAGCTACATCCCTTACAGACACACTACATTAAGTACACACACTTCATTCCAGACACACACACTACATCCTTTATGCACTCTGGTTCCCCTATATGCACACTTGATACCCTACTGAAATGCTTACATATATTGATATGGAGCACAACTGCAGATCTCTTAGGACTTAGATTGTTGACTAGGATACTTAGAGAATAAAATAGGAACTGTGTATTCAATTATGGATAATACAGGTACTGTATCTTTAATTACTTCGCTGTTTGTTTAAACGGAGTAAGCAGCTTCTGACATACATGCAATATAGCACATTGGAGTTTGCAAGTTTTATGGAAACGGAGGAAATTAGAAATGAAGTTGAAGCAGGAGTGATTCGTTTTGGAGTTAGAGATAGCAGGCCTGAGAGCAGGCTGTAGCATGAATGCTTAGCGGACCTGAGAGCAGGCTGTAGCAGGAATGCTTAGCAGGCTTGAGAGCAGGTAAGCTCCTATTACGGATATAGCAATTGACTTAGCTTCCAAGGCTGAAAAATCAGGTTCCCGGAGTTCTCCTCCGGGGAGGGAAGTTTCTCAAACAGGATGAGGAAGGTCCAGATACTAGCCGTGGTCAAGGATAGGAGAAGGAGGGTATGTAGATTTCCAGTCCGGTTCGGTTCACAAGTAGAGGTTGAAGAAAATCTTTAGCCGGTTTGATATCGCGGTAACGCTGTTCAATAATCCAGCGTCTTGTATCTGGGGCGGTCGCATTATGTAGCGTGGGGAGACCGCGTCAGAGAAGGGGGTGTGGCTAAGCTCTGTCAACCCGGAAGAGACAAGGAATTACCGGTAGTTAAGGCATGACAGTACCCTCCCTGTAAGGAGCGCCCACAGGGTGCTATCCACATGGTTTAGACGGATAGCGTTTGTGGAATGCGGTAATTAACCTGTTTGCATGGATCACAGAGGAGTTTTCCCAGGTATCCTCATCAATTCCGTAACCCTTCCATCTAATGAGGTACTGCAGAGAGCCACGATGGATCAGTGAATCCAGAATCTTTTGGATCTCGTATTCCTCTTCACCTTGTACCAAAACAGGATCAGGAGTAGTAAGTGCATCTCTATGGAAAGGGTCAGGAAGATGAGGTTTGAGCAAGGAAACATGGAAGACAGGGTGAAGTTTCAAAGTAGGTGGAAGCTTCAATTTCACAACGTTACGGTTGATAATTGACAATATTTGAAAAGGACCAAGAAAGAGGGAACTCAGCTTCTTTGAAGGACGGTTGGTGGACATGTTTTATAAGGAGAGCCAGACAAGATCACCAATTTTATAAGCGGGAGGAGGTTGCCTCTTAGTATCAAAAATCTTCTTTTGATTAGAAGATGCTAATTCAAGATTTTCATGCAATTTCAGAAATAGGGAAGACATGTGAGAAATTTGATTTGAAACGGTGGGGTTAGATGAAGGAATGGTATGAGTGGGAAACGAAGAGGGATGAAACCCATAATTTTGCTACTGGTATGAACTGAGTTGTTGTATGCAAATTCGGCCATGGGCAACCATGTGATCCAATCATCTTGTAGGTGGGAACAATAACATCGTAAATATTGCTCTAAGCATTGGTTAACTCTTTCAGTTTGCCCATTGGTTTGTGGATGATAAGCGGAAGATAGTTTACGTTGAATACGAAGAGAAGAACACAATGCGTTCCAGAATTTGGAGGTGAACTGGGTTCCTCGGTCTGATATAATTTCATCTGGAAGTCCATGAAGTTTCACTATATTATCGAGGAATACTTTTGAAAGTTCAGATGATGAGGGTAATTTCTTCATGGGGATAAAATGGGACATTTTCGTGAAGCGGTCCACTACTACTAAAATGGTGGTATGATGTTGAGAAGGGGGAAGTTCCACCAAGAAGTCCATAGAAATGGATTGCCAAGGCCTTTCCGGAATCGGGAGATTCAATAATTGACCAAATGGGTGATGATGTTCAGATTTGGATCTTTGGCAGGTTGAACAAGTTTTGACATAGGATTCGATGGTAGTGTCCTGGCGAGGCCACCAATAATATCTCTTGGATAATTCTAGGGTCTTTTTTATTCCAGGATGACCAGCCAGAGGAGAATCATGAATAAATTCGAGTACTTTATTTCTGAATGTGGGAGGAATGTAAATCCTGTCATTGAAATAATAGAGACCATCTTTCTTTGATAACTTGATTGACTTAGGAAGTTCAAGAGCATCTTTACTTAGACCTTTTATGTCATCTATCAGGGACGTTAAGATTCCTATGACTGTATGCGGAGGAGGTTCCAATTCAAGATCTTGGTGAATTCTGGAAAGGGCATCCGCCTTTTTGTTCCTGGATCCGGGTCTAAAAACAATTTGAAAATTAAACCGAGAGAAGAAAAGATTCCATCTTACTTGCCTAGCAGAGAGAGTCTTGTTGGAGTGAAGATATTGAAGGTTTTTGTGGTCAGTATAAACCATTATAGGAGTTTGTGTTCCTTCAAGAAGATGTCTCCAGGTTTCTAAGGCTGCTTTTATACTCAATCATTTTTTTTCTCCTATAGGGTAGTTTTTTTCAGCAGGAGACATTGAACGTGAGAAAAAGGCAACTGGATGAAGAGGATCTTGAGGAGTTTTATGTTGAGAGAGGACAGCTCCGATGGCTGTCTCTGAAGCATCTGTTTCAAGGACATAGAGACATGTGGGGTTTGGAAGTTGAAGAATAGGAGCAGTTGTAAATCTTCTTTTTAATTAATCGAAGGCATTTTGAGCCTTTTCATTCCAAGTGAAAGGATGTTTTTTGCTGTTAAGTAGATTAAGTGAATGAGCTACGTCGGAGTAATTTTTAATACATTTTCTGTAGAAGTTGGCAAACCCCAGAAAACGTTGTAATTCTTTTACATTAGAAGGAATGGGCCAGTTGAGGATACAGTTGATTTTGGAACTATCCATGCTTATCGAATGAGGTGTAATAACATATCCTAAAAAGGTTATTTCATTAACGTTGAAAAGACATTTTTCTGGTTTAGCGTATAATTTATGAGTTCTAAGTCTGGATAACACCCATCTCACGTGTTTTTTGTGTTCTTCAGGAGTGTTAGAATATATAAGAATGTCATCTAAATAAATGATAACACAAACATCTAGAAGATCCCTGAAGATGTCATTTATAAAGTGTTGAAAGGTTGCGGGGGCATTGCAGAGGCCGAAAGGCATCACAAGATACTCGTAGAGGCCATATCTTGTTCGGAAAGCAGTTTTCCATTCATCGTTAGCCTTGATTCTAATAAGGTTATATGCCCCACGGAGGTCAAGCTTGGTGTAGATAGTAGCTGTTTTTAACCGTTCAATCAATTCATTTATCAGGGGAAGAGGGCAACGATTTTTAACTGCTATTTTGTTTAGAGCTCTGTAATCTATGATGGGACGTATAGTCTGGTCTTTATTTCTCACAAAAAACATACTGGAAGCAGCAGGTGAGCTGGAAGGTCTAATGAACCCTTTACGGAGGTTTTCATCCAAGTATTCCTTGAGGATTTTTAATTCTGATTCGGAGAGAGGATAGATGTGCCCAAAAGGGATGGGGGCACCAGGTATGAGGTCTATGGGACAATCGTAGGGACGATGAGGTGGGAGTGTTTCAGCTTCCTTTTTACTGAATACATCTGAGAACTCAGAATAACAGGAAGGTATAATTGGTTCTTCAATAACCTGAAAGATTGGAATATGTTGTAAGCATGTTTCTTTACAATAAGCAGAGCTAAAGGTGAGAGAGAAGGGAGACCAAGTAATTTGTGGGTTGTGGTTCCTTAACCAGTTGATCCCTAGTATGACCGGATAAAGAGGTGATGAGATAACATTGAATATAAGATACTCAGTATGAGTATGATTAGTGGTTACTCTTACAGGAATGGTTTCATTTAGTATAGGGCCCCAGGATATGAGGGAGCCATCAATCACTCTGACAGAAACAGAAGTGCTTTTGCGAACACAAGGAATTTTATTTTTTGTTACAAAGGATGAATCGATGAACACCCCGTTTGCACCAGAATCAATAATGGCTTCAGTCATAATTCTTTCTTTGTCCCACTGTAATATGAGAGAAATAGAGGAGAATTGAGTGGTTGATTTGGAGGGAAGTGCACTTAGTATAGAAGTGGTATAAGCATGCTTACCGCCTTTTGGCCTTTTCAATAAGGGGCACTCTGGGATCAAATGATCTTGCGAGGCACAATACATGCAGAGGTTTAGTAGTCGTCTTCTGGTTTTCTCTTCTAGAGTGAGAGGACTTCTTATTACCCCTATTCCCATAGGTTCAGTTTGTAATTATGGTTTTTCAGTTGTTTTTGAAGGACTGAATGGTTTTTTCCATAATGAACTCAAGAGAGCTTTTTCGGCCTTTCTTTCTCTAAGTCTTCTGTCAATGCTGATTGATAGTTGAATCAGCGCATTTAATGTAGTAGGGAGTTCAGTTCTAGAAAGTTCATCCTTTACTGCTTCGGATAACCTAATTCGAAACTGGTTGCGCAGGGTTATGTCATTCCATTGAGTTTCTATTACCCATCTTTTAAATTCAGCAATGTAGTCTTCGACGGGTCTATGTTTTTGATGTAAGGTTCTAATGGTTAAATCAGCTGTAGATTGTTTGTTGGGATCTTCGTAAAGAAGAGACATGGCTTCAAAAAATTCATCCAATGAGTCTAAGATAGGGTCGTCATTTTCCAAGAAAGAATGAGCCCAGGCCATAGGTTCACCTCTTAGAAAGGAGATAACTGAACAAACCTTAGATCTTTCAGTGGGATAAGATCAAGGTTTTAAAGCAATTAATAATTTGCAGGAATTAAGAAACTCCCTGTATTTGGATCGATCTCCAGAAAACTTTTCGGGATTACAGACAGCAGGGTCGCTAGCTGAGTGCATAACAGTATGAGGAGTATGTGTTTGTAAGTCTCTGACATAAGTAAGAATCCGTTCATTTGTAACCTGTAGGTCTTGCATGCCTTGGGCAAGTGTATCGACTCTTTGATTCAGCATAGTAAATTTAGAATCAAAATCTGCTGGATCCATTACAAAGGCTGGATTATTCTGTAATGCTTACATATATTGATATGCAGAGGCGGCTCTAGACTTTATGAGGCCTTAGGCGAAACGCAAACATGAGGCCCCACTAACAAAAAAGTGTCACATATACACATTGATGCACTGTCTACCTGTGTATGTGCCTGAGAGTGTGTCTGACAGAGAGTGTCCTTGTGTGTGCAAATGTATGTCTCTGTGAGCATGTTTGCGTTTTTGTCTGAGACCCTATGTGTATTGTGTATGGGGTAGCTGATGGTGAGAGGGAGCGGGGGGTGTGATGGTGAGAGGGAGTGGGGGGGTGTGATGGTGAGAGGGAGCGGGGGGGTGTGATGGTGAGAGGGAGCGGGGGGGTGTGATGGTGAGAGGGAGCGGGGGGGTGTGATGGTGAGAGGGAGCGGGGGGTGTGATGGTGAGAGGGAGCGGGGGGTGTGATGTGAGAGGGAGCGGGGAGTGTGATGGTGAGAGGGAGCGGGGGGTGTGATGGTGAAAGGGAGCAGGGGGTTGATGGTAATGTGAGAGGGAGCGGGGGGTGATGGTAATGTGAGAGGGAGCGGGGGGTGATGGTAATGTGAGAGGGAGCGGGGGGTGATGGTAATGTGAGAGGGAGCGGGGGGTGATGGTAATGTGAGAGGGAGCGGGGGGTGATGGGGTAATGTGAGAGGGAGCGGGGGGTGATGGTAATGTGAGAGGGAGCGGGGGTGATGGTAATGTGAGAGGGAGCGGGGGTGATGGTAATGTGAGAGGGAGAGGGGGTAATGTGAGAGTGGGTAATGTGAGAGTGAGAGGTGGTAATGTGAGAGTGAGAGGGGGTAATGTGAGAGTGAGAGGGGGTAATGTGAGAGTGAGAGGGGGGTAATGTGAGAGGGGGTAATGTGAGAGTGAGAGGGGGGTAATGTGAGAGTGAGAGGGGGGTAATGTGAGAGTGAGAGGGGGGTAATGTGAGAGTGAGAGGGGGGTAATGTGAGAGTGAGAGGGGGTAATGTGAGAGTGAGAGGGGGTAATGTGAGAGTGAGAGGGGGTAATGTGAGAGTGAGAGGGGGGTAATGTGAGAGTGGGGGGCTAATGTGAGAGTGGGGGGGCTAATGTGAGAGTGGGGGGGCTAATGTGAGAGTGGGGGGGCTAATGTGAGAGTGAGTAATGTGAGAGTGAGAGGGGGTAATGTGAGAAGGAGGGGGTGATGGTGAGTGAGGGAGGCTGAGGGTGGTGACGGAGGGTTATGCTGAGGGTGGTGATGCTGAGGGTGGTGAGGGGCGATTCTGAGGGTGGTGAGGGGCGATGCTGAGGGTGGTGAGGGGCGATGCTGAGGGTGGTGAGGGGCGATGCTGAGGGTGGTGAGGGGTGATGCTGAGGGTGGTGAGGGGTGATGCTGAGGGTGGTGAGGCTGAGGGGGGTGATGCTGAGGGGGGTGGGGGGTGAGGCTGAGGGGGGTGATGTTGAGGGTGGTGGTGGGTGGTGAAGCTGAGGAGGTGAGGGGTGATGCTGAGGGTGGTGGGAGGTGAGGCTGAGGGTGGTGGGGGGTTATGGGGGATGGTGAGGCTGAGGGTGAAGGGGTAATGGTGAGGGTGGTGGGGGTGAGGCTGAGGGTGGGGAAGGGTGAAGCTGAGGGTGGTGGGGGGTGATGGTGACTGTGGTGGTGGGTGTAGCTGAGGGTGGTGGGGTGAGGCTGAGGGTGGTGGGGGGTGATGGTGGGGAGGGGTGATGGTGAGGATGGTGAGGGGTGATGGTGGTGGGTGGTGAAGCTGAGGGTGGTGATGGTGATGGTGGGTGATGGTGGTGGGGGTGAGGATGAGGGTGGTGGGGGGGTGATGGTGACGGTGGTGGGGGGGTGAAGCTGAGGGTGGTGGGGGTGAGGGTGGTGAGGGGTGATAGTGGGGAGGGGTGATGGTGAGGGTGGTGGGGGGTGATGGTGGTGAGGCTGAGGGTGGTGATGGTGGGTGGTGGTGGGGGGTGAGGCTGAGGGTGGTGGGGGTGATGGTGGTGGGGGGTGAGGCTGAGGGTGCTGGGGGTGATGGTGGTAGTGGGGGTGAGGCTGAGGGTGGTGGGGGTGATGGTGGGTGAAGCTGAGGGTGGTGGGGGTGATGGTGGTGGTGGTGGGGAGTGAGGCTGAGGGTGGTGGGGGGTGATGGTGGTGGTGGGGGGTGAGGCTGAGGGTGGTGGGGGTGATGGTGGTGGGGGGTGAAGCTGAGGGTGGTGGGGGGTGATGGTTGTGGTGGGGGGTGAGGCTGAGGGTGGTGGGGGTGATGGTGGTGGGGGTGAGGCTGAGGGTGGTGGGGGTGATGGTGGTGGGGGTGAGGCTGAGGGTGGTGGGGGTGATGGTGGTGGGGATTGAAGCTGAGGGTGGTGGGGGGTGATGGTGGTGGTGGGGGGTGAGGCTGAGGGTGGTGGGAGTGATGGTGGTGGGGGGTGAAGCTGAGGGTGGTGGGGGCGATGGTGGTGGTGGAGAGTGAGGCTGAGGGTGGTGGGGGGTGATGGTGGTGGGGTGAGGCTGAGGGTGGTGGGGGTGATGGTGGTGGGGGGTGATGGTGGTGGTGGGGGGTGAGGCTGAGGGTGGTGATGGTGGTAGTGGGGGTGAGGCTGAGGGTGGTGGGGGTGATGGTGGGTGAGGCTGAGGGTGGTGGGTGGTGAAGCTGGGGGGTGAGCCTGAGTGTGTTGGGGGGTGATGGGGAGGGAGAGCCTACCTTTCCCTGGTGGTCCAGTGGGCTCCCTGGTGGTCCGGTGGCCACTGCTCACGGTCTGCAGCTCCTCAGAGCTGCAGACCGTGTAATCTCGCGAGATTTCAGAGCGTTGCCGTGGTAACCCGCGGCAACGCTCTGATTGGCCAATTCTCGCGAGTCACATGGTCTGCAGCTCTGCACACTGCGGAGCTGCAGACCAGTGTCTGCGATGGTGGCCGGGCAGCCAGGAGGGGCCTCGCACCCGGCGGCATACCGGGCAAGCCGCCGGGCCCCCTCCTGGTGTCAGGTCCTCGGTCAGTGACCGAGGACCTGACACACTCTGCCAACAGGCGGTTTAGGCGGCCGCGAGGCCCCGCAAGCGCGAGGCCTTAGGCGGCCGCCTAAACCGCCTAATTAGAGAGCCGCCTCTGTTGATATGGAGCACAACTGCAGATCTCTTAGGACTTAGATTGCTGACTAGGATACTTAGAGAATAAAATAGGAACTGTGTATTCAATTATGGATAATACAGGTACTGTATCCTTAATTACTTGCTGTTTGTTTAAACGGAGTAAGCAGCTTCTGACATACATGCAATATAGCACATTGGAGTTTGCAAGTTTTATGGAAACGGAGGAAATTAGAAATGAAGTTGAAGCAGGAGTGATTCGTTTTGGAGTTAGAGATAGCAGGCCTGAGAGCAGGCTGTAGCATGAATGCTTAGCGGACTTGAGAGCAGGTAAGCTCCTATTACGGATATAGCAATTGACTTAGCTTCCAAGGCTGAAAAATCAGGTTCCCGGAGTTCTCCTCCGGGGAGGGAAGTTTCTCAAACAGGATGAGGAAGGTCTAGATACTAGCCGTGGTCGAGGATAGGAGAAGGAGGGTATGTAGATTTCCAGTCCGGTTCGGTTCACAAGTAGAGGTTGAAGAAAATCTTTAGCCGGTTTGATATCGCGGTAACGCTGTTCAATAATCCAGCGTCTTGTATCTGGGGCGGTCGCATTATGTAGCGTGGGGAGACCGCGTCAGAGAAGGGGGGTGGCTAAGCTCCGTCAACCCGGAAGAGACAAGGAATTACCGGTAGTTAAGGCATGACACCTACACAACTATGGGTCCTCTGCACACACTAGATCCCCTAGATACATTCTGGATCCTCTATACACACACACTAGATCCCATATACTCATTCTGGATTCTCTACACACACTACACACCAAACACACAATAGATATCCTATAGACACACACTGCACCACCTAAACACAATAGATCACCTGTATGCAAACACACACTACATTCCCTAAACATACACTCTATCACCAAAACACACATACTCTATAACCCCTATGCACACACTTGCTACATCCCCCATACACACTATGCCCCCTAGAGACACACAGTCTCTAGAGCGCCAAGCCACACAAAACACTATACCACAATCAGTCCTTTTTCCTCACACATGCAATCCCAGAAGCAGCCTCCAAGCAGCTCTATTGTCCGCAAGTATTCCACTTACGAAGACACCAGAGAAAAGTCACAAGTAAACACAGAACAAGTATGCCATTAAATTTGCTTGTGCTGCACCGAACAAATACAGGGCCTTCTCATGGGAGAGCTCTTTAGCAGGGCTCTGCATATGGTCTGCCCTAGAAGAGAATTGCACCAACATGCTCACTTTAAGAGGGGTAGTGCTTCTTAATGGTGATGGAAAAACAACCCCCTCTCTGGCCCTGTACCCTTCTCAGTAGTCCACTGATTTTTTTTTCCCAGTCCAGCCCTGCTTCCAACAATGTTTCCTCCTCATCATCAACTGCAATGCACAAACATCTATTGCTGCTCATAGGTTGCTATTGTCTCTTAGGTTTCTCCTGGGTTTCCCAAAATATAATGCTGCCTTCTCCTCTCTACAGACCTTAGGCATTATTCACTCCAGATTACTATATACAAAAAAAAAAACAAGTTAAATATGGCGCTAACAATTATTCCGAATGAACAATATTATGATAAAAGCAGCACCTACCAAGTACAAGAAGTCAACATACACTATATCAAACAATACATACAAAAAAGGTGCGCTATAGCTTTACAAATGGTGTATATATCAGAAAAATATTACAAATGCAATATATACCAACAGTGATTGTCGCAATATTATTCAGGTGCACGTTTTTTGTTTTTTTTAAAGTGCATAGTGTAACAAAGTGCACAGCTATAACCAAAGTGCAATTGCAAACAAAGTTCAAAAACAGTATAATACGTGATATAAAATCACAACCACATGTAATTGCACCTGAATAATATTGTGATAATCTCACTGTTGGTATATATCACATTTATAATATTTTTTCTGATATATACACCATTTTTAAAGCTATAGCGCACCTTTTTTTATGTATTATTCACTCCAAACCTGCCTGACAACTTACGATATATTTTCCTTCTTGTTTCTCCCATTTGCCTTTTTGGATTAACAATATTTAAATCCACTGTCAGCACGGTCACCCTTGCACCCAGGGCCACCATCAGAAATTGTGGGGCACCCGGGTGCCCGCCTCCAAGCCCCCCTCCAAATCCCGCACACAGGAATATACACACACAGACACAAAAGGACACAGACACACACACAGGAAGATACACACATACTAACAGACGCAAATACTGAAACAGACATACACACATATAGACACATACACAGATACAGATACACACACACACATACTGACATACAGACACACACACTGATGTACATACATACTCACATACTGACACACATACTGACAAACGGACATACATACACATAAATACATACTAAAATACATACAAAATGGCATACATACACATACATACTGATATACATACATACACACACACACACACACACACAGATACATACAGACATACTGACATACACACACACAGACATACAGGCATACTGACATACATACACACATACATACTGACACACACACACACATATATATATATATATATATATATACTGACATACACACACACACACAGAAATCCACAGACATACATGCATACTGACATACATACACACATACAGACATATATACATACTGACATACACAAAGACATACATACTGACATACACACATACATACAGACATACACACATGCATACTGACATACACAGACATACATGCATACTGACATACATACACACATACATACTGACACACACACATACAGCA
The DNA here is from genome assembly GCF_036172605.1 of Pelobates fuscus. Lineage (NCBI taxonomy): Eukaryota > Metazoa > Chordata > Amphibia > Anura > Pelobatidae > Pelobates > Pelobates fuscus. Next base: position 120,437,446 of record NC_086325.1, read on the forward strand.
ATTGTGGGGCCCCTAATATAGCTCAAGGTCTGGGCCCCCGGGTGCCCGCCTCCAAATCCCGGCCACAGGACACACATACTAACAGACACAAATACTGAAACAGACATACACACATATAGACACAGATACAGATACACACACACACATACTGACATACAGACACACACACTGACGTACATACATACTCACATACTGACACACACACATACATACAGACATACATACATACTGACAAACTGACATACATACACATAAATACATACTGACATACATACATAATGGCATACATACTGATATACATACATACACACACACACACACACATATACATACAGAGATACTGACATACACACACACAGACATACATGCATACTGACATACATAATGATAGATATATATACATACACACATACATACTGGCATACATACTGATAGATATATACATACACACATACATACTGACATTAACACACACACAAACATACAGACATATATACATACTGACATACACACATACAGATAGATAGACACATACACACATACTGACATACACACACACAGCCATACATGCATCCTGACATACATACATACACACATACACATCCACACTGACATATACACACACAGATACATACATACTGACATACACACACAGACATACATGCATACTGACATACAGATACACACACACATACATACATACATACTTGCAGACACATACACAGACATACATACTGACAAACAGACATATATACATACTGACATACACACACACATACAGATAGACACATACATACAGACATACACGCATACTGACATACATACACACATACATACTGACACACACACAGACATATATACATGCTAACATACACACATACATACATACAGACATATATACATACTGACATACACACACACACACAGATAGACCCATACATACATACACACATACATACAGACATACATGCATACTGACATATATCCACACATACATACTGACACACACACAGGCATATATACATACTGACATACACACAGACATACATACTGACACACACACCGACATATATACATACTGACATACACACAGACATACATACTGACACACACCGACATATATACATACTGACATACATACAGACATACATATATATACTGACATACACACACACATACAGATAGACACATACACACATACATACAGACATACACACATACATCCACAGACATACATGCATACTGACATACATACACACATATATACATACTGACATACATACACAGACATACATGTATACTGACATACATACACACATACAGACATATATACATACTGACATACACACTGACATACATACACACATACAGACATATATACATACTGACATACACACTGACATACACACATACATACTGACATACTTGCAGACACATACATATACACACACACTTCATTTAACAGCCACCCTCCTCTTACCTTTAAGTTGCAGGAGGGTGGCTGGGGATGATGGGAGTGGATGCCTCTGGTGTTCTCCACTCTCCCTCTTTTCCGCTCTCCCCACGGGCGGAGTAAGCTGGGAGGAAGTGACGGATGCACCCCGGAAGATATAGGGCCCATCGGTGCAGATGGCAAAACTGCCGCTCCATGTGGGTCCCGGATGGTTGTCATCTCCTGATGGCGGCCCTGCCTGCACCCCACAAAATGAGTATTCCATAAAGATAAAATCTATATGAAATACTAATATTGACTAGGTTGGAATTCCCCTGAAATTCCAACCCAGTCAAAAGATAAACTGAGACAAAATAGGGACTATTTTGTTTCAGTATATTTCCTAATCCTGACACTTCTAGATATTAAATAGAGAACACATTGGTATACACTGAACCATAATTATTTTGAATACATTTACAATTTTAAACATGACAATGCATTAATTTACAAACAGTTTACGCATTGCTCTTACCTTTTGGAAGATCTACCAGTTTAATACAGGACGCACGTCTTTAACCCCTTAAGGACACATGACATGTCTGACACGTCATGATTCCATTTTATTCCAGAAGTTTGGTCCTTAAGGGGTTAAAGGGAAACTCCAGTGCCAGGAAAACAATCCGTTTTCCTGGCACTGGATGGTCCCTCTCCCTCCCACCCCCCAATCCCCAGTTGCTGAAGGGGTGAAAACCCCTTCAGTGACTTACCAGAGGCAGCGACAGGTCCCACGTCGCTGCTTCCTCCTCCCCGCCGCTCCTCCTTCTGCTTACGTCGGCTGGTGGGCGAGACTGATCTCGCCCGCCGGCCGAGGAGACCTAATGCGCATGCGCGGCAATGCCGCGCATGCGCATTAGCGCACCCCATAGGAAAGCATTGAAAATGAATTTCAATGCTTCCCTATGGGGAATAGAGCGGCGCTGGAGGTCCTCACACAGCGTGAGGACGTCCAGCGACGCTCTAGCACAGATAATCTGTGCTAGGGACCAGGAAGTTCCCTCTAGTGGCTGTCTAGTAGACAGCCACTAGGGGAGGACTTAACCCTGCAAGGTAATTATTGCAGTTTAAAAAAAACTGCAATAATTACACTTGCAGGGTTAAGGGTAGTGGGAGTTGGCACCCAGACCACTCCAATGAGCAGAAGTGGTCTGGGTGCCTGGAGTGTCCCTTTAACCATGGCATATTCTGTGGAATAGATGGGACTTGCCGTTATTAAAAATGTCAAGTGGATGGATAAAATGTTGAAATGACACCATAATTCGTATTAATACGTACAAGCAAACTGTAAGGTGACTGCGGGTGCTTTAAGCATGGTCCCTGATCTCAAGGATTCACTTTAACATATGGACATTCTCCTCAGGCAGGTTATCATTGTCATGCCTGTGCTCCACAATATTAAGAGATGGTAGTGTCAATAAATGTCATAGCCATGCGGCGTCCAGTGTTAAAACTTCTAACCATGCAAGGCAAGCATCAACAAAGGATGCAAGGTTGCATCAAAATAAGACGCAAACTCATCAAAACTTATACAAGCTCACTTTAAAAAGGAACGCAGACTTCCATTAGAACGAGGAGCAACAAGTGCGAATTAGGTTCATGATGCGAGGATGATGTTGGACACATACATGACAGTAACAATACACATCAGCCCCAATATATAGTAAAAAAACACAGAAAAACAAGTTACCTGCGCTCTCTCCTTAATCCCTATGTTACCTCCAATGGCCATGAGAGGATAAGCCCACCTGCCAACGTCAAGGCAGACCTCCCCAAATGGGTCCTAACTCTAACCATTCACCTTGCTTCCTTGTGCTTCTGGCAAAAATCTCTTATGAGACAGAAAGGGGTATTTTTTATACACCCCCCTATATATTAGGGGTGATAGGAGTGAGGGCAAGACTTATCTTTCTGCATTTGTATCCATTTTTTGTATCACTCAGCCTTGTTACAATGCAGCCGCCCATCCCATGTGTTCCCTATTAAGGGTTAATAATATATAGGGGTGTATATAAAAAAATACCCCTTTCGGTCTCATTAGAGATTTTCGCCAGAAGCTTAAGGAAGCAAGGTGAATGGTTAGAGTTAGGACCCACCTGGGGGGGTCTGCCTTGACGTTGGCAGGTGGCCTATCCTCTCATGGCCATTGGAGGTAACTAAAAAAACTCCATTTGTTTAACCCCTTAAGGACAGACGACGGATATATTCCGTCATGATTCCCTTTTATTCCAGAAGTTGTGTCATTAAGGGGTTAAAAATACATTGGGATTAAGGAGAGAGCAGGTAACTTGTTTTTCTTTGGTTTTGACAGTAACAATAGTTTTGGTGAAAAAACGGATACGTGTAGAGAGGGTTACAAAAGAACAAAAGGTTTACTACAAATAATATAATTAAATATTGCATAGATTCGATAGGGCTCAGAGTTCCTGGAGCCACACCTCTTTATAGGGCCCTCCTGAGTACAACAGTGCAACAGATGGCACCTAGCACTTTGAGTGTGCCATGTGATAGAAGTCAACCCTGACACTCCACAAAAATATTAGGGAAATAAACATAATCCTTGATTGTGGACAAAATGACCATTACCCCTTGGTTAAGGCACCTGGAAAAAAGAAGATTGACTAATTTCAACAATAGTTACTACCTGAAATCAGTGCTTACCAAAATAGTGTAATCCAGCTTAAACCACCAGCCCAGGAACTGAGTGGTAGGGATGTGCACGGGAAAAAATTTGGTTCGGTTCGGCATTCTGAAATTCGGGACTTCGGCACTTCGGAACTTCAGCATTTCGGTTTGGCCCTTCGACATAGACATGCCCCTACACATACCACAAGTAGGGGCATGTCTATTAAACAGTGAGCAGCCTGTGGTTGCTCACTGTTTAAAAACAAAAAATGGGGCCCCCCTCCCGAGCCCCCACCCATGCTGCGAGTGGGGGCTTTTCAACTCGAGTGGCAGGTGGGTGCCCTCAAATTACTTAAAGGGGGGGACCTATCCCCCTCCCACTGGCTCCCACCCCTGAGCGGCGGGTGGGGGCCCTAAAGTAAAATAAAAGTGGGGGGGACCTATTGTCCTCCCCCCTAGCACCCACCCCTGAGCGGTGGGTGGGGACCCTAAAGTAAAATAAAAGGGGGGGACTTATTGTTCTCCTCCCCCGCCCCCACCCCTGAGCGGAGGGTGGAGGCCCTAAATTACTTGAAAGGGTGGGGACCTAAATAACAATAAGGGGGGACTTACCATTTGATGTCTTCTCTTTTCTAAAATCTTCTTTTTTCAGCCCCATAAAAGGCCAAATAAAAATCCATAATGACCGTTGCAATTACAAAAAAACAAAACAAAACCAGAGCACAAAAAATGATAATCCATCTTCACCCATGGAGGGCTCCACATAGACTGAGCTCTGCAGGGCGGGGCAAGGCTTATAAAGCCTTGCCCCGCCCTGCAATTAGGATAAGAACACTCTGCTTGGTTGGTTTAAGCCAATCAGAGTGCTCTGTGTCATTTTACACAGTGTAGGAAAATTCCAAAGAACTTTCCCACGCTGTGTAAAATGACTCATAATACTCTGATTGGATAGCTTGAAATCCCTCCAATCAGAGTGCTCTGTGTCATTTTACACAGCATGGGAAAGTTCTTTGGAATTTTCCCACGCTATGTAATTTGACTCATAACTCTCTGATTGGTTACTTTCAATCCACCAATCAGAGTGTTGTTATGAGTCAAATTACACAGCGTGGGAAAATTCCAAAGAACTTTCCCATGCTGTGTAAAATGACACTGAGCACACTTATTGGCTGGATTTCAAGCTAACCAACCAGAATACTCTGAGCCTAATTGCAAGGTGGTGCAAGGCTTTATAAGCCTTCCCCCGCCCTGCAGAACTCAGTCTGCACAGAGCCCTCCGTGGGTGAAGATGGATTATTATTTTTTTACGCTCTGTTTTTCTTTTCTTTTTTGATAATTGCGACGGTCATTGTGGATTTTTATTTGGCCTTTTTTGGGGGCTGAAAAAAGAAGATTCTAGAAAAAAGAAGACATCAAATGGTAATTTTTTTTTTCTTTTTTACAGGTACTTAGTTAATGGTCCCCCTCATTATTTTTAGGGTGAGGTAGGTAGGTAGGGGTTCATTTTTAGGGGGAGGGTGGTGACTAGGGGTTTAGGGACCCCTAGTCACCTGGGGGGGTTAATAACAGAGAAAGGGGGGGCGGAGCCTGGCTAGCGAGCGAGCAAGACGTGCTCAGCTCGAGCTCCCGCTGAACGGGACATTAAACGCTGCAAATCAGGGCGCACATACCGGGAAAATCCACCAACGGGGGCTCAATAGATGGAGGAACCCAGTAGGCGCCCGCAGATACCGGTCTCATTTCCCGGAGTGCCCGGGACCCGAAACGGCGGAACGAGGCAAGTGAGAGAAGGGGAGTTGGGAAGGCGGCCGCTTCCCGCTCAACACTCCGAGCCACAAGCACGCACGGAACATCCCCTCCCCCCCCCCTTTGGACCGGTGGGGGACATCCCGGTCCCCGCCAAACAGACCCAACCCGGTCACTGGCCTACTATGGCAAACGAAGGTTCAAGTAGACGGACCAGAGGGGAAGGCCTTGAAAATGGCGGTCAAAAGCGAGGACTGCACACGTGACATGCAGCAGCAGCATGCATCACATCACCCCACTTCTAAAGCGAGAGACTCTTTGGACATCATTTTTGAGAAGTTTTGGGCCCAGCTAATGGCCTATATACGACCAGATACAGTTATACCACTCCCTAACCCAACTAAAAGGCAAACCAGCAGCCCTGGGAGGACTGGGAAACCTCTGAGGGGCGCAAAAAAACGCCAATCCATAGAAACCCAAGTGAAGCGCCTGCCTTCGACAGAGGGCAATGAGGGGACCAACCCGCAGGTACCAGCCACACAAACGGAGGGCTGCTGAACCCACACGATGGCCCATGCCAGATACACGAGAGGCCCGCCGCACCCGATCGTCGGGAAAGACCCTGGACCCAAGTGGACCCCAGGCTCGTGGCCTGAAGGTACCAGCCCTCACACTGATCCAGGGCCGAGGAAGTGCCAGGCCTACGAAGGGCTGCATAGCTGAACAGCTAAGCCTCTTCAACTGCTCCTACACCCAGCTGCGCATAGGGATCGGATGATTGACTTGCAGGAGAGACGCGGCTGACTTGGCCTTATACACAGTGGGACTGTAATGCTCAAACCATACCTGGACTCTCCTAAACACTCTTGCTCTATACGTAACGTTTACCTTTTTGTTTACTACTGTTGCCAGGGTTTTAAAATTTGCCGTATTATGCATTATTTTACAGTAATATGCAGCTGACAACACTGTTAAGCATCAGATATTTCTCATCATTTCCTTTGCTGATGATATAGGCAAATGATATAAGCGACTGATATATACCTCGTTATAAGGATAGGCTTACTGAGTACACATATTACAGCTCTTAAAGCGACTACAGCAACGAGCCAGCTGGAATGTACCTACATATTGAGACTTAATTACTTTTCCTAACTAGTCTAGCAACGACAAGCGCAGATGGTTTTTCGTTTTTCATTTGTTTAATTCATTTAACTCTTGGTGATACAATCGTTTAGTTAAAACTATCTTTATAACTGTTACTTTATGCGTGCTATTAACCTATTGAAAAGCTTGCTTAATATAAAATGAGGCTGTCATTCGAAGGAGATGTACTACTGTGTTAAAGCGATCCCACTCTGTACAAATACTGTGCATCCCTTCTTCTTTATTCTGTACCCCATTTAACTCCTGCCTCAATAAAAGAAAGATTGACAAAAAAAAAAAAAAATAACAGAGAAAGAAAGAGGGCGTATATCGCGCCTATTAGTTTATATATGCAAATAATACATACATGTATCCTTGGATATTCCAATTAATCGTAACCTCAAAAAAGAAATTAAGATAAAAAAATAATAGTGCAATACAGTAAATTTTATCTTAAAAGTAGGTAGTTAATAACTATGTACAGTCCACTCACATGGAGATGAGCTATAACAGAGCTCTGCTGTGAAGCGCTTGGACGGTACAATCCCCGTCTTTGGATTTGCAGTAGTTGCCACAGATGTTCTCAGGGTGCAATGTGCGTAGTTGATATAAAAGAAAGATAGCAGCAATATGGTGAAGTAAGTACCAATAATATAATAGATAATAAATAGTATTGTATGACCTGCTCATGTGACGTGCTCTAGTGTAAACAGCTTAGGTGGTATAATCCCCACCAAGGATATACAGGATACCAGGAAAAAATAGTAGATATAAAAAGTAACGTTAAAAGTATACTTTAATATAAACAAACAAAATGATAGATGATAAAATATAAAATATAGTCCCACTTTATATTTTATATTTTATCATCTATCATTTCTTTTATATCAACTACGCACATTGCACCCTGAGAACATCTGTGGCAACTACTGCAAATCCAAAGACGGGGATTGTACCGTCCAAGCGCTTCACAGCAGAGCTCTGTTATAGCTCATCTCCATGTGAGTGGACTGTACATAGTTATTAACTACCTACTTTTAAGATAAAATTTACTGTATTGCACTAGTATTTTTTTATCTTAATTTCTTTTTTGAGGTTACGATTAATTGGAATATCCAAGGATACATGTATGTATTATTTGCATATATAAACTAATAGGCGCGGTATACGCCCTCTTTCTTTCTCTGTTATTCACTCACAAGGTTGAGGGATTCCTTGTTCTGTATACTGCTGCCTGATCACTAGTGAGCGCCTATTATTTTTTCTCTTTCCACCTGGGGGGGTTACATTTTTATTTAGGGCCCCCACCCGCCACTCAGGGGTGGGGGCAAGGGGAGAGGACAATCGGTCCTTCCCCCCTTATTGGTATTTAGGGCCACCGCTCAGGGGTAGGGGCCAGGGGGGAGGACATTAGGTCCCCCCTTATTCTAATTTAGGGCCCCCACCCACCGCTCAGGGGTGGGGGCCAGGGGGGAGGACATTAGGTCCCCCCATTATTGGTATATAGGGCCCCCACCCACCACTCAGTAGTGGGTCCAGGGGGAGGACATTAGGTCCCCCCCTTATTCTAATTTAGGGCCCCCACTCACTGCTCAGGGGTGGGGATCAGGGGGAGGACATTAGGTCCCCCCTTTTAGGTATATAGTTCCCCCACCTGCCGCTCAGTGGTGGGGGCAAGGGGGGAGGACATTAAGTACCTCCCCTTATTTTAATTAAGGGCCCCAACCCACTGCTCAGTGGTGGGGGCCTGGGGGAGGACAAAAGGGCCCCCCCATTGGTATTTAGGGCCCCCACCCGCCGCTCAGGGGTGGGGGCTGGGAGGGAGTACAATTGGTCCCGTCCCCATTATTTTACTTTAGGGCCCCCACCTGCCGCTCAGGGGTGGGGGCCGGGGGGGAGGATAATAGTTGTCCCCCCCTTATTCTAATTTAGGGTCCCCACACACTGCTCAGGGGTGGGGGCCAGGGAGGACAATAGGTCCCCCCCATTATTGGTATATAGTGCCCCCACCCAGGGGTGTATCCTGGTTTTGTGCTGCCCTAGGCATATGACGTCATATTCCGGCTCCCAGCGTCACTCTGCGGCGCGCGAGGGAGCTGAGCAGACAGCTCAGAGGAAGTGCTCCCTCGCCAGCCGCCCGCCCAGCAACCAGCCCAGCAGCCACCAGCCCAGGATGTCTGTTAGCCGCAAGGCTAACAAGGCATTTGCCCTGGGCGTTTGGGGGCGGCTTTTTTTGCCGCCCCCTGGAAAATGCCGCCCAAGGCAAATGCCTTGTTTGCCTCGCGGCAAATACGCCCCTGCCCCCACCCACCACTCAGCCACCGCTCAGGGATGGGGGCCAAGGAGGAGGACATTACATCCCCCCCTTATTCTAATTTAGGGCCGCTTAGGGGTGGGGGCCAGGGGTGAGGACAATGGGTACCCCCCCATTATTTTACTTTAGGACCCCCACCCGCCGCTCACTGTTTACTAGACATGCCCCTACTTACGGTATAGCGAGTAGGGGCATAAATTACTAATACTAAGTAATCTTTACTTAGTATTAGTAAGTTTGGCTGAAAGACCAATTTAGGTCTTTCAGCCTTTTAGTAGATAGCTCCCTAATACCATGGGAATTAGGGAGTTATCTACTTATTCATTCCTGTCATTCCATTGACAGGCGTAGTAACTTACATTTTATATGAATGTATGTTACTTGATTGTTGTAAGTGTTGCAACTTCTGGACTTCGGCAATTCAGCTATTTGGACATTCGGAAGTATCCGAATGTCCGAATGGCCCGAAATTCGTCCGAATTCACATTCGGACTGAAACGAATTGCACGTGTCTACTGAGTGGCCCCTTTCAGCCTGGGGTTCCAGATCTCATCTTATGTGTTGGTTTAAACCAAGGATGGCCTCATGAGAAAGCCTAAAACACTGGACAATTTGTTCATCATTGAGTGTCTGCAAGACAGCCCTTTGCAGGGATGCCCTGGGGACTCTTACCCAATTTTCATTAGCCTGCATGCGTCCCTGATGCCGTGCTCTCCTACGGTGCCTCTGTTCTGCATAATGTATGAGCAGATGCATAATGGCTTGCTACACATTTACTCCAAATAGGTCTATGCTAATAACTGGCTGTAGAAAGATGTTGGCCTGGCATTTCCCTGCCTTTTATATCGCTTTGATTTGCTTAAACATGCAGAAACTCATTTTATGGTAATTGGAAAATTAATATATTATTGGCACATATAGATCTTTAAATTAGTAATTTACTAGCAAAAAGCAAGTTAATTATATTTTGCAACTGCACATGTTAACTGATCCATTTGGCCAAATTTTGGACTTTGATACGTTTGGTTGGATCAAATGAATTCCATCTGTAATTAGGTTTAGTAAATATGAGAATTGCCAATCTAATTGGAATCATCAAATTTTGTCTGTTCATACAAAATCTAGTATTTAGTGAAAAACCCTGATATTGTTTGCCCAGTGTGAGTAGGACCATCCACACAGAGATATCATTAATTTTCACTTGCACCCAAGCCAACAGTTGCCATCCCTCTTCTGTTATGAGTGATAGACACTTGGCAGCAAAGTGCCTTCTGATTACCTCTGCTGCTCTAAACCTCAAAGTGGAACATTTCTGAGTGTGTATCTAGTTAATCACAATACAGCTGGGAGCTAACGTGGTGAGGATTACTGCATGACTAGGCTAGCGACATGCATTCCCTGATGATTTCAAAGCATTTTCCAATTTATTCAAGTCTATGTCAAAACTGTAATTGCTAATGGATAATTTAATGTTCTGTAGAGACAAAAGTATTATTCCATCTATGTTTGCACCAGTAGTTACTTGGATTTTTCATGTTGGCTTCACTTACATGTCTATAATGAACCAACATACGAGGAGACATGTCTGATGACGTGCTTTATATATTTAAAAGCATTATTATATATTAAAAGCAATCATTTTGTACAGTATATTTTAAAACAGCATAATATCTCTGATTAAAAATTATGCCAAAAGATTTGTTAATGACTGATACAGAATTCAATTAGAGTCAATATGTACAGTAAAAAAGTATGTTAAAGAAAAACTGTTATTTAATAATTTTGCAGACTTGATTATCCATGAGGTAATGACTTGATTTGTATTCCTCGAAGTGTGTTTATTTCCTACAGGATTTGCATGTAAAACACATACCCATTAATTTCATTGTGCTAGTAATAAATAAAAAGAGCAAGTCAAGAAAGATAGTCATAATAAAATGTGAAAAAATATTTTTTTAGATATCATAAAATATTGACAGCAGTGAATTAACGAGAGTTTGAGAGTAATGCACCAAAATACAAATTGTATAAGATAGTAAAGTGAAACAATAGGAATAATATGGATATGGTGAATACGTGATGTATAGTGAGTTAGTAAAATAAGATAATGGAAGAGTTGGTGAGAAGAAAAAGAAACATAATTGAGTGGTGAAGAATCAAGCCCTTATATGATAAATGACCAAACACTAAATATCAATTTGAAAAATCAAGCATAATATAAAAATGATATATTTGCCTCCTGGAATAGAAGTGGTTCACTAAAGTCCACCTTTCATATCAAATTTGCCATGGTGTAATTACCTGTAAAAAAAAAAAAATATATATATATATATATATATACATTTCAGCTGTACATTGTGCTAGTCAAATTTTCAGCACATGCATAGATTATATCTAGCTGTCTCCATTTTTCTTTATATTATCTCTATATCTATTTTTTACAGCCTAACACAAATCCATCAGATTAAAAGTGCATATATAAAATACGGAGTCCAATGGTTGCTGTGTACGCATACGCAACATCTCCATATGCAGTATCCTAAAACTTTTTGCATACAACAGCAATCAAGTTAGATGGAAAAATGAGAGGGTGAAAGTAAATCTAAACCTAGTAGATGTATCATCCTGGGACTCCCACCAAGTAAGAAATAGCATTTACAAAGGTAACTGATTTTAGTAATGCCATGGAAATCAGGTAAAAATGCATAGATATTGTAATTTATTTTATTTTTAAAATGTATATCTCATTTTTTCCATAGTGACAAAAATATGTATCATCATACATTCTTACATTTATATATATCTAGAATACAATTGGAAATAAAATATTTCACTGCTTAAAAAGTTCCTTTTATTTTTCAATAATCTTAGGGTACAATAATATTTTATAGTACTAGAACAAATACAAACATAAACTACCAAAAATCAACTTAAAATAAAATGGAGTAGTCGGGGTAGGGCAGGGGGGTGGGGGAAGAGACACTTTCCTTTACGGACTTAGCTAATTTTCTTAGGCGATATTTTTTTGTTTTTTTTATCTATTTTTTCTCTAGTTTTTCTGTCCAGGGATCACAAATTTCCTTATAGGCTTTTAAAAGAAGTTTTATAGATAGTTTTTTTCCATTTTTTTTCATTCTTTATTTATGCTTGCAGAAGTAGGTACATTGACAATGCAGTCATAAGACCGTTAAGAGTGTCGGTATAAAACAGCAATAATGTCAACGCATCAGGACATTTTGAGAGTTACAGTTCGTGGAGACAGTAGGTCGGAGCAGCAAAGACCTCCAATCATGCTTTATACATCATATTTATAGAATCTACCCATTTGCATGGTCTTTTGGTATCGTTATTTCTATTCAATGAGGCCCTCTACGTCAACCCTTCCTATCACCATGTAGAGAATCTGTTTAATTGTCAGAAATAGGTAAAATAATGTTGATGCTAGATAATATTATAATGCTTTCATTGATCTTTGTACTTTACCTTCTCTTAAAGGGACACTCCAGGCACCCAGACCACTTCTGCCCATTGGAGTGGTCTGGGTGCCAACTCTCACTACCCTTAACCCTCTAAGTGTAATTATTGCAGTTTTTTATAAACTGCATTAATTACCTTGCAGGGTTAAGTCCTCCCCTAGTGGCTGTCTACTAGACAGCCACTAGAGGGAACTTCCTGGTCCCTAGCACAGATTATCTGTGCTAGAGCGTCGCTGGACGCCCTCACGCTGTGTGAGGATCTCCAGCGTCGCTCTATTCCCCATAGGGAAGCATTGAAATTCATTTTCAATGCTTTCCTATTGGGTGCGCCAATGCGCATGCGCAGCATTGCCGTGCATGCGCATTGGGACTCCTCGGCCGTTGGTCAGGATCAGTCTCGCCCACCGGCCGACGAAGGAAGAAGGTGGAGTGGCGGGGGAAGAGCAGGCAGCGACGTGGGACATGTCGCTGCCTGAGGTAAGTGACTGAAGGGGTTTTCACCCCTTCAGTAACCGGGGATTGGGGGGTGGGAGTGAGAGGGACCCTCCAGTGCCAGGAAAACTGATTGTTTTCCTGGCACTGGAGTTTCCCTTTAATCCTTTTAAGACTGCAGACATCCTCAGTATTTCATGAAATACTCCATGCCTCCCCAGGAGTGTTATACAGCGGCGTACACACCACGGTCGCAGGGGTTGCAGCTGCTACCGGGCCCGACACTCCTGGGGGCCCGGCCGACCTGCGGAACCCTGCGATCGGGTACCCGCCATCACCATTTGCGGCCCCGGCCCGCACGGCAAACCGCCGGGCCGCCGTCCAAGGGGTCTATCTGGTGGTCCATGCTGTCAGGGCCACCCGATGGATGTGGATTGTCAGGGGGCCCGGTCAGTGCTGGGTGCTTTAACAGCGGACCGGGCCCCCTGTGATTACATCACAGAGCTGGGAGGAAGTGACCGCACGTCACTCCTCCCAGCTAACACACAGACCGCGCGGGAGGAAGGAGGAGGGAGTCAGAGTGGGAACTCTGACTCCCATCAACCTGAGCCACCACTGGACCCCAGGGAATGTCACCCTCCTGCATCTAAAAGGTAGGAAACAGGAGGGTGACTAAAATATTTTGTGTGTGTGTGTGTGTTTGTTTGTATGTCTTGTGTGTGTGTGTGTGTGTATTTTTGTATGTTTGTCTTGTGTGTGTGTGTGTGTGTGTCTGTATGTATGTGTTCTGTGTCTTTTTATGTATGTGTGTTTTGTGTGTGTGTATGTGTGTCTTATGTATGTGTGTATGTATGTGTCTGTATGCATGTGTGTGTCTTTGTATGTATGTCTTGTGTGTGTGTGTGTGTCTGTCTGTATATATGTATGTATCTGTCTTTGTATGTATGTGTTGTGTGTGTCCGTATGTATGTGTGTATGTCTCTTTGCATGTTTGTGTGTCTTATGTATGTGTCTTTGTATGTATGTGTGTGTCTGTATGTATGTGTGTCTTATGTATGTGTGTGTGCCTGTCTGTGTGTGTCTGTATGTATGTGTGCCTGTCTGTTTGTATGTGTGTGCCTGTCTGTGTGTGTCTGTCTGTTTGTATGTGTGTGTCTTTGAATGTATGTGTGTCGTGTGTGTGTCTGTATGTGTGCCTTTCTGTTTGGATGTGTGTGCGCCTGTCTGTGCCTGTGTGTGTGTCGGTCTGTATGTATGTATGTGTCTGTGTGTGTTAGTCTGTATGTATGTATGTGTGTATGTGTCTGTATGTATATGTATGTATCTGTGTGTGTGTGTGTGTGTGTCTGTCAGGGGGGTGGAGGGGGGAGAGGGAGGGGGCGGGACCATGGATCAGTTTCACACCGGGGCCCCATGGATTGTATGTACACCACTGGTTAAGAAGCTAAATTTGGTAATTTGATGATTGAATAAAACATGCAAAAAATTGGGGGCAGAAGAGTCTGATAATGTCCGTTTCCCACTGCCACACAGCTCAGTGCCATTTTATATCCTGCTGTAAGAATGGCAGGCTTACTTGCCCTAAGAGTGAACCAAATTGATGAATATGACAACCGTATCCTGCATAGTGGCTGCTTTTTTTCTTACTTAAAAGGTAGTGGCTTCAATATTTTTGTATTCTTTTTTTAAAAGTAATATATTATTAAGAAATAATAGAAATGTAAAAAAATATTGTGCATGTCAAAATGGAACAGAGATGAACCCTGCATATATTAAAGAAGTCTAGTAAATGATGACCTAACAAAAGTTAGAAAAAAAAGAGGTGGATGGTAGCAAGCTCCTCCATCACAGCAAGAAATTACAGGCAAGAAAGACCAGTAAATGGGCATGGAAGAAGAATGACAAGGAACTCACCTCTGTGCAACTCACCTCTCTTCAGTCACAGATTGCTTCTCTGTCCTCTCAGCTCCTACTGCACCATAGACTACTGGAAAATTTGGATAACAGAGGTAGGCAAAACAAACTCAGAAACCGAGGCTAAGCAGAGGGGGGAAATTTACCTGCTCTGATCCAGGCAGGCATAAACCAGCAAACAATTTTATATGTTTTGATTGCATACACATGGCTTTAAAGCCAAAAAACCCTTGCAAACCATCCCACCGAGACATCTTCTGCCACTTCACTATGACTCTGACAAAGTGGACATGTGGTCAGAATTGACTACATACTGGCCCTTACCTTCACTGATGCTCAAATATTCTAGGATTTATCCTGTACCACACTCCTCCAGGGTGGCAGATTTCTTAAACATATTATTCATGCCCTCCACTAAAAAAAATTCAGATATTTATTTATTTATTTATAAAATATTTTACCAGGAAGGATACATTGAGATTTCTTTAGTTTTCAAGTATATCCTGGGTATAGATGGGGATTCCCATTTACTCTTGTAATAAGCCACAACAATGCACAACAAGCCAAATCTACTATAGAGGATGTGCCCATTTTCTTGAAAGCCTTCGACCTACAAAAGTTTGTAGCTCAGGACTGGTATGTAACTCCTTCATCTCCACAACAATCTGCGCATAATCAGAGAAATAGACATCACCCACCAGAAAGCGGATGCCTCACAACCTGCAATACAATAATACTAAATCAGGCATATAAGCTCCCCCAAGATTCTGAGCGTTCTTGAGTCCTTAACCCATACCTGAGACTGTGATCTCCCTGAATTCTTGTACACTCATTGACCTGTTCTCAACAAATAGTAATATCTTACCATGTGAAAGTTTAATATACTATAATTTATCTTACATAATTGCCTATTGATCTTCTATTATGCAACCAATACATATTACTTGTTATGTTATAAGCCACAGCTCTACTACACCCCCCAGAAAAGTGCAACCCATATATCTCAGGGACCTATAGCCTCCTTTTTGGAATCTACACTATCTCCTGTACTATGTGAATTATATTATTATATGTTGTTATGTGTATATTTTTACGTTTTTCTATAGTTTTTTACTACAATACCACCGCCCTATTGACTGCTGGCGTATGTTGTATCCCACATTCAAGTACTACATATTCTACTCTCATACCTTACAAACTTACTCATGACTCAATATGTTTTTTATACCCCACAGGCACCTTCACCTAGTCAGCAGGCTTGCACAGGGTGTATTACATGTTCAGACCATGCTCAAGTGTTTCTGTCCTTAAATCTCCTTGACACAACTCCACCATCTCTACAATGGAAACTTATTGAAACCCTTTTGAACAACCAGCCAGGTGGTGATGGAAGAGGTCAAAGGGGCCATTGAGCAATATTTCCTGGATAATGACAACTGGATACATCTCACCACCATGGGTGTGGCAAGCCCACAAAGGAGTCGTTCAAGGTGTTTTGATTAAAGTAGGCTCACGTCTTAAGAGGCAGAGAGACTTCCATTAAGAAGCTTACCCAGAAGTTCATTCCTTAGAGCAGACTCACATGACTCATCCATCTGCAGCCTTATTTAAACAAGTAAAGGAGACATGGATATGTTTGCAGCAACATTTAAACTTAGAGGCACAACGTACCCTTCTAATGACTCACTGCACTTACTATGACTATGGAAACAAATACAGTAAACTACTAGCAAGGGCATTAAAACAGAGGCACCATCAGTTGGGAAGAGTCCTTGACCTGATGGGTTTACAACCCATTATTACCAGATATTTCTCCCTCACTTAGTACCTTCTATCTCAAGAGCTTTAATGTGGTCTCCCCTGAGATATTCTTGGCTCTGCCCACTTAAGGGGCCTTTATAACTGCTATCCCAAAATCTGGCATGCTTTGTGGCAGCTACAGGCCAATTTCATTGATTATACAGATATCAATTATTCGCGAAAATGATTGCACTCTGCCTCAATTCTGACATACTGCACCATAATTAGTCAGACTTTCTCTGGGGAAGGGAGGCAAGAGACAATACCACCAAAATTGTCGACATCTTATAGGTGGCACAAATATCTGGTACTCATACCCTTCTCCTGGCAGTCAACGCTGAAACAGCCTTTGACAGAGTGGACTGGTCCTATTTGTTTCACACACTAGAGGCTATGGGGTTCAATCACATGGTCTCTGTGACTCTGTCCTCTTGTGGTTTTCCTCTTATTCAGTGTCTCCTTTTCTAATGATACCTCCTCCCCTCGTCATGTCTCGGTTGGAGTCCCCCGAGGCTCTGTCATCGGTCCCCTTCTATTTTCTTTTTATACTGCCTCTCTTGGCAAACTTATTACCTCATTTGGATTCCACTACCACCTGTACGCTGATGACACCCAGATATATCTCTCCTCCCCGGACCTCTCCCCTGCCATCCTGCAATGTGTCACTGCTTGCCTTATATCATGGATGTCCTCCCGCTTTCTGAAACTCAATCTCTCTAAAACTGAGCTCCTAGTCTTTCCTCCTCCTAATACTGATCCACCTCTTTAGCTCTCCCTTCAAGTTAGTTATATCCACATAAGTCCATCCTTGCAAGTGTGCTGTCTTGGCATCATACTTGATTCTGGCTTCACATTTGAGCTTCACATCCAGTATGTTGCCAAATCCTGTAGATTCCATCTTAATAACATAGCCTGCATCCGCCCCTTTCTTACGAAAGATGCTACCAAGGAGCTTGTCCATGCTCTAGTAATTTCCCACATGAATTATTGTAACCCTTTCCTAATTGATCTTCCCAAAAGCAGTATTGCCCCGCTACAGTCTGTAATGAATGCTGCCGCCAGACTGATTATCCTTTCTAGTCGGTCCTCTCACACCTCACCCCTCTGTCAGTCCTTACATTGGCTTCCTTTATCTTATAGAAGTGAATTCAAAGTGCTAACCCATACCTATAAAGCATTGAACAATTCTAGCCCCTCTTATATCTCTTCACAGATCCATAGGTATGCCCCTTCTCTGTCTCCCCGCTCTGCCCGTGACCTTCTCTTGTCCGTTTCTTGCACCCGTACTGCCAAATTGTGCTTGCAGAACTTCTCATGGGCGGCTCCCTTCCTATGGAATAGCCTGTCTACTGCCATCAGACTGTCCCCTAGTCTCTCATCTTTTAAGAAGTGCCTTCAAACCCATCTCTTTAGGAAAACGTATGGCCTCCCAGAGTAACCTCTACCTTACATACCTGTCTCTTGCTCTCTAATATAGGGCAGCACTCTACTCTCTCCTCCAGCTCTGCTACACACCAACCTTATTTGATTGCTATTTCCTGTCTTAATGTGTTTTATACCACACCTCCTATAGAATGTAAGCTTGTTTGAGCAGGGTCCTCTTCAACCTACCGTTCCTGTAAGTTTTCGTGTAATTGTCCTATTTTTAGTTAAATCCCCCTCTCATAATATTGTAAAGCGCTGCAGAATCTGTTGGCGCTATATAAATGGCAATAATAATGGTCTCTATGGAGCCAAGTATATTTCTTTCCTCAATGCAATCCAATCTGACCTTAAAAAACTGAGTCAATCTCATTTCTTCCTCTTGGGTTGAGTCAGTAAATAAAAATGAGGTCCTATTTAAGATTCTGTATACAGTGGAACCTCGGTTAACGAACGCCTCGGTTAACGGAAAATTCGGTTTACGAATGAAAATTCGTAAAAAAAATTGCCTCGGTTTACGAATTTTTTTCGCAATACGAAACAAGTGTCCCGGTTTATAGCTCCGCCCCCTGCATACTGAAGTGTGGGTAGCACGTGAGTGTGTAGTGTGGAGGTGTTGGAGAGGTTTTGGAGCCATTTGCAGCAAGTTGTTGAGCCTTTTGGAGCCATTTGCAGCAAGTTGTTGAGCCTTTTGGAGCCATTTGCAGCAAGTTGTTGAGCCTTTTGGAGCCATTTGCAGCAAGTTGTTGAGCCTTTTGGAGCCATTTGCAGCAAGTTGTGGAGCCTTTTGGAGCCATTTGCAGCAGGGTTTGGAGCCTTTTTGGTGCATCTAAAGAAGTGGAAAGGTAGGGAGCTGAGCTTGGTTGTTTGCATGCCTTTTACTGTGTGTTCTGCATTCTGGGGGTGATTTCCATGCCAGCTCATGTGCAGTGCATGCCTGTTACTGTGTGTTTTGCATTGTGGGGTTGCTTTTCATGCCAGCTCATGTGCTGTGCATGCCTGTTACAACTGTACTGTGTGTTTTGCAATGTGGGGTTGTTTTCCATGCCATCTCATGTGCTGTGCATGCCTGTTACAGCTCATGTGCTGTGCATGGCTTTTACTGTGGTTTCCATGCCAGCTCATGTGCTGTGCATGCCTGTTACAGCTCATGTGCTGTGCATGCCTGTTACAGCTCATGTGCTGTGCATGCCTGTTACAGCTCATGTGCTGTGCATGCCTGTTACAGCTCATGTGCTGTGCATGCCTGTTACAGCTCATGTGCTGTGCATGCCTGTTACAGCTCATGTGCTGTGCATGCCTGTTACAGCTCATGTGCTGTGCATGCCTTTTACTGTGGTTTCCATGCCAGCTCATGTGCTGTGCATGCCTTTTACTGTGTGTTTTGCATTGTGGGGTTGTTTTCCATGCCAGCTCATATGGGTGTAAAGCATCTTTCATTTTTTTTTTTGCATACATAGGGACGGTGGTGTCATGGCACCCAAGAAAGCAGTGGAAGCTGGGAAGAGGAAGAAGGTGATGATTCTGCTTGAGGACAAGAAGGAAATCATCAGGAAGCATGAAGGAGGAATGCGATTGACCGACCTTGCCAAAGAGTATGGAAGGAGTGCATCCACAATCGGTACAATCCTAAAAATGAAAGAGAAGATTACTGGGAGAGATGCAGCCAAGGGAGTCACCAGGGTCTCCAAGCAACGCCCACCTGTTCTGGACGAGGTTGAGAAGTTGCTCCTGCTCTGGATTGAACAGAAGCAGCGTGCAGGGGACTCAGTGACCAAGGCGATCATCTGCGAAAAAGCCAAGGCCTTGCACGCTGACCTCCTCAAACAACAGCCAGGAACGTCAGCAGATGCAGAAGGCTTCAAGGCCAGCAGGGGGTGGTTCGAAAGGTTCAAGAACAGATCTGGCATCCACAGTGTGGTCAGGCATGGAGAGGCTGCAAGTTCTGATGTTGCTGCAGCTGAAGAATTTGCTACGGAGTTCCTGGAGGTCATAGTTTCAGAGGGCTACCTTCCTCAGCAGGTCTTCAACTGCGACGAGACTGGACTCTTCTGGAAGAGGATGCCAAAGCGTACCTTCATCACAGAAGAGGAGACCTCATTGCCTGGCCACAAGCCGATGAAGGACCGTCTTACCCTCCTGTTCTGCGCCAACGCCAGTGGGGACCTTAAGATCAAGCCTCTGCTTGTCTACCATTCAGAGAACCCACGGGCCTTCAAGAAACACAAGGTGAACAAGGAGCAGTTGAGCGTTTTGTGTCAGTCTAACGCAAAGGCTTGGGTCACACGCCTCTTGTTTGTGAAGTGGGTCAATGCGGTTTTTGGTCCTGCTGTGAAGAAGTACCTTCTGGACAATAACCTGCCACTCAAGGCCATGCTGCTCATGGACAATGCTCCTGCCCATCCTCCAGGCCTCGAGGAAGACTTGCTGGAGGACTTTAATTTCATCAAGGTCATGTTCCTTCCGCCTAACACCACCCCACTACTCCAGCCAATGGACCAGCAGGTCATCTCCAATTTTAAAAAACTCTACACAAGGGAGCTTTTCCGGCGATGCTTTGAGATGACAGATCGCTCAAGCCTCACCCTCCATGAATTTTGGAGAGAGCATTTTGACATTGTGAGCTGTCTGCAGATTATCACCATTGCCTGGGCCGGGGTCAGCCAGACAAACCTAAATTCTGCTTGGCGCAACCTTTGGCCAGACTGTGTTGTAAAACCTGCCTCCAGTGCTTCTGCACCTGCACCAGAGTCAACAGTCTTGGAGGAAATTGTTTCCTTGGGGAGGACCATGGGCCTGGAGGTGACTGAGGAGGATGTCTACGAGCTGGTGGAGGAACACAACTGTGACCTAACCACCGAGGAGCTGGTGGAATTGCAGAAGGAGTCGATGGAGGAGCAGATCGCATTTGAGGAGGAGGAGGAAATGAGTGAGGAACAGCTCTCTTCCACGGAACTCAAGGAGGCATGCCAAATGTGGGTAAACCTACAGACTTTTGTACAGCAGCACCACCCAGATAAGGCTCTAGCCCACAGACTTGTGAGCAGTTTTGACACAGACATCATGTCCCCTTTCCGAGGGATGCTTAAAAGGCGCCAGAGGCAGCAGGCAATGGAAAGGTTCCTACAAAAACAGCCTAGACATGAAGAAGAACCGGCTTGTGTTAGTGCTGCCCAATTGCCCTCGTCCTCCTCATCTTCCAAACAGTGTTGAAATTGTTTTGCTATTTTCCATGTTTTCCCTGTTGACGTGTGATTTATGTACAGTTAAAGTGTACTGTACCATGTTATCAAAACTTTGCCATGTTTTAAAAGTTGATGTGTGATGTTTTAAAACATAAAGTTGGATGTTTGAAATGTTATTTCTTGATTAACCATGTCCCTGTACAGTATTTATGCCTTTAAAGTGCACTTTATAAAGAGTTTTGAACAGATAAAATACTTTATTTGACTTTTTTTCTCACCTCCGGAACGCATTAATTGGTTTTCAATGCATTCCTATGGGAAACCGTGTTTCGGTTTACGAATTTTTCGCAATACGAAACGTCCCGGAGAACGAATTAAATTCGTAAACCGAGGTCCCACTGTATTTTACATGCAGTCCCAATCCCAATAAAGCCTACATTCTTCCACACACTAAAGAAAGCCTTTATATAATTTGCTTGGGTAGGCAAGCACCCCATGTTATCATATTTCACCTTTATGAAAGCCAGGGAAGAGGAGGGGTTGGTCATGCTGCACGTCTAACATTACTATTTGGTCGATCATTGCAAATCATGGTACATGCTCGTACAAACATTTGCTAAGGCCTCACTACATGTACTCCCATGGCTTTACTGCCCTATTGGGGATTTATGTCAAATTAACCATTCCCTGATATGGGACACTCTTACACTGTGGAGAAAAGCAAGGAATTCAGATAACCTTTCACCAGACCTTTCACCCCTATACACATGGGTGGGCAACCCAGCCTTGTCAATAGGGATGGGTCAAACCACATTAACCAGACTTCTGCAAGATAACTTCCAAACAATCTCTTCTGTCCTGGAGGATGGCAGAGTCCCACCTATTTCTCATGTGAGGGCCGGTAGACCAGTTACATGCTTGGAATCATTGAATGGATACAACTTAGCCACTATTTAAATACTGAAGTAATGGAGTAATAGGGATCTGATCTGTTTGAGATATGGTGCACCCACTACATTAAAATACCTTTGTCAATAATATACCACATGATACAGAAATCTTTAGCAACCTCTTCCTTTATATGAGCCTGGGAGGCAGCTCTCCATATTCAACTCATACTTACTAACTGGGAGTTTATATGCCATAAGGGCTCATTTCACACTCAAACTCAGTAAAGCTCTGCATTTAACATGCTTCAGAAAATCCTACCACTCTCAGGTATTGACTGAAGCTTGGAAGATACTCCACCTCATTTATTCTTGTATTGCTACCATATAATCATGTGTTTCTATATGATTTTTACCATTTATACCTGTATTTTGCCACTGTAATTTTCTGTGCATGCAGTTTTTACTATTGTCAATTAATGTTTCTGACCAATATTTCATGAACACAGTTATTAATATTTTGGGAGATAGAATTTGGTTGTTTTTTAATTCTATACAACACATTGATAGTCTACCCCCAACCCTGCCCCACTCTCTCTTTACTATGCTCCTCCTAGCTGTAAATACCTTCATACAACTGTTCAATATCCATCTCTGTTCTTCAGGCCCATCTCACACTCAAAAGCGGTGAAGCTTTGCATTTTTTCTCACCATATTTTCCAAATATCTAATAACAGACATATGGTGAACCACTTAAATTTTAATATAGTTCTATTTTTTTGATTATGCCCATACTTAATATAGCATTAAATAACACATTTTATAATTGATATCTTTATTAACTTTCTTTTTGCCTTTTGTTTTTACTTTATACTTGCGGTTTATGATATTTTAGTTATTTCTACACATAAGTTTACTATATGTATGCCTAATTTATTTGATATGTTCAACTTCGGCAGGAAATTGTGACACTGCCTTATGCATGTAACTTGGCTTACTCTTTTCTTTAATTATTGTACAGATGTGCTCAAAATTTTGTATACCCTTGGAGAATTGGTATAGAAAACTTGAGTGAGCAGACAAAGCATATTTATTTCTTTTCTGATGGGATTCATATATAATTGTAGGTTATAACAGAATGGCACAATCATAAAACAAAACATTTCAACAAAGAAAAAAACTTAAAATAACCATGTTCAAAAGTCTGCTTACCCTTAGTTCTTAATACTATTGCCTCGTTTAGCACCAATGACAGTGTGCAGTCTTTTGTAATAGTTGTCTATGAGGGTCCAAATTCTTGCAGGTGGTGTAGCTGTCCATTTGTCTTGGCAAAATGCCTCCAGAACATGCAAAGTCTTTGGTGATCTTGCATAAACCACACGTTTGAGATCTCCCCAGAGTGGCTCGATGATATTAAAGTCAGGAGACTGTGATGGCTACTCAAGGACCTTCACCTTTTTCTGCTGTAACCACTGTTTGCTGTAATCCAAAGCTGTAGGCTTTGGATATCTTTTTATATCTCTTTTCATCTTTGTAAAGTTCTATTACCTTGTTACGCAGGTCTTTGGACAGTTCTTTTCTGCTTCCCATGGCTCAATATCTTGATCAAAGCCATTTGGGTGATTTTTGTTGTTATTAGGATTTAAAAAGGAGCCAAACAACTATGTGATAATAAATGGCTTCCTATGATCACTATCCTTCAATAAACAAACAAAACAAAAAAGGAATCCACACTTGTATAGTGTTCCTGGTGCCTTCAGACCTGGGGCTGGCCTACCCCCTATGCCAATGATAAAACAAAGATATGGTACAGGCACTCAGGGTCTTGTGCAGCAGTTCTATTGGAAGATAGAACTAAAGTGTAACATTTTTCAAGCTAGCTTGAAAATAAAAAATCTCACTAAAGATCGAAACGTTTGATTCTGTCTTCCAATAAAACTGCTGCACAAGAACTTGAGTGCCTGGACCATACTTTTGTTTTATCCTTCAATAAAATGCATTTTTTTTTTTTGCATGATCAGTCATATTTTCAAAATCAATGTCAACATTTCACAATTTTTGCCAGGATATGCAGACTTTTGAGCATGGCTGTATGTGCATTGGCCTTGTATGGACATTGATAAACACGTAATGCATACATTAACGAGCTAATATAATAATATTTTTTTATAATATATAAAAAAGTTAGAGAAAAAACAAACTTGTACATGCATATATTACAAATATGACAATTAATGGAGCACTATAGGATTATTTTAGGCAGCCATGATCCAGGGAGCATCTCTAACAGCCATCTGAGGAGTGGCCAGTGAAGTTATCACTAGGCTGTAATGTAAACACTGCATTTTCTCTGAAAAGACAGTGTTTACAGCAAAAAGCCTAAAGGTAATGATTCTACTCACCAGAACAAATCCAATAAGCTGTAGTTGTTCTGGTGACTATAGTGTCCCTTTAAGTAAAGTAAAACAGATAAAATTATTTTAACTTTTATAACTTTATTAAAATAAATATATTTATTTAGTACTTTATTTAATATCTTAATTTTAACAGAGTCTCTTTCTTTATCCCTGTAGACTAAATAAATATGTTTCTTTGTTTTTACTATCTCTTTAAATGTTATGCTGAAGAATGAATTCAAATGTACTTTTAAAGTAAAGATGTTGCTGGTTTTTCTGAACGTTATGAACAATAGCATAGTAATGATATTTCACCCTGTTCTAGCTCTAAACTGAAGCAAACTATCAAACTATCACTGATGATTCAGCTGCCTTAAGTGGTAAATCAGCGTTGATTCTTTTCCTGTTTTGAACAATTGTCCCTGTTTGCAGATCACATTGAACTCAAGGCCAAAATGATTACACTGAATTGTTTAAAACAGAGCAAACTGTTGTCACTTGGGAGGAAGTCTCACAAGTGAGTGGTAACAAGTCCACCTAATTTGCAGCTTTTCTCTATTCTACTGACGAAGCCCTCTTGCATGATGTGCTCCCACAGCACGCAAGCACATTACAAACATTGATCACATTTATAAACAGAAGCTTCACATTCAGCAGCCCCCATTACAGTTTGAAGCACTTTGTGATGAGCATAATTTTATGATGACAGCCACATTTCCTTAAAGACAAAGCAATCACTCAAATATATATATCAAGAATCTCGAGAAATGGTAGGTGCCTTTTGTGCTGGACGTGACCTGAATTGTTGTAGAGTGAAGGTATGCATATTATATAAATTGAATTTTAACAATATTAGTTATACAGGTGCATGCTGTTCTATAACAATAGTACAAGAGAAAAAGTACTCTTCTGTAACGATCCACAGAAAGAGATTAGGTGTAAAATTTTAGAAGAGAAAAATATAAAGGCAATGGAATTCCTCAGGGTCTTCAAACACGTGAGAATATAATGACCTCTTTACTTGAGGACAAGCGAGCTGATTAAAACGATGAACTAGCAATTCATATCTGCTCAAGTGGTAATAGCATTAAATGTTAAAGTTATATTATTAAAAAGTGATATCCGTTGATATAAGGCCCAGGTTGTAAAGATCAACTTTTTACAATTCTGTTTCTGCTGTCACCAAAAGAAGGCAAAAATACCAATTTGAAGTGATTTCCTAATGTGCCACTAAATTCAAAAATATCACTCTTGACTTCATAGCGCAATCATATTTCTCCTTGACTTAACAACCCAAGCTATTACCCCAATTTAATTATCTGTTTTTACAAAAAAAACGTTCACACTTAAAAGAAAAGCTGTATACAGACATGAATGAAAAAATTAGTTAGGAAAAGTGTAGCGGAGAGCTGCTATTCCACAGGTTATCTCCACTTAAGATCCCAGTAAGGCTCAGGAACAAGTATTAAAAATCCATAAGGCAATAATTCCAGCAGGCAAGACAATCCAACAATATCCCAACATCAATCCCAATGACTGGACGACACACAGCATCAGGAGCAGAACTGAACTTTTAATCACACAAACTCCTTTTAAAGGTTTCTCCCATGCAAGGGAGGGATTTACAGTAATTGGTACAGTAGCCAATAGTACAATAGTTACCTCCCATACATCTGCTCCCCTCAGTGTGACACATAATCCACTTATACATGATACAGTTTTACCCGGTTTCTGGATGTACCCCAAAATAGTCAGGTACAATTATCTAAGTGGCACCCCCTGGTAGCCCTGATCTGGGTGACCAACATATTCAAAATTCACCCAGATCGGACCAGGGGTTCAGGAGTTAGGTGGAAGAGACAATTTGACCGACCGCACATGAGGCGGTAGCCGAAAAGGGCTCCATGTTTTTTCGGTCTCCGTTCGAGAGATAAAATACACAAAAATACTTGTCATCCACCATTAAAACGGTATTCGTATGAATACCCTTGTTCGGTACTTTTAATTCACCGAACAAGGGGCTGGTTGGCCCATCCGTTCAGGAGTTACGGAGCTCTGGAGGTCTCAGCGGTGTTCGGGTAATTGAGTGTCCGATTTAAGTTCCAGACACTCGACGACCAAACACTGCTGAGTTTTTCATGCGTAAGATGGCCGCCGCCACGTGCTCGTATGCCGAACGGCGGCCACCCAGATACAGATACAAAGTACCGATTGCACCAATTAACTTGCGGTTAGAGAAGTGTGAAAGCTTAATAAGGTGCACACTTCTCTCTGGGGTGGTCTAATGGTTCGGTAGTTTTCATTCATATGGAATACGGATGAAAACTACCGAACAATCATACGAATGCTACATAGGATTTTATCTATACATGAGAATAAACACACAAATTGCATTTTTAACACAGCCTTTGAGGACAGCCCCATGCCATCCGCTACAAAGAGAATTCCACTTTTTTATATTCTTACATATAAAGAACTATATACACTGCTGTATACAAAAACTTCCTTTCTTCATCAAGAGAAAAGAAAATGAATGGAGGCAAAAAATAAATACAAATTCAACGCTAAATAAGAGGTACAGAATTAAAGAATTACATTACATCCAGGAGAAGCATCTGCAGGCTTTGTGACTGCTAAGCCTTAAAGGACCACTATAGGCACCCAGACCACTTCAGCTCAATGAAGTGGTCTGGGTGCCAGGTCCTTCTAGTTTTAACCCTGCAGCTGAAAACATAGCAGTTTCAGAGAAACTGAGGGTTAATCCAACCTCTAGTGGCTGTCTCACTGACAATCACAGTGAGAAGACGCTGACGTCAATAGGAAAGCAAAAAAAAAGCCGGGTTACAATATGCCTGACAACACTTTGACATGCCTCACAGCTTCTGGCACACTGTAATTTGGAGTGGCAAGACCAAAATAGAGCTTTATGGTCACAACCTTAGGCGCTATGTTTGGAGAGGGGTCAACAAGGCCTATAGTAAAAAGAATACTATCCGCATTATGAAGCATGGTGGTGGCTCACTGATGTTTTGGGGGTGTGCAAGCTCTAAAGGCATGGGGAATCTTGTGAAAATTGATGGCAAGATGAATACAGCATGTTTTCAGAAATTACTGGAAGACAATTTGCATTCTGCCAAATGAAGGCTGCGCATGGGACGCTCTTGTACTTTCCACCATGACAATGATGCACAAGGTCAAGTTGACCCTCCAGTGATTACAGCATAAAAAAGTGAAGGTTCTGGAGTGGCCATCACAGTCTCCTGACCTTAATATCATCGAGACAACCAAAGACTTCACATGTTCTGGAGGCATTTTGCCAAGACGAATGGGCAGCTATACCACCTTCAAGAATTTGGGGTCCCATAGACAACCATTACAAAAGACTGCACGCTGTCATTGATGCTAAAGGGGCAATACACAGTATTAAGAACTAAGGTTATGCAGACTTTTGAACAGGGTTCATTTCATTTTTGTCTTTGTTGCTATGTTTTGTTTTATGATTGTCCCATTCTGTTATAACCTACAGTTGAATATTAATCTCATAAGAAATAAAAAATGTGTTTTGCCTGCTCACTCATGTTTTCTTTAAAAATGGTACATATATTACCAATTCTCCAAGGGTATGCAAACTTTTGAGCACAAATGTACCTTCCTCCACAGAGGTGATGGTCTTGAGATCACTAATTCTTTGGATCAGAATCCTTGTCGGGAAACCCACCGGTTGGGATATTATGCTCCTGCAGTGCAGATGTGTTGGGAATCCTTTATTTTACAAGAACAAAATGGACCCTCAGCAATACATCCCGTGGCATGGTAGATGGCAAGTGTTTGGGCCTTCTAACCCTGTGGATGCTGTCTATGATCAGTTGATCAGGCTTGACATCGGGTTTGATGACCTTAAATAAATCCATGGTGTATGACATTAGGACGTTCTGATCAATGTTTTACAGGATTCACCAGATGCAGAGATTATCCTGGAAGAATCTATTTTATTTTTCCAGTGGGCAATTCTTTCTCCAACTCCAAGATCTCCTTCTTTAATTCCACAAACATCAACTCAAATTGATGGACCAGGTCAGTAGAAAGGTTTCGTAGAACAGAGCACATCTTACTCTCTTAGATGGGTCCCTCTGAAGATGAGGAAGGCACCATCTTCGGTATGCTCCAGCAAGCACCTAGATTTGTCCTGTGATTTGAAAAAGGACACTCTGTCCTGCTTCGGTTTGGCTCTGGATATCATAGGTAAGTGGCCTGTGTACTGCCCGAATGGTGTAAAACACATTGCTGTTGATAGCCTCTGATCATTGCATCTGCACTGAGCTCCGGACAACATGTCAATTCCACACACGTACCAAACCAGTCCCCAACCAATTACTTTTAATTGTACAGTAAGCTTCTGCATGGAACTGTATAAAATACCTTGGCAAAATCAAAATAATTCTCAGCCACTGTAACTCCCTGATCAATACTTTTGCTCATTACATAATATTATAATAGCTTTCATTCAAACTTAATTTACAGAACAGAAAATAAATCATGAGAGCTGGAATCCATCCAATGTGTTTTGTTATTTAATTATTTTTTATACATTTTTTTTATTTGTTTGTTTTTTCGCAGGAAGGAAGGGGTGGATCTCTGGATCTCTCGTATACCTGGTGGAGGGGCTTCTAGCATTATTGGCGCTTTCCTTCACATTTATATTCTAATTTTAAAAGTGGAGTTAGTGGAAATTAAATGGTCTGACATTTCACACTTATTTCACCAAACTATAAAGTACCCTATTAAAATTTGTCTGAACTAGTATGGAATTGCTTAAGGGAGATACAGATCTTTGAACCAAAATCACATTTATTAATTTATTTTTGGTTGTTGTTGTTTTGCTTTGCTTTGTTTCTTGGTAATTAAAGGTGTTATCATGTCTTATCACATATCTGGTCCGGGCTCATTTACTGCTGTTAACTTGGCTGCTATGGTAATAGCTTGTAGATTTGTATAACTAGTGTATCCAACCTTGTTATTGCTCATATAGAGTTATTACTGACACATTAACACTTGAAAGATTCTAAAGTAGAAGAAGGCACACTAAAACACATAGGGGTGTTATGCAGTGAATTGTGATAAGCTAAAAATAAATTATGCTAAATAAATATAACAAAGCTAGGGTTACTTTTCCTTAAATATGAGAAAAATTTGGCTTTAACATTAAAACTTTGGTTGACAAATATGATTCACAATTTCATGAATAACTCTCTCATTGCATACTGTAAAAAAATGTAGAAACATCACAAAGAGACTTCAGGGTCAAGGAATTTGCCAGAAAATGTTCTAATAGGAAAAATAAAATTATTTCAAAGTTCAATCTTAGAGATTGCAATAATACTAGCAAATATCATTGCATTTATCTGCAAATCACTAAACAATTTTATTTCATTGCAAAAATCACGATTAATTTAAAATTATAACTTTATGCATTCATACATGAATATCTCCTATGGGTTTTCATTAAGTAGAGTCCTGGCAAAACACACTTGTTATGGTTTGTTACATTATGGATGGAAAGCAGGGTAGCTTTAAGACTGTGTGTTTAAATCCAATTTTTGTGTCAGGATGCTGGAAGTGGGGGCATTACATTACAACATATATACAGCAGAACATTGTGTAACCATAAGAGAGAGATTCCTAATTACTCTGACATATTTTTGGGAACTGGAGATGTCATTGAGAGACTATGCTAGCTTGCTATATTTTGGTGTATAAATAACAAGCTGCCTGGTAGAGACTTTCCTATGAATTGTATTAATCAAGGGAACTGAAGGACAATAAAGTCTGTAAGCAGCAGACTTGTGGGAATACTGATTTACTGTAATGCAATCAATAGTCATTGATTTCTCAAAAAAAGCTCTGCAGGACAAACCGTGCAAGGGCGAGAGGTAAAATGCAGTGCTTCAAGATGACTTTCTTTATATAAATCTTTTAGCGATTGGCTTTTAGTTACTGTTGAACTGGAATTACAGAGCAGATAGGTTCAAAATAAATCAAAAATACTGTATCATAAAAGCCACACAAGATATACAACAATGATTTGTAGCTAAAGGGAAGAAACCACAAATAATTTACTTTGTTAACTATTTCACGTGCATACAGTCTTGCAATAAATGCTTTATAATTCTGATCAAATAACCTACTATTCACTTACACAGAGTAGCAGAACTACCAGAACTGAAGAACTGGCTACAATGGGTCCTGTTTGCTGAGGGGGGACCATCAGGTGCGGAATTTGAAAAAAAGCGAGCAATGATATAAATATGTGGACATATGTTTGTGTTTCTATGACATTCAGTATAGTTAAATATGCAATTTGAAAAATACATTCCTGTCGAAAACGAGTCACTGTACTATTATATAGTTTTTCCTGTGGATTTATTTTTAACCTCAAACAAATCTCTGCTTTTAGCTTATTATCTTGCAGGTAAGGGTTTTTTACACATTTGCTAGGTTGCTTTTATGGTTCCAAGGTCACTTTATCTACTGGAGAATTCCTATTGTAGCCCTTAAGTCTGAGCCTGCTAAAAATTGGCTCAGCCACATGTGAGTTGAATGTGAGAACTATACATGTGTGCCACACTATATAATAATAATATACCACACTATGGCCTGCCTTTTTATTTGTTTTACATGCTGAATTAGCATTCCAGTTGGTGGTAATATTATTTTATGTGTGCTCTCACCCATGTCTATTGTTTGCATCACTTTTACTGTGCTTTTAACTAACTTCACACAGTGACTTGACACAGGGTGATAGTAGAATATATATTTTTTAAAACACACTGCTCACTGTTTGTTTTATATTCTACATATTAAGATATGTAATTCTGGGTACAGGAAATGATCTTATTTCGAAGAACTAATTTTGGAAACCTTTGTTTCTATAATCGACTTACGGAACATATCTTGTAGAAATGTTCTCCTCTCACCTCCACTGGCTCTTTCAAGTTATTTTATGCTAGTTAGGTCACAATTAACCATCTTCAGAGGAAATTGGAATTTCACAGCCTCCAATAAAGTCATGTGGATTGATGGTTTCCATCACCTTTACTCCACCATGGCTTTTGCCCATGGTACTCTTCCCAGAGAGGCCTAAAATGCTAGTTCAACTTTGTATCCCTAACACTATAGAATCCCATTAACCATTAGATTCAACCTGTCTGTGGTATAGTGAATAGGGTGCAAGGCAAGAAGGCAAGCAAGTCAAATAGGCAAATAAATAAATTAAGTAATTCAATCTAGAAGTTAAAAAGGAATCAAGTGTCTAGATCAGCGTTTCACTAGGGTTCCGCGGAACACTAAGTGGGGTTCCGCCAAAAAATATGAAAACAAAATGGCCGCGGGCGGCGAGGGAGCAGTAAGCAGTGATCTCCCTGCTCAGCTCCCTTGCGCGCACAGCAGCGATGCCGGAGCCGGACTATGACGTCACTCTGGCTCCGGCATTACTAAGAGGCGCGCGAGGGAGCTGAGCAGGGAGATCACTGCTCCCTCGCCGCCCGCACGCCAGCCGCTTAGCAGCCCCACTGGACCACAGGGACTTCATGCCAGCAACCCCACTGCACCCCAGGGACTCCATGCCAGCACTCCTAAAGGTAGGGGGGCTGGGTGGAGTAAAATGTTTGTAAAAATGTATTGTATCTGTGTCTGTTAGGGAGTTTGTATGTGTTTGTGTGTTTGTCAGTGAGAGTGAATGTGTGCTTGTCAGTGAGTGTATGTGTTTGTCGGTGAGAATGTATCTGTTCTTGTCAATGAGAGTGTATATGTGTTTGTATGTGTGTCTGTAAAAGAGTGAGTGTGTTTGTCAGTGAGAGTGTATGTGTGCCTGTCAAAGAGTCTGTGTGTTTGTCAGTGAGAGTGTATGTGTGCCTGTCAAAGAGTGTGTGTGTGTGTGTGTGTGTGTGTGTGTGTTTGTGTTTGTCAGTGAGAGTGTATGTCAAAGAGTGTGTGTCTGTGTGTGTATCTGAGTGTGTGAGTGTGTGTATATGTGAGTCAAGATGTGTGTATCTGAGTGTGTGTATTTGTGTGTCAGTGTGTATTTGTGTGCCACAGATATACACACCTTGACACACACTGGCACATGCAAACACAGATATACACACCTTGACACACAGATAGATACATACATACACACACACACAGACACGGTGTGTCAAGGTGTGTGTATCTGGGTGCCACTATCTGCCAGTGTGTGTATCTGTGTGTCAGATTCATACACACTGGCACATACAAACACAGATACACACACCTTGATACACAGACACATACAAACACAGATACACAGACGTTGAAACATAGACACACACACCTTGCCAAACAGATAGATACATACATATATACACACACACACACAGATACACACTGTGTGTCAAGGTGTGTGTATCTGTGTCAGTGTGTGTATCTGTGTGCCACTATCTACCAGTGTGTATCTGTGTGTCAGATTCATACACACTGGCACATACAAATACACACACGTTGACACACAGATACACACACCTTGACACACAGATAGATACATTACAAACACATACACACACACAGATACACACTGTGTGTCAAGGTGTGTGTATCTGTCAGTGTGTGTATCAGTGTGTCACTATCTGCTAGTGTGTGTATCAGTGTGTCAGATTCATACACACTGGCACATACAAACACAGACACACACACACACCTTGATACACAGACACATACAAACACAGATACACACACCTTGACACACAGATGCACACACACACACAGATACACATGGCAAAAACGGCACAATTAAAAAAAAAAATTTTGGGGGGGTGTTACCACGATGTTGATAAACTATGCCAAAGAGTTCCACGGAAAAAACAAATTGGGAACCCCTTGTCTAGATGATATTTTAACACAGTTACAGGACTGATATCCTAACTAATACAACAAAAAACTAATACAACAAAAAAAATACAACAAAAAAAGAAAAAAGGTTTCACTTAGCTTCACCGTATATATCAGCAGTATGTCACATACTAAACATGTCACCCCACTGATGCGTTTTGGATAAATTCCTGTTAGCACCACAGAATTAGAGGTAGACTGAAGTCACACAAAGGCAACCTTGGAAACTACACCGTGCAAAATTGTAAATCTTGAACTTGGGTGATTGTTTTTCTTTCCCAGGACAAAGACAATTTGGTGCCAGAATGACAGATGGCAATAGATACTGATAAATAAGTATGAGATGGAAAGCATTTTGACAGCGTGCCATGCATTTTTTGTGCATTCATGACAAGAGATAAATCTGATACTAATACTGTCTGCATTGTATAACTCCACGTTCACCTTAATGGCATTGCTCAACAATCTAGCCACCCTGACAATTAAACAGTCAATGCCATGTTCATTGATTGCCTTTTAATCTCAATGTCAGACTGCTACTTAAATCAAGGAGTAAAGATTTTCTATTCAGTTGAAGCTGGAATTGCCATTTTTAGATATAATAAGTAAGCAGGCTTAATGTAAACACTTTAACAGTATCAGATCTCCTCCAGACAGGTGATGTTAGTCAGAACAGAAGCACTTCCTTAAAGCTCATTTGCAGAATTACTACCTGTCCCTGAACTGTACTTTTGGGAGTGATATTATGGGAAAGAATGTGCTTAATGACAGTAAATAACTACAAAATAATATACTCTTTATAAACATAATGTCTCTATAATCAATGAGAGGTTGATATCATTATCCAGTTTGCAAATCCATAATAACTGCTTGTTCTGTCAAATAAAAAGGGTCTAGATCAGGGGTTCCCAACCTGTGGTACGCGTACACCCAGGGGTACAATTCACCTCCCCTGGATGTACGCAAAAAAATGTGTGTAATGGCGGAACTGAGTTCCGCAGGGCCAATCAGGGGCAGTTGTCTGATGGCCTGACGGCATGTGCACAACTTAAGGTTAAGGTCTCAGGTGACTTCTACTTGCCAGTTCCTCACATCGTAGGTCTGCCCCCTCTTATTGGAGTGTGGACCGTGCACACCGCATGGAAGGCAGGCTGGGACGAAGGAAATCTCGCCTACTGCAACACACAATGCTCCACATGGTGGAATCCCAGGAGTCCCCCACACTGTCACACTGGCCCCTCATTCACACTGTCACACTGCCCCCTCCCCCACACTGTCACACTGCCCCCTTCCACACACTGTCACACAGCCCCCCTCACCCAAGCGGTCACATTCCCCCCTCACCCACACTGTCACTTTGCCCCTCACCCACACTGTCACTTTGCCCCTCACCCACACTGTCACTGGCCCACACTGTCACATTGCCCCTTCACCCACACTGTCACACTGCCCCCTCACACACACTGTCACATTGCCCTCTCCCCCACACTGTCACATTCCCCCCTCACCCACACTGCCACACTGACCCCTCACCCACACTGTCACGTTGCCCCCTAACCCACTGTCACACTGCCCCCTCCCCCACACTGTCACATTGCCCCCTCACCCACACTGTCACATTGCCCCCTCCCCCACACTGTCACATTGCCCCCTCCCCCACACTGTCACATTGCCCCCTCACCCACACTGTCACATTGCCCCTCTCCCACACTGCCCCCTCCTCACACTGTCACACTGCCCTTAATCCACACTGTCACTGGCCCACACTGTCACATTACCCCCTCCCCCACACTGCCACATTGCCCCTCCCCCACATTGTCACACTACCCCCTCCCCCACACTGTCACACTGCCTTTCAACCACACTGTCACTGGCCCATATTGTCACACTGCCCCCTCCCCCACACTGTCAAACTGCCCTCTCACCCACAGTGTTACCCTCCCCCCACACTGCTACCCTCCTTACACACTGGAGGCAGTGAAGAGGGGAGAGTCAGCTGCCAGACTGACTCCTATCAGCCCCAGCCACCCTCCTGCAGCCAAAAGGTAAGAACAGGAGGGTGGCTAAAAAATTACTTCTATGTGTTTGTGTCAGTATGTATGTGTATGCGTCAGTATGTATGTGGGTGCATCAGTGTGTGTGTGTGTATCTGTGTGAATTTGTATATCCTTATGTGTTAGTGTGTCTGTGTGTCTGTGTTTGTGTCAGTGTGGGTATGTGTTTGTGTATCTTTGTGTGGAACTATATGTCTGTGTGTGGAAGTGTATACACTACACACACATGTACTCCTCCATTCAAACACCAACATTACGATTCACACACATACTCCATGCAAAAACATGCTTACATTCAAACACACACACATGCTTGTAGTGCTACAGGTGGTGACGTTTCAGTCCCCTTTTGGGACTTTTCTCAGAACTGTCCTTTGATTGTTATCTATATCTAAATATCTAAATCTCTCTCTCTCCCTCTATATAGATAGATAGATAGATAGATAGAGATATACACATATGCATACATACATACATACACACACTGCATCCACTAACACACACCGTGTCCACTTTACACATACTGCGTCCAAAACACAAACACACGCGCACACTGCCTCCACAACACACACATTCTGTATCCACTCCACGCACACTGCATCCTTGTGGGTGGACATGGAGGAGGGCTCCCAAGGGCCCAGAACTTGAGCTGTGTTAGGGGCCCAAAAACATCTGATGGCAGTCCTGAACTCTTCACACACTGCCCTCCACACAACCCTCCCCACCTACTGCTCTCCCAGCACTCTGCCCACCCCCACTGTCACCCTCCCCACACACTGCTCCCCACACTGTCATCCTCCTCACACACTGACCCCATACACCCCTTCCCACACACTGCTCTCCCAACACACTGCCCCACACTGTGACCTTCCCCACACACTGTCACCCCCCACACTGTCACCTTCCACCACACTGTCAACTTTGCCACACACTGTCACCCTCCCCCACACTGTCATCGTCCCCCACAATGTCACCCCCCCCCCACACACACAATGTCACCCTCCCCTGGGGCAGAGGAGGAGTAGCGAGAGCCTGGGGCAGAGAAAGAGCAGATGAACCTAGGGAGAGTAAAAGCAGGGGAGAAGCAGAGAAGCATGGGAGAAGCAAAGGAGTTCACGGGAGAGTAGAAGCAGAGGAGTCTGGGGGAGAGTAGAAGCAGGGGAGAACCAGAGGAGCCTGGGGGAGAGTAGAAGCCTGGGGCAGAGGAGAGACAAGGATAACCTGGGGCAGAGGAGGGACAGAGGGAGCCTAGGGCAAAGGAGGGACAGAGAAAGCCTGGGGAAGAGAAGGGGCAGAGATAACCTGGGGGAGAGGGGGTAGGGTAGCCTGAGGCAGAAGAGGAGAGGGGGAACCTGGGGCAGAGGAGGAAGAGCAGGGGCGCCTTGGGTATGAGGAAACCTGGTGCAGAGGAAGGAGGAGCAGGGAAAGCCTTGGGCAGAGGAAGGGGGAGCAGGGAGAGTCTGGTGCAGAGAAGATGAAAAAAGAGCCTGGGGTATGAGGAAGTGCTAGGGAGCATGGAGAGCCTTAGGTGGAGGAGGATCTTGGTGAGCCTGGGGCAGAGTAAAGCAGGGGAGCCTGGGGCAAAGAAGAAGCCTGGAGAGCCAAGGGCAAATGAGGAGCAGGAATAGCCTTGGGCGGAGGAGAAGTAGGGGGAACCTTGGACAGAGGAGAAGTAGGGAGAGCCTTGGGTGGAAGAGGAGCAGGGAGAGCTTTGGGCAGAGAAAGGAGGAGCAGGGAGAGCTTTGGGCAAATGAAGGAGCAGGGAGAGCCTTTGGCAGAGGAGAAGCAGGGGGAGCCTTGGACAGAGGAGAAGTAGGGAGAGCCTTGGGTGGAAGGGGACCAGGGAGAGCGTTGGGCAGAGAAAGGAGGAGCAGGAAGAGCTTTGGGCAAAGGAGGAGCAGGTAGAGCCTGGGGCAGAGGAGGATCATGGAGAGCTTGGGGCAGAGGAAAAAGGAGCAGGGAGAGCCCAGAGCAGAGGAGAAGCAAGGAGAGCCCAGGGCAGCGGAGAAGCAGGGAGAGCTAAGGGGAGAGAAAAGGGGGATATGTGGCAGAGAAAAACTTATATATTTGAAATAGCAGCAACTATATTAATTACAAAAAAATGTTCTAATATAAGGGGTACAATTTATGGAAATGGACTGCCAAGGGGTACTCAAGTGAAAAAAAGTTTGGGAACCACTGATCTAGATAAAATAATTATAAAATCTATAAAAATAATAGAATCTTTATAAAAAATAATGTCTCTAGAATCATAGGAAGGTTAATATCATCATCCAGTTTACAAACCATACTAATTGCATGCTTTGTCGAATAACACGGGCAGAAATGATACCTCAGAAATTAGGGTTCTTATCTGCCGTCACATACCTATGTTTTTACCTTTTGTGTCACTTTACCCCACTCCTTCTAGCATGTAAGCTCATTGAGCAGGGCCCTCAACCGCTCTGTTCCTGTGCATCTAACTTGTCTGGTTAAAATTACATGTTTGTTAGTCCACCCATTGTAAAGCACTATGGAATTTGTTGGCGCTATATAAAATTTAAGAATAGTAATTTAAGAATGGTACACATTCATACTTTATTTTTTAACGCAGGTTTGTATGTTAAAGTCAGGTCAGTCTTGACAAGAGTATATCTACTTTAAAAATTATCCCCTGCTTTGTAAATTGAAATTTAATCAAATACAGGAGGCTGTTGGCAGCTCTGGCAGGCACATACCATAGCAGGAAATAAGAAATTCTAAATTAAACACACTGTAATAATGGAAATTTTAAAACATTTGCTCTTTTTAGGAACTGTGTAAATTGTTTGAGACACAGGCAGAGAAAGTGTGCCTACATCTGCATAAACAAAGTGACAACTTAATGACAAAGAACTTAGCAGTTAGACTGTAGGGGTAATTTAAAAACTACTACCATGCTAACAAGAATTAAGGCGGGATTACGCTAAACTTTCTGGAATTCCACTGATATGCACAAGGACCACATACTCCATAGTTAATAAAAGGTTTGAAGATTCAATCCACAAATGTTAAAGGAACAGTATAGTCACCAGAACAACATGCAGCTTAATATATTTGTTCTGAAGAGTATAATCAGTCACTGCAGGCCTTTTCATGTAAACCCTGCCTTTTCAGAGAAAAGCCAGTATTTACATTGCCCCTTAGGGACACCTCCAGGGGCCACTCCTTAGATGGCAACTGGAGGTGCCTCCTGGGGCAGGGCTGCACAAATACATGCTCTACATAGAGAAGCTGAACTTTCCTCATAGAGATACATTGATTCAGTCCAGTGCTGCTGGATGGGCTGGCAAGCATGGGTGCGGGCTTTCGGGAAGGCAGTCTAATATTGGAGGCGTCGAGGGAGCTTAGATCCACCTGCTCAGCTCCCTCGTGCGCCTCTCAGTGATGCTGGAATATGACATCCCTGCGGTGCACGTGAAAGAGCTGAGCAGGAAGAGCTCAGGGGAGAATGCTCCCTTGACGCACATCTATAATATTAGGAGATGCCAGCCTCTGGGGGGCCCTAAGGTGGAGGACAAGAGGCTGGCAAGGCATCTGCAAGGGTGACTGGCGGCGACTTTTTTTACCGCCCTGAAAGTGATGATCAAGGCAAAAGCCTTCAGCCTTACACTAGATACAGCGCAGCCTACACACACTACATCACCTATACGCACATACACTACATCCCATATAAACACTATTCCCCTACACATACTCTCTGGATCTCTTCAGCTCCTAGCCACACATGTTACACCACAAACACAACACGACTGAAACCGACCTATTTACAGAAAACACCACACCACAATCCACTCACTCGACAAACTCGACAAGCAGCCTCCAAATACATGCACAATATGCTTTCCTGGACCTTTGGTCCTCTTGTATCCCACTTATAGAGACAGACACAAATCAAAAGGAAACACAGAACAAGCATATCATTAGCTTTGCTTGTGCTGAGCAGTACATGCTCTTCAGTAGGGCTCTGTGTATGTTCTGCCCTGTAAGCACTTTGAACCAACATGCTCACTTTGAGCCCCTCTATGGCGCCTGCCCCCATCTCAAATGCTCAGGCCAAATTTTTTTTCCCAGTCTGGCCCTCAAGGTATGTATTATATATTTCCCCCAAAATATTATCTCCTCATTTTTTTTTCCATCTATTCCTAGGTATTCTGCAAGCAATACCTTCCTTTTCACTAAGCTCTTTTCACCCATCCTGGTTCCTGCTTCATTTATAACATATCTTTCCAGTTCTTTGGCAGTCTTAGAAGTTTGTGCAAACGCTCATAGGCATTACCTTCAAATTTCCATATATTCCCTCTTTTCTCAAGTCCAAATCATAACCTTTTGTTTGTAAGCTCACGAGCCATCTAGTTATGTAAAAGAGCTGTGCATGTCAGATCTACTGACAATGTTCTCTATTCCTTTTGTCTATATAGTACTGTCTTTTATTCCTGATTGTACAGTGCTGCAGAACATGTTGGCACTATAGATACCAATAATAATAATAGATATTTTATACTTAATATTCTACTTGACAGCAGTTCTTTACAGCAGGAGGTAATGGAAATCACCACAGATAAAAACGACAAAAAAGAGCTGACTTAAAACCCTTTCTAGACATCTGACAGCAAGTTAAAAAGAAACCAAAATTCAAAGACTCTTTCTCAACTCTGCCACTGTTATCAAACCTCATACTTAAACTGACAGACTACTTTATCAGCAGCTTTAAACAGCACAGTGAAGAAAATAAACTGCATCTCAGGAGAAGAAACAAAAAATAAAAATCGGACACAAATCCTTTGTGCAATTTTGCATTATTGTTATGTAAATTTGAATCTTGTCTCTGCTTCCAAAATAAATAATTATAAAAACAAATTCAAACTATGATAATTACAATTCTGTTAAATTCCCAGAGCTTGTGAGCACACAGAGCCACTGTAAAGTCTGCTCTTATGGGACTTATTAAATACATATGCCCTATCATGGTTAAACCAGTAGTCAGGGAAAGTAGGTATCCCGAGCATCTGCACAGTTCCAAGAGGTTCACTCTAATCATAATAATAGATAATAATACTCCAAGGAGAAATCTGACTACCACTTCAGAGTTAAGAATGTTTTCCCATTTTGTGCCAAAATGGCTTCAAATTGTTTGTTTGGTTGTTTTTTTTTTTTGCCTTCTTTTGTAATACAGGTTTACTTTTAGGTTCATATATAAAGATTATGCATATATTTTTCATTAAGCTGATAGATGCATTTTCCTGTCATTTGGCAGATTTTTATTTTGTTGAGATTGTGGAAACTCTCCTACTCTCTTTGGGCATGGTTTTTGACACAGCATGCTGACGGAGTGCATCTTCTTATCCACTTCTGGGTTGCATTTGGATGATTGTTTGCCACACTCCGATAGCTTCACTGATGACGCAAAATCAGTGTTCTACCATCTTTTAAGGCACACTATGACACAATCCAATTACATTTAAGCTTATACTATTTATACCTCATCTGGCTGGTACTAGTTGCCCTATAATGGGTCTTATTTGTCAAAAAGCATGTTTCTGATTATTCACAATGCTCTGATTCATCCCAATCTCTGTACTCTTATATTACTGGCTTGTTATTTGTTTACTCTGATATCTCCTGCCCTTGACTATCTCTGACAATTCTATTATGTTAAACCCGGCCACTCTAAAGACGGTAATACTATAATTTATATACCCTTATTGTACTGGGGTTTGTGAGTTTGGGTGCCTTCCTATCATAACAGGTTCACAGAGACAAATCTTATCCAATAGAGACAGAAAGAGAAGGAACATTTAAAAAAAAGAAATCTACATCTTTGATTTATTTATTTTTTTACTGCTCCTTTTCCCCTCTATTGGTCTCTTGTCACTTGATCTGTGATAAAAATCAACTTACAATAGAGAATAATCTGTACCAACACACTGTTCTGAAACTGGTTTAGAATGTCAGGGCCCAGGTAAAAGGGTAAACTGATGAGAAATGGTTTTCCTCATTTTCAGGAAACAGCATCAAAATTATCCTACTTTCATAACCACTACAGAGGGCTGTAGCAGACATGATGGTTAGTGTAACCCTTTAAGAGTACCAAGTTCAAGTAAGGCAGAACCAGTAGTGGTTGAGATTTCTAACCTTTCCTCAGTTTAGGTACCATAACCTACAATGTCAAAGGCACCCAGAAAATACACTGTACAGTTTTACCTTAAACATATAAAGAGACTGAAGACATATATTTATGGGTGATCAAATTCCTAGTCCTAGTCGCAGCCAGCAGAATTGATTAAACAAATTCACCAGGGACATTTGGCCATTGCACAGTGTAAGTGCAGAGTGCTGGATGTGGTTCAGGCCTAATTTAGACTTTGATAATGAAACACTCGTTAAAGAATGTGAAGCCTGACAGACACATCAAAAAACAATGCAAAAGAACCTCTTACACCACGGAACACTCCTTCATGGGCTTGGCAGAGATTGGCTACAGACATTTTCCATTTTGAGGAGAAGTACTACTTGATAGTAGAAGACTACTACAGTAAATACTTTGAATTAGTGCAAATGCGTAATCTAAATGCATCAACGGTCATTTAGAATTTCAAAACAATACTCTTGAGTGTGTGAAGAAATGATATCTATGCTTGTGATTACTGTAATATATGTATATGAAGAAAAAAGGGCTACAGCTGAACAATCTGGAAAAAATATTAACAATAGAGTGTAATATCCCACAGTATTGTAAAGTGACCCACTTTCAAATTGCACTCACAAAATATGAAGTATAAAATCGCATGAAAGGTGCCTCTCCTGATAACTGTGGGGGGCTTGGAGGATCTCTTCCCTTCTGTAGAATGCACAATTTAGGAACCAAAGGATCAGGGATACAGGTAAGTACAAAACTGTTTATTATAAACAACTGATCAAACAAGATAAAAGGGAATAACAGAAAGAAAACGGTCCTACACATAATTCTGAAATAAGAACTTCCTCAGGGACCTCCATATGTTAAAATAATCGGAACAATAAAATACAGTTTAAAAAAAAAAACCTTATAACCCTGATACTTCCCATTATATAGGGATAGTCCCCCCCAGTTCATTGGTTGTATGGTGAGCATTCTTCTTTCTCCATTCTGTTACTTCCTCTTGTGTTTTACTCAGCTTTTTGAGGAAGTGACATACCAGGAAATTATGTATATGGAACGCACGGAAGTGCGTCTTGAAACGCATGCACTAGTGGAGGTGCACTAGGAGTAATGGCCGTTTAAAATTTACAGCTGT
Organism: Pelobates fuscus; assembly: GCF_036172605.1. Classification (NCBI taxonomy): domain Eukaryota; kingdom Metazoa; phylum Chordata; class Amphibia; order Anura; family Pelobatidae; genus Pelobates; species Pelobates fuscus. Next base: position 120,480,531 of record NC_086325.1, read on the forward strand.
AGTGAAGGGAGTGGACAGATCGGAGTAACGGGACAAAGAGACACACATAGGGTCTGAGAGGGGACAAAGAGACTCACAGAGGGGCTGAGTGGGGACAAAGAGACACACAGATGGTCTGGGGAAGAGGAAAAAGAGACACACAAAGGGGTTGTGGGAGAAACAGACACACAAAGGGGCTTGGGGGAGACACAGAGGGAAAGTGGAAAAATAAACACACAAAGGGCTTTGAGAGAGACAAATGTCTGTAGCGGGAAGAAAGAGGCCTGCCAGCTAGCCACACCTGCCAGCTGCAGCCAGCCAGCCAACCTGCCTGCCAACCAGCCTGCCAGCCGGCCATAGCAGCCAGCCAGCCTGTCTGCCAGCCGGCCACAACTACCAGCGAGCTGCAGCAGCCAACAAGTAACAGCAGACAGCTATCAACAGTAATTAAAGTGAGAAGAGACACCTTGGGCTGGGTTTCAGAGAGCTATCTGTGTATGTCAGTATGTGTCTCTCTTGGTGAGTGTATGTCAGTATACGTGTATCCGAGAGTGTGTGTGTGTGTGTGTGCCCCTGTCAGTAAGTGGGTTTGTCAGTGTGTGTCTGTAAGTGAAATTGTGTTTTGGTTAAAAGTGTATGCCAATGACAGTGTGTGTAGACAAAGAGGGAAGTGGGTGCACACCAAGAGCATGCTTTCACAGGGATGGTGCTGCTGTGGAGACCAAAATGTATACATAATACAGACTAAGGTACAGTGCACACATGAAAAAAAACAGTTTTACATTTTATAATGATACTTAAAATCCCCTATCTCAGCAAACAAATATGAGGATTAAGTTCCACTATATGGCCATATTGTGCTTTGATAATGCCCATCACTACTTCACATTACCCCAACATCGGCTGGGACCTACAACATGGGAGACAAATTAAATAGTGCTAGCGCTAAATGAGCTAAAGTGTATTTTAATATTCTGCTGTAAGAGCATTGTGAATATATATTGTGCAAAATTAATGTAATAAAAAACACAATCCAAAAAAATACAATGCAAAAACTAAACCATTAAAGTGATAGTGTTTTAAAAGCATTTTCAAAGCACGTTTAAAGCACTATCAATTTTATTGTTTAGTTTTGAGTTTTAATTGTGTTTTTTAGGAAGATGTGCAGCCTTGACAGAACTTTAGCATCTAGTCTTGGTTTAGGATAAAATTGTAAGATCGCTAGATTTAGAGATCATAACGGAGAACGTGGCAGCAGTGGCGTACTAAGGGGGTGGCGGGGGGGGGGGGCGGTCCGCCCCGGGTGCCATCAGGCAGGGGGGTGCCACCAGGGCTGGCCAGGCTTGTAGTTCAGTGAGCTGTGTGGCTGCACCGGGTGCCGTAGCAGCAGGGCGCCGGGCAGCCGACACAGCTCACACGCAGGGGCTGGAAGCAGGAAACCTGCACGGAGATTTGGGGGCGGAGCTAAAACGACCGTGGGGCGGAGCAAAGCCAGATGCGGGGGCGGAGCTAAATGCAGCCTCATACTGCTGCACACAGAGAGAGGGGAAGCAGGAAGGAGTCCCTGCTTCCCCAACTACAGCACAGGAGGGACTGGATCCACTCCTCCTCCAGCCCAAGCTGACTGTAAGTGAGTGAGTGTGTGCTGTGTGTAACTGTGATTGTGACTGTCTGACTGTGTGTGAGTGTGTAACTGTGATTGTGACTGTCTTTGACTGTGTGTGCTGTGTGTAAGTGTGATTGTGACTGTCTTTGACTGTGTGTGAGTGTGTAATTGTGATTGTGACTGTCTTTGACTGTGTGTAACTGTGATTGTGACTAGGGATCGACCGATTATCGTTTTTACCGATATAATCGGCCGATATTCGTTATTTTCGTTATTTTCGGCAATATCGGTATCGGCCAATATAGCTACCGATATTGCCGATAATACCTCCTAGGACCGCCAGGCTCATTACAAGCCCGGCGATCCTGGGGGGGCCGGCAGCAAGCGCTGACTTACCCTCCCAGCAGCTCCTGCAGCTCCATGTCTAAATCTCGCGAGACCCGCGGCTGCAGAGCGTTGCCACGGGTTACCATGGCAACGCTCCGCGCGGCACTAAGGGACGCAAGATTTACACTGGGGAGCTGGAGGCTCACATACACACTACACAAACAAACACACTGCATTACATACATACACACTACACAAACACACACACACTGCATTACATACATACACACTACACAAACACACACACTGCATTACATACATACACACTACACAAACACACACAAACTGCATTACATACATACACACTACACAAACACACAGAAACTGCATTACATACATACACACTACACAAACACACACACACTGCATTACATACATACACACTACACAAACACACAAACACTGCATTACATACATACACACTACACAAACACACACACTGCATTACATACATACATACACACTACACAAACACACACACACACTGCATTACATACATACACACTACACAAACACACAGAAACTGCATTACATACATACACACTACACAAACACACAGAAACTGCATTACATACATACACACTACACAAACACACACAAACTGCATTACATACATACACACTACACACACACAAACTGCATTACATACATACACACTGCATTACATACATACACACTACACAAACACACACACACTACATTACATACATACACAGTACAAAAAACATACACTGCATTACATACATACACTACACAAACACACACACTGCATTATATATACACACTACACAAACACACTGCATTACATACACACACACTACACAAACACACTCTATACAAACACACACTGTATTACATACACACACTGCATTATATACACACACTGCATTATATACACACACTGCATTCACTTTACCCACACTACACACACTGCATTCACTATACACACACTACACAAACACACACTCTGCATTCACTATACACACACTACACAAACACACACTCTGCATTCACTATACACACACTACACAAATACACACTCTGCATTCACTATACACACACTACACAAATACACACTCTGCATTCACTATACACACTCTGCATTCACTATATATATATATATATATATATATACACACACTACACAAACACTCACTGCATTCACCATACACTCTGCATACACTATATATACACACTACACAAATACACACTGCATCCACTACACACACAGCTCCCCTGTCTAAATACACTTCATCCACTACATGTGGCATGTATATTTTGTGCATTTACCGTTAGAAAGAGTTTATTTTTTCAAAATGGTAAATGTACAGAATATCGGCAAGTTATCGGCTATCGGCATGAAAGTTCACAGCTTATCGGTATCGGTATCGGCTCTAAAAAAATCAATATCGGTCGATCCCTAATTGTGACCGTCTTTGATTGTGTGTGTGTGACTGTCTGTGATTATGTTGTGTGTATGTGTGACTGTCTGCATGTGTGATTGTCTGCCTCTGATTGTGTGTGTGACTGTCTGTGACCGTGTGTGTGTGCCACTGTGTGTGTGACTGTCTGACTGTGATTGTCTGTGTGACTGTATGTGACTGTCTGCCTGTGATTGTGTGTATGTGTGCGTGCGTGTGTGAGTGACTGTCTGTGACTGTGTGTGTGTGTGCGTGTGTGTGTGTGTGAGTGACTGTCTGTGACTGTGTGTGTGTGTGTGTGTGTGTTAGTGACTGCCTGTGACTGTGTTGTGTGTATGTGTGACTGTCTGCCTGTGATTGTGGGTGTGACTGTCTGCCTGTGATTGTGGGTGTGACTGTCTGTGAATCTGTGTATGTATGTGTGACTGTCTGCCTGTGTGATTGACTGCGTGTTTGACTGTCTGCCTGTAACTGTGTGTGAGTGACTGTGTCTGACGGTCTTCGCCCTGCAGTGAGCCGGCAGCCAGGATATGATGTCATCGCGGCCTCGGCATCATTACAGGGCGTGCGATGGAACTGTGCAGAAAGAGCACAGAGATCCCAGCAGCAACCACTGACCACCAGGGACTGAGGATCCACTCCAGCCCTTCTAGAGCAAGGTAGGGAGGCAGGGTGGACCTCTTAATGATTAAATGTGTGTATGTATGTAATATTTGTGTGTGTGTATGTGATTGTGGGTCAGTGATTGTGTTTGTGTAAATCTGTGATTATGTGTGATTGTGTGTATCTCTGCGTATGTGTTTAGTAGATAGCTCCCTTATTTCCTGTCCTTAAATATTGCAATCCCACATAAGGATAACAAATAAGGGATTTATCTGCTAAACAACTGAAAATAAGAAAAGGGCATTTTTTTATCCTTTAGCTGTTTAGTAGATCATTCCCTGAATTGGTGCCCGTATGTGAGATTTCCATATTTAAAGATACTAAATGAGGGTGCTGTTTAGCAGATAGCACCTTATTTGGTGTCCTTAAATATGGCAATCCCACAAAGGATAGCAAATAGGAGTTATCTGCTAAACAAAGATTGAAATTAAGAGGTGTCAGCCAGCCCACAACAAGAAATCTGGGTGGCTAATGTGAATAATATGCAAATGTGTAGTCAGATGCCAGCATGCAGAACACAGCATGCTGGCATCAGACAGCCAATGGCAGCATATTACCCCATCCCCTAGTGAGACGTTTTACTGCTCCCCCTCCTGTTTTGACTGTGGTATCTTATGTGCCCCCCCCGCATATATATTGTTCCTAGAGTCGCCACGATGTCTGCATGTGTGTCAATGTGTATCTGTGTGTGACTGTGTTTGTGTGTATATGTATCTGCATGTGTGTATGTCCGTGTATGTGTATATGTGCAGACATCTAAAAATCTACACTCATGCATTTCAACGTCAACACTACATACACACCCCACCATTATATATAACCATACCACTGCATTCAAATACCACACAACACACAAATGCATGCTTGCATTCAAACGCCAACACTACATACAAACACACCGCTACATTCACTCACATATACTCCATACAAAAACATGCATACATTCAAACACACAAACACTGCTTAGTGCTAAATACATAAAAAAAAAAAATTGGTTGTTTTTATATTTAAATTTGAGGGGGGGGGGGGGACAGGGGGGTGCCAAAAATAGGACCCGCCCCGGGTGCCAAATGCTCTAGGTACGCCCCTGCGTGGCAGATATCCATTTAAAAAGATGGAGAGAAGCAGGCATCATTAAGATCGAAGACATATTAGTTGTAAATACAAATTAACCCTTTTATAACTTAAAGTAAGAATTTGCTTTAAATGATAAAGAAACTATTACTTATCTGCGTATACAAATTTTAATTAATATAGCTTTCATAGTAAATCAGGAAAAAAATCTGATATCACTAGAATTAATATTCAGTGGCTCTGACATAAATGCAGTAAAGTATTACAGCAATCCGGAAAACAAACTAATATCCCAGCAATTAAAAAAATGGTCGAAAGAGCTAACTCTAAATATATCTATAGAAAATGGCAACAAGCAATAGCCAAGACAAACAAATATACACACTGTATTAATCTCCAAGAAAATCTGTACAAAATCATAAACTGGTGGTACTGGGTGCCTACAAAACTAAAAGTGATATATCCATCAGCCTCTGACCTGTTTTGGCGCTGCAAGATAGAGAGAGGGAGTTATACACCTATATGGTGGCAATGTATCCTGATACGTGAATTAAGGAATAAGACATATGCGTTTTTAAGAGATCAAGGAATAACCCTTTTAAAAAAAAAAAAAAATGCTATACTGCATTTATTGAAGAAAAATTCCCAGAGAAAGAAATACTACTAATAATACATGCTTTAAAGGACCACTATAGTGCCAGGAAAACATACTTGTTTTCCTGGCACTATAGTGCCCTGAGGGTGCCCTCACCCTCAGGGACCCCCTCCCGCCGGGCTCTGGGAAGAGGAAAGGGGTTAAAAGCTCTTCTCCTCCGATCCTACTCCTCTCCGCCCCGTCGGCTGAATGCGCACGCGCGGCAAGATCTGCGCGTGCATTCAGCCAGTCTCATAGGAAAGCATTATCAATGCTTTCCTTTGGACGCTTGCGTGCTCTCACTGTGATTTTCACAGTGAGAATCACGCAAGCTCCTCTAGCGGCTGTCAATGAGACAGCCACTAGAGGATTTGAGGGCTGGATTAACCCATTTATAAACATAGCAGTTTCTCTGAAACTGCTATGTTTATAAAAAAAAATGGGTTAACCCTAGCTGGACCTGGCACCCAGACCACTCCATTAAGCTGAAGTGGTCTGGGTGCCTAGAGTGGTCCTTTAAAGGTCTCAAAAAGCTTAATTGCTAGATACTGGGGTCAATCTATAACACCAAGTAACTTAGAATTCAAACAGCAATTAGAATATCAACTTAAGATGTAAGCAGGTTTGGATGGCAAGATAAAGGTGCCAAACAAAAAGTCAGTATATGCTCTCACTGGCTAAAATAAATAGTATATAATAGTGAGATTAAGAAAGATAGGAAACCTTGAATCTATAGGAAAAGGACAAAGAGACAAAGAGAAGATTCTGTTTATATTAATACAATTCTTCAATCCGTGCTATTAACCCATGGGCTTGTATGTCTGTCTTGTAAATTCTCATATAAAGTTGTTACTATGTTCTTAGATATTTATATTTTTTTATGTAGATGTATGTTATTCAATTATTTGGAATACAATAAAACTGTTTTTTTTTTTGGTAGTTTTTTTTTTGGTAGTTTTTTTTTTTATCATTCTTTATTTATCGGTTTTGTATATATACCAATATTCAGTGGAAGGGATACAGAAAAGAAGAGAGGGTGTGCGGGTGGGGTATAACAGTGCCATCCGTTCAAATTTGTACCATCGCAGGGTACGCTTTAGAATATTGTAGTACAATGGTATATGTTGGCAGTTTGACAATTGTTAGCAGTCCAGATTCGATACATTGTCCCTTTGTCATTTATGTATCTGTGGCTGTGTGTCACGTTTAACATTTGTTATGAAGGAACACAACTGCAGATTTCTTAGAGCTTGAATATTTATTAGAACAAAATAAAAGATATTGTGACTTTAAGTCCAGAATTACAGGCACTGTAGCTTTAAATAATAAACGGTTGCTTAAGTCCAGAATTACAGGCACTGTAGCTTTAAATAATAAACGGTTGCTTAAGTCCAGAATTACAGGCACTGTAGCTTTAAATAATAAACGGTTGCTTAAGTCCAGAATTACAGGCACTGTAGCTTTAAATAATAAACGGTTGCAATTAGCAGGTTCTGAATCATTTAGAGTCTGTTAGTTGAGTTAACAAGTTAGGTGATAAGCAATTACAATAGTTTGTTCCATTAGCATTTATCTGAAGCAAGACAGGTGCAGCTAACTTGAATAGTGGATAGGTTGAAGATAGCTGTAGCTGGGTTGGTTGATAATAAGACTTTGGTAACAGGCAATAGAGGCTTTAGATATGTAACTCTTATCACAGAGGTTTAATGTTACTTAGCTTCCGGTAAAGAGAAAACAGGTTCCCAAGTTCTCCTCAGAGGCGGTTATATCCGATGATATGTGTGTAGAGAGTTCAGGCTTTAGTCGAGGATGAGGAGAGGTGAAGGGGACGTGAGTAGTCTTCCAATCCGGTCCGGTAACAGATGGCTTTCACAGAGAAGTTTGTAGCCGGTTCGTGAGTGCGGTACGTAGTTCAATAATCCAGCGTCTATCAGCTGGTGCGGTCGCATTAAGTAAGGAGACTGTGTCATAAGGGGGTGTGGCTAAGCTCCGTGGAACCCGGAAGTAAGAGGATACCAGAATTAAGGCATGACAGTACCCTCTCCGTAAAGAGCAACCTCTGGGTGCTATTAACATGGTTTAGAAGGGTAGCGTTTGTGGAAAGCGGAAATTAATCTGTCAGCATGAATGACAGAGGAGTTTTCCCAAGTATCTTCATCAATTCCATATCCTTTCCATCTAATGAGGTATGGCAAAGAGCCACGATGAATCCTTGAATCCAGAACTTTTTGAATTTCGTATTCTTCCTCACCTTGGACTAATACAGGATCAGGAGAAGAAGTGACATCTCTATGGAAAGGGTCAGGATGATGAGGTTTAAGCAAGGACACATGGAAAACAGGATGGAGTTTCAAAGTAGGTGGAAGATTCAATTTAACAACATTACGGTTGATAATCGATATTATTGGAAAAGGACCAAGAAAAAGGGAGCTTAACTTCTTTGATGGACGGGTTGTGGAGATGTTTTTTGAGGAAAGCCAGACAAGATCACCAATTACATAAGCGGGAGGAGGTTGTCTTTTTGTATCAAAAAACTTCTTTTGATTGGATGACGCCAATTCCAGATTTTCATGTAATTTCTTGAATAAAGAGGACATGTGAGAGATTTGATTCGAAATGGAGGGGTTAGATGAAGAAACTGTCTGAGCAAGAATTGAGGAGGGATGAAATCCATAATTGGAGAAAAATTGAGTCATTTTGCTACTGGTATGAAAAGAGTTGTTGTATGCAAATTCTGCCATGGGTAACCATGTTATCCAATCATCTTGTAAGTGAGAACAATAACATCGTAGATATTGCTCTAAGCATTGGTTGACTCTTTCAGTTTGTCCATCAGTTTGAGGATGATATGCGGATGACAGTTTACGTTGGATATGAAGAGAAGCACATAATGCGTTCCAAAACTTGGAGGTAAACTGAGTTCCTCGGTCTGAAATGATTTCGTCTGGCAGTCCATGAAGTTTCACTATTTTGTCAAGGAATATTTTTGAGAGTTCAGAGGATGAGGGTAACTTCTTTAAAGGGATATAATGATACATTTTCGTGAAGCGGTCCACTACCACTAAAATGGTGGTATGATGTTGAGAAGGGGGTAGTTCCACCAAGAAGTCCATTGAAATGGATTGCCAAGGCCTTTCAGGAATCGGTAGATTCAATAATTGACCGAATGGGTGATGATGTTCATGTTTGGATCTTTGGCAGGTAGAACAAGATTTGACATAAGATTCAATGGTTTTGTCTTGGCGAGGCCACCAATAGTATCTTTTAGACAATCCACGGGTCTTTTTTATACCTGGATGACCTGACAGAGGAGAATCATGAATAAATTCGAGTATTTTAGTTCTGAAAGAGGGAGGTACGTAAATCCGGTCATTAAAATAGTAGAGACCGTCTTTCTTAGATAATTTAATTGATTTAGGAAGTTCAAGAGCATCTTCACTGAGGTCTTTAATGTCGTCAATAAGGGAAGATAAGATTCCAACGACTGTATGTGGAGGAGGTTCCAATTCAATGTCTTTATGGATCCTGGAAAGGGCATCCGCCTTTTTGTTCCTAGACCCAGGTCTAAAGACGATTTGGAAATTGAACCGGGAAAAGAAGAGATTCCATCTTACTTGTCGAGCGGAAAGAGTCTTGTTGGAGTGAAGATATTCAAGGTTTTTATGGTCAGTATACACAATTAAAGGGGTTTGAGCACCCTCAAGAAGGTGTCTCCAAGTTTCTAAAGCTACTTTAATACTTAATAATTATTTTTCCCCTATAGGATAATTCTTTTCGGCAGGAGATAATGAGCGTGAGAAGAAGGCGACTGGATGAAGAGGTTCTTGAGGAGTTTTATGTTGAGAGAGGACAGCTCCAATTGCAGTTTCCGAAGCATCCGTTTCAAGGACAAAAGATATGAGGGATTTGGAAGTTGAAGAACAGGAGCTGTTGTAAACTTTCTCTTTAATTCATCGAAGGCAGTTTGAGCCTTCTCGTTCCAATTGAAGGAATGTTTTTTACTGTTAAGTTGATTGAGTGGGTGAGCTACCTCCGAGTAGTTTTTAATAAATTTTTTGTAGAAGTTGGCGAACCCTAAAAACCGCTGTAATTCTTTTACTGTAGATGGAACAGGCCAATTGATGATACAATCGATTTTTGAATTATCCATGCTTATTGAATGAGGGGAAATAACGTAACCTAAAAAGGTTATTTCATTGACGTGAAAAATACATTTTTCGGGTTTAGCGAATAGTTTGTGAGTTCTGAGTCTGGATAACACCCATCTGACATGTTTTCTGTGTTCATCAGGAGTGTTGGAGTATATGAGAATGTCATCTAAATAAATGATAACACAGACGTCCAATAGATCTCTAAAGATGTCATTTATAAAATGTTGAAAAGTTGCAGGGGCGTTGCAGAGGCCAAAAGGCATCACCAGATACTCGTAGAGGCCATATCTTGTTCGGAAGGCAGTTTTCCATTCATCGTTAGCCTTTACTCTGATGAGGTTATATGCCCCGCGAAGGTCAAGCTTAGTGTAGATGGTAGCAGTTTTTAATCGTTCAACCAGTTCATTAATCAGAGGAAGAGGATAACGATTTTTAACTGTTATTTTGTTTAAAGCTCTGTAATCAATGATGGGACGTATAGTCTGGTCCTTATTTCTCACAAAAAACATACTTGCGGCAGCAGGTGAACTGGAGGGTCTAATGAACCCTTTCCGTAGGTTTTCATCCAGGTATTCTTTGAGAATTTGTAATTCAGATTCAGAGAGAGGGTTGATGTGCCCGAAAGGTTCGGGGGCACCAGGTATGAGGTCTATAGGACAATCGTAGGAACGATGAGGTGGGAGCGTTTCAGCTTCCTTTTTACTGAATACGTCTGAAAAGTCCGAATAACAAGAAGGTATAGTTGGTTCTTTGGAGATCTGAAAGATTGGAATTTGTTGTAAGCATGTTTCCTTACAATAATTGGAGTTAAAGGTGAGAGAGAAGGGCGACCAAGAAATTTGAGGGTTGTGGTTCCTTAACCAGTTGATCCCTATAATAACGGGATAGAGGGGTGATGGAATAACATTGAATATTAAATATTCAGTATGAATATGATTGGTGGTTACTTTTAGAGGAATGGTTTCATGAAGAATCGGTCCCGAGGAGATAAGGGAGCCGTCAATCACTCTACTAGGAACAGAAGTGTTTTTACGAACACAAGGAATTTTATTCTTTGTTACAAAGGTTGAATCGATGAACACCCCATTTGCACCAGAATCGATAATGGCTTCAGTCATAATTCTTTCCTTATCCCACTGTAGAATGAGAATTATAGGAGTGAATTGAGAGGTTGGTGTAGAGGGGAGTGCACTTAGGATAGCAGAGGCATAGACTTGCCTACCGCCCCTTGTCCGTTTCAACAAAGGGCAATCAGGGACCAAATGATCTTGAGAGGCACAATACATGCAGAGGTTTAATAGACGTCTTCGGTTCTTCTCTTCAGGAGTGAGAGGACTTCTTATTACCCCTATTTCCATAGGTTCGCTTGGTAAGGATGGTTTTTCAGGAGTCCTTGAAGGAGTGAAAGGTTTTCTTTCTTTTGAACTTGAGAGGGCTTTTTCGGCCTTTCTTTCTCTAAGTCTTCTGTCAATGCTGATTGATAGGTGAATCAGATCGTTCAAAGTAGTAGGGAGTTCTGTTCTGGATAGTTCATCTTTAACAGCTTCAGATAAGCCAATTCGAAACTGGTTGCGCAATGTGATGTCATTCCATTGCGTATCAATTGCCCATCTTTTAAATTCAGCAATGTAATCTTCAACGGGTCTATGTTTTTGCTGTAGGGTTCTGATTGTTAAATCAGCTGTAGCTTGTTTGTTAGGATCTTCATAGAGAAGAGACATGGCTTCAAAAAAGTCATCCAGTGAGTCTAAGATGGGGTCATCGTTTTCCAAAAAGGAATGGGCCCATGACATGGGTTCACCTCTTAGAAAGGAGATAACCGAACAAACTTTAGTCCTTTCTGTAGGATAGGATCTAGGTTTTAAAGCAATTAATAATTTGCAAGAATTAAGGAACTCCCTATATTTAGAACGATCTCCAGAGAACTTTTCAGGGTTACATACAGCAGGATCGCTAGCTGAGTGCAGAACAGTATGAGGAGTATGAGTTTGTAAGTCTCTGACATAAGTGAGAATTCTTTCATTAGTAACTTGCAGGTCTTGCACACCTTGGGCTAGTATATCGACTCGTTGATTCAGCGTAGTTATAGTAGAATCGAAATCTGCTGGATCCATTACAAGGGCTGGATTATTCTGTCACGTTTAACATTTGTTATGAAGGAACACAACTGCAGATTTCTTAGAGCTTGAATATTTATTAGAACAAAATAAAAGATATTGTGACTTTAAGTCCAGAATTACAGGCACTGTAGCTTTAAATAATAAACGGTTGCTTAAGTCCAGAATTACAGGCACTGTAGCTTTAAATAATAAACGGTTGCAATTAGCAGGTTCTGAATCATTTAGAGTCTGTTAGTTGAGTTAACAAGTTAGGTGATAAGCAATTACAATAGTTTGTTCCATTAGCATTTATCTGAAGCAAGACAGGTGCAGCTAACTTGAATAGTGGATAGGTTGAAGATAGCTGTAGCTGGGTTGGTTGATAATAAGACTTTGGTAACAGGCAATAGAGGCTTTAGATATGTAACTCTTATCACAGAGGTTTAATGTTACTTAGCTTCCGGTAAAGAGAAAACAGGTTCCCAAGTTCTCCTCAGAGGCGGTTATATCCGATGATATGTGTGTAGAGAGTTCAGGCTTTAGTCGAGGATGAGGAGAGGTGAAGGGGACGTGAGTAGTCTTCCAATCCGGTCCGGTAACAGATGGCTTTCACAGAGAAGTTTGTAGCCGGTTCGTGAGTGCGGTACGTAGTTCAATAATCCAGCGTCTATCAGCTGGTGCGGTCGCATTAAGTAAGGAGACCGTGTCATAAGGGGGTGTGGCTAAGCTCCGTGGAACCCGGAAGTAAGAGGATACCAGAATTAAGGCATGACACTGTGTATACCTGTATTGCCTCAGTGTGAGGATGCTTTTGGGATGGGGGTGTCTCGGAGTTGGGCTGTCAGTTTGTCTTTAAGAATGAGATGAATTCTGGCGGTAGTCCTATGTGTGTTAGGGTTTGATATAAGAATGGCCATGTCAGGCGATCGAAGGCCTTTTCGGCGTTGAGTGATATAACTGCAGTTGGAATTCGTCTATGGTTGGCGAGCCATATGAGGTCTATGGCTCGTCGAGTGTTATCCACGGCCTGTCTATGGGGGATAAATCCCACCTGGTCCGGGTGTATGAGTGATCCTAGGTGCGGATTCAGTCTATTCGCTATGACCTTGGTCATGAGTTTAAGGTCGACGTTAAGTAGGGAGATCGGCCTGTAGTGAGAGGGTTCTAAATGGTCTTTTCCGGGTTTGGGTAGGAGGCAGATATGTGCGTCAGTCATGTCCGGCGGGATGGTTTTCCCTCTTAGTGTGGCATTAAATACCTTGCATAGGTAGAGGGCTAAATGCCTTATAGTATAAGGCTGAGTAGCCATCCGGACCCGGGCTCTTGTTGGGTTTGAAGGATCCGAGAGCCAGTGCCATCTATTCCACTGTGACCTCTTGTCCCATTGCGGCTTTAGCCTCCTGGGTCATAGAGGGGAGTGTCGCATTTTGTAGGAATTTGTCTATGCGGGTGTGTAGGGACTCTACGTTGTGTTGGGAGTGTCGGGTATGGTTGTATAGGTCGGTGTAGTAATCTTGAAAAATGCTACCTATTCGTGTTGGACAATCGCTAATATCGCCTTCTGTGGTGCGTATAGCTGAGATCCGTTTGGCTTCGATTCGTTGTTTGAGGCGGCGGGCCAGCATGGTATCCGCCTTGTTCCCTTTTTCGTAAAATGTTCGTTTTAGCCACATCAAGGCTTTAGAGGTGTCTTTCTGTCTGAGGCTTTCAAGTAGGTCTCTGAGTGCTGTCAGTTCAGTTAGCGTGGTGGAGTGAGGACTCTTTTTGTGTAAGGTTTCTAGACGGCGGAGTTCCGTCATCGCGTTGGAGATTTGCTGTTGTGCGCGTTTTTTCTTATATGAGGCTAAGCTGATGAGAGTACCTCTGATGACTGCTTTATGTGCGGCCCACAATGTCGTGGGTGCAGTATCTACCTGTGCGTTTAGGTCAAAATAGTGTTTCAACGCTTTGGTGATTTTGGTGATTTTATTTTTTAAAAGCATTATCAAAACACTTTTAAAGCACTATCACTTTAATTGTTGAGTTTTGACACTGTATTTTTTTGAATTGTGCTTTTTAGGAAGAAATGCAGTCTTGACAGGAAGGGGCAAATTTAGATTACAGGGGTTGCCAAATTTAGTTATACCTAACCCAGGGCAGCACAAAACCAATATAGAACACTGACTAATTTTTTTTATTATTGAGCCCTAAACCTCTTTACGATATTTACTCAGTCCTAAAATCTCCAAGCTACAACTACAGTTTCTTGTAGTTGTATTACTATAATTTTCTGCTTCCAGGTGAACCAAATGCGATATAGATCACTTTGTTATTCTTGTAACAAAGAGATACCTAGCTGTATATAACTTCATCACTGTATGAACGTATAGCACTCAGGAGATTTGAGAGTGAGCTTGGGTAATAGAACAGTTGATTCTGACCAAGATCTCTAAAAAGCACCGGGCAAACAGGGAAGGATGTGTGCACATTTCCAATATACAAGAAAAAGTAAATAATATACATTTTTAACATTCAGAGAACAAAATGGCAGTTTTCCTTAAAATAACACTCCATTAATATAATTATTAATAATAATAATAATAATAATAATAATAATACGGGTTGACATTTGAATGCATTGATGTGTTTGTACATAGTGTTGACGTTTGGATGCAGGGGTGCATTTGTGTGTAGTGTTGGTGTTTGAATGCTGAGATAGATGGATATATACACTTGCACTGCCACACACAACATGATACACATACACACACAGTGACACACACACTGACACACGTGCAGATCCATGGATATACACATGCAGATACACACTGACACACATGCAGATAGAGACACACAGACTGATGTAGACACAGATGCGCATACAGACAAAAACATACACAACCTGACACACATGCAGATACCCAGACACACAGATACACATAAGGGCACACATGCAGATACACAGTTACACTGACTACATACAGATACACACATTTACACTAACACTCATGCAGATTCATAGTCACACACACTGACATATAGACACACACACACACACTAATACAGACACTGATTAACATGCAGATACATATACACATATTGATAATATGCAAATACACACAAATGCACACACAGATACACACCGGCACACAGATATACAGACACACACACAGATACACATACTGACAACATACAGATAGACACTGACACACATACAGATACAAAGACAAATGCATTGACAAACAGAAACACAGATACACAAACTGGCACACATATTGACAGATACACACACTGACAGACATAGAGACAAACACGCTGGTCAACATGTTTACTTTTATAGCTACCCTCCAGTTTCCTTCATTTTTGGTGCAGGTGGGTGGCCAGCCAGTCTGAATGCTGAGGCTGTTAGGGAGTCATTTTCTGCCTCTCCTTGTCCATGCGGCTCCATATCTATGTCAGGTAGCAAGAAGCGAAAAGCTCTCACTGGTTGGCCAATTGGAAAGGGGCCCGGTCACTCTGTTAAAAGGCCACATTGCCCAATTAGCCCCCTGCTGACACATACCCACCAAGTCTTAAGTGTATGGGCTACCCAATGAGCCCCCTTAGTGTGCAGGCCCTCGGTGCAGCCACATAGGCTGCACTAGCGGTAGTTCACCCACTGCCTTTTTTGTAAAAGGAGAAAAACGCATAAAGCACTTTAGCAAACTACATGTATTAGCCTCTGTTATCTCACTCAAACATGTATTAGCCTGAATCAACATGAAAGGAAGAAGCAAGACCTTCATCTACATAATATGAGCAGCATCACAAAAGAATATTTAATTTGGATTCTGTGGTCAGTTAGGGACAGTGGTAACACACATTTCTCTAATAATTTGGACTTGATGCCTATGATGTACAAGAGCTATTCTTTGTGTATATCAGCTTATTAATAAAACGGACTTCACACTGTGTATGTTTTACAATGTATTGCTTTGATTTAATCTTTTATGCCATTTTTTAAACTTGGTACCCAGTATAATTCCCTACTGCAGATATCCCATTCAGTTTAAAAAAATGTTGAGAGATATAAACTGTTTGTTATTTGAAGGGATTGCATTTATCGACCTGTCATCTGGTTGTTTTTTTGTTTGTTTTTTTAACAAAAATATTTATTTTACAGAATTTAATCCACACAATTAAAGATAATAGAGTCCGATAGAAGCTGGATAGACTGTTGCTTTCTATTCACACACATGATCCCCTCATCCCTAAACATGCAAGCATACTTTTTGCCAAATAGTAAAAATACAAAACCACAGTGTGATATATCAATATAAGTACAATGAATTAACCAACAATTATTAAAGTCAACTATGCTATAAAAAAGCACTAAAGGGGGCGGAGCTTGGCCAGCAAGCGGACAGGTCGTGCTCTGCCTGAGCTCCTGCCGACGAGCGCACGTTCTGCGGTTTAGCCTGGGTTGGAACGCCACGAACCTCCAATAAACCGCATCACTACACCGGGGAGCACCAACCGAACCTGGCGATACCAAAATCGAAACCCAGGCGTACCGGGAACCGCCACGACGGAATGAGGCCTACCGCAGGCGGTAGCGGGGAATGCGGCCGCTTCCCCGCCAACCGCACACGATTGCACAAGAGCGTGTTCAGCAACCCCCCCCCCTATGGACCGGTGGGGGTTATCCCGGTCCCCACCAGACGGAGTGCCTCCCACCCCACAACCCATGATCCAGCCAGCGACATTAAAGAGCAATGTGGGGCGCGAGGCCTCTAAAATGGCGGACACGTCTGCACCAGATACAAGAGACGAACTCCAACCTGACAGGTTGAGACCCAGCGAGAGCAAGAGAGACCCGATCGATGTCATTTTCGACAATTTCTGGGCCCAATTACTGACCCGCATGCAAACAGCAGAGCCAAGTCACGGAAAGACAGTGACACAATCAGCCCCGGCAGGGAAGAGACCGGGAATGATGTCTCCAGGCGGTCGGGGACCCCAATCCACGGACTCCCGTACAAGGGGCCCTACTAGAGCTAAGGGGAAAGTACCTCACAGGTGCCAGTCCCACCGACGGAGGGTTGCAATCCGCAAAATACGGCAACCAGAAAACAAGGCCCACTGTAAAACCCCGACAGGGGAGACCCCGGACCACACCGGAAACCGGGCTTATGGCGAAAGGACACCAGCTCTCAAGCGGTACCAGGGTAAAAGGCTACTAGTGGCGCACCAGGGTCCCAACAAGCCCTCGAGATTACTGGACTTGGTTTCCCCCTGGGGGCCCCGGGCTTGGGGCGCTCCGATCACGCAACAAGAACTCACCAAACCGACCTGGACGGACTTTGCCCTAACCCCAGCATCACAGATCTGGTGTATCCAGCTCCAGTGGCTCGACAATACAAGCCCCTCTGCAGGCATCGGCTAGTGGACCCGGTCGACAGTTAGCAGGAATCCCACAGACCTGATGGACTTAAGGGACACAAGCCTGCCAGTGGTACAACCCTGCTCTTTCACACCCCTTAGGGGCCATATCCCTGACAGTTGGTCGTAGCTAGATGTTTCCCTAGCCGATCAGAGCGGTCTAATACATAACTGTTTTGCTTTTATTCGCATGTTTCGCTTAAGCTTTAAACGCAACTACTTAACTTAAAGAGTGCACTTAATAGGCTCAATAGGATGCCTAACATGTTATGACCTTTACCTTTAGTAACATGGATTATCTAACCCTTGTCTAGATTGGGCTTATGTTAGAATTATTAGTTGTGATGTTTGGTTACCACAACTAACACAGTTGTCGGTTTAGGCTCGTAATGGGTTAATGTTATGAGGCATTTCAGGGCCATCTCATTTAGAAAGTCTCCAGGTATGATGGTGTTATGCTGCATCATGCAACCCCTCCACTGGCAGCAATGAAATGGGGAACTGGTGATGTAAAGCTAACGTTGCTAATCCAAAGTGCCAGAGGACAGGGTATTAGAATACAATTCACTTTGATTTTCTAGCCTGTACAACATTAAAATGTGATGTCGGAGAGGACCACCTAATGGCTCAGAGCCATCATAGCCAGCCATTCTGCAACTGCATACTGAACCACCAGGCTATTGTGTGCATTTTGCAAGCAACACAGTTTCCTTCTTTAGAAAATAATTTAAGCTAATTTAAAGGCACACTGACATTATTTTATTTATTGTTTTGCTTTAAATCCTATTTTGTTGGTCAGTTTGTTTCACATCTATGCAAATCTGCACAGTCTCATAGAGTCCACATAGTCAGACACATACTCATTCGTTAACCAAGTTATTCCTACTGCAATTTAGCATGAACTAAACTACTGTACCTTATACATGCATAATCTATAGCACTCGTTGTCTGTTCAAACGGCATGTCATGATATATAATACTCTATACAATATGGCTATTTACTCTTGTAACCTTAACTATTACAAAAGAGAAAAAAGTGCAGCATATCTTGTCATTTACAATACCTGCTATGTCATTCATCAATGTTGCCTTGTGTTATTTACTATATGTTCACTGTACTGTTATCATACTCATTTAAAAATGTATGCATACTCAATCAGCCACAACTGTTATAATATGTACATGAATAACAAGCCTGCGAATGCCGTTGTGGCGACACAGGCACTGTTGTATCTACCTACCTGCATACCAAAAATAAAGAATTAAAAAAAAAAAAAAAAAAAGGTAAAACACAAAAAAAAAAGCACTAAAGCAAGCTTTTTTTAAAAGCAATTTACAAAAATAAAATTCTCATATAATTTAGTATACACAGTAATTATAACATTTATTTATTTATTTATTGTTATCAATATTACTCTTCACACAATATATTGCTATGAGCACAGCCTTTCTGGTGGGCATAATGCAACAATCCCATAGATGAATAGTTACAATAAAGAGATATAATTACTGGACTGTCATTCCCCATAACTTGCCTCATCCTCATCCTGAAAATCCTAAAATCCTATTACTGGATGCATGACACAAGACCTTGAGTTTAATACTAAACTGAGTACAATGACTGCTAGGTGGACCCGTATTTAGTTGCTTCTTGAAGGAACACCATTATGTTGGTCCTTCACAGACTACAAACTGTGTCCTTGGGTCCCCGTTTTTTATTTTCTTTCCCATGCAGGCTGTGAATGGTGAATTACCTTTGATTAAATAAAGTTTCAAGAGTCCCAAATAATATTATTTATTGCCTTTGCTAAAGTACTTTATATATATCTATAAAGCACTATATATATATATATATATATATTTCCTGGCTAATCATGGCAGCATATACACATGGGTTAGCTCCTCCCCTTACAGCCGATAGGACAGGAAAAACACCAAGGTTTTAAAAGGAGGCTCCATCCCTGAGGTCCTCAGTCTTTTTCCTGCCCTATGGCCCTTAGGACGTGAGCAATTTGCTCCCTTTACTTACAGACATGTATGGTTTTTTTATCTTCATTACTTTATTTGCCTTTTTTACTGTGGTACATTATGCAGTTGTGCTTTTATGCTGTGATGCATTTAAGCTTTTATATCTTTAAACTAGTGCATTATACAGCTGTACCTTATTTTTAAAATTGTGGTACATTATGCGGTTGTGCTTTTTACTGAGAAGTATTTAAGCAGTGGGGCATTTAAAACTGTTTCATTTAAATTTGCATTTAAAACGGTTGTATGTAATACAGAGAGTCATTGGAAACTGCAGTACTTTTTGAAGACTACAGTACTTTTTGAAGACTGCAGTGCATTTTGAAAACTGTGATATGTTTTAAAAACTGTTACCTTTAGACTGTGGTGCATTTAAACTTTGACTTTTTGCACCTGGTTGCCTTTTAAACTTTCTTGCAGGCACTTTTAGGTTATCTATTTTGCTTCCCCTCGGTCCCAGTGATTTATTCCCGGTTCCCTGGGTGTTTAGGGGCCATGCATGCTTCAGACAGAGTTCTCTCCCTGGTCTCTAAACAGCAAACACACTCGGAATAGGCCCACACGTGTGCAGTTGGTGCCTTAATGGGCTTAATACAGATGACTTGCATTGTGGGAATACATAGTAATTACATAGTTACATAGCTGAAAAGAGACTTGCGTCCATCAAGTTCAGCCTTCCTCACATATGTTTTTTGCTGTTGATCCAAAAGAAGGCAAAAAAAACCCAGTTTGAAGCACTTCCAATTTTGCAACAAGCTAGGAAAAAAAATCCTTCTTGACCCCAGAATGGCAGTCAGATTTATCCTTGGATGAAGCAGTTATTACCCTACATTGAAAGATTATATCCTTGAATATTCTGTTTTTGCAAGTATGCATCTAGTAGCTGTTTGAACAATACAAGTTGTGGCAGCCATCTTGGATAAGGGCAATTGCCAGAAAGTACCTAAAATAAAGGGAAAATTACAATAAACATCCCAAACTTATTTGGTAAGTATTTGCGGGGTCTCCAGACATGGATAAGTGCTGTCTTCAGCCAGTTTTAAATCTGTTTCACTGATTTCTTATAGAATGTAACAGTGCACTTTTTTACTTAATACTTTACCACAGGTAATATTTAGTTATTTGTCAGATGTCTGAATCTTCACTAGGTTCTGGTTATGAGGAGAAAACAGTGGAAGGATAACTGTTATGCACTGACTGCCTCCAGAAGGTTGCCGCTTCAGCATGACCTATCACTGTGAAGCCACATGACATGCGGGCAGGGCTTACAAAGTAAGTTCCAGAGGCCTTAGGGTTAAGAAAAGAGGGCAGGCTTTACCCTGTGGAGGAAGTTATTTCCAACTCCTGAACTACACCACCTAAGTTACAAACGTATGCATCATAGGTGGACGCAGACCTGTCCAAAATGTTACGCCTACCATTGCAGGATGCCAGTCAGCTGTGGCTTCCGCTGCTGTTTCTACAAACATGAAATATGTGAAATAAGATCTAAAGGCTAATATGGAGAGATATTAAATGCCAAGATTTAAGAGGCAGTCTGAAGTCTTCAGGTTACAACTGACTTCTTCACAGAAACTTCCCTAGATGTAAATAGGATTTTCTCTGGATCAAATGGCTTTATCTATAGCAGCTAAGAAAGCATTATGGTTCTGTTTCTGGGATGATGGCTCATCCTCCAAGTCTACCCTCTACACCATTAAGGGGTGATGCTGTTTGGGAAAACTTTGGGTAATTCCATTGAAAGGGCGAATGAGGGCTGCAAGATATTTGTACCCAAGGATCCCAGCTCCTCATAGTCTGACCGGAGAACCTCCGGTGACCAGTATTTCTGAGATACATGGAGCTACTGACCCTGCAGGGAATACTCCAGAGGTAACTCATGGCAGTTGGTAAACCTGCCTTTCAAGGTTCTAATGGAGCTATTAAGCAGTCGTTTTGCTCTTCAGCAATGAACAGGTCTACTCCAGTACTAGGAGCCTCATTTTTCTAATCAGACATACCTGGGGTCATCATACTCTGGAGACTTGGGTGGTATCCATAGTCCAGATTGACATAGACTGGAGTTTTTTCTTCAGGAACAGGAGTCTCTAGACCAACAGGAGTATTAAGACCAATGAATCAAAAGGAAAAGCACTGAAGGAAGAAGCCTTCTGGACGAAGAGGTGATTTTTTGGGGGTCCCAGAACAAGAGCAGTTCCAGGGACAAGTTTTGCTTCTCTTCTGGTACGAATAGGAAAAGCACATGGAAGCCTACACTGGACCTAAGAGGGGCCAACAAGAGGCTGAATGTCAGTCTTTGAGATAGTCAATCATATCCATATCTCAAGCAATTTGGAAGGTTATTTTCCTTATCTCTAGGGTCTACTTCTGGTAGCCTCAGACCCTCAGAAGGCAGGCACACAGAGGAATATAGTTATTTCAGAACTCCTAAAGTTTGGCTACTTGATGAATTTCAAGAAAAGCAGTTTCACGCCAGCTCAGTGGCTGACATTCCCAAGTGGAAAATTCTATGCTCTGCTTTTCCCTATCTCAGGAACAATTCCACGGATTGTGGAGGTTTTCTCTCCCAGTTTCTTAATTTCTGCTTGGTAACAGCAAGAAAATAGATGCAACTACTAGAAATCCTGGCTTCCACCAGCAGACTTGTCAGATGGGCCCATCACAGATCCTTCCTATCTTGGTTTAACATGAGAAAGATTATTGGAGCCAGCCACTGACTATGTCCCCATCAGTGGAGTTACACCTTACCTGGTAACTGAAAAGAGTGAATAGATCTCTGAGTTTCCAGTGAACAGAACCTCATTGGTCAATTATTAGCTTGAATTCCAGTTTTTATAAGATTGGTTGCAGAGTGTTTGGACCATGTTGCATAATATTTCCATTCATTTGTATGGAATTACGAGTCATTTTCAATGCTCTTCTTCACTTCAGAGGATTACTGAAGAACGAGTGGGTCCTAATTTGCTCAAATATCAATGCAACTGTATCCTATATCTATCAAGATGGGTCTCACAGATACGTTTTGATGGAATTCCAGCCCATAATGATCAGGGCACAGAAGAACTACCAGGGGCTCAGAATACAATGGCTGTTTGCTTTAGCCGAATAACTGTGGACAAGGTGGATTGGCAACCATGTCGCGACATATCCTCGGCGTTGACGCAGATTTGTCTGATACCCTACATAGATCTGATGGCCATTTTTTGGAACTACCAGGTCCAGAAGTATTTTCCACATGCTAGGACCAGAATGTTCAGGTTCAGGAGACACTGACTCAAATTTGGAATTTTAGTCTGATGTACATATTTTCCTGTTTTCGACTTTCTTAAAAAGGTAATGCAAAAGGTGACAGTGGAAGACCGTGTCGACTTCCTATGATTAATAAGATGATTCTGGAACCTCCAGTGGAAATTCCAGTACGCCCAGACCTATTATAAGGCCACTTGACACACCAAGATACTCAAGTTCTGATTTTGTAGCGGGGGTCCATATTTGTATAGGCATCCCTGAGACAGTCATTGAGATCCTCTTACAATGCTATACATACTTTACAAAGCTTGACAGGCTTTTGTCTGTTTGAATTACTCCTCATTCAGGCCTTGATAGGTTCTGTGTTATAACACTCTAGAGGAGCACTTAGCTGCACTTTGCTTCATATAGGCATTGATTGAAATCAAGCCTCCACTGAGTGTGGTGAAGCCAATATGTGACACACCACTGGTCTCACGGGCCCTGACTAAACCATTATTCGAACCTCTAGAAGGAGCTTCCATGGTGGTAGCACAGAAAGTGCTGGTGGCTGGTACCCCAGCAAGGAGAATGGTTGAACTCCAGGCTTGATCCTGTGAACCCCCTTTCACTAATTTTCGACAGATATGGTCGTCTTGCATTTGCAACCTGAAGATCCTGCCTAAGGTGAATGTCATTCTCTTTACCTGTACTGAAGGGTACCCATTGAGCGTTGATGCCCCTGGTGCTTTGCTTCATGTATGCAACAATTGAACTCAAGCCTCCGCTGAGGGTGTTGAAACCAATATGTGACGTACCACTGGTCTCACAGGATCTGACTAAAGCATCATTTGAACCTCTAGCAGGAGCTTCCATGATGTTAGCACAGACGTTGCTGTTGCTGGTGGCTGGTACCTCAGCAGGGTGAAGGTGTGAACTCCAGGCTTGATCCTGTGTACCTCCATTCACTGAACTTCAACAGGTCATGGCTGTCTTGCATGTGGCACCAGAGATCCTGCCTAAAGTGAGAGCCTTTCATTGCCATTATCTACCTGTACCAAAGGATTTTGGGGCATTCTCCACTAGTGCTGTTGCAGCATCTCGTGGGCTTCCATGGCAATGGTCTCTGCTGAAACTTTGTAAAGTTGGCATTTGGACCTCTTTGAACTAGTTTGTCCTGCATTACATATTGGACATTGAAGCAATTAGTGAGGCTAAAATGTGGTTCTTTGTTGAGTTCATTTGCATATGCCTACCCAGAATCCCTTGCAGTAGTGAGAGCACTGTTAAAGTGAGATTTCTCTGGGAAAAACAAGTCTTAAGGCTTGACTGGTGTGTGTATTTGTGTTTAGCAATGTATTAACTATCCACTTCAGGTGGAAGGGGTTTTCATCCACACTTTTTCCCCCACCACAACTCTCTTGGGGTGTGTGTATGTATGTGTATGTGTGTGTATATATATATAGACATCTATAGTGGCAGGTAAACATACAGGCACAACTGTTAAAGGGATAATGTAGATACTGTATCTGCTTCATCTCATTACATTGGTTAAAGTGTCTGGAGTCCCCTTGTGCCATCATTTCATTCAGCATTAAACAGTTTTTTAAGAATTTGCCTTAGCAGCAATGGGCAGTTGCGATTGGCTGAGAGTGTTATCTGACTGTTTTAACCCATAAGAGCTCCAACTATTGGTATGAAGGGTATGATTAAAAGGAAGTGTGGCATATCTGCCTTATCCACAACTCCAGAAGGGACCAGACAGTGGGTGAAGAGAGAGAGACCCATACTTTGTGTCCAACTGTTCTAAAATGCTTTAACACTGAATAGAGAGACAGTGCCAGGGGACTCCAGGCACTATAACCAATTCAGTGAGATTAAACTGTTATAGTGCCTACTGTGTCCCTTTAAGGGTTGAATTGGTAGCCTCCTCATATGTGGAATGCATACACAATAATGGAAATCAAAGAGTATTTCAATAATCATAAATCATTCATTAGAACGAAGGAATTATATTACCTCAGTCCTGAGCATTTCCTGTCTTGTAAACTTAGACCATAAATTATTAACAAATCCAATAACCAGGTGTTGGGGGAGGGGGCAGGGATTGTTGAGGGGAAAAAAGAAAAATATTATATTTTTACTTTGGAAGCATTGTGGGTAATTGTCTGTAGAAGGTTGTTTGTTCTCTTAAAATATACTAATATGTTGTTGCTACTGTGACATCCAACATTTAAATATGTGTGTGCGGGGGTGGAGCTTGACTACAAAAAAAAACGGTCACAAGACCTCAATGCTCCGGCAACCAACTACTGAAATCTGGCCTTTTTTGTCTTCCTACCTGCACCCACTGTGTTTGGAGGACATACAGGCCATCGATCATGGGGTGCAGGACTAAGAAGCAAAAACTGGATAAACCCAACATGGAGCTCACCATCAGAGACCTGTGGTGGCAGACGCACGGCAGGGCCCATAATGACCGTGCTCTCTGGGTGCTGCTCCAACTTCTCGAATGACCTCTCCTTTGGGGCAGAGGAGAAGATCCTACCTGCACCAGCAAAACTGCTGGAGGGACTTTTCCACATCCCCAGACCTCCCAAAGCTCTGACCAAGGCACCCAGAGACCTGTTGGTCCACTTCAGGTACGTTTCTGACAAGGCAACTCTCCTTACCTCTTTGAGTCTATGCCATTCACCTTTATGTTAATCTCTCCGGGGGAACTCTGGCCTGGCACAAATCACTCAGACCACTCGCCACACTCCTACAGCAGCATAATCTTCATTTACTAATGGCAGTTCTCCAGCACACTCATCTTTCAAGGGGCTGTTACTTACCCGATACATGATCTCCAGGAGGCCACAGCTCTCTTGCGTGACTACCATCGGACTAATTGACCCAAACAAATGGGCTGTGCAACGTATCACCCTCATCCTTGGGACCCTGTGTGGTTGACCTCGTTTGACCCTCAACAGTCCACACCAGATCCATACGCAGCAGTCGCTATCTGAACCTCACTCCCTGGACACCAAAGTGTTACCTTTTTTTTCTTTTCTTTTTTATTAAAAAAGCCATTTTTTAACATGTATTAGCCTCAGGAATTTCTCACTCAAACATGTATTTAATAAACTTTAACTTTATTTTCGCTACTACAGTTTGTAGCAGCAGTTTGGTTGCTTACTTCCCACACAGACCAACATCACCTCTTCCCCTTTGCCTCAGGTCAACTCTGTCATATGGAGAGACACAGGCTAGACTCTAGAGGCATAAATGTATCCCTACTCACAGGTACTCCATGGCAATATTTTGTAGTTCATACAAGTATGTGCTCAACAGCAATCATTTTTATGTGTTCTTACTTATGTCTTATTTCCATAAGTAGGAACACTTACAGCATGTATAAGGTTTTTCCTCTGTTCAGCTCTTTTGCCACACAGCTCTCTAACAGTAGAGAAATGTGCAGCCCATCTTGGCAGTTTGTGCTCTGCATTATAGCCTCTATTCAGCTGTTATATTCTGCACTGGACGTCCCTATTATTTGGTGCATGTCTCATTACACAGCCAAAATAAAGAATTTAAGAAAATATTAATATATGTGTGTGTGTACAGGCACATTTCATCAGTGTGTGCACCTGTAAATTATTTATCTTTTATTTTTTTAAATTTTATATGACAGTTGAATATTTTTTTAAAGGAACACTTCAAGCACCATTACAGCCCACTGTTGTTGTTATGGTGCCAGGAGAGCCATGGCATCGTCTTAGAGTAAGTATTAAAATATGTTTAAGAAACACCTCCCCTCGTGCCAGAAGCTCCTGCAATTAGCTTCTATTAGCTCCACTAAGTTAAGTCATACAATAAAGGACCAGCTAATTTACTTGGAGTGTTAGAGAAGCACTCTCAGCCAGTGACCATAACAGGCTTAGCTCAGTGGCCAGAGCTTTTGGCAGCATGGGAGAGGTAGGCAGTGGGTACCCAGTGGTAAATTACATAGTTACATACTTACAAAGGCTGAAAAAAGATATTCGTCCATAAAGTTCAGCCTTTCTAAAATCTGTTTTTCCTATTGATCCCAAAGAAGACAAAAATCAAGTTTGAAGCACTTTCCAATTTTCAACAAACTAGGGGGGAAAAATCCTTCTCAACCCCAAAATGGAAGTCAGATTTATCCTTGGATCAACAAGCTATTATCCCACTTATTAAAAAAAAAAAAAAAAAGTTGTTAAACCGCTGTTAAACTTTTCTTTTTTTTACTCTGAGTGGGTAAAAGAGCCCTTCTGGCACCATAACCACTACAACAAACCAGTGTTTCTGGTGCTTGAAGTAATCCTTTAAAAGGTGTCTGTTTCTGGGTAGCTGTGAGCAATGTGTGTTGCTGTGTGTGGGTAGCTAAGTGATGTGCATGATTGTGTGTGGATAGCTGTTACTGGTGTAGATACTGTTTGTGGGTACCTTTGAGTGATGTGTGTGATTGTGTATAGGAAGCTTTAGCTTATGTTTGTTGTGAAGTGTTTAGGAAGCAGTTTGGAATGTGTCTGGATAACAATGAGGAATGTGTGTGAATAGGTGAATGTGCTGAAACTCTTTTACTGTCGTTCCCCAATTGCATGTGTCTCATACACTATTCCTTTGAACACCCTGGTTCTCTCCCCCACCCCAGCTCTTTTTCCATCTGGACTAACCAACATGTGTAGAATCAAGTATATAACTATGAATAAATAATATACCAGGACCAAACCATCAAAGATAAATGTACCTTGGCACAGTAGGCTAGGCAAGTATACCTAGGCAGTACAATACCCACCTGGAGATATCCTTTATTGTCTTGCAGTCCAGTAACAAGTGCATCCAAGGGTCTGAAAAATAATCACTAGACAAATCTCAGTTTAGTGTAGTAAATTAGAGTACAGGGATATGAAAGGAGGCCCTTAAAGAATAATCTAGGCAGTATACCATCAAACAGAGTTGGTTTTCATTTTGTTGTTGTTTTGTCCCCCTTATTTTTTTTTTTTTTTTTTTAAAGCGTCTAATTGTGCAATTAATTTCTAGGAGTCCCAAAAGTTCCCCTATAAGTTTCAACCCCCAACACCCCATCCCATATAGAGCCAGACCCAAGACACAGTCATATACCAATAGAAGAACCACTAGTGATAGTTATACTGTCCAGATAACAGCTCCAGATGGTTTGAATTATAAAAATTAAAACAAAGGCATAAAGAAAAAATATATAGTTAACAGAGAGTCCAACAGGACAATGTGAGAAGGCTTATGCAGATGTACGTTTGTAGGACTAATATATGGCCTTACCAAAGGTGAATGCACTGGTTGTGCTTGGTTCTACTCACGGTAGTGGCAAATTTGGCTAGATATTATCTTGGGATGCTGGTGTTGGAGACAGTTGAGCATAGTCTTGGTTGGGAACTGGTTGAATTGAGTTATGACATCCCTAGATGGGGAGTCACTGGCTCTTGTTAAGCAAAGCACTCTGTGGGGTCTGTCAAAGCAGAGTTCTTCTGGGAGGGGTCTAGCAACATAGAAGAGAAAAGAGCCACGGGCCACCCCAGGAGGTGAGGTTTAATTCAGTCAACCCATACTCTATTCAAGATGTCTTCTCTCACCATGGATTTGGACTCTGGAAGCTTTGGGTTCAGACATGTCATCAAGGGTGTTGGTAACTGGTAACAATACCATAGTCGTCATCTGGTAATGGACCATCTTCCAGACAGACTCTGTACACCTTGGTTCCCAGAGATTCTACAATTCTTTTAGGAAGCCACCTGGTTTGGAAAATCCATAATACTGAATCCAGACCTCAAAAATGGGAGACTCTTTGCACATGATCATTATCTCTTAGGTATGCAATACATGTTCATGTTCTTAGGGTGAAACATGTCCCAAACAAGTCTATGACCTTCTACCTAGAAGAGGCCCAGCTGGTGCTGTACCAATGGTAGCATGTGGTGGTGTTCTGTAATCAAAAGTAAAGAGTCCGATATGGAACTCTGACTTTTCAAAGCTATTGTGGTCTTGAAGTTATTCTTGAAAGTATGTACAAACTACTCTGCTTGACCATTGGTCACTGGTTAGGAAGGCATTGTTACATTTTGCTTGATATTATGAACAGTAATAAAACTCTGAAACTAATGGCTTGTCACAATCTCCCTGAGATACCGAAACATGGCAGAGAATTGCAATAACATGGAAATAAAATAGCAATAAAAATGTACAATGCGTTTCTCCCCTTGGGACATTTTTAAGTGGATATCCACATGAAAAAGCCCCAAGGGGTGCAACGCGTTGTTGTTTTATCTTATTCTTGTTTCATAAAGTATTTTTGGCTACCTCTATATTTGTTGTAAGCCATCTACTTTTTAGCTTTATCTACTGCTACCTGGCATTTGCACTTATTTCCTGAGTTTCCTGAAGACTACTACAGAGAATCTTAGGTGTGGATTAGGGATCCTTAAGGACACATGACGGAAATATTTTGTCATGATTTCCTTTTTTTTCAGAAGCTGTGTCCTTAAGGGGTTAAACCACCCACGCTAGATACATAGAGCAGTTAGTCTGCTCCATCTACTGTAAGTATATTTCCACCTTTTTTGCTTATATTTGCCTATATAGTAGCACTTTTGTCATTTCAAATGATCATTTGTCAGTTCATATGATCTATCCTGCTATGAATTATCGCCTGAGGGATATCCTGCAAGTGGGGATACAATACCACTGAATGCTGTTTTATCCAGAGCTAGTTATAGCTCTATACTATGTGAGCTCCACCAGGATAAACTCATAACATTGAAAGAAGGTCGTATGGCTATGATAACTAAAAAGTGTATTGACTTCTGGTTATTATTTAAGAAACATAGATTTATGAAAGATAAACTAGTAACATTCGCGCCTTTAGAGATTTTACAAAGTAATATTCCTCAATTAAGTCTTAATAATTGGGAGCATTTGGCTGAGGAGGAGGTAAAACCCTTACATACTAGAAGAATTAAAGACAACATACAGCTTAAAAGCTGTAGATGCTTGTCAGAGAGACTTAAATGTCCAAATACAAATAAAACAATGGATAAATAGTGTGAATGGAATTAATAAGATCACTCATTGCTTAAATATGGCTGATTTGCATTTATAAAATCATGATGTGCTGGGATTTAGAACCAGAAAAAATTGCAAAATGTTATACAGGAATTCATTCTATATGCTGGAGATGTAATATGCTTCATGAAATGTTTTGCTTTATTTGGTGAGGTTGTAAAAAAAAAAATCAAGCAGGCATTCTCTAGTCTCACTAAAACTATTGTCCCACAATCAATTAAGAAGGGCATTGCTACATATGAATCTAGATACTTTCTCTCTTAGTAATAAGGCTTTGATGATACAATGCCTTTTAGCTCCTCAAAAAAATGTTGTCGCCAGAAAATGGCAACAATAAGATGAAATTAGAACAGAAATAATTATAAGTCAAATAAGACACCAATGTCAAATGGAACTGGATACTACTATGCACAGAGACTACAGTCTACAGTCAAGCACGGTGGTGGGAGTGTCATCGTCTAGGCCTGCATGAGTGCTGCCGGCACTGGGGAGTTACAGTTCATTGAGGGAATCATGAATGCCAACGTGTACTGTGACATACTGAAGCGGAGCATGATACCCTCCCTTCGGAGACTGGGCTGCAGGGCACTATTCCAACATGATAACGACCCCAAACACACCTCCAAGACGACCACTACCTTGCTAAAGAAGCTGAAGGTAAAGGTGATGGACTGGCCAAGTGTCAGGATCGGGTCAGGGATCCAACACGCAAAGTATAGTACCTTAGAATGGCCGGACTAACGTACAGAGAGTATAGAGAATGGTCAGAGACAAGCCGAGGTCGAGGGAACGAGAGGACAGGTAAGCGAGTAACAAGCCGGGTCAAGGATAACAGAGGTAAACAGAGTAAGTCAAACAAGCCGGGTCGTAACCAAAAGGATAACTGAAAACACCAGAGCACTGTGTGACTAGACAGGCTAGAACCACGACAGGGCAATGAGCAACAGGGCGAAGTATGTTTAAATACCCTGGCTAGAGAGGATAGACACGCCTCCGACGAGTCCTGATTGGTCTCCAACGGATTGAGTGACAGGTCGTTCCGGATTGGCGTCATGACGTCGGTCTCCGGGCACCATGCTACATAAGGAAGTAACTCCCTCGCGGCCGGCGTCTATGTGAACGGGTCGACCGCGAGGAACAGGAGAAACATGGCGTCCGGACGGATAAACGTCTAAGTCTCTACCTCTCTCGGAGGTAGAGACCTCAGGTACCCTGACACCAAGCATGTCCAGACCTAAACCCTATTGAGCATCTTTGGGGCATCCTCAAACGGAAGGTGTGGGAGTGCAACATCCACCAGCTCTGTGATGTCGTCATGGAGGAGTGGAAGAGGACTCCAGTGGCAACCTGTGAAGCTCTGGTGAACTCTATGCTCATGAGAGTTAAGGCAGTGCTGGAAAATAATGGTGGCCATACAAAACATTGACACTTTTGGCCCAATTTGGACATTTCCACTTAGGGGTGTATTCACTTTTATTGCCAACAGTTTAGACATAAATGGTTGTGTGTTGAGTTATTTTGAGGGGACATCAAATTTACACTGTTATACAAACTGTACACTTTATACTTTACATTGTAGCAGAGTGTCATTTATTCAGTGTTGTCACATGAAAAGATCTAATAAAATATTTACAAAAATTTGAGGGGCGTACTCACTTTTGTGAGATACTGTATATCATTTTCTTTGTTTTGTTTTTAGAATCTGCAGAATTAGAATTTGTTGTATTTTTCAAAAAATATATTTATGTTGGTTTTATTTCACAGAGGCCTATTGTAAAATATTTAAGTATCTTTTTCATATTTTTGTGACATGCCTTTTATCATTCCCATAACATATGTTATATTAATTGTGCAGTCTTTTGACATTGTTGGCAAACTAATTAAAATATATTTAATTTGAATTGCATCAGTTTTAATCACTAGGGTACTGGAGCAATTACATTTTCCTTGTAGTGGATAGCTCTCAAGGTATAGACAAATTTGAAAGCGTGAAATAATGGTTCCTAAAATATTTTAAAATTCAAAGCTACTTAACTATTACATTGTTAATAATGACAATGCGCGTGTTATCACAATTGTGCTGAGATGTTAAACTTTCTCTATAGTAGTCATAAGACAGAGGTCAAAGGTTTCTTCAATTAACATGAAATTTAAAAATAGTGTGATTTATTGATTTATTGATTTATTTAATCAACACTCCAGCACTATAAATAAATGACTTTACTTATAACGATCAATTGTTTGAAGTACTAGTTAGATGTAGGGCCCCCTTTGTTCTGCAAAAAGGAGGTTACCTATCTAATTATCTAGTAAGAAGGTCCCTCATGGAAGGCCCACTCTGTCTTTGGGAATCATACAAGTGATGGTCTCCTGGCCAATCCACTACTTCTCACAGATGCATGGCAATCACCTTGCTGCACAGGCAATGCTTCTCACAGTGAAACATTAACACAAATGCTTCTTTACAAGGTACCCCCACTTTTGCCTTGAGCAAGCATGATTGGGAAAGAGCTTTGATTGATAGCTGGAAAGGTGCAACCCATAAACTTGAGCAAAATGACAATATCTCTTGAATTCTGCACTTTTATAAAGTAAGAAGAAAGAGAGGATACTCTGTTGATCTCTAAATTATTTCAAGGTTTTGGAGTGCTCCTTTAATTTAAAACAGGTGCTATCTTTGGCCGAAGTGCTAAATGTAGAGAGCCACTAATCTTAGGCAGGCCAGATGTTGCTCTGTAACTAAGGACCCCACACTGCAATAAGGGATCTGAAAACTTGAAATAATAGCCAGAACATGTAATTAAAAATTAATATACATGAATTGGTAGATCATGTTTTAGGATTTTATATTGTATGGATGGTAATATTATCTGTGCACTTATTGAACAGATAATAATGTATGGGTCACATATGTTCAATATAGGGGCCCTAATCTTGAGCAGAACCAGGACCAGAATGCCAGATTAATGTCAGATGAAATAGATGTTGCCTAAGACTGTAATTACTGCAAATGTCAGGCAGCTCTGGGACATGTTTCAGTGCTCCCGATAGAGTAAATTCTCCTCTTAAACTCTACACTACCCCAACACTATCACTTAACAGTAAACACACTATAGTTGAATCAATGCATTTCTATGAGAAGCGTTTAGCGCCTCCATGCAGTATGTGGAGGTGCTGAACGAGAGTGGTGTACACTGTGCAGCACTGTCCCAGGAAGCAGCTCTAGTCGCTGTCTGAGTGACTGCCACTAGAGGTGTTCCTAGTCATTTTCTCTGAAAAGGCAGTGTTTACATTAAAAAGCCTGCAGGGACAGGCTATAGACACCAGAGCCACTACAATAAGCTGTAGTTGTTCCGGTGACTATAGTGTCCCTTTAACATTGTCATTAACATCTGCAGTGCACTTACATTAACATAAAAATATTATGCCATTTAAAAGATGCATATTATGGGAAAATAATGCAATCCCAGGCTTCTGAAGCTGTAAAGTGGGGTAGCTTATTATAATGTCTTCTGAAAACCTCAATGGCACTCTTTTTGCAACAACAAAAAAATAGCTCACTATTATGTTTATTTACATTTTGTTAGTACAGTGTTGCATTTTTTCCAGAACAAAACTTTCCCAGTTAATTACATCATTTTTCCATTTGCCAGTCTTTGATGAAATCTTTCTAAATGTTTGCACATTGTTGGATTTGTTCAGATCTCTACTCATACATTTTCTCATTGATACAATCTAAATCTATAGTCCAGCACTATTATCATTAATTCTTGAGATCTTTATCTAGGATTGTTTTTTTCCTTTGAAAATGATTTATGACCCTTCTGTGAACTCATGTCATTTAAAAAAGGTTTGTTTAATGATAATGCCCATGGTACAATTTCCTCAGATTTTGGAACTCACTGTCAAGAGTTTACTTGGAAAAAAATATAAATCTCGAAATAGACCAAGTCTTTTAAAAATAATCTTTACCTGATTGATCTGCGCTTGGAGAAGAACTAATGTATCCATGTTCTCAATGCCTAGTATCCTAGCAACTTCACCATATTCCATTTAAAGGGACACTATAGTCACCAGAACAACTACAGCTTATTGAATTTGTTCTGGTGAGTAGAATCATTACCTTCAGGCTTTTTGCTGTTAACACTGTGTCTTTTCAGAGAAAATGCAGGGTTTACATTACAGCCTAGTGATAACTTCACTGGCCACGCCTTCCACTCCTCAGATGTCTGTTAGAGATCCTTCCTGGATCTAGGCTGCCTAAAATGCATCCAAACATTCAGTGTCTCCTCCCTCTGTATGCAGACACTGAACTTTCCTCATAGAGATTCATTGATCCAATTCATCTCTATTTACATGTTTGTGTTCCTTACCCTATAGTGATCCTTTAAACAGAATGTTTACATGAATTACTGAGATCAAATATGTATCAAGCTATAAACCGAATTCAATTGGAGCACATTAGAAATAGTAAAGATTTTTTTTATTTATTTTTAATTAAGTTTTTAAAATAGTACAGAGTTACAGCGTTTGTAATTTTGACAGTCCCAACATATTATTGCTGTCTTAACATGCATAATTACATACAGGCATTGTATCTGTCGTACATTTGTTGCATACATTTTGGCCTACATGAACTTATGACATCCATTAACTTAGTACATGTGGTTACTTTCCCTACATTAGTTCCACTGTTCCCTGCACTCTTTTACTTTTTGTGTGGAAATATAACCTTAGAATAACAGTGGGGGAGGGGGGAGGGTATGATGGGTAGGGGAAAGGGTGTGGTCGAGGCGACTAGGTCTTCCATTTTAACTCCCAAGGGTATTTTGTGAGAGGTTTTCAGTTAGGACCTTAGTTGGTATAAACTATGTTGTTTGCTTGTTATATGCATCCCACAATTCCCAAGCTTCTACACAGAATTTTTGTGTGGGTCCCATTTTTCATGGCCATGGTTTCATATTGTTTAGACGAGTCTACAATTTGAATACATTCCGCTAAATTCAGAGTGTGAGATGATAACCAATTTCTACCAATTGTTTGCAATGCCGCAGTGAGTATATGATAAATCAGATATCTTACAGTTTTTGTTATATAGTGTGGGAGCAGTTGTAACAGATAGTGTTCGGGCTGAAGAGGTATCACTATTTTAGAGGAGTCTATTATCAGTTTTGAGATTTGAGACCAGAATGGAGTTACTTTCGAACAAGTCCACCATATGTGGTATACTGTGCCTGGCTGCTCTTTACATCTCCAGCATTGCCCTGAGGTTTGGGGGTTTCTATGTTTTAACTTCGTGGGAACTAGGTGCCAGCGGTACAGTAATTTCCTAGACATTTCCATGTGTGTACTGCACAATGTTATATTTCTGTTTGCTGAGAATTCGTCTAGGTTGAGATTCGTCTAGGTTCTTTTGAAAGTCCGATTCCCATGCTGATATGAAAGAGGGTTTGGCTGTGTTAAGTCTTTGGGTAATTATGTTGTACAATTGGGATATGAGCTTTGTGGGAGGTTTGCTTTGTATGCATAGTTGCTCAAGAGGCAACAGTTGCCAGTCTTGTCTGAGTGCGGTGTTCGGGGGATAGTGCTTGCGAAACCATGACTGTATTTGCCTATACATGAAATTCATGTTTTGTGGTATTTTATATTTAGTTAGCAAGTGTTCAAACGGGATCAGTTTGTTGTTATCCACCATCTGGTGTAAAGAAGTGATGCCATACTTGGCACATTCTTTAGCATTGAATTGTGGTATGATCATTGTGAGGGCTTTAAGTTTCATAGCCGGTGATGGGTGTGGTGAGGGCCATGTTTTAGTTTTATGAGAGTCCTATAAGGACAAAGTTAGCTTGGTGGTCGGCAGCATTTCTCTGTATTTGGGTCTAAGGATACGTGGTATCCAGATTAATGCAGCCATTCCGGTTGTGACACTTGGTTAAATGCCATAATAAGGGGACTGAGAATTGAGGCTGTGTAGTAAGTTTCAATATGTGGTATTCCCATGCCTCCTTTTTTGAAAGGCTTATATAATGTGGATGCTGCCACTCTCGTTTTTTTTTTTTTTTTAATTCTTTATTTTTGGAGCGCTTGAAAGTTACAAGTATTCTCGCTTTGCCACAACAGCTAAAGTAAGACAGGTGTTGACAATATATAGTACAGTAGTGGTATATAGTTAAAACTACGCACATTTTTTTTCTTAGTAGGTATCAAGAAAGGTACATGTAGAAAACTTAGATGCATTGTAACATATGAAAACAACATTTCAATTAGGGAACATTAAGTTTTGACATTTGTCGATTAGTTTGGTAGGAGTGAGCTGTGTATTGTCACTGGTTCACAAGATGCTGTCATTATTTACTCTTAACATAAAGACATTAACATAAACTAGAAAACTTCGCTAACCAGAACATCACTGTTAGTCTTAGTTTTGTATGGGGAGAGGTCTGCATCGTATTTACGAACAGCAGGATTGATTAAAAAGAAACAACAACGCTTTGTGTATATCTGTGTATATCTATATCGTATGTGTGTATAGTCTCGTTGCTAGATATGCGTCTATTAGTGAATTGAGGTGAATTTGTTTTTGCAGTATAAGCCTGCCTGAGTGTCGTGTGAGCGGTGTTGCCGCATAATTGTTATTCCGAAGTGCGGTATAGGTGGTATGTATATTCGCGGCTGAAGTGGATGTCCTTCCCTCTGGAGTAGGTGTCAAGATTAGTGCGGCATATAGAGGTGTGGAAGGGGTGGGGGAGAGAGATATTCTAAAATGCTGTCAATGAGTGCCTGGATGGTTTTAGTATGTAATCTGTGCCGTGTGTATATGGGTGAAGGGGGTGATACTATGGGGCATGTCTTATGCTGAGCGGCAGTGTACCTGATCCGCTCTGTACACCCGCTGGTGAGAGGCAGGCATATTAGATGGAGGCACGGCAAAAGTGAATTAATGAAAGCATAACAGTAAGAGTATATAACCGTATAAAAATGTAAGTCCAACGTATGATCATGTGGTCAGCAGAATCGGTAAGGTGAAACAACTTGTACAGTTCCTGGCTGTGTAGAGGAACTTGAATAAGCGCTCAGCCGCCACTGAGACCCAGCCTCCTCTCAGTCAAGTCCCGTATCCTGTGGATGATATGGGCCCCGCCGCCCGAGGTACGAACTCCCGGATCGTAGTTAAGTCCACTTGTGACAGGTTTCTGCCTTCAGGGGTAGCATGAAGGGGGAGTCCCAGCGATCGCAGGTGGTCCTCTAACTCTTGATATGTTTCTGCGCGGAGGGTAGTGCCTTGGGCTGTTATCAGAACCGTGCGGGAGGGACCCCATCGGTATGGCACCTCTTTGGTGCGTAGCTGCTGAAGAAGTGGTCATAGGGATTGGCGCCACAGGAGTGTCCAGGAGTTCCTGGATAGATCCGGAAAAAGGAGCAGTGAGGCGCCCTCGAAGGCAATGGGCGTTTTTTGTAAGAGGGCCTTGTCCTGTAGAGAGCTGAAGCGGAGGATGAGGTCTGGAGAAGTAGAGGGTGGTGCGTTGGGTGGCTTGGGGAGACGGAACATACTGTCCAGTCTTATGGTTTTGGCCTGTTTTGGAGGCAGGTGGGCTGCAAGGAATCTCCTGACGAAGTGAGGTAGGTCTGACAGTCCCACATTTTCCGGCACTCCCCTGAGTTTTAAGTTGTGCCTTCGCCTCTGATCCTCCATGGTGTCAAGTCTGCGGTCGATCTTTAGCCGGTGTTGGTCTAGAGTAGCTAGTCCCTTCTCCACCACAGTGAGCCGGTTATCATGCTTGCTCTGGGTAGTGTCGAGTTGGGCCAGTTTGGCAGTCGTGTGTTCCACTGCCTTTTTGAGGGGGGCTAGGTCGTCCGCCAAGTTCGTGCGGAGTTCCGCCAACATCGCCTTAAGTTGTGCTGCGGTGACCGGGTCTGTGGTGGCCTCCAGAGTGGTCTTTACCATCGGGGCAATAGCCATGTCCTCCGATGAGTAAGAGGAGCAGTCGTCCGCCAGCGCCATTTTGTCCCATGCAGCCCTCTGTGAGCTCCGGAATAGGTCTCCGATGTCTCGGCCCGGTGGGCTCTTGTCTGGCTTAGATTTTTTGTTTTTGCGGCCCATTCTCGTTCCTGCAGTCAGGGTGTCGTTTTTTATGAGGTTAGCAGGTCTTTTTTCTGAAAATTCAGCCGTTTTCGGTCAGTTTTGAGCGGAGCTCAGAGAGTTTGCTGCCATCCAGGTTCGCTGCTAGGCTCCGCCCCCCCACTCTCGGTTTTTTGTTGTTCCATATGAATGCATTAAGGAGTGCCTGTGTGTCCCGTAGGAAAACCTTGGGGAGGTGTATGTGTAGGGTACGGAATAGATACTGGAGCTTAGGTAGTAGTATCATTTTTGTAGCCGCTATGCGACCCAGCCAGGAAGCATACTTTCCCATCCACCCCTCGATTTGGCTTTTTAGTTTATTTACAAGTTTGATGAAGTTTGTTGGCATCAGGGCGTGTGATGTTAACATAAAAGCCACACCTAGAAATGTTAAATAGTCTTTACGCCATTCATATTCATAGCTTGATTTAAAGTCTTTTAGAGATTGTGGCAACAAGTGCATACCCATTGCCTGTGTTTTCGTTATGTTAAGTTTATAGTATGAGCATGCGCTATATTTGGTAAGTATGTTGTGTAGATGTGGTAGTGTTGTGTGCAGGGATTCAATGGAGAGCATGATGTCGGCCGCAAACATAGTCAGTTTATGTTCTGCGTTACCGATTTTTATTCCTTTAACTTCCGTGTTATTCCGTATGTGCTGCGCCAGGGGCTCTAGCACTAAGATGTATAGTAGGGGGGATAGTGGGCATCCCTGGCGTGACCCATTCGTGATTTTGAAGTCCTTTGTCGTGAAGCCGCTATTGGCTACATATGCTGTCGGTATTGAGTACAATGCCTTCAGCAAGGACATAAAGTTCGATGGAAAATTCAGCTTTCGGAGCACTGACTCTAGGAATCCCCAGTGCTCCCTATCAAATGCTTTTTCAGCATCTAGTGAGATGAGCACACTGGGTCTTCCCGAGCTTCGTATTTTTTACATTAAATCCAACAATTTCCTTGTTCCGTCCGAACCCTGCCTCCCTCTGACGAATCCTACCAGGTCCCTGTTAATGACTGAGGGAATAATGGTGGAGAGTCTGTTTGCGTATATTTTCGATAGGAGTTTCGTGTCTGTGTTTAGTAGGGAGATGGGTCTTAGGTGTTGTGGTTTGTTGGGTGTCTTTCCTGGTTTGGGGAGTGTGGCTATGTGGGCTTTTAGCACATCAGGTGGTATATGGCCCGTTTTTATAATTGTATTGTATAAGTCTTCTAGGTGGGGTGATAAGATGGATTTAAAGCATTTGTAGTACAGATTTGTAAAGCCGTCTGGACCAGGTGATTTCCCTTTTGGCAAGGAATCAATGGCTTTTTCTATTTCTGTGCGGGTGATGGATCTTTGAATCATCTCTTGCTGCGCTGGGCTAATTGTGGGGAGGTGGGCTTGTTCTAAGAAATCATATATTTCTTGGCTCGTCGGTTGGTGTGTTTTGTCATCTCTTGCTAGGTTGTATAGATTATTATAAAATTCTGCCATAGTGTCATTTATGTGTTGAGGGTTTGTTATTTTTTCACCTGTGGAGGTGAGCATGTGGTGTATTTTGGAGTGAGCCTGATTTTGTCGTAATAGTGATGCTAAAGCTTTCCCTGCTTTATTGCCCTGTGAGTATTGTCATTTTTAATTTACTTAGTATGTGCGTTTTCTTCTGAAACATTAAATCGTTTATTGCTTTAGTGGTTTGGAGTATTTTAGTCTGTCCTTCCTTGGTTGGGGAGATAAGTTGGGCCCTCGTCTGGTCTCTGAGCAGTTTGAGTAATGAGATATAATCTTGTTGTGCTGTTTTTTTCAGGTATGCCGCCCGACTGATGATTAATCCCCGTATTACTGCTTTATGTGCCACCCATGTGTTTTGGAGTTGTGTTTGGGGTGTGCAGTTAGTTTGGAAATAAATATGTATTTCCTTTGCTAGGGAATCTTTGAAAGGTTGGTTGTGTAGGATGGTGTTGTTCAACTTCCAGGGTGAGGTTCCCTGAAATTGGAATTTGTCTTGTAGTGTCATTGATGTGGGCGCATGATCTGACCAAGTTATATCTCCAATTTTACATTCTGTAATGGAGGTGAGGAGATGCGCCGTAATTAAAATATAGTCTATACACGAGCTTGTTTTGTGGACCCTGGAATGGTGCGTATATTCACGTTCATTTGGGTGTGTTGTGCGCCACGCATCATAAATATTGAATTCCATAAGCAATTTTGTTAGCGCTTTACATTGGGGTTTCAGGGAAGCATGTCTCCTAGTATCTCTCAGTACCGTTGTGTCCAGGTGGGGATCTAAAGTGTGGTTGAGATCTCCACATATGATGAGATTATGTAATTGTGGTTGTGGGAGTTTGGTGAGGACTTTGTGTAAAAAATTCCTCTGATTGGTGTTGGGGCTATACACCGAGACTATTGTGTATTGTATGTCATTTATAATACAATGGAGTATTATGTATCTGCCTTGAGTATCATTTTTAACTTGGAGTAATTCATATGATAGTGATCTGTGTATTAAAATCGAGGCTCCCCTTTTGCTTTTCTTGAACACATAGGATGTCTATTTTTTTCCTTTCTGGCTGTGTCCATAAGAACTCGTCTTTTGTGCGGTGTGTTTAAACCGCATGCGTTAATGGTTTGTACCAGTTTGTTTTAACTGTGTGTTAGCTGAAAGTGTGCTTATTACGGTATGGGTTATTGTGAAGCATGCCTCGACCCAGGAGTGTTGAACTAGGATTTGGTGGAGGGGATAGGGTTGAAAAACTAGATATATACATGTTCCCTGTCTCAGGGAACTGGTGCGACAGTCGTGCACCGTGGGGTATGGAAACATCAAGTCTCCAGTGGAGTGGCGTATGGGCTGAGCTTTTCTTTGGCATTTGAACAGAACTTATGTATTTTTATAGATATATAATTTAACGTTTTTTGTTGTTGTTGTTTTTTGTATTTTAGAAGGGAAGGAAAGAGGAAAAAAAAGAGAACTACGGCTAAATTGAGCCGCCTATGTATGAGCATGTTAGACAACAAGTCTACATGAGGGTTATCACGTGATATTGTTCCGCGATGTTTTACAAGATTGCCGCTAGGTAGTATTGGACCTCTGAGGTCTTATTCGGCATTTGAAAGGGCTGATTAATACTTCGGGTTTTTTTCCCCTATCCGGAGGTGTTTGACTGTGTTTGTTCACGGGCAAGCTTCTCCCAAGTCGTCCTCCCCTCCCATCTCTTTGGTCTCATGAACATTCAGAATTCACTTTAGTGTCATTACTAGTTGCGGACAACAATATTTTGGGGTGCCATAGCGTCATGTGAGGTCCCCGTGTGTTTTGGGTATAGTTTGTTTGCCATTGACCGAAGCATTGCATTTTTCCATTCAGCAACCATATTTTAAAACCAGGCCGTAAGGCACCCCGCGCATCTCCCCCGCCCCCGCCTCCCCCAACATGGGAGACTGCCGGAGGAAAGCCGCCCGGGCCCCCCGCCTCTTACTCACTAACGTCGCAACCGAGAACCGCTGGGCCCCCTCACTACTCATCCCCTCAGCCTGTAAGTGGTATATGAAAGTTTCTCTTCACATGATGTGCTTTTCCTCATTGTGCAAGTGGGGACAGTTACACATACATTCGCGGTGCATCATGATATACATACATAAAAAGGTGGAGCTCAATGCAGCAAGTATTCTGAAAAACAAGATAATGCAGCAAAATAGTGTAACACAGTATATGTAAAATTTGGTTTAAAAATATATAATGGTGTCACTCACAAGCCTGGAGTCATACCGTCATATGACTCCGGTAGTATATGCCTCTGGACCATTCAAGGTTGTCCAAACCCCTTCTGTGTGAGGTGTTTTCCTTTAAAGTGCTGTAGTTCTTCTTTCCAGTGCTTTGGAATAATAGATACACCAGGTCCAGGATAGTGAATCCAATAAAATGCTTTATTTCTTTAAAATCAAAGAGTAAAAATAAATAAACGAATCTGTGCCAGGTGAATACCTGGATAGACTAAGTAGTCCAATATCAAATGTCCAAAACGCGTTTCGCCTTGTTAAAAGGCTTCCTCAGTTGGTTGTTCTGTCTCTTCCTCCCTTCTCCTGTTTTTAAATCGCCCGCTTCAGGTTGTTAATTGTTTGTATTTCCGGTCTCTCATTTCCGGTTTTTCGTCTCGTGGAACGCACGTGCGTTCCACTGTGCGTCCTGCTTCCTGAATCATCATTCTGGTGAAACGCACCTTGTGTTCGGTTTCCGCTTCCGGTTCCGCGGTCAGTGGAACGCACTTGCGTTCCAGCGAGTGTTATCACGGACACCTTTGTTTTACATTCTAGACATTAATGCATGAGGTTTAATTTATATGTAGATAACACCATCTTTAGTGGTAAACCTTATTTTTATAATGTTACTATTATCCCTAATTTTGTGTATCTTTCAAGGGTGACTTCATTCCTGTTCATATATATTCCCACTATTGCATATACATCCACTTTTAAATATATTTTAAAGAAGAAAACAT
Organism: Pelobates fuscus; assembly: GCF_036172605.1. Classification (NCBI taxonomy): domain Eukaryota; kingdom Metazoa; phylum Chordata; class Amphibia; order Anura; family Pelobatidae; genus Pelobates; species Pelobates fuscus. Next base: position 120,522,900 of record NC_086325.1, read on the forward strand.
TTAAAAAGACCTTGTCAATAAAAGCAATGTTAATATATATCCTAAAAATATATATGGATAAAATCAAATGATAATTTAAAACCCATTTCTTTAAAAAAACATTGATAAAAATGCACCATGTTAATTCATAAAATGGCATAATTCAAAATCACTATTTAACCCATATGGCATCATCGTGTTAAAATTGTAAATGAATTTCATCTCCTCCCTTCCAATCTTTTTAATAAAATCGCCACCTCTCCAATCTTTCTTCACTGTTTTGATTGCCATAAAAATTAGCCCTTCAGGGTTAAGGTTGTGGACTTTTTTAAAATGATTCGAGACACTATGTGTCTCTATCCCATTTCTTATGTTCCTTATATGTTCTGCCACTCTTGTGTTTAAATTGCGGATTGTTCGGCCTACGTATAAAAGGTTACACGGGCATTTTAAAACATATATTACCCCCTTTGAGTGGCAGGTTAAATGGTCTTTTATTTGAAACTTTCGGTTTATGATGGGCTCCACATCTATTATGTGACGTTTTTTGCTTTTAGTATTTCTGCATGCCAGAAATGATGATGAACACGATGATGCCATATGGGTTAAATAGTGATTTTGAATTATGCCATTTTATGAATTAACATGGTGCATTTTTATCAATGTTTTTTTAAAGAAATGGGTTTTAAATTATCATTTGATTTTATCCATATATATTTTTAGGATATATATTAACATTGCTTTTATTGACAAGGTCTTTTTAAATGTTTTCTTCTTTAAAATATATTTAAAAGTGGATGTATATGCAATAGTGGGAATATATATGAACAGGAATGAAGTCACCCTTGAAAGATACACAAAATTAGGGATAATAGTAACATTATAAAAATAAGGTTTACCACTAAAGATGGTGTTGTCTACATATAAATTAAACCTCATGCATTAATGTCTAGAATGTAAAACAAAGGTGTCCGTGATAACACTCGCTGGAACGCAAGTGCGTTCCACTGACCGCGGAACCGGAAGCGGAAACCGAACACAAGGTGCGTTTCACCAGAATGATGATTCAGGAAGCAGGACGCACAGTGGAACGCACGTGCGTTCCACGAGACGAAAAACCGGAAATGAGAGACCGGAAATACAAACAATTAACAACCTGAAGCGGGCGATTTAAAAACAGGAGAAGGGAGGAAGAGACAGAACAACCAACTGAGGAAGCCTTTTAACAAGGCGAAACGCGTTTTGGACATTTGATATTGGACTACTTAGTCTATCCAGGTATTCACCTGGCACAGATTCGTTTATTTATTTTTACTCTTTGATTTTAAAGAAATAAAGCATTTTATTGGATTCACTATCCTGGACCTGGTGTATCTATTATTCCAAAGCACTGGAAAGAAGAACTACAGCACTTTAAAGGAAAACACCTCACACAGAAGGGGTTTGGACAACCTTGAATGGTCCAGAGGCATATACTACCGGAGTCATATGACGGTATGACTCCAGGCTTGTGAGTGACACCATTATATATTTTTAAACCAAATTTTACATATACTGTGTTACACTATTTTGCTGCATTATCTTGTTTTTCAGAATACTTGCTGCATTGAGCTCCACCTTTTTATGTATGTATACTATGTATTTTTAAGTGGTGTAGGGGATACCACTTTTTAGGTGTTTGAGCATCAGTACCTAATCACCCCCACATTGTGCACCCATTTTATTGAATTAGCGGTGCATCATGAGCCTATACCCTATTACATATCATCCTGTTAGCTACAAGCAAAACATAACAGCATATAAATAAATCGAGGATCAAATCATAAAAAACAAAAAATGAGAAACATTGTGACATGTGACCTCTCTCTAGCAGTATGTGGCTATGAATTAGCAACAGACCGCAATGTCTACTACTTGTGCATTTTTCAAGGAGTCCACCTCCCAAGGCCCGCGGTGCAAGGTCCCAGTGTAACCAAGCCATGTGTGCACGGATGGTGCCCGTGTGTTCTGGATACGGTTGGCCTGCCACCGACCTAGATAACGCTGCATCCCATTCTAAAATCATACTTTTACTCTCAGTGTGTTGGTGGGGACGATTATGTATACATTCACGGTGCACCATGAGCCTATACCTTATTACGTACCACCTTGTCCGTTACAAGCAAATCATGTCAGCATATAGGTAAATTAAGGTTCAAAGCATAAGAAACTAAACACAAAAAAAATTAGAAACATTATGACAGATGACCGCGCTAGAGCATTGCGTGGCTATAGATTGTCTTCAGGCCACAGTGTCAACTATTTGCGTGCCTTTCAAGTAGTCCACCCCGCGAGGCCCGCAGTGCAAGGTCCCAGTGTATCCAAGCCATGTGTGCGTGAGTTGCGCCAGGGAAGGGAAGGGAATTCCAACCTCATTATGCCCCTTCAGTGTCAGTATGTCTGAGTGTGATAAATGAGTGGTATGCAATACTTGCATTTTCCCTCATGCACTTGCTGATGCTTTTTAGCCATTGCTTGACGCTGCTTGCCAATCCAATCGTATTCTCTGCCGTGTAGAGATATTGGTGGCTTCCAGGTGACGTTTAATGCCCCACATTTTCAATTTAGTGATTCCATCTTCCGGGGTTAAAATTGGTTTCAGTGCTCCTTCTCTCATCACCAGTAATTTCGTCAGATACCCCCATCTATAGCGGATTCCGTTAGTACGAAGCGCAGCTGTGATTGGTGTGAATTCTTTCCTCTTTCGAGGCGTTGACGCCGATATATCTGGAAAGATATAATCTTCTGGCGGTTCAGGTTTGTTTCTGCTGGCGCGCAGGATGTGTTCTTTGACATGGTAATAATGGGCGCGCAGGAGGATGTCTCTTGGTGTGGAGTCTGGAAAATGGTGCGGTCGAGGCACTCAATGCACCCTGTCCAGCAATAACATATCGGTCGGGATTTCAGGAGCATATGCGCACAGTAAACCCCGCACATATCCCTGTAGATCCTCTGGAGACACCGATTCTGGCACACCTCGCAGCCTTAGATTATTTCGCCACGATCTATCTTCCATGTCCACTAGTTTGGTTTCATTTTTTGTGCTGAAAAACTCAAACTCGGCTTATACTCGAGTCAATTGTCTGTATTATGGCAACTTACATTGGCAACTTGCCATAATACAGACTGGGGGCTGTGGGGGCTGCAGAGCGTTTACTTAACTCTCCTGCAGCTCCTGTCAGCTCCCTCCACCTCTGCACCGGTCCGTTCAGCACCTCTGTCAGCTCCCAGTGTAAGTCTCGCGAGAGCCGCGGGGTCATAGTGCGGGCGCAAGAATTACACTGGGACTTACACTAGGAGCTGCATGGACCGGCGCGGAGGAGGAGGGAGCTGACAGGAGCTGCAGGAGAGGTAAGTAACAGCTCTGCCAGCCCCCTCCTACACAGTGCCCATCCGCTGGACCACCAGGGAGTGAGAGCCCCCCTCCCTGCCATGTATCAAGCAGGGGGGGGGGATGAAAAAAAATTAAATAATACAATAAAATAAAAAATAATAATAAAAAATAATTAAATTAAATAAAAATAAAATAAAAAATAATTTAAAAAAATAATAAAATTGGCCACCCCCCACCAAGGCTCTGCAACACACACACACACACACTGCACTCATACACACACACACTGCACTCATACACACACACACTGCACTCATACACACACACACACTGCACTTTTTGATAGAGAGTCTTTTTGATAGAGAATGCTTGAGCTAAATAGCGTTTCGTTAAGACTTCTCCGCTTTCAGATCTGCTTTGTGGCAAGCTATCGTCCTCCAAGCAGTCCTCGCCATCCGGATTAGCAGGTAGTAGGCCTTAAGTCATCTGCTGCTGTTTTTGGTTGAAAAAAATATTTTTTTTCTGCTTTTGTCGCATTCTTCTTCCCTTTGTTATGGGACATCTTCCGAGTTGGGGTCTTGATGCTGTTCTGTTTGCAGGGATTAAGTTAGATTGTCAACCCATGTGCCGGAGCTAAGGATTAGACATCCCTCTTGTCCGGCGGTCTGCCACACCCCCATAGTAAAGATTTTTAATCAGCTCAGGAAAATGTAAAAGTCGACTTTTGAATTTATACCTCTAAATAAGTCTCTAGCAGCTGTATACTTAACTTGACAACTACTAGAGGTGATTCTACTAAGAGAACCTATTATTGCTCTTTTCACACAGCTAACGTCTGATATGAAGCACAGCGCTGCCCACACGCACTTTAAGAAGGAATATTGGATTGGGCTTTGGAAGCATCAGTGTGATGTCATGGGAAGCAGATCTAATGGCTGCAGGGACTCAAGATAGGCTTTAGAAAAACTAACCATCGTACTACAAAAATGTTTTAAATGTTTTATTGAAACAAATAAAAATGCTTACGGGCCGATAGACCCTACTGTTATCCAGGGAAGACCCATAAAATGACTTTGTCTACTTCCATCCGATATGCAAAGGGATAGACAAGAGTTTTAACTGGAAAGCAGCCTGGAAAATGGTCTCTACCCCTTCCTCTGCACCACAGGCAATAGGGGGGAGAATGATAGATTATTAGTTAGGGATTGGCATATTATTTGTACTACTTCCTTCACCTCCTTAGAAACATAGAATGTGACGGCAGATAAGAACCGTTTGGCCCATCTAGTCTGCTGTGGTGGTGCTGGGGGTAATATAGGGTACGTACTATAACATAGTTATAGTAAATTTAGTATAGGACTCGCCTAAGAGGTTTGCCTTGACGTGGCAGTTGTGCTTACACTTTTATGGCCACTGGAGTGATACTAAAAACCTCCAGTTATTTAAATGTGCATAGGGATTTGAGATAGTGTGTAGGTAACTTTTTTGTTTGATTTTATGCATTGGGGCTGATGAAAAGTAAAGTCATTGCTGCTGCCCAGGAGTAGTGGGAGTTTGAGTGAAGGATGTATTTTGTATGTTTACATTTTTTGAGTGAAATACCTTATTCCTAACTGTAAAAGAGGTATGCAAATGCTATAAGTAAATTCCTTAAAATAATGTGAGCAATATTATTATCCTCTACAACGTCAGACAAACTTACTATACTCACTACTAAACTTACTATACTTACTAAACTTACTATACAAACTTATAGTTTACTCACTATACTATAACTCACTATACTCTGGATGAACATATTTAGTTGCATTATATGTACCATATGGAAAAAGGGGGCGACACCCTAAGGGGTCTAGAGTGTGTAAAGGGAACGTAATAGGGGGTAACCCTAGAAATAGAATACATTATGCACAAAGAAATTACCAATGGACATAACGTCCAGAGGACACAGTAAAGTCCCTATATTAATATAATGTAAGTAAAACTCAATTTATTTATATATGTCTAAAAAGGAACAGAAATTGGAAAAAAGGAAACTTATAAACACAAAATAAAGGGGAGCTGATAAGCTCTAAGTAAGAAATGGGGTAGAAGGGTTTTTAGAGCAATGGAGGCTGCTTGCAAAAGGAATGATAAGATAGAGACAATTATGAATCCCAATCATATATAGGTTACAAGGTAGTTGTGGTAAGTAAAACACATACTCACAGAGAGTTTGAACAATATGCTACCAATAGGATAGTACAACAAGGAAATATATACAATGTAGCAATTAAATCCTAAATGTACCATATGGACACCCCATAGTAAAAAGGTGCCTCAAAAACTAAACCATTAAAACTAACCATGCAACCAACCAAAAACCTCTACAAATTCCTGTTGAGTAGAATGAAATTAAAAACAAATTATAAATAGAAAATACCTGTAAGTAACACCCTACTCAAACTGACAATCTCATGAAGTAAATGAATATTTAATAAATGTATATTAAATCCTGTCACAAGGAGAGAACCTTACTAGAATTATATTGACTTACATGGCCTGAATAAAGAAAAACTGTTTCTTTCTAATGATGGCGTCCACTTCCCATTCCGAATTTAATCCCTTAAAGGACCACTATAGTGCCAGGAAAACAAACTAATTTTCCTGGCATTATAGTGTTAATAGGTCCCCTCCCGCCCCTTCCCCCCCCCCCCCACCCTCATGGCCCCCATCCCGCTGGGCTGAAGTGGGAGGAAGGGGTTAAATCCCTTACCTTTCTCCAGCTATTATTGAGTCAGCCACTAGAGGCTGGATTAACCCATATGTAAACATAGCAGTTTCTCTGAAACTGCTATGGTTAAAGCAGGCAGGGTTAACCCTAGATGGACATGGCACCCAGACCACTTCATTAAGCTGAAGTGGTCTGGGTGCCTATAGTGGTCCTTTAAGGCATCTGGTTTGAAATTTAAATATTCAGAAAGCCTTGCGACTTGATAAGACCTTTTATAGATAACCCCGTATTCTTCTCGATACTTTTATTTTTCAATTCCTTGGAAGGTAAAATATTTGAATTTCTCTTTCCTATATGTGTGAAGGTAGTGGAGATGTAGAATTACTCCATCACTCTCTCCCAAGATCCCACCTGACACACTAATAATGAAACAGAAACATAGCTTGGTGTAAACAGGACACAGCTTTATTACATTACAATAATATCATAAAACATTAACTTAACATATTAATATAATAAATATATATATAACTAAACCAAGAATCTGACCTTGCCAACCCATCCCAACTTATCCTGGGCACCTGTCCTCCACCCTCATCCTAACGACCAACTGGCCTCAAACCTGGCACGTCCGTTAACCAATACCTTGTACCAGAGAGTAATATTACTATGGTTTTCTGTTCAGTCATTGAGATTATGGTAGGAGTCCGCCCTAATCATCCTTCTTCCATGGACTCCTGGACTAACCCTGATTGGCAAGGACCCTTCTGCTCATTTTGACAAGAAAGAAATGTAAAAACCAAACAAGGAAACAACTAGAATACAGGGAGGCAAAAACGCTGTTACCCAGCTGGTATAATTAAGATGGCTGACAGGAACAAAATGCCCGCCTATATATACTGTCCACTCCACACTCCTATACCACTCCCATTCTTCCTATTCTGAACCTCCTCCTCCACACATCTACCTATACTCCCCACACTCACACATGTCCCTTATCTAGCTAACTTTGCCTGCCCCTCAGCGTCTTTCTTGAAAATGTCTGTTAATGGGAGATCTGTCAACATTATGTTCAATATCTAACGTGTTCACGTATTTCTTTCTTCAAGTTTTTTTTTTTTTTTACCAACATACTGTTGCCATTGGTTGTCCATATGATCATCTAAATCACATAACTAGAGCTACCATTTGTAAAAGTCTAATTTCATACAGGGTACACTCTATCCTGTTTCTGGCTAATGCAGCCTAGTTCAAAGAGATATAGCCTTCTCCCCAACCAGACCTATATGTGCTACATAACCCCATGCAGGCCCCTGAGCTGGACCAGTTCTTGCTACCAGGGTACTGTTTGTACCCCACTCATGGCGGCACTGGTTATATTAAAATAGTTTTCGCTTATTATATAGGTTTCAAAAGGTGCTTATGTCTAGAGATTGTAGTGTATTTTTATACTGCATGAAAAATAAATAGATTGTAATACAACCATTTGCATTTCTCAAAGTTTTATTTTTGGTTTACAAAGATGCATTTTGACAGCTTGGGCACATTAACAGCACAGTATTGCACTTATAAATACATCTATAAATAAAGAAACTGAGAGGAATACAATTTGCATGTGTACACAGTGTGATAACAGTACATTTCGAATGATACCCTGCAAAGTGCAAAATTATTTGGTGCTACATGCGGAGCCTGTCTGGACAGCATATTTTAGTATAATTAATCACAAAGAGTTATATAAATCCAGACAATCTGTTAGATAGTTCTGCGCAACACTAATGATAAGCCATTACTTCCAGAAAACTACTTGAATTGTGTTCACATTATTTAAGGCATCCACTGTGAAAAGATCACCTGTTCTCGTCCATAATTTAGAAGTAAAACACAGATTGTGTTGAGATTGGTATATGAGATTTGAAGTGTGAGATTGGAACGTTCACAGATCAAGTAGACTATGATCTAGGTGTGTGAAGTCTAATGTATTTCACAAAAAATTTACAGATGACAGATTAAATATTCTAGTGACAGTATTTTACTGGTGAAAGGTAACTATCTACATGAAAAACACCCGAAACATTATATTACAATAGCTGTTCTTTGAACACGTAATTTATCTGTATCTGAAAGATTAATGACTGAACAGAAAACCATAGTAATATTACTCAATATCTAATAACATCACACTACAGGAAAGCCAGTAGGGATCAATTTATGGGCATTGCTGTGTGCGAAAAAGACTTTAAGTCCAAAACTATAATAATCTTCATCATACAAATTGCTTTCTTTTTGTCCCATATGGAAGATTATTTTTTTTTTTTTGTTTGTTTTTTTAAATGCAGTTCTCTTTTTTTTTTTTCTTCAATGTGTAACTTTTGTGAGAATGTTATATAATACAAACAGTACAATAAGACGTGTACCTTCTATAGGCATGTATCAGAGCTTAATGGATACAAACTTCACACAAATACATTTTTATTGGATTATATCAATTGGTAAATTATATATATGTATGAATGATGAATAGCATATATTGTATTTGAGCGAAAAAGTGAGTTAATATAAATCTTTTAAGATTTATGCTTATTTTATCATTCCTGAAGATACAAAAAAATAACATTTGAATTGAGCCAACTAAATGTTATAGATCAGAACATCTGATCAAGACATATATAAAATCTGAAATAATAAAAGGATGACCTCTTTGGTCACCTTTTTTTCTGGTTTTGTAGTGGCTGTTTGAGTACATGGCTTTTTTTCCTGTGTGTTTTACTTATATATTTATATATTGAAATATCTCAGTGCTAATTTTAAGATAAATCGCTTAGGTTGCTATATATCAATTATACAGTACATATACAATATTATACAATAATACAATAATTTTCTTTAAAGGAACACAATGGCTTTAGGAATACTGACATATATTCCACATATATTTAAAGAGATGTCAAAATACCAGAGTAATGCAATATGCAATGATACCTTTTTTATTGGACTAACATAATATTTCAAAGACAAGCTTTCAAGAGTTTTCCTCTCTTCCTCAGGTCTGAAGCAATACTGATCAATCTGATTTTAGTTTAAAACAACTGATGTTAGAGAAGGGGAGGGAGGGTGAGTGGGGTGTCATAAATAGCAGAAAATGTGCCTGAAAGTGAAAGGTGCAGCCATAAGACTTGCTTTTCCCACAAAAATCACAACTAGGATTCTGGGTGGAAATATTCAAATAAGCTTAACTAAGAATCACATTTTTGCCTCATTCCATTTTAAGCATTGATTCCTTTGAGTCTGCATTTGCTGTATACAACAGCTTTGAAACACAACTTAGGAAAAGATGCAAAGCCAGTGAACCACTCATGGACAGCTGTTTCATTGTTAATGCTAATCATCAGCATGAGGTTTGGTTACTGGCATAGTAGGGATTTCTGTGGGAAAAGCAAGTATTATGGCTTGACTGGTGTGCAGATAGTTGTTTAACATTGTATTGACTATTAACTGACTTCAGGTGGAAGGGGTTTTCAATCACAATTATTCCCCACCATAACCTTTTTGGTTTTTGCTTCGCAAGTACTGCCAAGTCTCAATAACAGGCCAGTAACCAACCTCATACTGATGATTTGCATTAACAATGAAACAGCTGTCCATGAGTGGATCACTGGCTTTGCATCTTACCTCCACAACTGCTCCAACTCCGCTGGCTGGAATCAACATTACTGATGATCTCAGTCAATCCAATACTTCCCCATAGTGAAAAGGCATTGTTTACACTCATGAGGCTAAAGGGACAGGCTTTTTGTCACAGAACCACTACATATGCAGCTAAGTAACAGAGATATACCTGAACATGTAAGAATTTCTTTTTTTTTTCAATGTCATGTTCTCCTTGATGTTTGCTCCATATTGGTTAAGACTTTATGATGAATCTTTAATGCAGATAGGATTTTTCAGAAGACAACCGTCTAGAAACATCCAAAGTTTACATGGCCTTCAAGTCTACCATCAAACAACATGTCTGATACTCTGATGCTTAGTAAGTGGATAGCACTGGAATCTAATGATTGTCGCTACAAACTGAAGGTCCAAGGATTTTCTGGGAGCTCCAGAAACTGGAGATGTGCTTTGAGCTATGAGACGAGTTTTAGGAATTGCAAGGTTCTGTTGTATGGAAAGTTAGGAATTATATGGCTGCCTGTAAATGGTAATTTAGAAATCACACATCAGTCATAGCAGACCAAGTATATAAGACCAATATTGTTATGATTATTATTTATGAAGGCCTATAACCATTTACCAATGGACCAGGGTCAGGTATATTAACCATAACAGAAGTAAGACAAAGATAGTTTGTGATACCATGGCTGTAGTGTTGGAGAAAAGGACTGTAGTCTAGGGGAGAACAGGGGCTTTTGTGTCGGACGGAACAGGGGTTTAGTGGGTGTTTCTGGAGGATAGACACAGTCGAGTGGAATAAGTGGCTGTAGTGAAAAGGGGAGATTGGGCTGCAGTGCGTGTGTTTGGGATAGGGCCTGCACTGTGTGTATGAGAGTATAATAATTGCTTTATTATTGGGAGCTAGGAACTGTAGTATATGGGTGCTGTAGAGTAGACAGGATAAGGGCTATAGTGTAGGGGGTAGTGGCTTTAGGTATATGTGGGGCTACATTTAAAAGTTATTTTAAAAAAGTTTGTTCCCCCTCCCTTTTTCTTACCTTGGGCAAGGCGGAAAGAAAGTTGAACCCTGGTGCTTCAGTGGCTCAGTATTTGATCTGTACTCCACAAGAGTGCATACCATGTGTATAGTAATATTATACTGTTTACATAATGTCTACGCTATTTATGTTTAATTTTTTAGATCTGGGTCAAGACCTAAACTTGGGTCCTAAGCTATTATGCTTCGAACCTACTAGATGGAGCAGGGACATACCCTCAATAGTATACTGCAGTGGCACTGACTTATCCAGTACAGCAGACTTCCCCCTGACATGTGGAAGAGTTTTCATATATTTTACTGTATAACAAATGAATAATGAGTCACTGAGATCATTTTCTAAATGAAGAATGGGTCACTAGGTTCATACTCTGGACTTCACTGGTTTATATAAATGTTGATGTAAGAGAAGGATAGGCTATGGGTAGATTAAAACGGTTGATAGTGGTCAAAGGTGACAATTGGAGTTGGTTAAGTTAAAGAGAAAAAAAAACAATTTTTTTTGTAGTTTAAATAAAATCAATACATATTAACTGATGAAAGGGAGAAGAGAAGTAAGAAGAATTTGACAGATTGAACAGAGCAATTGAAAGAGAAAAGTTTTGATGAAAAAAGAAAGTGTAAGAACAATTGATAAAACTGATAAGTGGAAGATGAGAAGTTTGAAATAGACAGATGAGTAATGGATAGTATTAAAAAAAACAAAAAACTGTGCCAAATACTTAAATAGAAGTAACACATAAATAAGTGGAGGTATAATATTTTATTAAATCTAACAACTTGAATACAAAGTGCAGTATATGTCCCAAAGAGAAAAGTTTTTTTAATAGTGAAGTAAATCCTGCTAGAGATAGTGTATTTTTGAGGACAGACAGTTATCCTCCTTGATGAGCAAACAATCAGATCTTTATGTAAGATGAGAGAGCAATCGGTTCTGGTTCTGTTATTGATGTCTCATAGGAAATGTAAACATGGAAAAGAACAACAATAGTGTAATCTACTATATTCAATGATCTACTTTCTGTAGTGATAAACATATACTCACAAAGGGAGAGCCTCCAATCGGCTCATAGATGGCGCTTAGAGCTGTATGATCCCCGCTCACAGATATGTCTTTAGGCGTCCTTTTTGGTAAGTTTGTGTGTAGTGTTGGTATTTTAATACAGTGGTGTGTTTGTAAATAGTTGTGGAATATGAACGCAGGGATGTGTTTATGTGTATTATTGGTGTTTGAATGCTGGTATGTATGCAAATATACATCTTTTTTTTACCAACCCTTCTTTTTCCATATCCTTTGGTTGCAGAAGGGTGACTCCCTGGGGTCCAGATGGATCTTCCTGTAGCTCTCAGGAGTTGAGGGGGTCAATAATATAATGTGTAGTAATACCTCAGGTGGTTTAAGATAATTTCCCTGCCTCCTCTCTGATTCCAGAAGTAGGATTCACGGATGAGAATGGAGACTTTCAGTCACACAATCTTGCAACAGTAGTGCCTATAAATCTCTTACCAGCCCCCACTTCTCCCGCCCAGGCCCCAATCCCCTCCTTCCCTCCCCCTCACCTAACCTGGTGAGTCACCACTTTCCTCACCTCTCATCCATGGTGAGAACCAGCTGATGGTCCCTCACAATAGCATCACACAGACAGGAGCCTCTTCCTCCTGTCACAAGAGCCTCATCTTCAAGAGCTCTGCAGGGAGCTGCATACTCTGAGGCTCCAACATATCCTCCTTGTGCAGGAACTACCAGCAGTCCCAGCAGGGGCAGGTGAGTTTGCAACAACAGTGTAGATGTTCCCTATCTATTGCTCAAAAGAGCAACTGGAAAGCCCCCTAATCCTCTGGGACCTTGGTGCAGACTTGAAAAGAGAGCATGGGCGTCCGCAGGGCCCCCCCTCCCCCCCCCCCTGGATTTTTCAGCTTGTTCTGCTATTTTTTGTGTGATTTAAAATAAACTGCAATACCGGCGCCGGCTGTGTATGGAGAGAGACAGGGACAGGAAGCTGCATCTATCCCTGCTTCTCTCTGCTGACTGAAACTGCAGGGGAGCAACACATGCAGCCAGAGACAGTCTACAGATCAGGGAAGTGAGGGATGGGATGGGCAGGGTTTAAAATAGCCTATAGATTAGGGGAGTGAGGGATGGGGGGCAGCCTATATATTAGGGGAGGTATGGGGGGGCAGCCTATATATTAGGGGAGTGAGGGATGGGGGGGCAGTCTATATATTAGGGGAGTGAGAGATGGGATGGGGGGGTTAAAATAGCCTATAGATTAGGGGAGTGAGGGATAGGGGGGCAGCCTATATATTAGGGGAGTGGGGGATGGGGGGCAGCCTATATATTAGGGGAGTGAGGGATGGGGGGGCAGCCTATATATTAGGGGAGTGAGGGGTGGGGGGCAGCCTATAGATTAGCGGAGTGAGGCATGGGGGGCAGCCTATAGATTAGGGGAGTGAGGCATGGGGAGGGCAGCCTATAGATTAGGGGAGTGAGGCATGGGGGGGTAGCCTATAGGTCTGCAAGGAGCAGAAAGGGACAGAAGGAGCACAAAGGTAAAGGAGCCAAAAGAATCAGGAGCACAAAGGTAAAGTTGAAGAAGGAGCAGAAAGAGACAGCAAGGAGCACAAAGCTAAAGTAGGAGAAGGAGCAGAAAGGGTCTGCAAGGAGCAGAAAGGAATCAGAATGAGAAAGGAGCAGAAGGGTGCAAATTAAGCAGAAAGGTGCAGAAAGGTAAAGGAGCAGAAGGAGCCAAATGAAGGAGAATAAGAAGTAGATTGGAGCAGGAAGGACAAATGAAGTGAACCCTCCACTTTTTTCTGGACACCACATCATAAGGCTTTGGTACCTGGGCCTGGCAGGGAAACTCTGGACCTTCTCATCTCCCCAGGTAAAAAAAATATCAGTGTTAATGTGTTCACTTTTATTTACGGAGTGTCAGGAAGCACAGAGTGCCACTGGGTAGGGGTGTTGCTGAATGGCTAGAGCGGTCAGCTGGCACTCTAAGCCAATCAGTAGCTCCCCATTCATAAAAAAGTAAAAAAAAAAAATTATGAACCGGGAACTAGCGATTGGCTTAGAGCGTCAACTGTCAACTCTAGCCAACCAGCGGCACCCATGCCTGATGTCAATCTGCACTTCCTGACACTCCGTTTCAGATGCCGAATACCACTGAGGGACCTGGAGCTGGAGGAAGCCTTTGAGGTTAAACCATTTGAGAGCGGTTTAACCCCTTAAAGGAAAGAGCACCCAGGGGCTTTCTGGCATCATAGCATTTTCATTTAGATGAAGTTGTTATGGTGACCAGAATGTTCCTTTTATTTGCTTAAAGGAACACTATAGTGTCAGGAATACAAACATGTATTCCTGACACCATAGTTGTGAAAACGCTATTCACCCTGGCTTTATGTGATAATCACTATGCTCCTCCCCTTCATGACACTGTCAAAAAAGAGGCCAAGCATAGATGTCATTACAATTATGCCCCCCACCTGGAAAAATTCCTGCGGACGCCCATGAAAGAGAGTATATAATTTTGGAATGCTGAAAATTTTATCACTTTTTTTTTTTCTTTTCTTTTTTAAATTGTATTGAGACTTTGAGGAGGTCATGAACCAATGATGAAATGTGCATAATGACAGCTACTGGACAGGTGAAGCTGTATTATTGTCTTAATAACATGTTTTATCTTATTCTATAGTTGAATATAATATTGTGCTTTATCCAGTACATACTAAAGAACAAAGTCTTGCTAGATTCCAGAAACAAATGGGGATTGAGCACAAAGGAAATCTTGACGGCCTTTATACTAAAAGAGAGGAGGGGATGTCTTGACACCAAATGTCTATGTTAGATCCCCTTCGCTACCCATGAACAGAGTGTTGTTGATGTTCTCCAGGATCTCAATGAACACAGCAGCAAAGTTCTGTTCCACAGCAGTCCTACCCAATAGCCATTTGGAGGCAACACACGGTCCCCCATAGTAGTCTTATGTTGCACTATACTAGTCTTCTTTCTTTTAATAATAAGCATCTACTTCGAGAAGCAGCTGCATAATGTGTAATTAAACAACAATAACAACAAACCAATAATGTCCTTCTACCTTCTCCACTAACTTTAAAGAGCTAAAGTATCCAACAAAGGTACAGCCCCCAACCCCACCTAATTTTCCTCCCCTATCAATGACTATGGTAACTCTAGCATCTGCAATGGAAGTCGTTATGAACCATTTGAGAATGTTAAAGCAATTAATGCATTGTTTATTATTCTTGCAAATACAGATACATAAGTAGATTACCCCTTCTCTAGTGGTAGATCAAAAACTGACCTTACTTACACACTCAAAGTAAAGTATAAAACAATTTATTGTAAAATTCAGACAAAATATAAAAGAAAGTAATTACTTATACATAAAATATGTCCTGTTCGAATAATTCAAATGAAAGCCATAAAAAAGTCCTTGTTTGCCTCGTGATAGATACACCCCTGCCGGCGGGTTGCCGACCCCTGGCCTAGGCCATCTAGAGCAACAATTCTTTTTTTCAGATCCTCAGAGAGTTCTTGAGGTGCCATGTTGAACTTTCAGTGACCAGTATGAGAGAGTGTGAGAGGGATAACACCTAATTTAACACACCTGCTCCCCATTCACACCTGAGACCTTGTAACACTAATGAGTTACATGACACCGGGGAAGCAAAACAGCTAATTGGGCCCAGTTTGGACTTTTCCACTTAGGGTGTACTCACTTTTGTTGCCAACGGTTTAGACATTAATGGCTGTGTGAGGGGAAAGCAAATTTACAATGTTATACAGGCTATACACTTACTACTTTACATTGTAGCAGAGTGTCATTTCTTCAGTGTTGTCACATGAAAATATATAATAAAATATTAACAAAAATGTGAGGGGTGTATTCACTTTTGTGAGATACTGTATATAGACAAGAGAGGCGTATTTAGCATTTGCTTGTCATAGACATACTGTATGTTATTAACATAAATCAAGATGTTTTATATATTGTGCCAATGAAAAACAATACCCGCGTAAGACTTCAACTGAGGTGCAAAAAGCTTTTCTAGTAAAAATAAAACCATTAAGGTGGCACAGCGCGAATGAGCTTGGTATTTTTGTGTATTTGTCTTCTGAACCTTGCAAGATATCAAAACTACCAATATGGATTACTGTGCCACAGCATTTACAGAGAGTACAAGAAGAATTACGTTATTACAAGTCACAATCAAGGGAATTTGTAAAGAATTGAACAAACAACAGAGCTAAAAACAGTTATTTGCAAGAGTACAGAAAGATATATTAAGTGGAGCGCTGATTAAATAAATGTGAGAGGGGTTAACGAAATAGGATACCTAACTACCTATCAAAATACACTACAGATACATAAGTAGATTACCCCTTCTCTAGTGGTAGATCAAAAACTGACTTTACTTACACACTCAAAGTAAAGTATAAAACAATTTATTGTAAAATTCAGACAAAATATAAAAGAAAGTAATTACTTATACATAAAATATGTCCTGTTCGAATAATTCAAATGAAAGCCATAAAAAAGTCCAGACCTTATTCTGATGCTCGGCGTCCCGAGTTAAGATACATTACTGCCCAGGAATAACTCTAGTGGCCACTCATCAGACGGCAACTAGAGGTGCTTCCTAGTCCAGTGTTGCACAACGTGTAGCACTGGCATTCACGCTGAACACTCCTCATAGAAATGCAAATTTTGCTATGGGGCCCTCTGATTTCTAATTACGTCCCTGTTTTGGACCCCCGGTAGGCCAGCCATGGATAAAGGCAAGAAAAGAAAAATTTCTGAAGAAAACAGAGTGTTTAATGATACATGGACAGAATCATTTGCATTCTCTACTGACAAGACTGGTTTACCAGTATGCTTAATATGTGGTGAGAAATTTGCAAACAACAAAAAGTCGAATATTGCAAGACATTTCCAGAATAAACACACAGCCTTTGCTGAAAAATATCCACATGGAGATGAGAGACGAAAAGCCGTTGCAGAACTTATGAGGAAGGTTGATAGGAGCAAAAATAATTTCAAGAAGTGGGTGAAGTCTGCAAATTCCACAACATATGCTAGTTTTGTAGCCGCTCAGGAAATAGTCAAGCACGGGAAGCCGTTCACAGATGGAGAGTATATAAAAGAAGCATTCATTAAGATTTCGGAACATCTATACATGGACTTCAAAAACAAGAATGAAATTGTGCAGAAAATCAAAGACATGCCTCTCTCTGCGAAGACTGTTAAAGACAGAACCCTAAAAATGGCAGAAAACATTAGCAAACAGCAAATTCAAGACATTAATTCAGCTGTGGCGTACTCCATCGCCTGTGATGAGTCCAAAGATAGAGGTGATATTGAACAAATAGCGCTGTTCTGCCGATATGTGAACTCTTTTGGGCCACAGGAAGAACTGATTGAGCTGATACCACTAAAAGACCAAACAAGGGGTGAGGATATCTGTAAGGCTGTCCTGGACTTTTTAAGTGCTAAAAAAATAAACACCAACCACCTGGTCTCAGTGGCTACTGATGGGGCACCGAGCATGAGAAGGGCTTTGTGGCTCTACTGCAGAAGGCGCTGGGTAGAACGCTGCTGTCATTTCATTGCATCCTGCACCAAGAGGCATTGTGTGCTCAAACATTTCCCCCCGAATGCACAAAAGTGATGGATGTGGTCATACAGATTGTTAATAAGATAATGGCAAAGGGTTTAAACCACCGCCAATTTTGTTTGCTATTGGATGAGGTGGAAAGCACATATTCTGACCTCCTACTCCACAACAAGGTCCGGTGGCTGTCCAGAGGCGAGGTGCTAAAACACTTTGTCACATGTTTGGAAGAAGTAAAAACCTTCCTGGCCAGCAAAGAGCTCACCTTTGCTGAGCTGGAACAGCCAGAGTGGCTGGAAAAATTACATTTTATGGTAGACATGACAGCCCATCTAAACACGCTAAATACAATCCTTCAGGGGAAAGGAGGCACAGCCCTGCACATGCTGGAGGAAGTTTTGGCATTCGAGCGCAAGTTGACAGTGTTTGTCAAAGATTTCCAGAGAGGTACACTGTCTCACTTTCCCTCTTTGAGAGAGTTCAAACAAAGTCATGATACGATAAATTTGGAATATTTCAAGTCTGCAATCACCGCAATGCAAAGCTCGTTTGGGAAACGATTCTGTGAGTTCAGAGAGGAAAAAAACACATTATCCTTCCCTGTCACTCCCCTGGCGATCGATCCATCCCTATTGAATATGACTGCATTTGCAGGTGTAAGTCAACCTGATCTTGAGATGGAACTGGCCGATATAGCCGACAAAGATATATGGGTGTCCAAGTTCAAATACCTGACCGCTACTCTTGAGGATGTTGCCCGTCAGAAGGCCATTCTGGCTCAGAATCATAAATGGAGTGATATTGAAAACCTTCCCAAACAGGACAAACTTGTATTCGAAACATGGAATGCCATCCCCAACAAAGTATGCATTTGGAGTCCTGTCGATCTTCAGTTCCACATATGTATGTGAGCAGGTCTTCTCCAACATGAACTATATTAAAAACAAACATCGATCACGCCTCACAGATGACAGCTTGCAAGCCTGTGTGAAAATGAAGGTGACGTCTTACAGCCCTGATGTGCAGACACTGAGCACTGAGGTTCAGGAGCAAAAGTCCCATTAACCAGGTAAATTAAATATTTTAATTAGCTATTAATTTGCAAAAATATATTTTACATTGTTAAGTGAAAGTCCTTTTTTTTTCTTCAGATTGACACCTGTGTATATATAGCATTAAGGTAAGAAACAATATATGCAGTGTTATATTTGTTTTAAATGTCGCAATGGTTTTGCGGCTCCCAGTTTTTTTTTTCCTTCGGAAATGGGTCCAAGTGGCTCTTTTTGTCTTAAAGGTTGCAGACCCCTGGCCTAGGCTATAAGAAGATTGCCAATACCCTGAAACGGAGCTGCAGCACGGTGGGCAAGACCATACAGCTGTTTCACAGGACAGGTTCCAACAGAACAGGCCTCGCCATGGTCAACCAAAGAAGTTGAGTGCACGTGCTCATCGTCATATCCAGAAGTTGTCTCTGGGATATATGAGTGCTACCAGCATTGCGGCAGAGGCTGAAGGGGTAGGGGGTCAGCTTGCAGTGCTCAGACAGACATTGAAGAGAAAAAAAGAGGAGATAAGGGCTGTGCCAGAGAGGACTTATAACATACAGTAATTAGAATAAAAGGTAATCCAAATAAGATTATTAACTGGGATGCTCTTATTGGGATCACAAAGTCTATAAGGTGCTTGGTCAGGAACAATGTCCTCAATGTCCTTGTCCGGGTAGATCCACTCATATGAAAAAGATAAAACATATAGAGAACCAAATAGTGCAATATGTCCAGTCCTAATATAGCAAAAAGTTAAAAAGATGGTAATAAACTCACATGTATTAGAGCTATAGCTAGCTCTAGTAGGAAATGCGTACAGCGGTACAATCCCTGCTTATGGGATATGGGATAGACTTATGGGATATGGGATAGACTTCCTCCGTCAGGGGTATGTTCAACACTCAAATGAGAAGAGACAACCAATAGTGTTCACTGGATAAAATAATGGTATATAAAATATTTATAAAATGGTACTCACAGGAGAGGAGCAGGCCAACTGCTCCTTGATGGTAGCGTTGGTGGTATGATCCCCACCTAGGATTACTTTGAGTCCAGAATGCTAAAATGACAGGTAAAAAGTAAAAACAGTATAAATTGTATGAAAAGATGATTAGCACAGGTAAAGTGGCCAAACATCTTTAATATATAAAAATACACAATATAAAATATCCACAGCGCGTTTTGCCTTACACGGCTTCTTCAAAATGGAAATAGCATATTGGTCTGCATGACTGTCATCCCAGAAGGAAGCCTCTTCTACAGATGATGCACAAGAAAGCCCATAAACAGTCTGCTGAAGACAAGCAGACTAAGGACATGGATTACTGGAACCATGTCCCGGGGTTCCAAAGAGACTAAAATAAACTTATTTGGTTCAGGTGGTGTCAAGCGTGTGTGGCGGCAACCAGGTGAGGAGTACAAAGACAAGTGTGTCTTGCCTACAGTCAAGCATGGTGGTGGGAGTGTCATGGTCTGGGCCTGCATGTGTGCTGCCGGCACTGGGGAGCTACAGTTCATTGATGGAACCATGAATGCCAACATGTACTGTGACATACTGAAGCAGAGCATGATCCCCTCCCTTCGGAGACTGGGCCACAGGGCAGTATTCCAACATGATAACGACACCAAAGACACCTCCAAGACGACCACTGCCTTGCTAAATAAGCTAAAGGTAAAGGTGATGGACTGGCCAGGCATGTCTCCAGACCTAAACCCTATTGAGCGCAAGGTCTCTAACATCCACCAGCTCCATGATGTCGTCTGGTGAAGCTCTGGGGAACTCAATGCTCATGAGGGTTAAGGCAGTGCTGGAAAATAATGGTGGCCACACAAAATATTGACACTGTGGGCCCAATTTGGACATTTCCACTTAGGGGTGTACTCACTTTTGTTGCCAACGGTTTAGACATTAATGGCTGTGGGTTGAGTTATTTTGAGGAGACCGTAAATTTTCACTGTTATACAGGCTGTACACTTACTACTTTACAATGTAGACGAGTGTCATTTCTTTAGTGTTGTCACATGAAAAGATATGATAAAATATTTACAAAAAATGTGAGGGGTGTACTCACTTTTGTGAGATACTGTATGTAAATACATTCATTATATAAATATTTCTTCTAGAAAAATCAGTTTAATGTTGATCATTTTAAGGACCATACAGAGAAAGGTGTTGATACATCCATTGATTTCTGCAGAAGCTATGCTAGTAATTATACTGAGTTTTATAAAAAAAAAATGTGTCCTATCTAGACTTTTCATCAGACTTTTCTATTCATATTTATGTCAGAATGGTAGAATAAAGATGTGAAGGTGACAACTTAGTACTTTTAAGGTTTATTTTCAGGATTTATTTCCACATCTGAGTTTATAGAACCTCAAGAAAGGTTTTTCAAAGAACATGCAAATCTATAATCTGCTAAATATTTTCTTGGATGACTATGCATATTTTAGTAAAAATCAGAGCAGCAGCACTATAATTATTAACTATAAATTGCAAATATTATTTTTAATAACATTGGCCCAGAAATACATATGCTTAATATCATGTTTTCATACATTATCATTTGGAAAGAATAATCTGTCTTATTAATTTAATTATTTTGGATCTTCTGTAGCCGGTGTTTTGTTCATTAAACACAGAATTGCAGTGATTTGAAAACCGAATTGCAAAAGTTCGGCTGAAGTATCCAAGCTATAAATTTAAATCTAGCTGGACATTAATTAAAAATCACTAATATTGTCTTAATTACAATAAGAAAGAGAGAAGGTGTGATGCAAGCTTATATGGGATGCATTTTTTTAAATGTATTTAATAAATACAATGCCAGTTTGGAATGTTTTTAGTATTTGGTATGTGTTCATTGATCTGGTATGGAGTGTGCTCTTTTGATGAAAAATCTGGTTCAATAAAGAGACAACTATCATTGCTGCTGGCTCCACAGTGTCGGCCCAGAGGAAAAAAAAATGAATTTAGTGAAAATGGGCTATCCGTACTGACACTTGACATTTTTCATTTAGGTAAATAGGCCAGGTGATACACAAATCTCATAACTTAAGTTGAGCCAGAAGGTCAAAAATCAGAAAAGGAAAATATGAAAATTGCATTTAGAACATTTGAAAATGGGCTAACAGTACTGACACTTGACAATTTTCCTTTAGGTAAATAGGCCAGATGATACACAAATCTCATAACTTAAGTTGAGCCAGAAGGTCAAAAATTGGAAAAGGAAAATATGAAAATTGCATTTAAAACATTTAAATCGGGGGGTGGGGCCTGACCAGCAAGATGTGCATAGTGTGTGCTTGTACTAAAACGTCATACTACAGTGAGATTACACTCTCAAATACTACTCAAGCGACTAAATGCTGATTCCTGTATGCAGTGGAGACTCATCTTGCAAGCTTAGAGCCTTACTTTGTATTCTGCGGCCCAATATTTATATTGTGGCCTACCAGCCTGACACAGTCCCTGGAAGGGAGAAGTGGCCGATCTCCCGGCCGGCACCTACTGGCGCCTATGTCACTTGCAGCAGCTGCCAGTGGGGATATCCCGGTCCCCACTGGGAACACTTGTATTCCTGCAGAGGATGAGTCCCTTTCTGCCACTCCAGTACCCAAGTGTTGGTTCTGCTGCATGGACAGGAGGGACCCCTGGACAAGAGACACCGGCTCACCTCATGGCCCAGGCTCGGGAGGGGAGGACAGCCTGGCACAGCAAGCTTTGGGAAGCACGTAGAAGAAAAGCAGTCTCCGGCACTCAAACACAATTTACTCAGTGGACTATCAGTGGTATCAACTGAAGAAGCAGAGTGATAAACACTAACTTGATAAACTTACAAGCTAGTGTTATCCAGAAAGTGTTTCCTAGCAATGCAATGATTTATGGTTTTTGTTCCTTTTCATTATGAGATCTAACCCAGTGGTGTTATATCAAAGTTTAAGTGTTTTACGCAGCATGTGTAGTCTGTCAGTTTCTTTTATTTTGCAATGCCTGACTCTGTTTAATCTTGTTTTCCTCTACAGAAAAAAGTGCAGCACATTTTGAATCTTTGTTACCTTATATCTACAAAATGTCAAAATTATTTGCCATTACAGACTTATATATTTATCACTATTCTATCAAAAATAAAGTGTACTAAAAAAACAAAAAACATTTAAATCGGACAAATCAGAGGCATTTTATATAAGAGATAAGCAAGCAATTAATGCGTGCAAAACGGCAAATAAAGTGGCTAAACTGTAAAATGAGAGGTTGATAGCCAAAGAGAGCAAAACCAACCCCCAGTTTTTTTAAGTACTTAAATTCTAAAAAAAATAAAGCATAGGTACACTGAAAACAGAGATGGGCTTGTTAGTTAATGAAGACCAGAAAAAGGCAGAAATTGTAAATACCTATTTTTCCTCAGTATGTATTATTATTATTATCACCATTTATATAGCGCCAACAGATTACCTAGTGCTTTACAATATTATGAGAGGGGGGATTTAACTACAAATAGGACAATTACAAGAAAGCTTACAGGAACGATAGGTTGAGGAGGACCCTGCTCAAACAAGCTTACATTCTATAGGAGGTGGGGTGTAAAACACAATAGGACAGGGAATAGCATTCAAATAAGGTGGGAGTGAAGCAGAGCTGGAGGAGAGAGTAGAGTGCTGCCCTTTAGGAGAGAGCAAGGGACATGTATGTCAGGTAGAGGTTACTCTGGGAGACCATAATCTTTCCTAAAGAGATGGGTTTTAAGGCACTTCTTAAATGATTGAAGACTAGGGGAGAGTCTGGTGGCAGTAGGCAGGCTATTCCATAGGAAGGGAGCCGCCCACGAGAAGTCCTGCAAGCGTGAGTTGGCTGTACGGGTGCGAACAACGGACTGGAGAAGGTCAACGGCAGAGCGGAGAGACCGAGAAGGGACATACCTATGGATCTGTGAGGAGATATAAGAGGGGCTAGAATTGTTCAGTGCTTTATTGTATGTGAATTAGTACCTTGAATTGACTCCTACAGGATACAGGAAGCCAATGTAAGGACTGACAGAGGGGTGGGGTTTGAGAGAACCGACTAGAGAGGAAAACCAGTCTTGCGGCAGCATTCATTACAGACTGTAGTGGTGCAATACAGCTTTTGGGAAGACCAATCAGGAGAGGGTTACAATAATCCATGCGGAAAAATTACTAGAGCATCGACAAGCTCCTCTGTAGCATCTTGCGTAAGAAAGAGGCGGATGCGGGCTATGTTTTTAAGATGGAATCTACAGGATTTGGCAACATACTGGATGTGAGGCATAAAGGTGAGGCCAGCATCAATTATGACGCCAAGACAGCCTGCTTCCAAGGATGAACTTATGTGGAAACCAGTAACTTGAAGGGAGAGCAAAAGAGGAGGATCAGTATTAGGAGGAGGAAAGACAAGGAGCTCAGTTTTAGAGAGATTGAGTTTTAGAAAGCAGGACGACATTCTGTCAGAGATGGAAGAAAGGCAAGCAGTGACACGTTGCAGGACGGCAGGAGAGAGGTCCGGGGAGGAAATATATATCTGGGTGTCGTCAGCGTACAGGTGGTAGTGGAATCCAAATGAGGTAATAAGTTTGGCAGTATAAAGAGAAAATAGAAAGGGACCAAGGACAGAGGGGGGGGACTCCAACTGAGACAGGACGAGGGGAGGAGGTATCATTAGAAAAGGAGACACTTAATGAGCGTTGGGAGAGATAAGAGGAAAACCACGAGAGGACAAAGTCACAGAGACAGAGGGATTGAAGAATTTGACACCGTTGATCATGCTCTCCTTCTTCAAAGGCAGCAGAGATTTCAAGAATTATTAGAATGGAGTAGTAGCCTTTGGATTTAGCTGTGATTAGGTCGTTATTAACTTTTATAAGCGCAGTCTCAGTAGAGCGGAGAGGGCGGAAGCCAGATTGAAGAGGGTCAAGGGGAGAGTTAGAATTGAGGAAGTGAGACACAAGGTTAAAGACAAGTCTTTCCAGAAGCTTTGAGGAAAAAGGGAGCAGGGATATAGGACTATAGTAATAGGGGAAGGACACGGGTCAAGAGATGTTTTTTTTCAGGATAGGTACTACAGTGGCATGTGTAAGGTCAGGAGGGACAATGCCAGAAGAGAGAGCGAGAGCAGTTGAAGATGTGCATTAAGGAAGGAACAAGACAAGTGGAGAGAGATCTGATAAGGTGAGATGGGACAGGATCGAGCGGGCAAGTTTTGGGGTGAGGGGAAAGAAGAAGCGCAGCTACCTCTTGTTCAGTAGCTGGGGAGAAAGTCTGAAGGGTAGGAAGGGCATGATCTATGTGTGGTTGAGAAAGAGAACGACAAGGAGGGGAGAATTCTTTCCTTGGCTGTTCAATTTTGTCTGTAAAATAATATGCAAAGCTGTCGGCAGTAAGGTTAGTTTTGGGGGATGGCCACAGCAGGGCAAGAAGAGAATTAAAGGTGTCAAAGAGACGTCTGGGATTGCGGGAGCATGAACTAATGAGAGAGGAAACGTATGACTGTTTGGCGAGGGCAAGGGCTGCACTGTATGAACACAATATGAATCTATAATGGAGATATAAAGTCTGACTGGGTGCGAGACTTCCTCCAGAAGCATTCAGCACAACCGGAGCATCTTTGCAGGTAGCATGTAGATTTAGTATGCCACGGTTGGGGGTGTGTCCTCCTTGATGTGATTGTTTGGAACGGGGCTGCAGCGTTCAAGGCAGAGGTCAGGGTAGTGTTCTATATGGAGATGGCCAGTAAGGGACAGGAGAGGGAAGGCATGTGTGGCGGAACAGACCTCGCCACGTGTTCTCGGAGGGGGCTGCTTGCCCGCCTCCTACCTTCTGACTATGGCCCTGGGATATATGGTGTGGCGGAACCAGCCTCGACACTGGGCATTGGAGAAGACTGATTGCCAGCCTCCTGCCATGTGACTATGGCCCCTGGGATGTATTGCCTGCTCTCCTGTACTGCTGAGGATTGCTACCAACTAGGTGGATTTGGCTATGTAGCTTGTGTAGTGCCCTCTGTTGGTAGCAACAGTAATATGCACTACCTGAATAGCAAGACTGGTAATTTGCATATTCGGGTAATGATGGTCTTCCCCACCCATATATAAATGTGTAATTATGTTATAATAAGTCACTGTATATTGCCTGCTATGATTTGACTGTTTGTAATGTTATTGAGTTTTCACAGCAATGTTAATGTAATGACCATATGGGCGGGGGGCGGAGCCTAGCAGCCATGCTGAGCGGTCGCACATTAGAAGAGCTCCGTGCAAAAACGCTCACAACCAGGCAAAATCGGGGCAAAAGCCTTCCAAATCGACAGCCAAATGACCTGTAAAAGGGAGCCCAAGACCTCAAAGATAATCGTCAAGTATCCCGACCAAAATCAGCAGCTTCTACCAGGGGATAGACCTGAGGCCTACAAGAGGCCTACTCAGATAAAGCGAGGGAGGCGGCTGCTCCCTACGCTGACTGCAGCCCACTCACCTGGAGGTCTCCCCAGTACACTCTCTCCCCCCCCCCCCACCGGTGAGGGATATCCCAGTAACCAAAGCCTGAGTCAAAGCGTTAAAACAACAACAGTGACTGTCTCACTCAGCCAGAACAGCACTGAAAAACATGGCAATCCCCTGAACAGTGTCCCGCTGCCCTCTCTTTAAGAACGGCTGGATCGCCTGTTCGCCGCCTTCTGGGCCAAAATCTATCGCAAGGGGGCACCGAAGAGGAGGCCACACCTGCAATAAACCAAGGAGAGGCCGTGCTGAGACCCGCGGCTCCCGAATGGGAGAATGGCAAAGCTTGGATGGCGGGAAGGAAGAAGCCGACGACCCGACACAAACTTCTAAACCGCAGACCACTACTAGCGGTGAGCCGACCTTCTCCACAGCAGGGACTACCCCTTCACTGCCTTACCATCTTCCGGAAGACCAGCACTCACTATGCGGGGAATCCACACAAGAGGCTGCAGAGACCCAAAGTGGAACCCTGCTGCACACCCACAGGGCCCATGCGATCTCATACCCAAGAGACTGACCTGCCTCACACGACTACGCCCACAGCGGCTCCCGGTCAGACACCCTCTCCAACTATAACACTCCTGCATAAGCGGGGCATCGCCTGAGACTGCTGTACCATCAACACATCAGCCCTCTACAATGAGGTGCGGGCAGGTCGGATGACTAGTGAATAAGCCTTACATACTCACACACTGGGACTCTCTCCTGCAGTTAATGTTTACCTGGTTGTGCCTAGCAGGTACCCCTAACATGTCTCAGTGCTGCATCTTACAATGTGGTATATGACTTAGTTGCAAGCATGTTGTAATTTGTCTTTGCAATCACCATGTCTACTATATTCTCTATGACTAAAATCCTCTCTAGGTCGAAGGCTGAGACATGTCCGCCAAGCCTGAATAACACTGTTCATTCCTACACCTACTATTGCTGTTAATTTACTCAGCACGTAATTTAAGCATGAAACGCAACGCATACTAATGTCACAAATGATTAGAAAAGCCTGTACCCTATAACCTTGACAAGCTAATGAAAGCCTTGAGCACCATCTCTCATGTGCCCAAATAGCAATCCGGATGCACATATTTAGTGTGTAATGTTCCTCTTCTTTTATACTAAACAGATCTAATCATAGCATTACCATAATTTCTTATTGTCTGTACCAAAAGAATCGTTCTCTTATACCTTAAAAAATTTGTGAATGTCATGCATGCCACATCTATGTCACGACATGTAACCTTTAATATACTGGCCAGTGCTATTGTGGCATAATCAGCTTGCCTGTTACAAATAATATCTATACTCCTCTCATAAATAACACTGTCTTACTTCACCTATTAGATTAATGCTCAAAAAGGGACTTCATGTATTATCTTTAGTCTCATACTGAGTTTAGGCTTTTCTATCAGACCTCAGCAGCGTTAACTCTCCAAATGCCATTGCAGAGTGCACCAGCTGTTTATAAATCTCTAATTTCTACGCATTGTTCCTTAAGCTAACAAAAAAGGGCTAAAGGCTAGGTGTGGCCGTCTCCTAATGTTGTTCAGAATGCCATGCAAAAGTCCACTGCCAGAACTCCTAAAATGCTTAGACCATAACCAAACAGTAACATGCACCTGTGAGATGTACATACTCCTACCTTGTTTAAATTGCCATCATCAGGTCTACGACCAAGTTTAGCAACCTCCCTTCACTAGTTACTCCAGACTTATACTGTCTAGCCTGTTTAGCCTGCATGATATATAACTTAACAACGTGCCACTATTTTATTTAACTACATTATCTTGCTAACTCATGTTTTTCCTCCAAAAGTGTTGTTAGGCTTAATCGTTATTACTAATTTACCTAGCACGATTCTTCACGAAGACACTCTCTGCCCAGACAAACAAGTGTTATGTTTAACTAATTACCGTACTTTAAATATAACATTTTGTGCTGTTCTCTCAAATGATGCAAAGTATTGTCTCTAACAGTCCTCAATGTCAACCTACATGTATCATTGAATGTACTGCAAATCCTCACATCTGCTGTTGTGGCAATGCAGGATGTATTGTAATCTCATGCACGTTCAAAAATAAAGAATTTAAAATAAAAAAAGTAATGACCATATGGGCTATTCCCAAGTAAAATAAAGTTTTAGTCAGTTCTTCCTGACCCTCAACACGTAGTCTTGTCTCGTGATTGGAGGGGACAGCTATACTCACACTGGGGATTGCTATGCTCTGCATACTCCCTTGAGCCTTAATCAATTAGCTCTTTTAAGAGCTGTTCCTGTTACGCTCTCCTTGGAGGAGAGGTCTTCCCCACTCAGTCCTGGATGCTGGAGGTTCATACAGGGTGGAAGGAAGAGGTCTTTCCCACACGGTCCTGGAGGACAGAAGCTGATCCAGGGTGGAAGGAAGACGGCGAGACTCCAGTCAAGTTACGGTGGTTGTGGAGTCTGCAGTGGCTGTGGTGTCCGGTGCGGTGCTCGTGGTCCTCGGCACAAGCTAGGAAGCGTCCATCAACGGAGGGTACTCGGTCGGAGTACGGGAAGCTCCGTTACAGCATGGATAGCAGTTGTGAATCAATATCAGTTGACAGCTGCTGGAGGTCAATAGAATTAAGGTTCCTCCTGAGTTGAGGGGGGTTAGGCTGAAGTTGTTGAAAATTTTACTTTAATCACACACAGGAGGTTCCTGCAATGTCTATCAAACTATTACCAATGCAGAAGATGAGAAATTCTAAAGTAAACAGACTGTAATAAATGTGGATCAAACATTCGATCTCTGTTTACAGGAAATGCTTAGAAAGGGTGTGTAAGTCACATGCAGGGAGGTGTGGCTAGGTCAGCATAACCAAAGTGATTTAACTTCTAAATGGCAGAGTTGAGCAGTGAGACTGCAGGGACATAAACTATACACCAGAGCTGCTTCATTAAGTAAAAGTTTTTTTGGTGACTATACTATAGTAAAGTGCTTTCTTAAAATGCAAGTCACATGCAATCAGGTTACCTCCATCTCTATCGTATTTAGTCCATTGGTTTCCATAGTGATTGCAACTTATTTAGCATTTTGCCCCATCATAGAATTTATGTTTGCCGTGCTCAACAGGATTAGATAAACAAGGCATTTCTAGCTCCTGTTAATGGCCAATTACATTTTATTTGAAATGTATTGGCACTGTAAAATGTAGTTAAACAGCAAAATTAATGCTTAATTGCCAATTAAAACCAAAAAGGATTCTCCGTCTGAAGATATTCCAGAATTATAGCAAAATACTCTGATGTGAAAATATGAAATATCCACACATTAATTGCCATAAAGTGTTATATATAACAACAGGTAAACATTTTCTGGAAACTGTAGTAGAAAGTTGTGTTTTTTTTTTTTGTTTGAAGTCTTACAAAATATAAAATGGTCATATTTTACATGGTAAAGAATATTAACATGTGAGGTCATATTTTAATCACAGTGGCAGAGGAATTTCATTTTGTCATGCAAATCTTGAAAAAAAAACGGTGAATAGTGCTAAATTTCACACGTTTTAATGAGTAATGTTGTGAAGAATTGATTATCCACATAACAGATGTGTGTTTGACTTTCATACAGCTGCTGTTATAAAATGCGTATAGAACAATATCTACTATAAGTAGTGGCTTCTTGATGCCCGTCCAAGAACAATTGGTCTTTGGCAAAATAATTGGCAGCTGTACAGTGCTATTATCTTGTAGAAGTAAGTAATGGAAAAGATGGTACATACAGCACAACAGAAATCAGTTCAAAACATTTTGACTAATGAGCATATTTTCAAATGGTCATTAAAGATGACAATAAGAGGATCCCAGACAAGTAGGAAACAAAATGACAGCAGATGCAGTAATTTCTACTTTTCTACTTTTTCTACTTCATTAAACAAATTGAGTATGCTTTTAGTACTTTTATCCAAATAGAAAGATTGTTATTGTTTATTTATTTGTTCTTGTAGCGAGCAGCATTCAATGACACTGGAAAGGTGTACTTCTGCAAAGTTTCTGTTTAAGACTTGCAAGTTTTCTTAAAATTTGTCTATTTTGGTGAGGAGGTGAGGAGGTTGTCAGTTAGACACATACCAATCACAAATTAATTACTGTAAGCAGTACATGTTCCTTCGAGTTCCTGTGTGACCAAATGATATATTACATACTGTGCTCCTGATACCTGCTGCCTGGCTCCCCAGAGTCTTGAACTGATTCTGTTTTTCTGCTTGTGAATTACAATTGCTAACGAAGAACTAGGGAGTTGACGAGAAGGAGCAGAATCATGTAATCATGCCTCCCCAGATGCAGCTGGTGAAGATGATGTGACATATTTAATCTGTTTTCAGTCCCTCTAAAATTGCAATGGAAAATAATCAGTCCCCAATGACTTTTTGAGATCAACATGAAAATTAATATTCAGCTGTGTTGTACATGAATTTCTTACACCATGTGGACACCTTCTTCATCTACTAGCACTGAGACAGATTAACCCATGTGAATAATTCACATCAGAGAATGTTAACTCATTAATAATTGGGACACGATCAGATCAGAGCAAATTTTGTTAGGTCAAAAATTGCAGATGATGTAGGATGTTTTACACCGTGCAAGGTCATTAGCAGTGTTTTGGAATGAATCAAAAGCATCTCTATGATATCTTTTTATGCAAAATCACGCCTAGTGCATACCTCACAATGTTCAAAAGGATAAAGAGGGACACCTTAATTGTAGGGATGTGAATGTGGTGGGTATGGCCAGAGGCAGGGCTTTCTAAGAAATGATAGGTACGTTAATAATTACCATTTATGCAATGTAATTTATAACAAGATCAATATTTTGATGAATATTGTCTTCAATTAAAATGTATTTATTTTCAGTTAATATTCCCTTTAATATAGATAGACTATTTTATAATTTCATTTTAGATGACTGTGGATTCTTAGGTGTACTTATTTGTTATTTCCTTCTGTTGTGAAATGTATAGCTGATTTATGTAACAATTCCGCTCTACACTTTTTTGGTTTCTCCAGGTTTTTGTCAATCTTTGTTTTATTGAAGCACTGTGAATTCGTTACAGAAAGGAAGAAAAGGAAGAATAATATATCAGCAAAGTATACACACATTTGTAATAACAGTTAACATTGATATACATTCTCATGAGTGTCTGCTTCATTTTATATTTTAAAGGATGTCGCTATGTCTGGTTAGTTAGGCATATATGATTGTGTTAAGGTAGTGCTAAACAAGGAAAATAACATGTGGGTAAATTCAACATAGATTATTGAACTGGGGCAGTATGCTGTATGACGTAGGATTAGGGTCTTAGTAGTTAACTGCTTATTGCCACGATATATGACCCATTGTGTTAGTTCAGCTTGGTAAACCACTGCCACTTAAGCTTAATTTAACAATTTAACAATCTGGCCACCACGCTTTGAACATTACGGTTGAAGTGAAAACAATATTGCAGTTGTGGAAGCAGGCCAATGCAACTAAAGTGGCCGTGCAACATAAGAGTGGTTACCGGTTTGTGAGCTAGCGTCGCTTGAGAGGTGAACTGCTGTGGCCCCATAAATTTTAAGTAGATGTTGCATTTAACACATAGTAGTTGCTAGACATTGCACATTTTCTAGTAGTTAGTTGCAAGGTAAGGTTACATGCAGGCAGGATAGGTAGTTTAGCTAGGTACATGCTTAGGTATGAGAGACATAGTGTCACCCCTCAGGCCCCCATAAACACACATAGATGCTGTTAAGAAAGCATGAGAAACACAGCTTCACCCCTTAGTCCCCCAAAGCTATACATTAATGCATTTAAATATGCTGCAGCTCACAAGCATTGGACCCTTAGACAGTTCGTCATGGTTTCTTGCTGGAGTTGAATTTTGTCTCCGCGGGGAGCCGCCATCTTGGTGGTCTCGAGTCAGTTCTTGGAGGGAGAGTTCCACTGCCGACCGATGCCAGTGCAGCTCGTTCTAGGCAGTGGGAAAGCAGGCTTCCGACCTCCGTTCCTCTCTGCTGCTCTGTGGATTGTGCGCCGGCTTCAGCTTCCGAACTCACGAGGTCTAAGGAGCTTGCGTGCGGTGAGGGTGCTCGTGGGCTGCGGCTGCTTTGCGGATTGCTTGGTCTCCTGAGAGCCTGGGTCAGCCGTGGTGGGAGGCTTAGTGTGTACTGCTTGTGGTCGCTTGGGAGCAGGCTGGGAGTGTGGTAAGGGGGATGTTCAGCTTCATGCTGGGGCACCCTGCTTGTTCCTTTTGGCCCGCTGTAATCGGGGCTCAGGTCTCCTACGCACATGGTGGTCGCCGTTTTGTGTGCAGCGGTGTCATCCTTTGCATCCCGCTCAGGCCCTTGGGGTGAGGACCGGGATCACCCCCCCGGTCCAGAGGGGGGGGAATCAGGACCGGGTCCGCAGATGGAGTCCCTGTTCGACGGGCTCCAGTGGGCAGGTTAGTGGTGTGGCGGCCGTCCACTCCTCTCACTGCCGGGTAGGGTCTCGCCTGTTGCCGCAGGGACCTCTCCCCTGAGGGACTAAAACCCGTAGGGCAAGCCTCTCCTCAGCTCTGGTAGCCCTAGACGTCTGGGGTCGCAGTTGTGGGCTAGTCACGCAATCCAAAATCCCGATTTACAGGCGTAAAAGGTGGTCTGTAGGTTGTATTGAGCAGGAGCTGGTCTGTCTTGCGACCGCTCGGCTCGGCGGCCCGGCCCCGCCCCCCTTTCTCCAGGTTTTTGTCTAACCATTAGATGACTTGGTGTTGGACAAAGTTGAAGACTGGACTCATCTGAGAAGATGATTTTACTCCAGTCCCCTGTGGTCCAATCATTATAATATTTTGCAAACCTCAGCCTTCTTTGTTTCCCACTGATGAAGGGCTTTTTTCTAGATTTGCACAACTTCAGCCCCAAAGAGCCTGTTTTGAACCATCTGTACATGTCAGCTGAGCTGCCATTTACCATTCTTTTTTTTTGGTCTCTTCATCTTGCGTCACATGTGAACGATATCCTGGCCCTCTGCTGGTCTGTAGCTTTGTTGTCCCCAATGTCTGCTGCTTGGATGGAAGCAACCTGATGCTCCTTGTATTTCTGTGCTGCTAAAGCTAGAATTGAAACCTTCCTTTCCTCACTAAAAACCTTTTTTTTTTTTTCTTCGACTCTGTTGGCATGGTCAATAGTAATTTTTTTAAACCGCTCACTTTTGAGGTACTACTAGTTCTGTTCTTTGCCATCCAGCTATTGCAAGAGGATAGAGCTGACCACTGCAGTGATTGTTATACTCTTCCTTAATAAGATTGTGTTCAAGGGATCACCTTATCAATATCTCATTAAGTAGAGGTGTGCTTTTGTGGAATTCAACAGACACTGGAATAGAACAACTTTCATACATGTGGAGATGCTGAAATAATTGGATACTATAGTGCCGCTCATTGTACAGGTTACTGTTCTTACCTGATTCCAGTGCCAATTTCCCTTGGCACTGGGTTGGCGTTCAGCCTTTTTTGTGATGTTACCCGACATGGGGGAGCTAATGCACAATCACGGCAAGTGCCATGAGCACATTAGGCCCTCCTCATAGAAAAGCATTGCTGCAATGCTTACTTTTGGGATTTTACCAATGCTTGACATCCTCATGCAGAGAATAAAGACATCTAGCACCAGTTAGGCAACCAAAAAGTCGCCTAACAAGCAGAAAGTGCCTCTAGTGGCTGCCTGACAGCCACTAGAGGCAGTCTTAACCCTGCAATGTAATTATTGTAGTTTAGCAGAAACAGCAATAATTAACATTGCAATGAGATGAAGTGGTCGTACAAAAATAAATACAAAGCAGTGGTGGGGGGAGGGGCAACAATGCAATTGCACCCTCCAAGAAAATAGTGCAGGCAGAGGCTCTCCCAAGCGTCGGCGCTGCTGTGTGCCTTCACTTGCAGCTCCCTCGGGTTCTCCTCTCATGAGCTCAGAGTGTTGCAGCGCTTACCATGTCATCACTCCATTTACGTGAGAGTGAACTCTAACTGTGCCACATTTTCACCACTAGGACCACCAGGTATTGGAAGCATCGTCCTTCCCCCTTCCTACCTGTAGCCAGGGATATCAATTATATTTATTTTAATTAAAAGAAAAAAAACAGATATATTTTCTTTTATCTGCCCCCTACCCCTACACACAAACAATAACTTCCTATACAGTCACACACTGCCCCCTCGTACACAGGCACTGCACCCCTCAAACACACTTCTCGCACACATACACAAGCTGCACCCCATACACACACACACACTGCACCCCTCACACACACACACACGTCTCTTACACACACATTACTCCCTCACAAACCCACATTTCACCCTTCACCCCTCACACACACATTTTACCTCTCACACACACAAGTACCCCAATCCCCTAATACAGACCATATCCCAGGAGATCCTAGGTAAGTTTTCAGACTGTTCTTAAATGGTTTAGCTACTAACTCTGTTAGGGTGCCAGAGCACTCCTGGCAGCATAACCACTACAGAGAGCTGTAGTGGTTATTGTGCCTGGATTGTTTCTTTAACCCCTTAAGGACCAAACTTCTGGAATAAAAGGGAATCATGACATGTCACACATGTCATGTGTCCTTAAGGGGTCAAATAATCTACCAGTGCTCCTCCTGAGATTAGGTCCTGGATCTGTCCTGATCAACAGCATAAAAGAATGAGTTTCAAGGTTGAACTTGAGGGACTTTAGTTTTTTTTCACACTTGACTTCTCTACATGTAACTATATAACCTCAATATCTTCTCACCCTCCTATCACTCCCTCTTTATTCTCCAATTACTCCCACACACATATTCCTCTCTACTCAGATCACTCCCATCCATACCGTCTCCTTGCACATACTGATGTCCCTATTACCCACCACTTCCTATATTACTTCCACCCGCCTCCATTTTTATTTTTTGTATATAACAGATTTTCTTTTCACATTACTCACATATACTCACACAACCACACATATTAGTCACAGCTCTCCACACAACACACACATAATTTTAATCCTGGGTCCATTCGCTGGTGTCTCATTTCCTGGGACACCAGGAAACTGTTTTCAGCCAACACAGTTATGACCATGCAGAGGGTGCTTTAACATTGCTCACTGCATGGTCTGCTGTGTGTAAGGAGAGCTAAGAGTCGGTCAGTCAGCTGCCTACTGGCTACGCAGGTTGAGGTGGTAGGGGACTCTATTATTCAGAGAGTAGATAGGGTAATCTGCCGCTCTGATCGTCTGAACCAGACAGTTTGCTGTGTCCCGGGTGTTTGGGTCCGGCATGTTGCTGATAGAGTGGATGGATTGTTGAGAGAGACTGAGGATGACCCAGACCATATTGGTAAGAATGACAAAGTAAGAGAAATATGGGGGGTCCTAAAGAATAAACTCAGTGAATTAGGAAGTAAACTGAAGTAAAAAAACCTCCAAGGTGGTATTTTCAGAAATATTACTGCTATGCCAGGTACTGTGCCGAGTGCTACAGTAAAAAGGCAGCGGGAATGCGTGGCTAAAGTCAGGGTGTAGGAAAGAGGGTTTTGACTTTTTAGAGCACTGGGCTGATTTTGTACTCGGGTACAATCTCTCTAGCCATGATGGATTGCACCTAAATGGAAGAGGTGTGCTTTGGTACAGTACAGTTAGAATGTTGGAGGAGATTTAAACTATTGGTAGGGGGAAAAGAGACACAGAAATCTACAGAATTGAGATAGGACAGAAAGGAGATGGGCTTTAGCGAGGAGATGAGGGGAGGGGCAGAATTAGAACAGAAGGGGTATGTAATGGTAATACAAATTTACATAAAGTGCAAGTGAAACCTGGTAATATTGAATGTATGTTTACTAATGCAAGGAGCCTAAATAACAAAATACGGGAACTAGAAGTGGACTGTGATGAGGAAAATGTATAAGCTTTATGGGTAGATATTTGCTTGAAGCAAAAGAAGGGAAATTGGTTATTGGTTGGGAAATGTTATAAACCTCATAATATTAATATTGATTATGAAGAACAGCTGTTTGGGAAAGCTGTGCATCTGGGTAACGTTAATTATTGATGATTTTAATTACCCAGACATAAATTGCGAGAGAGGGACCAGTAGTTCAGCAAGGGGAATCAGGTTTTGAATCTGTTAATTGACACCATACCACAACTAATACGAGCATCAACTTGAAAGGAGGCTTGTCTGAATCTGGTTATATCAAATAATGTTGATCTTTTGACAGACATAGGGGAGTACTTGGTAAATAGTCATTACAATATTATAGCTTTTGAAATAAACTAAAAAAAGCAAATACACATGGGATATGCTTAAAATATTTAACTTTAAAAAGACCAATTTTAATAGTGCAGTTTTAAACAACATATTGACTTGCATAGACTTTTTATTTAAAAAAAAAAAAACACTGCCTATAAATTGAATATCTTAAAACAAAAATTAGAAAGGTAAACTTCTCAGTATGTACCACTGGGTAATACATGTAAAAGTAAACAAATTGAACTAATGTGGCTTAGTGGGAAAGTAAACCAAAACATTAAAAATAAGAAATGGGCACTTAACTTATGCAATAATGCATGAAAAAGGGGGATTAGGTGGGCTAAATTGGAAAATGAGAATGTGATAGCCAAAGAGAAAACCAACCACAAAATAATTTCTAAATAAATACATTCTAAAAAAATAAATAAATAATAATGACAGTATAGGTGCACTGAAAACAGAGATGGGTATGTTAGCATAAAAAGGCAGAAATTTTGAATAACTTTTCCCTCTGTGTATGCTAAGGAGAAACCTTTGTCAAGAGATATGCAAAGGATTACTGCAAAAAACTTTCAGAAAAAAATGTGATTGGCGGATGCAAGCTAGGTGCTGCTGCAGCAACTAATGACAGGTAATGTAAGCCGACCTCCAGGGCCTGTTGGTATTCACCCATGAGTACTTACGGAGCTAGTTGTGGAAATAAGTGAACCTCTGTTTTTAATTTTTCAGGATTCTTCTTTCAGTAATTGTACCAGAGGATTGGAGGAAGGCAGTTGTAGCTCCTATATTTAAAGACGGTTTAAAATATTGCCTGGAAATTATAGACCTGTGACCTTAAAATTTGTGGCTGGGACAGTATTTAAAGGTTTAGTAAATGATAAAATTCAGAAATTAATTGGGAAGAAAACTGTTATTAGCAATAATCAGCATGATTTTATGAAACATAGGTATTGTAAAACTAACTTAATTGCATTCTATGAAGTAGTAAGTAGAAGAATAGATCAGGGTGTTGCAGTGGATGTGATCTACTTGGATTTTGCCAAGCATTTTATATGGTTCCACACAATATGTTAGTCCTCAAACTAAAAGAAAGTGGTCTAGATGAAAATTCTTGTTCTTGGGTCTACCTTAAAGATAGAGTAGAGAGTGTAGTCATTAATGGTACATGTTCAAGTTGGACAGAAGTGGTAAGTTGTGTCCCTCAGGGTTCTGTTCTAGAAACACTTCTATTTAACATAATAATAAATTATCTTGAAAAAGGCATTAAAAGTAATGTTTCAGTGTTTGTAGATGAAAGAAAACTCTAACGTAGTATAATGTGAGCAGGATATTAATTTGCTGCAGAGCGATTTAGATAAATCAGAAGGCTAATCACTCAAATGGCAGATGGAATTTAATGTAGAGAAATACAAAGTTATGCACTTCTGGGTAAAAAATGCACAAGCAACTTACACCCTAAATGGTATTGAATTATGAATAATAACACAAAAGAAGGATTTGGGAATTGTTATAGACAACAAACTAGGCAACAATAATAATGTTAATCAGCAGTTGCTAAGACCATTAAGGTATTGACATTTTTAAAAAGGGGCATTAATTCTCAGGATGAAAAAAATAATTTGCCTTTTATTGAATCAATGGTAAGATCGCACATTGAATATGCTGTGCAATTGTGAGCACCTGTCCTAAAGAAGGATATTATGGCACTAGAAAAAGTGCAGAGGTGGGCTAGAAAATTAATAAAGGAATGGAACATTTTAGTTATGAGGAAAGTTTAACATATTTAAATCTAT
The DNA here is from genome assembly GCF_036172605.1 of Pelobates fuscus. Lineage (NCBI taxonomy): Eukaryota > Metazoa > Chordata > Amphibia > Anura > Pelobatidae > Pelobates > Pelobates fuscus. The sequence goes on from NC_086325.1 coordinate 120,560,926, forward strand.
TTATTTTAGAAAAACAGCTTCTCAGAGGGGAAATGAGAGCATTATACAAATATATTCGGGATCAATACAAACTATTTTCTGGAAATCTATTCATAAACAAGACTATACATAGGGCACAAGGTCATGCAATTAGACTGGAAGAAAGGAGATTTAGTCTAAGGCAAATTAAATGGCTTTTTACAGTCAGAACTATAAGGATGTGGAATTATCTGCCTAAAAATGTAATTTTATCAGAGTCTGTACAGATATTTAAACAGCAAATATACGAATACTTAAAAAAAACTCAATATTCATGGTTATGGTTTTTAATTTGTGTGGTCATAGCTTCTTGATCCAAGCAGAGATCTGACTGACATTGTAATAATTGATTTGAAAATTAGAAAGTGCTATGAACTGAGGTTTTTCACCTTATTTTGGATCAACATTCAAAGCAGATGTGAGAAAGGCTGAACTTGATGGACACATGTCTTTTCAGGCTATTTAATTATGTAAGATACACAGCTCATTTGCATACAAGTATACCGTCACATTCAAACCCACACACCTCTCATTACATACAGTATATACAGCCAGTCACATACAAGCTGTCATCAAACATTTGGACATACCACCCCCATGATACACATTTGACCCTACTTACACAACTCTCATCACACATGTACAGACTCATACCTACACAATTCAATATCATACACAGGGCTTACAATGTCAATCCTATGCTATTAGCCAAGCCTTATAAGTTACGTTCTGCAGCAAACCTGAATCTTGATCATACAGAACTTTACACACTCTTAAACAAAACTCCCATAATACACAAAAACAAATTGAATACAGCTCACTCTGGTACACTAAGAAAAAGGGGGATAACCCCTAGTAGAAATTGGCACAAAGGAGTAGAGGTAGTGTACCAGTGTGAAGGGTACTGGAAACACCTAAAAGGTGTTATAAATTTACTGAAATGCCAGTAAAGGGCTTGAGAATTGAAAACAAAAAAGAGTTTATTGAAAAAATATACTACTAAAAATTGCAAGAAAATAGCAATCACCCAGAGTTTAGCACACACACTAAAGAAAAAGTGAACACCTAAAATAAATAATTAGAAATATAATAAATGAAATGTATGGCTTGATAACTTAAAATCAAGAGATTCTAAAGTGTGTGGGGATATTTATGGGATAATAATAGTAAACAGTTGAGAATTGCCCACTATTTCAATTCTCAGATCCCAAAGATCGTTATTGTGTAAGTGAAATGTATTCCATATAAATAAAAATCACAATTTGTTATAAAAATAGATACAATTTATTGTGACAATTTAAATAATAATAATAATAATGTGTAACATGCGTGATAATAATCAATGAATATTCAGTATAACATGAGTATGCAATACAAATGGCAATACATTCCACTGGCTAACACAGTCTTAATTGTCAAGACAATGATTTATGATGGGCTTCACAGAGAAACAAAAGTGAAACTTACACACAGACACAGAGCTTGCAGCTTAAGGCCATAAAACTTTAGCTGACAGTTAGAATAACCCTTTCAATGCTGGCTAGACCTCCTAGGTAATTAAGACCTATTCTCATGTAACCAAAAGTTAGGAGAGACTAGGTTTGCAAAAGCTAGTGGACACTGGAGAACAGAGACAAGTGCAGAGTAACAAAAAAATAATGAACATTGAAAGAAATTGGAGAAAGACTATGATTCAAGAAATTAGAGAGTCAAAAGTGATGGGGAAAATATACTTTAGATTTTTGCCTTGTTTTGTATGAATAGTTTGCTGCCTTTCTCCTACAGCTTCTGCAGTGTGGCCTCAGTAGTTCTTTCACTTAAAGGTGGTTGAGATGTAAATTTAGTGTAGGGCACCAGCAAGAAAAAAATAATCTCAACTTTTAAAATGTGACAGCATTTTTAGGACAGATAAAAACATTCACAAATTATCATATCATGTGCACTACCTATTCATGTTACACAAAGCCTGTGCTTAGTTTTTTTATCGGCATTACTAAACAAAATCTCAATGATTTACTAGAAATCTTTCACATTACTATTGACACGTTTTAACATATATTCCTTCACCATTTTATAACAGAGATCAATATAACACATAAACAACAAAGTATACTAATATTCTTCTAAGTTCTATTCTATACTAAGTGTCTGTCTCAAATGGTTCCCTTATTAAGCCCTATTCCAGTTGATATTTCAAAAATGCACCCTCTAACCTCAAGCCTATTTAACAAGAGGTTGATTCGCATTGCAAAGGAGTTAGTTTGCCAATATATTCTTAAAATTCTAAAACTTCATGGTATGACCTTCCTGTATCATGTGAATGTATTTAGGTCACATTGTTGGCTGTGTAGTAAATGAGTAAATATACTTGTCAGGCAGGTGAAAGATGCTATTTGTTATTTCCACGTATAGCTTGAACATAGAAGCCTGATATACTTTTTTGATTTGCCTTTGGCAGGTGGTCTAATCTGCAGCAATGCCTTCTAGGTAGAGAAATGTAGCCACATTCTGTGACCCCTTCTTGTAGAGGGCAAGCATTGCAGAATTGATGAAAGTACAGGAAAATAACGTCCCGGATTTCAAAATTGACATCAAGACCTTATAACCTCTTTCTCATTTTATGGTGGAAGGTGGTAGTTTATTCTTAAGATAATCTATAAATATTTTTTATGATGAAAACGGTAAAAAGGACATATTTCAGAAAAATTTAGAAAATAAACTAATAACATATTTTTATCTTCTATGAGTCCTGAAAGTGTTCTGTACCTATTTTAAATAATAAATATATTCCCAATGTCCTGTTCTGTACTGTTCATCATAATAGTAGCCCAAATTACTTTACATATAATCTCATATGAATGTTGTGCTAGGCAATTTGGTAAAACATATAGATCGGAAGATATAGCAGTAACAAAGCATTTATCCATTCAAGCTTCAATCGGCATACTTGTGCAAAATGTTTCAAACCATTCCCTTCTTTTTTATTTTTAATACATACAAATTCTTTAAATATCAAAAAGTTCAAAAGCACATTAAAGAAACACTGTAAACCCCATAACCACTGAAACCACTGTAGTGGTTATGGTGCAAGGGGTCCTCTTGTTTTTTTTGGTAATATATTTTGTCCAAATTAAATAGTGAATTTTCTTAGCAACTCATTTAAGATTACTTTAAGACAAACTTAGAAAAAAAAAAATTCAACTTCAATTGAGTATCGTATATCGCTATTTCAATCAATTAACTATGTGCCTCACTTTGAATATGCTTAATTTTAATTTCTGGACCACCATATGTTAAAATCTCAGAACAAAATCTTGCACAATGCACCACTGTCTTGAGAAAGGATCGTAGAGGTTCGAAATTAGAGGTTCGTTAACGAACCTTCTACTGTTTGTAATGGAATAAACACATTATTCCATTTTTTGCAACAATTTCTGTTGAATGCCAATATTGTTTGACTTTGTGGAATAATATGATGCTTATATTAGAGCACCCAGGTATTGTGTATGGAAGATCCAACATACTTACTTATTCACTCAACAGCCACTTCAAAGTTCACAGAACTTAATAGTTCTTGTAAAACCACCTAACCTAGCAAACATAATGGTATTTACAGTATATGAACATACATTGCATAAGTCTGCCACAATGTTAAACTACCCTATTTTTGGCAGATCATATCCTAGCAACCAAATGCCTGCTTGAATATGAAATTAACCCACTTACTTTGGATCTTCTTACTCCGGGGACTCCCTGCAGGACAAGGTTAAATAGGCGGTGGAACAAGGCACCTGTGACAGGGAGGGAAGCAAAACCGTGAGTTGGTCTAGATTCCCAAACATATTTATATGAAAACCAAGAGAGCCGCACTCGCCCAAAATGCATACATTATAAGAGTTCTGCTTGGGCCAACATTCAACATATAAAATCCAGTGTACTAACTCATTCACTACAACTTCAAAGTACACAGAATGTAATTGTTTGAGAAAAAAAAAAAAAAAGCAAAAATAACGGGGGTTTAGTTACATTATATGATCATACATTGCATAAGCCTGCCACAAAACATATGTACCCCATTTTAGCAGTTCCTATATATATATATATATATATATATATATAGAGAGAGAGAGAGAGATAGAGAGAGAGAGATAGAGAGAGAGAGAGATAGAGAGAGAGAGAGAGAGAGATTAAAATATGTTTATAGACACCTAATCAATTGAATTTTTCTACTTTAATTGAGTATCATATATCACTATATCAATTAATTCACCATGTGGATTCACTGGGGCTTTTTATAAGCCTCAGTGCATCTAAATGCAGTTCCAATCATTAATCCCCATTACCATCAATGTTTGTTCCCTCTCTGACAGATCTCGTTCCTACACTACCCTGCCATGTCCTTGCTTCATTGTTTTACCATTACAGTGGTGACGAAATGACGATATGATCCAGTTCAAAATGAGAACAAAAGAAATAACAGCCTCAACAGAGGGCTTAGACCCCCTCCCTCACAACCTATATATTGGCTAGTACAATATATAACTTAAAATATCTGTCAGTGTAATCGGGATGGTCTCTTGGTACACATGATGAAATTCCTTTAAATCCACGGTGTCTTCTAATAGTACCTATATAAAATCCCAAAAGTATAATTAAACATTAAAGAGTACAATGCAGAGAATCTATGTAATTTTAATAACAGGTACCTAGCATGAAATGACAGATATTGTTACACTAAGGAGTATATTCGCACAAGTCTCTAAAACAAGAAACACTCTTAGCTGTTGAGGCAAGCAATATGTCCTTTTCTCCCAATGTATTTCATATGTAGGTTAGTTTACAATGATAGTAAGGACTTGGGACTTAGGGTGGGGTGGGTTGGCTTGCTATAATGTAGCAGGCTTTTCTACTGGCTGGTCTTATGTGTTTTAACATAAAATGGCTTGTTTTGTGTATACGTTATATAACTCCAGTCTCCAAATATTGAATTGGTGAATGTATTAAAAGAAGATGGATTCCACACTGTTACCAGCCCCACGCCAGCTCAGGTTGTTAGTCTCAAAAAACACAGGCCTGACCATAAGCCTAAAGAGGAACCCCTCCTATGCAGCAATATTATTTGAATGTTCTAATAATATTAAAACTGTGCCTATGAAATATGCCATGTATATGCCATTCTTCATGTTGTTTATATCCTTTGCATATGTAGTCGTGGCGACACGACAGCCTGTACCACTTCGTGCACAGACAAATAAAGAATTAAAAAAAGAAGAAGAAGATGGATGGAAGTGGTTTGCACTTTAACTTTTTCATCTGACTGATTTCATTGATGCATGGCCAGGTATTCATGTGATGCCATGTGATGCCATTATGCAACCTAACTAATAAAGCCTTGTATAGCAAATTTATTTTCCACAAAACTCCCCTCCCTATCAGTAACATAGAGGAGCTATTTGATACTGATCTGTCTTTTTATAATGGGTGACTGTTTTAAAAAGTTACTAAAGTCTGATGTAAAACAAAAAATGAAACAAAAAAAAAAACACTAATATTCGTTACCTTTCCGCTCAACTGTAGTTATTTAGCCCAGAAAGCCACCCCTGCGGCAACAATTAAATTGCTACACGCATAATCAGGGCCAGACTGGGACAAAAATTCAGCCCGGGCAATTAAAGGCAGAGCAGCCCACAAGGTGGGGCGGGGTCAGAAAGGGGGCATGTTACAACCATTGACAAGTACGTTTCCCTTGTTTGCTAGTGACTTGTCTCTGGCTCCCTCAATAGTGGGGCACCAGAGAACAGTGGAACAGGGCTATTAAAGTGTGTTGAGCATGTGTGGGGATGCTCCCTATGGTGTTGTATGTGTTTGGAGGTTGCTTCTTACATTGCATGTGTGTAGAGCAGTCTATTTGTGTTGTATTGTTTGTGTGTAAAGGGAAGTCGAGTGTCCGATTTTAGTTCCAGACACTCGATGACCAAGTCCCGCTGCCTCCTTTCGTGTGAACAAGAGGGCCGCCGTTTTCTCCTGCATGTGGTGTTTGATTATACGAATGGCGGCCACACAGGGAGAGTACTTAATTCTTTGGTTTCCTACAAACTTAATGAGCCAGGAGGGTGGTCAGTTTTATCTACCAAACAAGAAAAATCCAATTTAACAAAATTGCTCCCCCTTAGTTCCATGGGTCGGCATACCCGCCTAGACCCTGCCGGGTTGGCTTAGTGATGTCTGGGGAAGTCAGTCACGGTTCTATATTTGTTTGCCTGGATAAACCATCCGCATTGCCATTCTGTCTGACTGGCCTGTACTGCATGGTAAAATTGTAGGGTTGTAGGGCCAGACTCCAGCATAGCAAATGGGGATTGTCTCCAGCAACCCTGTTTAACCAGATGAGGGAGTTGTGGTCGGTCATCAAAGTAAAGGGACGGATATAGAGATTAGGTTGTAATTTCTTTAATGCCCATACCAGAGCCAGGCATTCCCTCTCCACGGTGGCATAGCTAACTTCTCTGGGTAACAGTTTCCGACTGAGATATGCCACCGGATGATCCATCCCGTCGTCCCCCACTTGTCTCAACACAGCTCCCAGCCCAAACATGGAGGTATCTGTGTGTACAAGAACCTTTTTAGTGTGGTTTGGGGCGGCCAACATAGATGCCTCGCTCAGGCCTGCTTTGAGTTTCCGGAAAGCTGCCTCACACTCCAGGGACCATGCTACCTGTTTGGGCAGGGACTTCTTAGCTAGGTCTATGAGGCATTTGACCACCGTGCTATACTCAGTGACAAACTTGCGGTAGTCACCTGCGGTCACTAGAAATGCTAAGACTTGGGTTTTAGTCCGTGGCTGGGGCCAATTCGCAATCGCTTCCACTTTTGCGGGTTTGGGCCGTTGTTATCCTGATCCCACTCTATGGATACTGTACCTCAGCCATGCCTACATGGCACTTCTCTGGCTTCAGAGTGAGGCCCATTGCCTGTATTTTCGTGAGTACCGTAGACAAGTGCTCTAGGTGGTCTTCCCATGTGCTGCTATAGATGGCAATTTCGTCTGTAACCCGTCTAGGAGTCGGTCGCCCATCCTTTGGAATGTAGCTGGGGCATTCTTCATCCCAAACAGCATAACCCGAAACTAGTATAGCCAGAATGGGGTGACGAATGCCAACTTAGGTATGATTTGCCAATACTCTTTGCACAAGTCTAGGTTAGTCAGGAAATTCCCCTCTACCATGCGATCGAGCAGTTCGTTGATCCGCGGTATGGGGTAGGCATTGGTGACTGTTAGATCATTTAACTTTCAATAGTCAATACAGAACTATGTTAGATCCATTTTTTTTTTGCCGAGGGTAAGAGATGGCAGAGATTCGGATATGGCAGAAGGAAGCCATGCCCGAATATTTTAATGTTATGTATTGTCCTGTCTTTTATTGTTGGTATATGATGTCCTCGTACAGCCCATGTATTAAAAACTCAATGCAAAAGACACAGTTAATTAGGATATGTTTAAATGGTTGACGTTAAACATTCGGGGACTTAACACAGTTTATAAAAGAATGGTATTGGTAGATTTCTTAAAAAAGGAACATGTGGATGTGGCATTCCTGCAGGAGACCCACTGGACTAAAGAAATTATGAAAAATACCTCATTAAAGGGATATTCCAATATTATAGATTCTTCTCTAGTTACAGAGAAAAAAAGGAGTTGCAATTCTAATATCTGATCATATACATTTTGAAAACATCTATCAAGAGAGTGATTATGAAGCCAGATATTTTATACTGATCTGTAAAATAGACAAGGTTTTGTATTCATTAATAAATGTATATACCTAATAAAGGTCCAGTACATTAATAAACTTATATGTTTAATGTATATACCTAATAAAGGTCTAGTTGGTCTCATCAGGAAGACATGTATCAACTTGGAAAATCTTACACAAGGTTTATTAATAATAGCTGGAGATCTTAATATGATATTAGATGGAAAAAAGATAAGAAACATTTGGGGAAAAGGATATTGTCTTATGAACTTAAAAATCAAACTAGAAACTTTGAGTCACTTTTGGGAGAACATCATTTATATGATCTATGGAGAACTATACACCCTGATGAGAAAGATTTTACACAGTTCTCTCGGGTACACTATTCATATTCCCGAATAGATTATTTTTTTTAGGGAGATTACCCCTTATATAACAAATTAAAAAGATACATATAAAAGGGCTACCATGGACAGATCATAATGGAGTGATAATGGAAATTAATGATACGCAACAAACATCATTAGACCAGACTGGAAAATGGATAATAGTTTTTTAATATCAGAAGAAAGCAAAGAATATGTAAATAGGATGACCAAATGTTTCTTTGAAGAAAAATAAAACAGATGATATTTCTATTACAATAATATGGTGCTCCTACAAATCAGTGATGAGAGGAAATCTAATAAAAATTAAAGCAAATCCAAATAAAAATAAGGTTTCCTCTCTCCCAGTCTTGTACGCCGAACTTTACAACTTAGCAAAAAGTAATAAAGAAAATCCTACCTTAGAAAATATAAATATAATAGAGGTTGTAAAAAATAAAATAAATAACATCCTGTTAGAGTTAAAAAAAAACTTCAAAAATTGAACCAAAATTTGTATCACAAAAGTAATAAAGCCGATAAACTATTAACATTTAAACTTAAACAAAGAACAGCAAAAAGGAGAATTTTTAAAATAATCTATAAGGGTTTAACATATTATAACCCAAATGAAATAGGGGAGGTATTTAAAGATTTTTATCAAAAATGCTATAATATCCCAGTAAATACTAACAACATCTCTCTTGAAGAATATCTTAGAAATTTAAATAAATTCAAATTAACAAAAGATCAAATGAAATCTATAAATACTCTGATAACTTTGGAAGAAGTAAACTCTGCCATAAATAAACTTAAAAACAATAAGGCTCCAGGACCGGACGGCTTCTCTAATTTTTTTAATAAAATTGCAAATAACAATATTAGTCCATATCTGGAAGCAATGTTTAACAAAATAGAATCACTAGATAAGTTACCAGAGAAAATGTTGCAAGCAAACATAGTTCCAATCCTTAAACAAAATAAGACTCCAACAGAAATAGCCATTTAATGCCCTATTTCACTGATAAATGGGGATATTACGATCTATTCCACCATTCTGGCTACCAGATTAAATTATATCATTCCAGTATTAGTCCATAAAGAACAAGTTGGATTTGTAGCTTTAAGATAATCAACTCAAAATATGAGAACATTTATAGATTCTTTAGATCTATCTGTAACAGTTTCTATGGACACCAAAAAGGCATTCGATAGGGTCAGTTGGCAATTCATGTGTGAAGTGTTGAACGCATATGGATTTGGAGATTGCTTTATAAATAACATTTTGGCTCTATATACCGTACCTATGGCCAGAATAATAGGCTCAGGAATAAAGTCTTCTTGATTCAAAATAGGAAACGGTGAAAATGTCAAGGATGTCCTTTATCTCCTAGTTTATATATCCTAACTTTAGAACCTTTTTTACAACGAATAAGAGATAATTCAGATATAACGGCTATTTCTACAGATTGCAGAGTGTTCAAACGTTTTTCCTATATGGAAGATATAGTGATAATTATGAGTAATATAGAAAATTATTTAGCTGCTCTGCTAGAAGAAACACAATTATTTAGTCGTCTCTCTAATTACAAATTAAACATGGTAAAAACATCAGCTATGCCTTTAAATATCAATACATTTAAAAAAAATGAATTAAAATCAAAATATGGGTTCAACTGGACTTTAGGAGCAAGAGATTATCTAGGAATTAAAATAATGGCAGATCCCAAAAACATATTAGAATAGAATTTTAGAAACCTATTAGCTCAAACGAGAGAAAATCTTAATAAATGGACATACAAGGAATTATCGTGGTGGGGAAGACTAAACGTAATAAGATTTTATTTGCTCCCAAAATGGACATATCTATTTAGGATGGGACCTCTAACATTTACCCAAAAATGCCTGAAAGAAATCCAAAAGTTTTTTAATGATTATATATGGTTTAAAAAAATAAATTTAAAAAACAGAATTGCGGCTTCTATTTTGTCAAGAAGTATGGCAAGAGGTAGTATTAATCTCCCTCTTATTAAAAGATACCATAACGCATTTATGATTCTTCATTTAAAGAAATTGTGTAATCAAGAGGGTTTTTTTTAAGCTTGGTATAAAATAGAGCCTTCAAAAGCTAAAAATGTCGATTTAGACTGCATATTATGGATGTATAGCAATGATTAAAAAACTGAAATGTTAAATATAATTGTTGATAATCTCATGAAAATTTGGAGAAAAATAATGTCAACCCCAATTAAAGTTTTGCAATATAAAATACAGGATATCAGTTTTAAAGAATGGATAGAAAAAGGAATAACTAAAATTGAAGCCTTGTTTAATAAAGGACAGATTAAAACCTAAATCATAAAGATATATTTTTGTATTTAAGAGTTAAAAACTTTATTGTCCAAAATATTATCGGTAACTTTTCTAAAAAAAAAAAAATCAACTACAGAAAGTTTTAACGGAGGACTATAATATTACAAATGTTTTAAATATGGGGATAGTAGATACAAATAATGTAATAGACAATAAGATGAATGCTTTTCAAACATGTGAGAAAGAAAAGAAAGGACCTATGAAATCAGTGATTGGTATCAAATAATGACGGAACTTAAAATATTCATAGCCTAAATCTTTTAGAAGTTCAATATAATAATATGCAAAGATGGTATATGGTACCATCACAATTGAACAAAATCTACCCCACAACTACTAATATTTGTTGGATATGTAACCACTCAGAAGGATCTTTCCCTCATATATGGTGGGGATGTGATAAATTAAAAACAAATTTGGGAAATGATCAGAAATCTCCTGGGGAACCTAGAGCTCCCCCAGATAAACTTTGATTTAGCATCATATATTCTACATGTTACATGGCCTAAAATGAATAAAATAACTAAATATTTACTTGTACATATCTTGATCGCAGCAAAAATGTATGTAGCGAGAACATGGAGAAACCAAGAAATACCCATATGGCCCCATATTAAAAATCAAATAACATACCAACTAAAGGTGGAAAAAGGTTTATTTTTAAATTCTAGTAGTATTTCTACAAAAGGATTAAAAAAAAGTGGTTAACGTGTATTAACATATAAGATTGGAAAGAATCACATAAGAAAATATGTTAAGCTCCCTGAATAACATTTTTTAAACAAAATAGACATATAATCATGTGGCTGTGCTGGGGAGAGAAGGAAGGCGGGGGGGGGGGGGGGGAGTGAGGATTTGTATGTATGTATACATATATGTATATGGATTAATTAATGTTATAAATCCATAGTATGGTAATATCAGTAATGTTTATGTTATGTCATCTATGTAAAAAAAAACAAAAAAACTCTATAGAATAATAATTAAAAAAGAGTGTGTGTGTAGTGTTTTTGTGTGTAAGTTCAGTAGGTGTAGTGTGCATATAGGGTTAAAGAGTGTGTGTGTAGTGTTTTTGTGTGTAAGTTCAGTAGGTGTAGTGTGCATATAGGGTTAAAGAGTGTGTGTAGTGTTTTTGTGTGTAAGTGCAGGAGGTGTAGTGTGCATATAGGGGTATAAAGGGTGAGTAGTGTGTTTGTGTGTAAGTGCAGGAGATGTAGTGTGCATATAAGTTTGCATATAGGGGTATAGAATGTGTGTAATGTTTTTATGTGTAAGTGCAGGAGGTGTAGTGTGCATATAGGGGTATATAGTGTATGTGCAGTGTTAATGCAGGGGGTATAGAGTGTGTGTAGTGTGTTTGTGTAAGTATGTGAGGGGTTGTGTATATAGGGGGTAGGACAGGGGCTTAAATAATTAATTCATTTATAATTTTAAAAAATAATCACTTTTACTCCCCCTTCCCTTTATTATCTTGCAGGGGGGAGAGGGTGCACGCAGATCCTTGGTGGTTCAGTGAGAGGAGGCACGCTGCACACAGATCTCTGGTGGTCCAGACGGCAGGTTATTTGGTCTGTACCTCGCAGGGTACAGACCATGTCTCTGCCTTCCGTGAGCGCCAGTATTTCAGAACGTTGCTGAGGGTTACCATGGCAATGCTCTGATAATATCGGCACTCGCTAGAAGAAAGAAAAAAAATGTCTTCCCTGCATCCACGGAGCACTGACTCACTGCCCAATCGACCCCTCTGGCCCATGAGGTGACAGAACACCCTCTTGGGGCCGGTGCTGCCCTGCATGGGCCGCTGAGGAGATCCATTGATCTCTCCTTTGGTCTCGGTCAATGGCCATTCCGGGCCTGTGCATAATTAAGATTGCTGGAATATTTCATTAAATGCAAAATATTGAAAATATCAGTTTGATTTACTAAAGTGTGAATTCAAAGGTGAAAATAGTCAAAAATTTTTGATGTCAGTTTTGCTTTCAATTTTGGTACTCTGCCCTTAAATTTGAAATTCACTTTGAATTCTCACTTTAGTAAATAACCCTGCATATTTAAAAAAAAAAAATGTGTTAAACTGGCGGCACCACTATTCTCTGCTACGTGAACAACATCTGAAATGCTACATACATTTCAGTCTAGTAATTTAGATTGCTGAGAATATGTAATTGCACCGATTCATACAGGCAATATGTGACACAAATATCATCCTTGAAAACCGTATAGTGACAAAGTAGGTGCTTGGCATAGAATTTAGTTAAATAATTATTCCTTCCTCTAGGTTCTAAATATAAAGATTAATGTAAGGCTTACCTTAGAGTAAAGGGAAAGCAGAGCCATTATTTCTGATGATGTAATGGTTATCAAGCACTGGTAGTCAGGACAAGACTTGATGGATTAGTAAAGCAACAACAATGTAGGTGCAGGGCATAAAATTTAGTTAAATAATAATGTTTCATTTGGGGACTAAATATAAAGACTAATTAATGTAATTAGGTTGAAAACAAATGCAGTATCCATCAAGTTTAATCTTTAAATAAGTTCCCTTATGTATTGACTCAGAAAAAGGCTAAACATATAAATGATAGTAACGACCCAATGTCATCAATGACCCAGTGTCATAACACTCTTTCCATTCTCTTTTCAGTCTCTCCTCCCGCTCAGAAGTCAAATTGATATGTTCCTATATACCTTTATCACCTATATAAGAAAATTCCTCTTAAAGGGACACCATAAGCACTGAGAACACTTAATCTCATTGAAGTGATCTGAAGTGGTCTGGGTGTAGTGTCCAGGTCCCCTTAACCCTGCAATATAAAACATTTCAGATTCAGAGAAACTGCAATGTTCATAGTGCAGGGATAAGACTGCCTCTAGTACTCCCTCCAGACAGTACTAAAGGCGCTTCCTGGCCTGTCACAAAGTTTAAGTCTGTGAAAGGACTCTGGACATCCTCACACTTTGCGTCTGTGGCAGAAATGCCTCTGCCTGCTTGCCAGCCTCCTTCCTCAGGACTATGGCCCCCTGCAATAGACCTGGCTAAAATACTTTAAAAAGGCTCTGTTCGTACAACAGAGACCACCCGGGAGCTTGTTAAACCCTTTTCTAGGTAACAATTCTAAATGCAGTGTTCTAATTGTCTGTTTGGGTGGCCGCTGTTCACATGAACGACCACGAGGTTGCGGCAATCTTGTTCGTATGAACGCAGGAGCGGTGTTTGGTCGTCAAGTTCCTGGAACTAAAATCGGACACAGAAACTCCCGAACACCGCTGGACTTCCAACATCGCCTGCGTTCGGTTCCATACAACTTAGAAGGGCACTGTTCGGTGGAATCGTTCGTCTAGATGAGGGGAACAAGCTCCATGGTAAGAACATTGACTATGTTTGGTAGTTTGTTCAGTTCCTAAACAACCGAACTAGACCAACCGCTGCCCGGATTCTCTGGAACTGTTTTGCGCATGGAACCATGCGTGCGGTAGGTCGGTCAAATTATGACTTCCAGGAAATTCCTGAACCCCTGAACCGATCTGCGTGAATTTTGGATATGTTGGTCACCTAGATCGGGGCTATCAGGGGATGTGTCAGGATTACTGTTTGATCCAGCACGTAGAACTGTATAGCACGGATGACAAATAAGTAACGTATTACCGGTCCTTAGAATGGCCGGATTTAACGTACATAGAATAGTCAAAAATACTAGCCGAGGTCAGGGAACACAGAAAGGGACGCAGCGATGAGGAAAGCCAGGAGTCAGGATACCAGAATATATAGAAGTCAATAAACAAAGCCAAAGTCAAAAACCAGGTAGAAAATTATAAACAGGAACGCGCTCTCGGACAACAACAAGGGAAAACACGACAGGGCACTGAGCAGGATGAGAACTGGGCCTAAATACCCCTCCTCTATATCTGATAGGCTGTAACCGGCCTTTGACCACAAACTCCGTTACCAGGTTTCATTTGCATAATTGCTGCTCAGCATTAACCCTTCTGTGGATTAGGTTGCTGCTCGGCACAACTTTTTCTGTGTGGACAGTAAATGTCATTAACCACATTTCTTTCAGCGGATGAATACGTGACAGGATGTAACTTGTGTGGGGGTTTTGTGTGTTAAAGGTATTTTGGGGGGTTTGTTAAAATGTATGTTTTCTGTGCCTGGAGATAATTGTGTTTAGTAGAGTCCTGACTCAATTATCTCCCAGGCACAGAGGCGGGATTTTCTTGTTTTATGGGGGGTGTCCTGAACCTGAGAGCCAATGTAATTGTGTGTATGTTGTTACTGTAGCCTACTCTCAGGTCCAGGGGGGAGTGCCCCTTGCATGGGGACCTGCATATAAGGACAGTTGTGGCTGCCAGTTTACCCTCAACACAGAGCCTCATCTTGTGCTTGTGTGGGAAAGCTATACCAGCTATAATCTCTGCTCTTGGGATTGCTCTTTGGATTGATATAATCACTAGCTCTTCTAAGAGCTACACTGCAATACCTGCTATTCTCTCTTGGAGGAGAGGTCTTCTCAATGGGAGCTGTATCCCTGACTTGGGTCCAGGGTGAGAAGGAAAACTCGCCCTGGTGTTGAAATCCTTATGATAATTATATATAAATAAAGGTGAAGATTGCTTCTCACCTGGATCAAAGCCTGTAACCTGGCTCTGAGTATGTTAGCCCGTGAGTCCTTTTAAGGGGATGACTCCTTCCCTCTTTAGCAGGATAGAAGATGTACCAGGTGTATGTTAAGCAATAAAACTTTAATTCTACAGATTATTAAAATCATGAAATACATACATAACACTGGTATCAGTCCAAAACGCGTTTCGCCGATTCCTCCCGGCTTTATCAATTGGTAACTTCTTCCTGCTTCCCTCTTGGTTAAATTGCCCACCTTCTGTCCGGATTGGAGGAAACTGACTCTATTCCAGCCAATCACTGACGTTTCTGTGGGGGAGTGTGAGGACCTCCGGCTGAAATGATTTATCCCTTATCAGTGACGTCAGCACGCATGTGCGTGCGTTCATGCGCGTGACGTCACTTTCGGGAATCTGAAAGTTCCGTATTCACCTCACTATTCAGTGGTATCTTTCTTCCGGGTCACATGGGATTTGATATCATTTCCTGTGGCATGGAGTCTTTGTCCGATTTTCTTGATCCTTAAAACATCAAACCGCCATTTTGTTGAAGGGCATAGTGTTGGCAATGTTTATGTCCATGTTATTGTCCATGTTCTTTTTCTATTATTACCATAATATGCTCATATTTGAGCATTATAAACAAAGAAAATACAAACTGTTAGTAACTGATAAATATATATTAAAAAGATCATTGATATTAGCCCCACTAAAAAAAAACAACAGAACATGTATTAAATGGTTCTCATCATGATGAATTATCACCACTAAGTGTGTTATGTCTATAATATTGGAAGTAGCATCAATATTAGACATATATAAAAAAGAGAAAGTATATCAATTCTTATTAAAAAATAAATAAATAGATAAAATAAAGAATATCTGTGTAAAAAATATTTACTTTAAAAATATTTTAAAAATATTTTTCAAAATTTAAAAAAAAATTCCTTCTTTAACCCCTTAAGGACCAAACTTCTGGAATAAAATGGAATTATGACGTGTCAGACATGTCATGTGTCCTTAAGGGGTTAAAAATATTTTTTTTAAAAATGTCTCAAAATGTCTCAAAAATTCTTATAAAAAGTGGCATATTTCAAAATCATCATTAAGACCATAAGGTTGCATAGTGTTCAAATTAAAAATCCATTTCATCTCTGTTTGTCCAATTAATTTATTGGGATCACCACCTCTCCAATTCCCAATTACTTTTTGAATTCCCATAAATTCCATTAGATGTGGATTACTGTTATGATAATTTTTAAAATGTAAAGATACACTATGTTGTAAAAACCCATTTCTGATGTTCCTAACATGTTCCTGAATTCTGATATTGAGGGTTCTAGTCGTCCTTCCTATATATGCTAGCCCACAAGAAAATTTAATCATATAAATTACCTTGGTTGAGTGACAAGTGATGACCTGTTTAATTTTAAATTTGGTGTTCTTTTCTTGTGGATGGCAAAAATTTCTCACTACTCTTCTGCCATTTTTAGATTTTTTACAGGCTCCACACATGCCACATCCATAAAAAACAGACTTTTCTTTAAAAAAACTGATTTGTCAGTTTTCTTGATAGTATATGGTTTTTAACTAAAGTGCTTTGAAGAAGTTACCAATTGATAAAGCCGGGAGGAATCGGCGAAACGCGTTTTGGACTGATACCAGTGTTATGTATGTATTTCATGATTTTAATAATCTGTAGAATAAAAGTTTTATTGCTTAACATACACCTGGTACATCTTCTATCCTGCTAAAGAGGGAAGGAGTCATCCCCTTAAAAGGACTCACGGGCTAACATACTCAGAGCCAGGTTACAGGCTCTGATCCAGGTGAGAAGCAATCTTCACCTTTATTTATATGTAATTATCATAAGGATTTCAACACCAGGGTGAGTTTTCCCTGTTCTCTCTTTGTTTCTTTTGAGGAACACATTGCATTCGGAATAAAGAATACCCAAATATCTTACATACCCCTAAGAAAACAGCTGGGGAGTAAGTGACTACTACTGAGCGCTACGCACTGTCACTGTTACATATTGTTTATGTATATAGTACACTTGTTTGACTGTATTTCAATAGGATTGGAGGGTTCCTATTTTTGTGTGTGAGCTGCTGCACTAAGAGCACTTTTTTGAAAATTGTTTTAAGCGCCTGTTTAGCACAGATCACTTTGTGAATTTGTTTACTACTGTTCTAAACTCTTCATCTCTGTGTGTGCTGCTACAATCTAATATGTCTCTGTTTGAGAACAGATCTAAATATGGCCAAAATATTGATGCTCTATTCAATGATTCATTAATACCAAGGGTAGAGAATGAACAAGAACTGAAAGTAAAATTGCAGAATGCATGCTATAAATTGGAAAAATTATTAATTAGGGAAATCAAGATAAAATGGGAGATCGCCACACTTGATAAATATGCCAGGGAGAAAATTACTCCAAGAGGCCTGAGGTTTTCCAAAAGTCCCTCATTTGATCAAGAGGAGGAAGACGTTTTACAGGAATGGACGGAACTCTTGGAGATTTTCTCCTTTGGCATGATGAATCTGATTGTCAAGAGGCGAAACCATACCCTACCAAAGATAGATTCAGAAATAATTGAAATAAAGAATTTTTTGAACGAGAATATGACACCGGAACAATACACAAATACATTAATTGATATTCAGAAAAATTTGGAAAGAACAGAAAAAAGTGTCATTGAAATCAAAAAAAGAAAATATATACGAGATAAGGAAAACTATGCTCATAATCAGGTTAGAACATATGCTAAGGGGAGGGAACAACCGCGCATAAATATAGGATACACAAATACAGGTGAAGAGTATAGAAACATTAGAACCGACTTCCACAGGAATGAATGGAGGAGAAATAGAGATCAAGTAAGAAAGACACCTATACGTAGAAGAAGCAGGGAGTATAATCAAAGAGAGAGACCAACATGGAGGGTCAATAGGTCACCGATACGTGAGAATAGAGGGTGGGAACCAGTGGCTAGGAAGAAACGGCCCACATCTCCAGTAAAAGAAAGAACTAAATTACCTAGACCTAGCCAGATTACTGTGAAAGACAAACCTGAGAGTACAAATAGACCCCACCAGAACAGCAATGAGGTTATCACACGAAATAGATTTCAGGCGCTCTCCACACCCTTAGGGGAAGAGGATTTTTGGCACAGACAAGTGAGGGGACGACGCAAGGAATCCCCAGCACTCAGATCATCCCCAGGGAAAAGGAGACGCAGCATAGAAGAAGGGGAGTTAGAGGAGGAGCATTTCTACAGAAAAGAAAAGAGAGAAAGATACCCAAACAGACTGGAATCTTTAATCTCTCGCAAAAAGAACTAACTAAACCCCAAATTAGTCTATTAACCAAGGGTCTAAAATTTGCCCCGACCAAACCAATAGACAAATTCAGTGTGTATCTAGATCTTAACCGATTTAAACGTAAACTTTGTCTAAAAAAATTCTTTTTGAAACAACCAGCTATTCGTAATTTTACACATTGCATTCGGAATAAAGAATACCCAAATATCTTACATACCCCTAAGAAAACAGCTGGGGAGTAAGTGACTACTACTGAGCGCTACGCGCTGTCACTGTTACATATTGTTTATGTATATAGTGCACTTGTTTGACTGTATTTCAATAGGATTGGAGGGTTCCTATTTTTGTGTGTGAGCTGCTGCACTAAGAGCACTTTTTTGGAAATTGTTTTAAGCGCCTGTTTAGCACAGATCACTTTGTGAATTTGTTTACCAGGGTGAGAAGGGATGGCGAGACCCCAGCCAAGCTGTGGTGGCTAAGGTGCTACACTGTTAATGGTGTCTGGTGTGGTGCTTATGGTACTCAGCAACAGCTAGGAAGCAGCGATTGGCAGAGGCACCAAGCCGGCTGCCAGGCGGTCCATCACAACGTCCAACATCTTGAAAATCCCCATAGAAAAGCATTGAGTCGATTATTTCCAATGGGGAAAGCATAATGTGCATGTGCTTGGTACAGCGCTGGCATGAGCATTAAGGTACCCAGAGCACAGTGACATTGGAGAGGGCAGAGAGCGATCTAGCGCTGAGGATCAGGTAAGTGACTAGGGAAGTTAACATTTATTCACTGGCAAAGAGGGGAGGGGGAATACAGTTTTTTATTCCTAACATTATGGTGTTCCTTTAATTGTCCTGACTGAAAAAAAAATATGTCAAACCTCATCTCCTCTAATCTTAAAGAATAGCCCACACAAGAAAAATTATTTGTCGAGATTTCCCAAATGCTCTACAGATTTGACGGGAATTTACAGGTGATACTCGAAAACTTAGAATTTATTTCAGTAATGCAACTTAAAAGGGGAAACTAATATATGAGATAGACACATTACATGCAAAGCAAGATAGTTCAAGCCGTGATTTGTCATAAGTGCGATGATTATGGCTTCCAGCTCATGACAACCCCAATCTCAGAAAATTTGGATATTACATGCAATCAATAAAACAAGTATAAACAATATCGGACCTCTGAAAAGTATAAGCATGCATATGGACTCAGTACTTGGTTTGTGCCCCTTTTGCAGCAATTACTGCCTCTATGTGGCGTGGCATGATAGCTATCAGCCTGTGGCACTGCTGAGGTGTTATGGAAGACCAGGATGCTTTAATAGCGGCCTTCAACTCTTCTGCATTGTTCGGCCTCATGTCTCTCATCTTTCTCTTGGCAATGCCCCATAGATTCTCTATGGGGTTCAGGTCAGGCGATTTTGCTGGCCAATTCAAGCACAGTAATCCCATGGTCATTGAACCAGGCTTTGGTGCTTTTGGCAGTGTGGGCAGGAAAATGAAATCAGCATCCCCATAAAGCTCATCTGCGGAAGGAAGCATGAAGTGCTCCAAAATCTCCTGGTAGACGGCTGCGTTGACCCTGGACTTAAAGAAGCACATTGGACCAACACCAGCAGATGACATGGCTCCCCAAATCAACACGGACTGTGGAAACTTCACACTGGACTTCAAGCATCTTGCAGTGTGTGCCTCTCCATTTTTCCTCCAGACACTGGGTCCTTAGTTTCCAAATGAGATGCAAACATTGCTCTCATCAGAAAAGAGGACTTTGGACCACTGACCAACAGACCAGGTCTGTTTTTCTTTAGCCCAGGTAAGACGCTTCTGATGTTGTTTGTTGTTCAGGAGCAGCTTGACAAGAGGAATATAACATCTGAATCCCATGTCCAGGATCCGTCTGTGTGTGGTGGCTCTTGATGCACTGACTCATGCCTCAGTCCACTCCTTGTGAAAGTCCCCAACACATTTGAATGGCCTTTCCTGACAATCTTCTCCAGGCTGTGTCATCCCTGCTGCTTGTGCACCATTTTATTCCACACTTTTCCCTCCCACATAACTTTCTATTAATGTGCTTTGATACAGCACTTTGGAAACATCCAACTTCCTTTGCAATTACCTTTTGAGGCTTTCCCTCCTTATGAAGGGTGTCAGTGATGGTTTTCTGCACAAATGTCAGACACTTATGACAAATCATGGCTTGAACTATCTTGCTTTGCATGTAATGCGTATATCTCATATATTAGTTTCCCTTTTACGTTGCATTACTGAAATAAATGAACTTTTGCACAATATTAAAATTTTTCGAATACCACCTGTACTTGTATATGATATTCTTATGAAAACATTGTTTTCGCTGTATACTATGGTATTTACTGCAGCATTGCCTGTACCTTATATGTTTGTTAATATAGTAAAATCTAAAAGGCACATCTAGGTCAACAAAAGGGAAGTAGAGAAACATAGAATGTCAGGTAGTGTTTAACTCCTTAACCCCTTAACGACGAGTGACGGACGAGGTACGTCACTCAGGGGATTGCCATAACAACGAGTGACGGACCTTGTCCATCACGCGTTAAAATTAACCCCAGATCGCTGAAGTATCCGATCGGGCTGCCCCAGCACATGTGCTCAGTATACTTACCTTCCACCTCCCTGCACTTCCTGGTTCTGTGTGAAGTGCAGGGAGCCGGAACAGTGATGATCCTGCCCCCTGTGTAAAAAGAAATAAAGTTAATTTAAAATCCCAACCCCCTTTAACCAATTTAATAAAAAAAATTAACCCCTTCCCTGCCAATTGATCACTGACTACAATGATCAATTGGCAGGGATTACATTTTACTGTCATCTGATTATTTTTATTTAACGTTAACCCCTAGTTAGCCTAACACCAAATTAACCAATTCCCCACTAACTTCCACCCACCCCAGCTAGCTAAATATATAATTTTTAAATATTTAAATTAATTAATCAAATAAATTTAACCACTGAGGGTTAAAAAGAAAAAGAATTAACCCTCAGGGGTTAAATTTATTTGATTAATTAAATATTTTAAAATTATATATTTAGCTAGCTGGGGTGGGTGGAAGTTAGTGGGGAATTGGGGGATTTGGTGTTAGGCTAACTAGGGGTTAACGTTAAAAAAAGTTTTAAAATAAACTTTAAAAAGTTAAAAATTAAGCTAAAATTTTTTTTAATAACGTTTAAGTAAAAATAACCCCCCCCCCCCCTTTACCCAGTCCAAATAAAAATGAACCCCTTCCCTGCCAGTCGATCACTGCCTACAGTGATCAAAATACAGATCACAGTATTATACTGTGATTTAACTTTTATTTATTTTTTAACCCTCCGGGGTTCAATTTATTTAATTAATTATTTTAAATATTTTATAATTATATATTTTGCTAGCTGGGGTGGGTGGGAAAAAGGGGAATTTACTGTTAGTGCTGCTTGCTGCTAGTTAGGGGTTAACCGTAAAAAAAAAATGTAAATCTGTAAAAAAAAGTTTTAAGAAAGTTTAGGAAAGTTTAAAAAAATTAATAATCAAAACAAAAGTTTAAAAACTAGTTTTTAAAAGTAAAAAAAGTTGAAAAAAGTAAAAAAATATATTTAAATATGCTCATTACCACTACACTTGGTACAAGCTAGCGGAAAAATGATCCCAACGCTAAGGTTCAAAATATGCCTTTTGAAATACCCTGGGATGTCTTCTTTAAGAAATGGTATGGTTTTATGGGGTATTTGGATTATATAGCCTGGTAAAATACTCTAAAATGGGACATGGGCACAGCGTAAATATGTAAAGTTTGAAAAAAACTGGAATGGCTGTGTCCCAAATGTGCCCCTCCGATGTCCACATACACCTGGAAAAGGTTCATACAGAGGTATTGCTGTACTCAGCCAACATAGCTGAGCAACATATGAAGTATTATACAGTGGTAGCACACATAAGGTTTGCAAAATATACTGTGCAAACTCACTTTGTGTGTCAAAAAGGCAGAAACAACGCTTATTACCACTACACTTGGTACAAGCTAGCGGAAAAATGATCCCACGCTAAGGTTCAAAATATGCCTTTTGAACACCCTGGAATGTCTTCTTTAAGAAATGGTATGGCTTTATGGGGTATTTGGATTATATAGCCTGGTAAAATACTCTAAAATGGGACATGGGCACAGCGTAAATATGTAAAGTTTGGAAAAAAAAACTGGAATGGCTGTGTCCCAAATGTGCCCCTCCGATGTCCACATATACCTGGCAAAGGTACATACGGGGGGTATTGCTGTACTCAGCCGACATAGCTGAGCAACAAATTAAGTATTATACAGTGGTAGCACACATGAGGTTTGCAAAATATACTGTGCAAACTCACTTTGTGTGTCAAAAAGGCAGAAAAAAAACGCGTATTACCACTTGGTACAAGCTGGCGGAAAAATTATCGCTAATGTTTAAAATATACCTTTTGAAATACCCTGGGGTGTAGTTTGAATTTAAAACCTGCCAAGATGCTTGGAAATTGCACATAGGCCCAGCGTCAAAATTCTAAGTTTGGTCAAAACTGATATGGCTTGGTGTCCTATATGGCACTGTAGCTTCACGAAATAGTGCCAAAGACATTCATTGGTGGTGTCATTTTACTCAGAAGACTTAGCTGAGCATAATTTGGGGGGTTTGAACTTAGTGGCACATGTGAAATATACAAAATGCCCAGCAAAAATGCAATCCATGTGTAAAGAATGCACAAAATTATTTTTTTTACCTTTGGCATATATTGGTGAAAAAATGGGGGCATGTTAAGGCACAATATGCACCTTATGAGATACCCTGGAGTGTCTACGTTTACAAATGGTAGGCCTTTGTGGGCTTTTTTGAACAGTCAAACTGTTATAATACCCCAAATGGAAGTATAGGCTCATTAAATCCGTCTCTCAAAATTGAATACTGAAAAGGACAGGTCTCCTATATGGCACTGTAACTTCACGAAATAGTGCCAAATACATACAATGTGGGTGTCATTTTACTCAGCAGATGAACTGAATACAAAATAAAACTTTGTACAGGAATAGCACACACCAACTTTACAAAATACACATGATAATTTCTTTGTTATAAGTTTGTGTGCCAAAAACCAAAAAAAATCACAATTTTACTCCAATATTTAGCAGAGGTTGGCGGTGAAATGGCTACGTAGAAAGTGTCAAAACAACCGTAGGTAAATAGCCTGTGATGTGTACTTTATATACATATATACCTTTGTGTGGCAATTTTGTTTTCTTTTATGGCTATTAAGCTTAGAAGACAAACATACCAAATTCCCAGATTTTACTAGTAACATGACGTAAAGTCATGATTTTATTAAAGACACGGAGGCGAGTATTATGCATAACTCTTTCTTTATTTCCTCAGCAGCAAAGATAGAGGAATATAAATATTGTCAAAATGAAAGAAAAAACTGTATAGGCATAACGGGTAGCCGATCACATGGTAGAGGAAGTAGCTATATAAGTCCTGTGTCTCCCACAATCCCCCTCTTTCTTGCGAAAACCGAAGACCAGGTAAGAAGAACGATGTCCCACTTGATCAACACAGGAGACAGGAACAATACGATAACTTCAAGCTAAAAAAGACAGAGAAATATGGTAATTTCCAGACTCAAAACTGTAGACTTACCAAACATCACTGTGAGGAGTCACAAACAACAAACCGGATTCTGAAATACAAAATATAAATAATTAGTAAACATAATGAGACGTACAAAATCATCCAATCATATAAATAAATACATATAAATAAATACATATAAATAAATACATACCTAATTGAACAGCAAAAACCCGTAGAGTCTCAAGCATCTCGTATCCCAAATCCACACCGGGAGGGTGGGAGGGAATAATACTCGCCTCCGTGTCTTTAATAAAATCATGACTTTGCGTCATGTTACTAGTAAAATCTGGGAATTTTATTAAAGACACGGAGGCTCATATTATGCAAGTTCAAAGCTGTGCAACCACTCGAGATGCGATGTGTTCAATAGGTCTGAAATAGAAGTCCCTAAAGGTCGATTCTCTGGACCAATCTGCCGCCCGCATAATATCCTCCAGACGACATCCGACTGAGGAGGCTTTTGAAGCCATCGCGCCTCGCACAGAATGAGGCGTAAAAACAGAGGTGTCTATACCTGCAGAAGATAGTAACCAACGCACCCAACGTGCTAGAGTAGGTGTCGAAACTGGCCGGTGAGGTGACTTAAAAGATAAGAACAAATCATGTAGATCAGCGGAGCGGAGGGAACGTGTAGCATCCAGATAAACTTTGACGCAATCCACTGGGCAAAGTGCCGGACAACCAGAAAACCTAGGGTATGTAAAGGACTTGGATGCAGATTTCGTCCTCCTGGATATGTCAAAAGTAACGCCTTCCGGGGTGAATGCAACGGCGTCCCAATCCAGGGCCCTGACATCAGAGACCCTCTTGCAAGAGATCAAACAGAGTAACATCACCAGTTTGGATGACAATCGCTTTAAAGTCAATTCTTGGTTAGGGTACCATGATGAGAGGAACTGCAACATCACGTTGACGTCCCAAAAGGCAGAGAAACGAGGCAGAGGAGGACGGGCGAGTCGAATACCCTTGAGAAGGCGACATACAAAAGGATGTCTGCCGACAGGGGAACCATCCAAACCCTTGTGACCGGCCGAAAAAGCCGAGCGGGATAGGTTGATCGTGCGGTAAGCCTTACCCGAGTCAAACAGGAACGTGAGGAACTCCAGGATCAAATGTAGAGGGGCAGATACGGGATCCACTGCCCGTTCCATGCACCAACCAGACCACGATCTCCATGAAGCTCGATAAGCTGTTCGTGTGCCTGGGGCCCAGGCGTTATCGAGGAGTAGGAGAGTTGTCTGCGGAACGTCTGAGACAACCCAAGGTCCCCTGAAAGGAACCATGCTATCAGGGGCAGCTGGTGTTGCAACACCAGTTCGTGCGAGTTCCCATCCGGATCCAGAAGGAGGTCCTGGAAGACTGGGATCAACCGAGGGAAATCTATGGACAACTCCATCAAGCGAGGGAACCATGGCCGAGATCTCCAGAGAGGAGTGACCAGCGCCACACGACAGTCGTGGCGAACCAGTTTCGAGATCGTGCGTGCGATCATGTTGAACGGGGGAAAAGCGTACAGGTGACCCTGTGGCCAGTCTTGGAGGAAGGCATCCGTCGCCACCGCTGCCGGGTCCGGCCTCCAACTGTAGAACTTCGGCAGTTGTGTGTTCAGCCGTGATGCGAACAGATCCATCTGGAATTTTCCCCACAACATGTCCAGACTCTGGAACACCGAAGCGTGCAAACACCAATCGCCAGAGTCTCTTAAGTGTCTGGAATTCCAATCCGCTCCCGAATTGTCCAGACCCGGAATGTGTTCCGCCGTCACCGAGACGTTGTTGTATAGGCAGAACTGCCAGAAATCTTTTGCAAGCATCGCTAACAATTTGGACTTCGTACCTCCCAGGTGATTTATGTAACGGACCGCCGACACGTTGTCCATCTTGAGGAGAACGCAGCAATTCGCCCGCCCTGGGGTAAGGCTGCGGATCGCGAACGCCCCTGCCAGGAGCTTCAAGCAGTTGATGTGCAACGACTTCTCCATGTCTGACCATCTGCCTCCTGTGGAAACGTCTCCACAACGAGCACCCCAGCCGTGTAAGCTGGCATCGGACTCGATCACTACGTCCGGGATGGAGCCGAAAATGGCCCTCCCGTTCCACGCCTCCATGTGTGCCAGCCACCACACCAATTCGTCTCTGGACTCCGTGTCCAGGCGTATCCGAGATTCGTAGGAGTGACCTGACCGAAGGTGTGCCCCTTTGAGCCGCTGGAGGGCTCGGTAATGTAGTGGACCTGGGAAGATCGCTTGAATAGAGGCCGCGAGAAGGCCAATTATCCTCGCCAGTTGCCTGACGGACAAATCTGGGACGCGAAGAGCCCTTCGAATTTCCTTCTGGATGGCTTTCACCTTGGGGCCCGGTAGAAACAGAAACTGTCGGACGGAGTCCACTCTGAAGCCCAGAAATTCTATGGACTGGGCGGGATCCAGGACCGA
The DNA here is from genome assembly GCF_036172605.1 of Pelobates fuscus. Lineage (NCBI taxonomy): Eukaryota > Metazoa > Chordata > Amphibia > Anura > Pelobatidae > Pelobates > Pelobates fuscus. The sequence continues at coordinate 120,587,479 of NC_086325.1, forward strand.
CTTGTCCCAGTTGATCAGAAAACCTAACCTCTGTAACAGGTTGGTAGTCCACTCTAGGTGAAGAAGGAGATCCTCCTTTGATTGGGACAAAATCAGAATGTCGTCCAGGTAGTAATGAGACGAACCCCGCGGGTTCGAAGGAACGCCACTACCGGCTTCAAGAGCTTGGTGAAACACCAGGGAGCCGAGGAGAGACCGAGAGGCAGGCAGGTGAAGCGCCAGCGACGCCCATGCCATGTGAAATGGAGATAGTCTCTGAACTCCGGAGCGATAGGGACCGTGAAGTAAGCGTCCTTTAGGTCCAGTTTGGCCAGCCAGTCCGACTGGCGTAGAAGGTCTCTGAGGCAGTGTATACCTTCCATCTGGAAGTGTTGGTAACGCAGGAAGGCGTTGAGGGGACGAAGATTTATCACAGGGCGAACTCCGCCCCCTTTCTTGGGCACCAGGAACAGATTGCTCGTAAAGCCCTTGGCGGTGAACGGCAGCTCCTCTATAGCGCCCTTGGACAACATTTCTGTGACCTCCGCGGAGATCATCTCGTCCTGATCTGGTGGAAGAGACAGTTCTCTGGGGGAATAAAACTGGACAGGCATGGAAACAAACTCTAGGCGATACCCCATTACGCACTGCAGAACCCAGGCATCCGAGGTGATATTTTCCCACTCTCGGTAAAATAGGGCCAACCTCCCCGCTACTGGAATGGCAGGGGAAGAAAGGGTACTTACCATAAGGACGTCTGCCGGGGTTACCACCGCGGGAATACCTGGAGCCCCAAGCCCGACCTCTGGCTGGGAAGAAGGGAGGGGTTCTCTGGTCCTGAAATCCCCGGGAGGGAAAAAAGGAACCTCTGGTTGCGCGGAATGCGCCTCGGAAACCACGGCCGGGTGGACGGTTCCTGCTACGCCCGGCCCCTCTGAAAACCTTAGGCGCGAACACGCGCTTCATATTCGCCTGTGCCTTGTCAATGGCAGTGAAGGTCTTGACAAAAGACCCCATGTCTTTAACAAAAGAGGTGCCGAACAGCAAACCCTCATCGGTCGGGTCAGGCTCCGCCACAGTCATAGTGGCCAGTTTAGGGTCTATCTTCAAGAGGATCGCTTTACGCCTCTCTGTGGACATCGCCGTATTGGCGTTCCCCAGTAGGCATATCGCCCGTTGGACCCAACCTATGGCCACATCCACATCTACAACAGAGTCTCCCGCTCTAGCAGAGTCGAGGAGCTCATAGAGCTTCGACAGGGGTCCCAGCGTATCCAGGATCTTGTCCTGGCAACCCTTTAGGGAATGGTCAAGGCCCTTCTTAGATTTCCACCCCGACTTATTCAAAAACTGGGCAATCTGCGGATCAATGTCAGGGGTCTTGCATGCAGAGCCCGGGAGGGAGGGTCGTGGGCATTCGGCGCGCAGCTTATTGCGGCCTTCCCTAGAAAGGGGCGTGCGGATGCGTTTAGCCACATACTGGGCAATATGATCCGGGGGGACCCATTCAGCGGACCGGGGGTGGCGCAAATCGTCAGGGTCGAACAGGGGGTTACCCTGTGGGTCAAGGATCGCCTTGGTGTCCCCAGAGGGGCCCAATAACTGACCCCGGTCCTTGGCGGAGGACCCCGAGGGGGTGACGCCCGTAGGGGGCAAATCCTCGCCAGAGTCATTATCATCAAAGGAGTCGTACTCCATAAGGTCGGAGTCATCCTCCACACTCCGGTCGGTATCCGACCCATCATCAAGGGCTCTAGCCCGTTTCCATAATCTAGCCTTTTTAGCCCGGCCAGGGGCTCTTTTGCACGTGGGGTGCGCGCTATCTGTGACCGCCTCCAGCGTGTCAGTCATGGCAGGTAGCACCTGCATAGAGGAGTGGGAGCCGACATGTTTAGACTTAGTCCTTGCCTTACGGGCACCAGGCACAGTCTGAGCAGGGGAAGGGGAACCCACACCTAAGGGGGTAGTAGGGACCATAGTAGGTAAAACCACAGAATGCAGGGACTGTGAGAATGAGGAGGAAACAGCCCCCATGGCTGAGGCAATAGCCTTCTGGATTGAAGAAGCCATAGTGGCCTCCAGCATGGCCTGAAACTCCTGAGAGGCCATAGTACCCTCAGGATTATCTGAGTGAAAGTCCCCAGGGGGGCCTACAGGGCCATCCTCCCTATCCTGCATGTTTGCAAAAACCACAGCGAGCTTAAGTTAAGAAAAACTGACTAATTATACTAGGGGAGAAAAAGGGTTGAGTAACCCACAGAAATAGCAGGGAGAAACAAAGAAGGACCAGACCGTCAGAGTGCCAGGGGACCCAGAGGACAAAACGAGGCGACCGACCGCACGGCAGCACTGCAAGCAGAACGGAGTCTGCACAAAATGGCCGCCGCACGTGAGGGAGGCGCACGCGACCGGGTGTCCGGCGGGGGAAGGGGCGCGCACACCCGAGCCGCGCGGGCAGCCGGTGAGAAGGGAGAGGAGAGCACTCAGCCGCGGCCGAGGGCAGGAGACGGTCGCGGCAGCGAGGCAGAGCCGGGTCCCGCGCGGGAAAGCGGGAGAACAGGGGAGGGAGGGGAAGGGTGGAAAACCTCCGGCTAGAAGGGTAGAACCCCCAAGGAGTCCGAGGCACTGACGGTACAGGTCAAGACAGAATAGAGTGCACAATAAGGCAAACAGAATAAATAAATACAAGATGAATACAAATACATGTAAAACACCAAACTGAAAATCAGAATCAAGAGCAAACAAGTAACACTTATCTGTCTGAGGAAGCAGCAAAGAAAGAGGAGGATTGTGGGAGACACAGGACTTATATAGCTACTTCCTCTACCATGTGATCGGCTACCCGTTATGCCTATACAGTTTTTTCTTTCATTTTGACAATATTTATATTCCTCTATCTTTGCTGCTGAGGAAATAAAGAAATAGTTATGCATAATATGAGCCTCCGTGTCTTTAATAAAATTCTAAAATCGCTTTACAATAAAAGTTTATTTCACTCCTTGTGCTTTGTGACCTGTAACTACCAAAAAAACTTTAAATTCCAGACACATTATATATTCTGTAAATCAGAACAACTAAATGAATTTATTTTTAATTACTTTCCTTAACCTGAACTAATTATGCACACATTATTATTGCAAAACTGTAAAAAAAAAAATTTTTTTGCATTTTTCAGTATTTTTTTATAAATAAATAAGCATATATATATATATATATATATATATATATATATATATATATATATATATATATATATATATGTGTGTGTGTGTGTGTGTGTGTTACATCAAATTAAAGTCCTTTCTGTCCTTTAAAAAACGATATATAATATGTGTCGGTGCAATAAATTAGTAAAATGCAAATTGCAGTTGAACGCAAACAGCAAAAAATGCAACAAAATGCTGTTGTCATTAAGTGAAAGACAAGCTTCTGAAGCTCTGTCCTTAAGGGGTTAAGGACGATGGAAATGCCATGCACTCCTGCAGAAGGTGGGTTTTAATGCCGCAGGGATTTTATAGCATGTCCTAGCGTTTTAGCCCTTCCTCTGGCACGCCACCCGATCCATGCTGCCGGTCAACATCTTGGGGTTTGCCTGTAAGCCATGATGGTGATCTGCAGCACATGACAGGCTGTAACCACGATTATTGTTATAATGTCACTGCCCCTCTCTTCTCCTCACTTAGATATGAGGGAGAGAGGCAGTGAGTTCATTGCCTAAATGGTGCTAAAAGTCTGATTATTTTGATTAGTACCTTGGTACTTTTAATATATATTTTTTATTTTTGATCCTTTTTGTCAGCTGCAGCAGTATATTACTTTTTTAACCCCTTCACTGCTGACTGATCACTGTACTGTACTGGGGTCATTGTAATCAGAGGAATCTCTGATCAAGCTGACGTTTTTTTTTATCAATATTTCTATTTCACAGCTATTGGGCGTGCGATCAGTAGTTTTATTTGAATTTTTGGTTTGGTGTTTTACCACAGGTTGATGTGGGAATTGGGAGTGGGTAGTGTGTATTAGGCAGGTAGGCAAATTAATTAAATTATACCCTTAGTTTAATGAATCCCCTTTAATATAGCCAGCTATTATATGGCAGATGAGGCCAATGCCATTCTGGTGGGCTCTGATAGTGACACTCTCGCAAATGTTGACCTTATGACAGCCTTTCAAATTGAGCACCTAAGTGAGTCCTCCAGTGAAGGTGTCCCACCTTCATCTACAAGAAGAAGCTTAGGATGCCCCGCAGTGCCAGAGGAAAACGGGGTACCTCAGCATTTGACAGCCACCAGAAAAAAACATTCCCTTCTACACCTGGCATCACAATAAGAGTAGATGTTTGTTAGCCAGTTAACTATTTTGTCAGACAACATATTTGAGCAGATGGTTAAGCAAACCAATTTGCTTGCCATCCAGTAGCTTTCTGCGTATCCGGAGGCACATTGCAGTAGAAAAAAACATTTGCGACTAAATGGCTACGACAAAATACTGGGCACACACCATTTTGAATACCATGGGTTGTCTTGGTTTTCAAATGGTTTTCTATGATCGGGGTAATTCTCATTCCTGGGCTGCCATACTGTCTCAAAGGCAACATAGGCCCAACAAACCAATCTGGCAAATTTTAATGTGCAAAAACTGAAATGGGCAAGCTCTTTATTTGACTCTGTAACTTTCCAAAACACCATAAAAGCAGTACATGGTGGCATTGTTGTACACATTGGTCATCACAGCATACAAAATCTGTATTTGATTGCAGTAAAAGCTAACGGTATTGGAACATTCACAGTTAAATTACCAAACAGAACTAGAAGATTTTATATGAAATTTAATACCACATTTCTCCCGAACAAATAAGTGTGGGTGCACTTAATATGAAAGAAGTAAATAATGGTTGAACAAACATATAGGTCAAATTTGAGCTTTTCTTTTGGTCAGAACTTGTACAATTTCCCCTGTCCTTAATGTGTTAAACATCTCTGTTAACTATTATCGCATCGATAGTGGTGAGAACCGGCTATTGCTGAACTCCATCTTAGTGAAGATGTCTAGGAATAGCGCTTTGATGTCTGCCACCCTAATTGGATCTCCTCTGCCAACATCAGAGACATGTAAGGAGCTCCAGTAACATTATGCAGTCCCTGCTCTGCTAGGGGACAAATAGTACATACAATTATCATTAACTTTCAAAAAGCAAGTAAATGATCATTTGCGAATGTGCACCTGCTGAATGGATTTTTTTCTGATTTGTAGGTAAACTGTAGGTAAACTGGTACGTTGTGTATATTTAAAATCCTATACTTTGTATAGGATTCAAATGCAAAAGTACTCATTTTAATCTGGACACCGAATGCATCTGAGTGATTGCTGCAAATTCACTTAAGCTGACAGTAATCCCTGTTTTAGTAAATATGAGAATTGCCATTGTGATTGGAATTCGATAATTTAGTGAATAACCCTGACAAAATGGCAGTGAAACACTATTACAGGTTTGTGAAATATAGAGAAAAAGAAACCTATCAGGGAGAAGGTGTCAGGTTACTCTAGGGTAAGGGGGGGATAACCCCCAGTTTGAATAAGTCACAGTTTAGAAAAGAACAACAAAAGGGTAAACCATTTAGTAGGTGAGCCCCTTTGGAAAGCGAGTAACCCAATTAAAACGTAACTTTTAATAAGTATAGTACAAGAAATAGGTGAAAAAATACTAAATCACATATTTCAAAGTTGTCAGCAGAATAAATATCACTTCTGCCTGTATAAGGAGAATTCAATTCCCCAAAGGTGCATAAAGCACATAGAGAGAGAATACACAAAACAAGTAAATAGTAAATAAATAATAATTAGAATAAGATGAAATAAACAAAACTATAAAGAAAATAAATAAATATCAGTCCAATACTATCTCACTGTCTCATCAGTAATAATTAATAGATCAAATGCTGCTAGGAGTTGATACAAGACAAGCAACAAATGTAGCTGCAAGCTAGGAGTCACATATGTTACTTGTCTAATAACAAAGATAAATTGTAGCAAAACTGAAAGTCCTGCCAGAGATCGAGGTAGTAATAAATGAGAGAAAGTTAGATAGGTAAAACTAGCTTCCCTACTTTACTGTGCCTTCGAAAAATGCTAGTAACCCCCTCCCCTTCTCTGTGTTAGCTAAATGCAGAGCGTCAAACAAGACCATAGAACAAAACCAAAATAATGAATAACGAAATAGTTAATAAAAGATAAAATAAATCTTGCCATGGGTGGTATAATCTAATGGTGTCAAGGCATGTCCCCTTATCATCTAAACCAACACCATACAAAATAAAGTCCCGACGCGCGTTTCACCGTTAAGGCTCTTCCAGGCAAGTAACATATGTGACTCCTAGCTTGCAGTTACATTTGTTGCTTGTCTTGTATCAACTCCTAGCAGCATTTGATCTAAGTTTCCAATTATATAACTAATAACTAAACAGCTAGAACAGTGTTGGCAAGCCTGTGCACCCCCAACATATATGAACTTCATATGCTATGGTGTTTTGTCAATCTTGGGATTAGCCAAGGTTAGGGAGACACTCATTTTCACGTCTTCTAGCCATAATGACAAAGAAAGCTCCAACTCTGTGTCTTTTATTGGTGCAACGTACAATCCCAGAACATTCCCAGCATGGTAAATATTCACGAGAGGATTTATCAGCTAATTGTTTTGTTAGATCTAGCCTAAATCCAAAAATAGAATGTTTTGGGATTGCTAAAAAAAATTATAGTGCCCCTCCCCCCAGTTTGATAGTTATTCATCAGATTAGAAATTACCAGGATGTCAATCTAATATAATTTCAAAGATATTAAACATTTGTGCAGTCCTGAAAATGGGTCAGCTCTCCACCGACTGTTTATACTTTATTATCTTGGTTTCTTATAGGCTCTGTCATCTACTAGGGTCTTTGCATAGTTTGAAAGGACCCCTGATGGTGAAATTGCCACTTGGGGTAAGGTGTCCCGGGGCTGCTATGGTGGTGGTGAGAAAATTATCAGAAATGAAAAATAAGTACATAACCAATGTTTATGTCCACTGGAGCCTCCTTGGGTATTTTCTCACTAGCAACAGCAGTGGAAAGTGACTTAACTTGACAGCTGTATCGCCCCATTTTGTCAAGTTTTGTCAATTTAGGAATTTACCATGAGATAAAGTAGTCCCTATCAATATAAAATAAATTTCCAATGTAGTCTTCAAAAACCTGCATTAAATTACAGAATATATTGGGGAAAAAATATACTTCCATTTGAAAATATTACAGTTTTTGTTACTTTAAAATGCAAGTATGGTCACTATGCTGGATGGTGGGAAATTGCATCTCACATGTTCCGCTGTCCTGAATACATTTACCATGAGAGTAGAGTGAGAAGCTATAGCAGTAGCAATGTGTTCTATACTCATTTGTAGGTTATATGTGGTTGATTTGGGAACACATTTATACATTTTGAATACAACATGTTGTGATTTAGATATATTTATGCCATAATCTAATTTGTGGTTCTGTGCGTGGCAGTGTGTGTCTGAACACTTTGCCTGTTGCTACAGCTGTCTCCTTATCTTTCACATGAGGCTGTGATGTTACATCCAGAAAAGTAGAGATGCACCCAGTATGGAAGATAAAGTGATACTTTAAAGAGGCAACAACATTTTTTAAAATAAGTAAAGCGTTCTGCCACTATATTTCTATAGTCGCATGGATGATGGTTTTTCCTTTTTTTTTTTTTATTCTTTATTTTTGCGTGCAAGGGATAACATATGAGCTTACATCACCACAACAGCGGTGATAGGCAGTACATCGACATGTGATGCAATGCATTAATATGGCGAGTGAAGAAATTGCACATTTTTAAATTTTAACAGGAAAAACATATAAAGGTATAGCACCCATGGGTGTTTTCCTTTTTTTAAATATGTAGATAACAGAAATGTAATCATGACAACTGAACATTTAGACTCAAGTAGTGTACTTATACAGTTAATTCAAGCCTCAAACATACAGAAAAGTAAGAAAGATCAATGTCAAGAACAAAGGTAGAAGGGATGGCATGTATTAAATTGAGTTCATAAATACTTTATAACAATGTATTTTATGTTCTTTATTCATGTGTATATTTCTCATGGAAAAGATAATAATTTATCTTTAAAAATGGTTATATATAGCAAAACAGGCCAACCATACCCGATCTTAAAATTACAAACCAAATTGAGAGCTTTGTTCCAGACCTTTCACCCACCAAAATGATCAACATTTTACTGTTTACTACTTTTATTTAATGGAATAAGAATTTGTGTTGATTTCAGTTGAGAGGGGTAAGGTTAGGGGTAGGTTTAGGGGTTAGGAGTTAGGGTTAGGGGTAGGGTTAGGGGTAGGTTAGGGTTAAGGGTAGGGGTAGGGTTAAGGTTAGATTCCTTCCATTATTCCCATAATTTTTCCTCACTCTCTTGTTTTGCCACTTTTCAGAAATCTGAAGCACTTCGGCACTTTCGAAATTCAGCACTTCGGTTCGATACTTCAGCAATTCGGGACTTCGGCAATTCGATTCAGCACTTCGTCAAATTGGCACTTCGGAAATTTGGCAATTCAGCAATTCGTACATTTGGAAGCATCCGAAAAATCCAAATTGCCGAAATTCGCCTGAATATACATTCTGAACGAAACAGATTGCACATGTCTAATATCTACCAAACAATCAAAATTTTAGCAAATTTTAGTTGAGGGGCTAAACCTTCTTCAGAACTTTTCAAAAAGTTTTTGAATAATGCATACACCTTAGATCAGCGGTTCCCAAAGTGTGGGTCGCGACCCACTGGTGGGTCGCAGGGCGATCCCCAGTGGGTCGCGCTGACCCACACATCCAGGGCCGCCCAGTATGCCGCCGGGCTCCCTCCAATCAGTCTGCCCAGCAGCTCCGGTCTGCAGCTCTGCCGGGTGCAGAGCTGCAGACCGTGTGATAGAAGTCTCGCGAGCTCCCAGAGCGTTACCATGGCAACACTCTGGGAGCTCGCAAGACTTTTATTACACTGTCTGCAGCTCTGCACCCGGCGGAGCTCAGACCGAAGAGTTATCCCACCGGACCACCAGGGAGACACTGGACCACCAGGGATGTCTAATGAAGGTAGGGCACAGAGCCCAAACAATGCCCCCCCACCCCAATGTAACCCCTTCTCTGCCTGCCCCCCCACCCCAATGTAACCTCTTCTCTGCCTGCCCCCCCACCCCAATGCAACCCCTTCTCTGCCTGCCCCCCCACCCCAATGTAACCTCTTCTCTGCCTGCCCCCTCACCCCAATGTAACCCCTTCTCTGCCTGCCCCCCACCCCCAATGCAACCCCTTCTCTGCCTGCCCCCTCACCCCAATGTAACCCCTTCTCTGCCTGCCCCCCCACCCCCAATGTAACCCCTTCTCTGCCTGCCCCCCTCCCCCCACCGTAACCACTTCTCTGCCTGCCCCCCCTCCCCCCCACCGTAACCCCTTCTCTGCCAACCCCCCAACGTAGCCCCTTCTCTGCCTGCACCCTCCCCCTACTGTAACCCCTTCTCTGACTGCCCTCCTCCCCCCCCACTGTAACCCCTTCTCTGCCTACCCTCCCCACTGTAACCCCTTCTCTGCCTGCCCTCCCCACTGTAACCCATTCTCTGCCTACCCTCCCCACTGTAACCCCTTCTCGCATACCCCCCACTGTAACCCCTTCTCTGCCTACCCCCCCAATGTAACCCCTTCTCTGCCTACCCCCCAATCTAACCCCTTCTCTGCCTGCCCCCTACCCCCTACTGTAACCCCTTCTCTGCCTGCCCTCCTCCCCCCACTGTAACCCCTTCTCTGCCTACCCCCCACTGTAACCCCTTCTCTGCCTACCCCCCAGTGTAACCCCTTCTCTGCATACCCCCCACTGTAAACCCTTCTCTGCATACCCCCCACTGTAACCCCTTCTCTGCCTACTCTCTCCACTGTAACCCCTTCTCTGCATACCCCCCACTGTAACCCCTTCTCTGCCTCCCCTCCCCACTGTAACCCCTTCTCTGCCTACCCCTCCACTGTAACCCCTTCTCTGCCTACCCTCCCCACTGTAACCCCTTCTCTGCATACCCCCCACTGTAACCACTTCTCTCCCTGCCCCCTCCCCCCCCCACTTCTCTCCCTGCCCCCTCCCCCCCACTGTAACCCCTTCTCTGCCTACCCCCTCTCCCCCACTGTAACCCCTTCTCTGCCTACCCTCCCCCACTGTAACCCCTTCTCTGCCTACCATCCCCACTGTAACCCCTTCTCTGCCTACCCCCACTGTAACCCCTTCTCTGCCTAACCCCCTTACTGTAACTCTTCTCTCCCTGCCACCCTCCCCACACTGTAACCTTTTCTCCCCCTGCCCCCCTGTCGCCTTTTCTCCCCCTGCCCCCTGCACACTGTAACCCTTTCTCCCCCTGCCTGCCTACTGTAACCCTTTCTCCCCCTGCCCACCCACTGTACCCCTTTCTCCCCCTGCCCACCCACTGTAACCCTTTCTCACACTGCCCCCACACTGTTACCAATACACACACTCCCTCCCACACTGTCACCCTCACCTCCTGTCTCTGCGTGTCCTTTTGTGTCAGTGTGTGTCTGTGTGTATCTGTGTACATGAGTAGCTGTGTATCTGTGTGTGGGAAACTAAGTGTCATTGTGTGTATCGCTGTGTCAATGTGTGTATTTGTGTGTGTGTGTGTGTGTATACACTGCACACATACTCCATACAAAAAAACATACTTACATTGAAAAACACATTGTGTATATGTATATTTTATAAACACAATATACACACACTGCATCCACCACACACACACACACACTGCAATCAAACGCAAACATTACATACAAACACACCCCTGCATTAAAACACTAAAATGATCTACAAACACCCCTTCATTCAAACACCAACACTACACACAAAAAGCACACCTGTATTTAAAGTCCTACACTACATATACAAACACCCCTGCATTCAGACGCAAACATTACAAACAAGTACACCACTACATTCCAATAGCAACAGTACATACAAATACACCCATACATGCACACATATATTTAATACAAAAACATGCTTACATTCAAACACTGCTCACAAATATAACCATTCAATGATGTGCAAATGGTAGATCTCCATCTGGCATATTATTGTGAAGTTCTCCGACAGATGGAGATCTACCTTTTGGTCACACTTTCACTAGATGGGGTCCCAGAAAACATACTTGCACCAGGGTCCTCTCTACATTAGTTCCACCACTAGGATAATCAATGTGAGGTGCCTGGATGAAAGAGCAGGACAACAGCATTTCTGATTCTGAGTCTGTGAGCAAGCAATTGTATGTCTCTAAAACTGATTGCCATGATGTGTAAAGTTTCTGCCTCTAAAACTGCCATGATATATCAAATTGCCATGTTATGCCAATTGTATGCATCTAAAGCTGATTGCCATGGTGTGCCAATTTTATGCATCTGACTGTTGGCCATGGTGTGCCAATTGTATGCTTCTGAAGGTGATTGTCATGATGTGCCAAGTTTTTGCATCTAAAAGTGATTGCCATGATATTGCAAGTTTATGCCTCTGAAGCTGATTGCCATGGTGTTTTTAAAATACGCATTAAAAGCAAGTGGGTCTCGAAAAATTACTGTTTTGAAAAGTGGGTCTCGGCCCATACAAGTTTGGGAAGCCCTGCCTTAGATCAAAGGACATAAACAATTGATCTATCCTGATATATCCTGATTTTCTTTGACTGATTTTCCCATTTGGGAGGGTAACCCCCTCATGAACTAGGCAATATCTAAAAAAATTGGATATTGGAATGCCATTCTACCAAAACACCTCTCTAGCGAAGATAAGTGCCAGTTCCCTATACGTGGGCAGCTTGCGAAGAGACACAAAGTGAGCCATCTTGGAAAACCGATCTACTATCATTAGGATAACTGTGTTACCATTCGAAGGGGGTAAATCAACAATAAAATTCATGGACAGGTTAGACCAAGGTCTCTCGGGAATGGGTAATGGATGCAACAGCCCACAAGGAACTCTACGAGAAGATTTCATACAGGCACAAGTAGTACAAGCACCTATATAGTCGGCAGGGCCGCCATCAGGGGGTGACAACCATAACGGTTGTCACGGGCCCGGCGGCCCTGGGGGGCCTGGCCGCCCGGGCCCCACGTGTGGGGCCCATTGGGTGGCCCACACACTTAAGGCCACCCGATGGGCCCTATATCTTCAGGGGCCCGGTAAGCGCTGTGGCCGTTGTATAGCGCGACCGGGCCCCTTTAAAAAAAAGAAAAAAAAGCAGCCGCAAGTGCTGCTGGGAGGAAGTGGTTACTTCCTCCCAGCACACTCCGCGCGGGAGGAGCGCGCGCGAGTCAGTGAAGAGGGAGAGCAAGGCAATGAAGAGGCAGCCGTGCCGACTCCCATCATCCCCAGCCACCCTCCTGCAAAGAAAAGGTAAGAGACAGGAGGGTGGCTGGAAAATGAGCTCTGTGTGTGTCTGCCTGTATGCATGTATGTGTATGGCTGTCTGTATGCATGCATGCATGTCTGTCTGTATGTATGTATGTATGTATGTATATATGTATGTGTATGTATGTCTATGTATGTCTGTCTGTGTATGTCTGTATGTATGTATGTATGTATGTATGTCTGTCTGTCTGTATGCATGTATGTCTATGTATGTCTGTATGCATGTTTGTGTGTATGTATGTAGGTATGTCTGTCTGACTGTATGCATGCATGTATATATGTCTTTGTGTGTCTGTGTGTGTATGTATGTCTATGGATGTATGTATGTATGTATGTCTATATGCAAGTATGCCTGTCTGTGGGTATGTCTATGTATGTATATATGTATGTCTGTATGTCATTATATATGTATGTCTGTAAGTCAGTATGAATGTATGTCTGCATATTATTATGAACGTATGTCTGTGTGTATGTGTATCTGGATGCCTGTATGCATGTATGTCTGTATATATGCATGTATGTCAGTCTGAATGTATGTATGTCTGTATGCCATTATGAATGTATGTCTGTGTATGTCTGTATGCCATTATGAATGTATGTGTGTATGGATGTCAGTGTCTGTATGTCTGCATGTATGAATGAATGTATGTGTGTGTGTATGTATGTATGTATGTCGGTGTCTGTATGTATGTGTCTTTATGTCCTCTGCATGTGTGTCTGTATGTGTCTGTCTGTCACTATGTATGCCTGTGTGTATGTCCCAGTATGTGTGTCAGTATGTATGCCTTTATGCGTGTATGTCTGTTTCAGTATGTGTGTCTGTTAGTATGTATCTGTGTCCTTTTGTATCAGTGTGTGTTTGTGTCTGTGTGTGTATTCCTGTGGGCAGTATTTGGAGGTGGACCCAGTGCAGTGGCGGATTCAGGGAGGAAGCGGGGCAATTGTCCCCCTGCCCCCCCCCCAGAAAACCGACGGTCTCCCTCTCCACTGCCAGCACATGCAGGTGCTAGCCCTGCAATGTGCCTGCGGACCTGAGGGGAGATCAGAGATCTCTCTCCCCGGTCCGCAGGCACTATGCTGGCAGCCGGCGGGGGGAAGGAGAGAGGACCCGGGAGCTCAGCCTGCAGCTCCTCCGGGTCCTCCTCTTGCGAGCTTGGAGCGTTGCCGGGGTTACCACGGCAACACTCCAAATCTCGCGAGAGTGAACTCTAGCCCTGGAGCTACGGGCTAGAGTTCACTCTCCCCACTGGAACCACCAATGAATCCCACTAGGACCACCAGGGATCAAGAAATGTCCCCCCTCCTCCCAGTAAAGATAAGAAGGGAGGGGGGACATAATTCATATTTATTTTAATTAAACAAGTGTAAAAAAAAAAAAAAACATATTATAAAAAAGCCCCCCATGCCTTATAACACACTCTCACACACATATACTGCCCCCCATTCACACACACTGCCCCCCATTCACACACACTGCCCCCCCATACACACACACTGCCCCCCCCATACACACACACTGCCCCCCCATACACACACTGCCCCCTACACACACATACTGCCCCCCATACACACACACTGCCCCCCATACACACACACTCCCCCCATACACACACACTGCCCGTATACACATACTGCTCCCCATACACACACACTGCCCCCCCATACACACACACTGCCCCAGACACACATACACTGCCCCCCATACACACATTGCACCCCCATAAACACATACACTGCAACTGTCACACACACATACTGACACACACATACACTGCCCCCTAACACACACACTGCACCCCTGACATACACTGCCACCCTCACTCACACACTGTCCCCCTCACACACACACACACACACTGCACCCCTCACACACACCACTGCTCCTATGCCCTATGACAGCCCCATTTCTCAGCAGACCTCAGGTAAGTTGTCAAACTGTTCTTAAACGGTTTGACTACTTACTCCGGGAGGGGGTCCCAGCACTATTGGCACCATCACCACTACACTGAGCTGTAGTGGTTATTGTGTCTGGATTATTTAGTTAAATAATCTACAAGTGCCCCTCCCGAGATCAGACTCTGGATCCGCCACTGACCCAGTGGCCATATTTGGAGGCGGGCCCCAGGGGGCCCAGACCCTGAGCTGAGTTAGGGGCCCCAAAATTTCTGGTGGCGGCCCTGATAGTCGGTGACATCCTTGCGTAAGGAATCCCACCAAAAATACAGAGAAACAGCTGACACCATTTTGGAAATACCAGGATGTCCAGCAGTCTTAGTGTCATGATACAAAGACAGAATATCCTGTCTCTCGGGAACATCAACGAATAGTTTATCAGTAGGCCTCTCACTAGGTGCCATGCTTTGTTTCGCTTGTATGGCCTGCAAGAGGGACGAGGAAATAGACAAAATAGTAGTAGCTATTATCCTGTCTGGGGGAATGTGTCAGGGTTTCTTTGCTGTTTTAAACAGCAACCCTTTTCTGTTTCAGTGATTGAGTTTCAGTTGCAATTACTATCAGCTCCTTCTGCTTGTTGCCATGGTTACTCACCTGTGAGTAGTAATCAACCCTGCTGCTAATCAGTTCTGCCTATTTAAGCAGCTAAGCCCAGAACCTCCTTGCCCTTGCGTGGTTTCCTGTTTCCCAGAAGTCTCTTTGTTCCTGTGTTTCCTGTTTGCTCCTGGTTCCTGACTCCGGCCTTGTTCCTGACTCCGCTGCTCTCCGTGCTCCTGATCCTGGCTTGTCTGACTACCCGCTCTGGTGACTGACCCCTGCTTGATTCCTGGACTTTGCTTTTGTTTATTATTTGTTATTTATTAATAAAGGTGTGTTTGCATCTACTTCTGTCTCTGTCTGGTTCCTGGTCTCTGACATTACGCAAGGGCCATGAATACAGATGGTACAGGCAAGACACCTATACCTAACCTGCTTACCCAGTGGGACCAGCAGAACCACCATTTGGACCAGTATGCCCATCTGGATCCAGTACCCGGCCAGCCTGCGATTGCGGCCGCCTTTGCCTCACTTCCTGTTGTAGCCTCCAAACCTGTAGCGGCTAGAGAAATGACTGGGTCTGTCCCGCTCCCTCAGTATTTTGGGGGCAACCCAGCTCAGTGCAGAGAATTTATAAATCAAGTTAAAGGATACCTTAAAATCCTGCCCCAGGCATTTCCTACAGACAGTGACAAAGTTCACTTCATGATTTCTTTGCTGTCTGGAAAGGCCCTAGCTTGGGCAAAACCTCTCTGGGAGGCAGAGAGGCCTATTATTTACAATTACCCTGAATTTGTTGTGTCCTTTAAAAGGGTTTTTGATATTCCAGCTCGCTCCACCCCTACTGCCGAACTACTCATGCCTAATGCTCAGGGCACAAAAACTATTGTCGAGTATGCCAGTGAATTCCGTACCATGGCAGCAGAGGGTGACTGGAACAACGAGACTCTCGTGGCTGCCTTTGCACAGGGTCTCTCCGATGTGTTTAAAAATGAGATTGCAGCCAGAGAATTACCTAAAGATCTCGAGGAACTGATCTCATTTGTCACCCTCATTGACATCAGACTCCGAGAGAGATCCTCATCCAGGGAGCGCCTGCGGAGGCCTCCTGTATATTTGGCACCAAGCTTTTCTTGCCCACCCAAACCTCCCTCACCTCCTATGGTCCTGGGCCTGAGTCCTCTGTCTGTGTGGAGCCAAGGCGGTTAGGCTTCTCACGCCTCTCGGTCGAGGAGAGAGCCTTTAGGAGGAGGGAGGGCCTGTGCCTATACTGCGGACACCACGGTCACATGTTAAAGTTTTGCCCGATCCGTCCGGCAAAGGGTCCGCACCCAAGATACTGTCAGGGGCAGATCTTGGGTGGTCTTTCTGCAGACCCAGAGATATGTGTGGGCAAACCCTTGGTGCCTATTATCCTCTCCTGGCCTGATTCATCCATTGAGACCCGGGCATTTCTTGATTCTGGGGCCGCAGGCTTGTTTATAGATTGTGCATTTGCAGCAAAGCACTCTATACCCTTACAGTCTCGCAACTTCCCACTAGCCTTCGAAGCCATCGATGGCAGACCAATACAGCCAACCCACGTGACCCAAGAAACCGTGCCCATATCTCTGGCTGTAGGGGCTCTACATCATGAGACGATCCAATTCCAGGTCATTTCCTCTCCATATTACCAGGTTGTTTTGGGATACCCTTGGTTACAGAAGCATAACCCCACAATTGATTGGCGCAAAGCTGAGATATTATCATGGTCCCAGCAATGCACATTGTCCTGTCTCCAGAAACCGGTCAAAGTTTTGGGCGCATGTTCTTCCTCTTCCTTACCCGCTGAGTACCAAGAATTCCAAGATGTATTTGACAAGGGTCAAGCCAGCGTTCTGCCACCACACCGTCCGTATGACTGTGGTATCGAACTCCAACCGGGTACCAATCCTCCCCGGGGCCGGATTTACCCACTGTCTGTAGCAGAGAATCGAGCCATGGAGGAGTATGTTACCGATGCACTGTCTAAGGGTTTTATTCGGAAGTCATCTTCTCCTGCCGGGGCCGGCTTTTTCTTTGTACAGAAAAAAGATGGCGAGTTGAGACCCTGTATCGACTATAGGGGTCTCAATCGCATTACTATTAAGAATGCCTACCCCATTCCATTAATCACGGAGTTATTTGACCGCCTCAAGGGAGCAACGGTCTTCACCAAACTTGATCTGAGAGGGGCATATAATCTCGTCCGGATAAAAGAGGACCACGAATGGAAAACCGCATTTAACACCAGGAGCGGCCATTACGAATACCTAGTAATGCCCTTTGGTCTTTGCAATGCTCCGGCGGTTTTCCAAGAATTTATAAATGACGTCCTGCGAGATATGCTGCAGCAATGCGTGGTGGTTTATCTTGATGATATTCTGATCCATTCCACATCTCTCGAGAACCATCACGCAGACGTTTCTCGTGTTCTACAGAGACTTAGAGAGAATAATCTGTTCTGCAAATTGGAGAAATGTGAGTTTCACTGCAAACAGGTCACATTCTTGGGATATGTTATCTCAGATGCTGGATTCTCTATGGATCCGGAGAAACTTTCGGCTGTACTAAAATGGCCTCGACCTACGGGTCTTCGCTCTATACAACGTTTTCTGGGCTTCGCCAATTATTATCGGAAGTTCATACGCAACTTTTCTTCCTTGGTTAAACCTCTCACGGACATGACCAGGAGAGATGCTGATCCACAGCATTGGTCACAGGAAGCCATTACTGCCTTTGAGTCTCTCAAAGTCGCCTTTGCTGCTGCTCCTATACTGGCACACCCTAACCCTGCCTTACCATTCATTCTTGAGGTCGATGCATCTGAGACAGGAGTAGGCGCCTGTGACGAAACCAATCTCGCCACTGGGCATTGGAGAAGCCTGTTTGCCCACCTCCTACCTGCTGACTATGGCCCCTTGAAAATTGGTACGTTTAGAGAACTATATTTGGGCATATTGTATTTTATTGTGTGACTGCTGGCCCTTTAAGCACAGTGAATGGTATTTTATTGTACTGCTGCTGGCCCTTTAAGAACTGTCTGGGGACATATTGAGACTTTGGGTAACAATACCCTTTAAGACTATGGCCCCTGAAAACGTATGGACTTTTATTCGGTGTGTATGGCCCTTTAAGAACCGTCTGGGGACATCTTGTAACTTTGGTGAACAATGCTCCTTTAAGACTATGTCCCCAGACCTGTAAAATAACTTGTTCCTGGCTTTCTCCCACTTGGTTCAGTAAATAGGGCTTACTGAACCAAGTACCACACAGGCAATTTACCTCCCAGGCTGTGAGGTTACTGCAGGTTAATTGCACGTGGCGGCGGCCATCTTTGTTCAGTCGAATGCGGTCAGCGGTGTATGCTAAAGATTCTGTGGAACTAAAATCGGCTACACATTTTACCGAACACCGCTGACCCTTACCTTCTTCCATACTGAACTTGCAGCTCCAGAGACTAAGTCCCGTTCGAAATGGGACTTAGTCGTTTTTTCGCATGAAATTGACCGGCCGCACAGCCCAAATCTATGGAACTGTTTTGGGCAGGAAAACGTGCTTGCGGTCGGTCATAAAGGGACCTCCAGCTAACTTTTGATCCGCTGGAGGGATTTGGCTGAATTTTGGAAGGGTGTATGTTTAAAGTGTGCTGATTCTAAATATATGTTTTTTGAGATTGGATGTACGGTTTTAAAGTTATAGCACATGTATAAAAACTGTATTTTCCCTGGCTGTAATAATTATGTTAACTGGTTATCTGAGGGGAGGGAACTTGTGGGTTGTAACCGTTATGCTATTGGCTGTTTTACCCCGCCCCTGTGGGCGGTCTTTTATGTGTAAGATGGAAATAAAAGCAGACTGGGTGTGCTAGCACCTCAGATCATCTTGTACCTTCATGAAGTTTCGGCTCATGTTTGGGGGATTGGAGAACTACACTCTGGGGATTGCTATAATCACTATACTCCCCAGGGTATAATCGCTGAGCTCTGCTAAGAGCTGGTTCCTGTTCCTGCGCTCTGGAATTCGGAGAGGTCCATCTACTGGAAGCTAGACCCTGGTCTTGGGTCCAGAGTGGGTAGCGTGGCGAGACCCCAACCAAGCTGCGGCGGTTCGTGGGAGTCTACAGTGGTTATGGTGTCTGGTGGAGTGCTTGGAGACCTCGGAAAGCACTAGGAGCATCCGTCAGCGGAGGGTACCCGGTCGGGGTGCCAGCGGTTCCGTTACAGCGCCCTCCTGTCTCAACGTCCTAACCCAGAGAGCTCCAGGCATCCGTGCGGGTATTTCTCGAGGAAATTGAACCCGGCGGAATGCAATTACCAGATTGGTGATAGAGAACTTCTAGCCATAATTTTAGCTCTCAAAGAATGGAGGCACCTTCTTGAGGGTACTTCAGTGCCAATCCTCATACTCACAGACCACAAGAATCTAACATATCTTTCGGAAGCTAAGCGACTATCCCCCCCGGCAAGCTAGATGGGCTCTCTTCCTATCAAGATTCAATTATGTGGTTTCTTACTTGCCCGGTACAAAAAACATTCGGGCTGATGCCTTGTCTCGACAGTTCTCCCCTCCATCTAGAGAGGAGATAACCCCTACTCCTGTGATTCCTCCGGACCATATACTGGCAACCATCCGTACTAACCTCACCTCACCCCTAGGCGAGGAGATTCTGGCTGCACAAAGTAATGCTCCTCCAGAGAAACCTAATGGCCATTGTTTTGTACCTATTAACCTCCGTACGAAACTATTGAGTACATACCATGACCCCAAAGCAGCTGGACATCCAGGCAAAAACCAGTTAATCTGGTCCGTATCCCGGCAATTTTGGTGGCCTGGTCTCCGTTCGGATGTCACCGCTTTTGTAGCTGCCTGTCCTGTGTGCGCTCAAAATAAAACCCCACGACGCCCTCCAGTGGGTCTCCTGCAAACCATACCTAATGGTGAACGACCCTGGACCCACTTGTCCATGGATTTTATCGTAGATCTTCCGGTCTCCCGTGGCAATACAGTCGTTCTCATGGTTGTTGACCGATTCTCGAAGATGTCGCTGTCAGGATCGGGACAGGGATCCAACACGCAGAGTACAAAGAGAGGAAAGGTACGTATACCGGGCCTTAGAATGGCCGGACTAACGTACCGAGAGTAATAGAGAATAGTCAGAGACAAGCCGAGGTCGAGGGAACGAGAAGACAGATAAGCGAGAGACAAGCCGGGTCAAGGGATAACAGAGAAGCAGGGTAGTACAACGAGCCGAGTCAAAACCAATAGAGCAAACAAGAATACCAGAGCGCTGAGTGACTAGACAAGCTAGAACCACGACAGGGCAATGAGCTGAAGTGAGAAGTAAGCTTAAATACCCTGGCTCTGGATGGTAATCACGCCTCTGACAAGTACCGATTGGATATCGGACACTTGAGTGACAGGTCGCTCGTGATAGCGTCATGACGTCACGTATTGAGCGTCCTGCTAGAAAAGGACGTGGATTCCTCGCGGCCGGTGTTTAAGTGACTGGATGAACCGCGAGGAACGGAGGAAACAGCTCGCCTGGACGGATAAACCACCAAGTCTCTACCTCCCTTAGAGGTAGAGGCCTCAGGTACCCTGACAGTACCCCCCCTCTCAGATACGCCCACCGGGCGGAATGAACCGGGGCGAGATGGGAAGCGGAGGTGAAATGCTCTGCGAAGGCGAGAAGCATGAACGTCCTCCTGAGGTACCCAACTCCTCTCCTCAGGACCATATCCCCTCCAGTTGACCAGATATTGCAATTTTCCCCTTGAAATTCTGGAGTCAATGATGGAGCTGACCTCGTACTCCTCCCGACCCTCCACCTGAACAGGACGAGGTGAGGAGACCTTAGAGGAGAATTTGTTGCAAATAAGAGGTTTCAACAAGGAGACATGAAAGGAGTTAGGAATGCGTAAGGCAGGTGGCAGAGCAAGGCGATACGCAACCGGATTGATACGAGTGAGAACCCTGTAAGGGCCTATGTAGCGAGGAGCAAATTTCATAGATGGAACTTTTAGGCGAATATTCTTGGTACTCAACCATACCCTATCCCCAGGAACAAAAACAGGAGCCGCTCTTCTATGCTTGTCAGCGTGTTTCTTGAACAGCGAGGAACTATGTAATAGAATTTGCCGAGTCTGATCCCATAATTTCTTCAGGTTGGCGACATGATCATCAACCGACGGTATCCCCTGAGAAGAGGAAACCGAAGGAAAAATCGAAGGATGAAAGCCATAGTTCATGAAGAAAGGGCTAGAGCGAGTTGAATCGCAAACAAGGTTATTGTGTGCGAACTCCGCCCAAGGAATCAGACCGACCCAATCGTCCTGGTGTTCGGAAACAAAGCAACGTAGATACTGTTCGATCTTTTGATTAGTACGTTCAGCAGCTCCGTTAGACTGAGGGTGATAGGCAGAGGAGAAGTTCAATTTGATGCCCATTTGAGAACAAAAGGATCTCCAGAAACGTGAGACAAATTGAGAACCTCTATCAGAAACAATCTCTGAAGGAATCCCATGTAGGCGAAAAACCTCTCTCGCAAAAATCTCCGCCAATTCAGGAGAAGTCGGAAGTTTAGGTAATGGCACGAAATGGGCCATCTTAGTAAATCTATCCACCACCGTGAGAATAACAGTCTGTCTCTTGGAAGCAGGCAAATCAACGATAAAGTCTATGGACAAACAGGACCAAGGTTTCACAGGAATGTCCAAGGGGTGTAACAGGCCACATGGAGATGCATGAGGTAGTTTAGTCTTGGCACAAGTCTCACAAGCTGCGACGAACTCCTCAATATCTTTTCGAAGTGAAGGCCACCAGAAATCCTTGGATATCAGAGAGTATGTCTTGCGAATACCAGGATGACCAGCTAATTTACTTTCGTGAAAGCATTGTAAGAGCTCCAGTTGAAATTCAGGAGGAACAAAGTTTCTTCCCTCAGGAGTGTTTCCAGGAGCTAGATGTTGTGACTTCAAGATCTGGTCAAGTAGCGGAGAATGAATTTTGAGACTGGTATTAGCAATAATATTGCATTTGGGTACAATGGAGGACAACAGTGGTTCAACTGAGGCAGAGGGCTCATATTGGCGAGATAGCGCATCGGCTTTAGAATTCTTTGACCCAGGTCTGTAAGTCAGAACGTAATTGAAATGGGTAAGAAACAATGACCAACGAGCCTGCCTGGAGGACAGACGCTTGGCCTCTCCGATATAAGACAAGTTTTTGTGGTCTGTCAGAATGGTAACAGGATGTAAAGTACCTTCCAATAAATGTCTCCACTCTTTCAAAGCCTTGATAACCGCTAGTAATTCTCTGTCACCAATGTCATACCTGCTCTCAGTACCGGTCAATTTTTTAGAGAAAAATCCACATGGATGTAATGGTTTATCAACACCCAACCTTTGAGATAGGACAGCACCTAAACCAGTCTCTGATGCGTCTACCTCAAGTAGAAAAGGCAGAGAAGTGTCGGGGTGAACTAAAATTGGAGCGGAAGCGAAAAGCTCCTTGAGAGTTTTGAACGCCAGAAGAGCTTCAGTAGTCCAATTCTTAGTATCAGCCCCCTGTTTGGTCATGTTAGTGATAGGTGCGATAATGGAAGAATAGCCCTTAATAAAGCGCCTATAATAATTAGAAAAACCAATAAATCTCTGTACGGCTTTAAGGCCTTTGGGTAAAGGCCACTCTAGAATGGATTGGAGCTTATCCGGATCCATCTTAAATCCCTCCCCCGAGATCACATAGCCGAGAAAGGTTACCTGGGTTTGATCAAAGCTACATTTCTCCAACTTGCAGTACAAGCCATGCTGGAGAAGCTTGTGCAAAACCCTCCTGACTTGCTTGTGATGAATCTCAATGTCACTAGAATGAATGAGTATATCATCTAGGTATACAATGACGCAATCTTGCTGAAATTCCCTAAGAACCTCATTTATCAGATCCTGGAATACAGCTGGTGCATTGCATAACCCAAAAGGCATAACAGTATATTCATAGTGACCATATCGAGTATTGAATGCCGTCATCCACTCATGTCCCTGCTGGATTCTCACCAAGTTATATGCCCCTCTGAGGTCCAACTTGGTGAAAATTGTAGAGCCCTTCAAACGATCGAAGAGTTCGGTAATCAAGGGGATTGGGTAGGCATTTTTAATGGTTATCTTATTTAGGCCTCGATAATCAATACAAGGTCTCAAAGAACCATCCTTCTTTTTAACAAAAAAAAATCCAGCCCCGGCAGGGGAGGAGGACCTTCTAATGAATCCCTTGTCTAAATTTTCGTGAATATACTCCTCTAGAACTGAGTTCTCTTTCGTAGATAACGGGTATACATGACCTCTGGGCGGCATGGTACCAGGGAGTAGGTTAATTTTGCAATCAAAGGACCTGTGTGGGGGTAAGGTATCGGCTTTCTTTTTGTCAAATACAGCCTTTAAATCTAGATACTGAGACGGAATTTGTGTCTCTGTAGGATTATCAGAGTTAGCCGCTGTATTGGTTAAGCCGAGAGGTGAGACTTTCCGCAAGCATTTCTCTTGACAATTCTGTCCCCACGAAACTATCTCCCCTGACTCCCAATTAATAATAGGGTTATGTCTCCTCAACCAGGAGTACCCCAGCACTATGGGAATAGACGGAGAAGAAATGAGCAGTAAGGATATGTCTTCTCTATGTAGGATGCCAACAGTTAAGTTAATCGGTATGGTCTCATGGAAAATAACAGGCTCAAGTAACGGTCTACCATCGATGGCCTCAACGGCCAGTGGTGTCTCCTTTAACTGGGATGGAATAGCATGCTTGGCAGCAAAACCCTGATCTATAAAGCTCTCAGCAGCTCCAGAATCGATTAGTGCCATAGTCTTAACTACTCCCTTCTCCCACTTTAAAGAAACGGGTAACAGAAGCCTGAGCTCTTTGTAGTTGTGAATAGAGGACAAAGTAGAAACACCCAAGGCCTGTCCTCTAGAGGAACTTAGGTGCGAGCGTTTCCCGAACGATTAGGACAGTTTAGGCGTAAATGACCCCTGACTCCACAATACATACATAAGCCCTCCCTTCTCCTGTACTGTCTCTCACTCTCTGTGAGATGAGTACTGCCTATCTGCATAGGTTCAGGAATACGTAAGTCCTCGAACTCAGAAATTTGAAAAGTAGGCGCTAGTTTAAAGGAGGGTCTACGGGTCTTATCTCGAGTGTTCAGCCTCTCTCTTAAGCGTTCATCAATACGAGATATAAAAGAAATTAAATCCTCCAAATTTTCAGGGAGTTCTCTAGTAGCGACCTCGTCAAGGATTACATCTGATAACCCATTCAGAAACACATCTATATAAGCCTGTTCGTTCCACTTAACTTCTGCCGCCAAGGACCTGAACTCTAGTGCATAATCCACAAGTGTTCGATTGTCTTGTCTAAGGCGCAACAGTAATCTAGCTGCATTGACCTTCCTACCAGGGGGGTCAAAAGTTCTTCTAAACGCAGCTACAAAGGCATTATAATTATAGACTAGTGGGTTATCATTCTCCCATAAAGGATTGGCCCATCTCAAAGCTTTTTCAATGAGTAGAGTGATAATAAATCCAACCTTCGCTCTATCAGTAGGGTAAGAGCGGGGTTGTAATTCGAAATGGATGCTAATCTGGTTTAGAAAGCCACGACACTTTTCCGGTGACCCGCCATAACGTACTGGTGGGGTAATATGGGAAGAAGCACCTACAGTGGCTACCTCTAGACCTGAGACTGCAGGAGAAATAGAAGGAGTACGTGTCTCCTCAGGTGGGTTACTAGCACGAGACAAAAGTGCCTGTAGTGCTAAAGCCATCTGATCCATCCTATGCTCCATGGCGTCAAACCTGGGATCCGAAGAACCAAGCTGACTGTTTGTACCTGCAGGATCCATTGGCCCTGTCGTAATGTCAGGATCGGGACAGGGATCCAACACGCAGAGTACAAAGAGAGGAAAGGTACGTATACCGGGCCTTAGAATGGCCGGACTAACGTACCGAGAGTAATAGAGAATAGTCAGAGACAAGCCGAGGTCGAGGGAACGAGAAGACAGATAAGCGAGAGACAAGCCGGGTCAAGGGATAACAGAGAAGCAGGGTAGTACAACGAGCCGAGTCAAAACCAATAGAGCAAACAAGAATACCAGAGCGCTGAGTGACTAGACAAGCTAGAACCACGACAGGGCAATGAGCTGAAGTGAGAAGTAAGCTTAAATACCCTGGCTCTGGATGGTAATCACGCCTCTGACAAGTACCGATTGGATATCGGACACTTGAGTGACAGGTCGCTCGTGATAGCGTCATGACGTCACGTATTGAGCGTCCTGCTAGAAAAGGACGTGGATTCCTCGCGGCCGGTGTTTAAGTGACTGGATGAACCGCGAGGAACGGAGGAAACAGCTCGCCTGGACGGATAAACCACCAAGTCTCTACCTCCCTTAGAGGTAGAGGCCTCAGGTACCCTGACAGTCGCATTGCATTCCCTTGAAAAAACTACCAACTTCCCAGGAACTTGCAACAATTTTTGGTCGGGAGATCTTTCGTTTGCATGGGTTACCCAAAGTGATAGTCTCAGATAGGGGTAGCCAGTTCGTGTCCAGATTTTGGAGAGCTTTTTGTAAGCAAATGGGAATTCAGCTTTCCTTCTCCTCGGCCTACCACCCGCAATCCAATGGTGCAGCGGAACGAGCTAACCAAACACTGGAACAGTTTCTGCGTTGCTACATTTCTGACCACCAGAACAACTGGTCTGATCTGCTACCCTGGGCGGAGTTTGCCCACAATAGTGCGATTAATGCCTCCTCCCGGCTATCCCCATTCCTGGCAAACTATGGGTTTCAACCGTCCATGTTGCCTGATACGTTCTTGCCACAGGAGATACCGGCATTGGAGGAACATCTCAGGGAACTCCGTTCCACTTGGGTGCAGGTCCAGAGTTCTTTGCAACGCGCAATGCAGAACTACAAACTCCAGGCCGACCGCAGACGCCTTCCTGCACCTACCTATCAGGTCGGAGAGAGGGTCTGGCTGTCTTCCCGCAACCTACGCCTCCGTGTTCCCTCACAAAAACTGGCACCCCGATACGTTGGGCCATTTCGTATACTTCGAAGGGTTAACCCTGTAGCTTACGCACTTGACCTTCCTGCTAACATGCGCATCTCAAATGTTTTCCATGTTTCCCTCTTGAAACCGTTGGTTTGTAATCGCTACACCACCTCAGTGCCACGTCCACGTCCTGTTCTGATTGACAATCATGAGGAATATGAAATACGCAGCATCATTGACTCACGGGTCTTCAGAGGACAGATCCAATACTTGGTGCACTGGAAAGGATACGGTCCAGAGGAACGCTCCTGGGTTCCTGCCTCTGATGTCCATGCACCATCCCTCCTTCGTTCATATCACGCCCGCTTCCCCATGAAGCCCGGACCCACCAACAGAGATGGGGGGAGTCGTTGAGGGGGAGGTACTGTCAGGGTTTCTTTGCTGTTTTAAACAGCAACCCTTTTCTGTTTCAGTGATTGAGTTTCAGTTGCAATTACTATCAGCTCCTTCTGCTTGTTGCCACGGTTACTCACCTGTGAGTAGTAATCAACCCTGCTGCTAATCAGTTCTGCCTATTTAAGCAGCTAAGCCCAGAACCTCCTTGCCCTTGCGTGGTTTCCTGTTTCCCAGAAGTCTCTTTGTTCCTGTGTTTCCTGTTTGCTCCTGGTTCCTTACTCCGGCCTTGTTCCTGACTCCGCTGCTCTCCGTGCTCCTGATCCTGGCTTGTCTGACTACCCGCTCTGGGGACTGACCCCTGCTTGATTCCTGGACTTTGCTTTTGTTTATTATTTGTTATTTATTAATAAAGGTGTGTTTGCATCTACTTCTGTCTCTGTCTGGTTCCTGGTCTCTGACAGAATGACAGGAGTAACATCAATCTCCTGTTTGTCAGCAGTTTCGAACTGTCTGGACAGAGCGTCTGCTTTAGTGTTGCGATCACCTGGCCTATAGGTAATAATATAATTGAAATGAGACAAAA
Source organism: Pelobates fuscus (assembly GCF_036172605.1). NCBI lineage: Eukaryota > Metazoa > Chordata > Amphibia > Anura > Pelobatidae > Pelobates > Pelobates fuscus. Next base: position 120,614,498 of record NC_086325.1, read on the forward strand.
ACAGTGACCACCTAACCTGCCTAGAAGACAATCTTTTAGCCTCACTAAGGTGGGATAGGTTCTTGTGATCCGTAAATATGAGGATGGGATCCTTAGTTCCTTCTAATAAATGTCTCCATTCTTTAAGTGCTAAAATAATAGCAAGGAGTTTGCGAATTACCCGCATCATAATTCTTTTCTGCTTTGGACATTTGTTTAGAAAAGAAGCCACAAGGACTCGATAGCGGAAGCATCAACTTCAAGAATATAGGGCAGTGAGGGGACAGGATGCTGTAAAATAGGTGCAGAGGCGAACGTAGTCTTAAGAAATTCAAAAACCTGAAGTGCCTCGGGAGACCAGACATGAGTATTGCCATCCTTTTTTGTCATACGGGGGATAGGCGCTACAATAGAGGAAAAACCTTTAATAAAGCATCTATAATAGTTAGAGAAACCAAGAAAAAGCTGAATGGCTTTCAAACCTTGTGGTAGAGGCCATTCTATGACAGCAGAAAGTTTCTGGGGATCCATACGAAAACCTTTAGCGGAAATCAAATACCCCAAAAACTGGACTTCGGATTGGTCAAATAGACATTTTTCCAGTTTACAATAAAGACCATTAGCAAGATGGGTCTTCAGAACTGTTGTAACATGTCTGTGATGAGTGTGTAAATCTGTAGAGTATATTAATATGTCGTCCAAGTACACGATTACAAATGTGTGAATAAAATCTCTTAAGACGTCATTAATAAATTCTTGAAATACTGCTGGGGCATTACATAGACCAAATGGCATAACAGTATATTCGTAATGGCCAGATCTAGTGTTGAATGCCATCTTCCATTCGTGGTCTTTCTTAATACGTATTAAATTGTATGCACCTCTAAGATCCAATTTAGTGAATACAGTAGCATGTTTGAGCCTGTCAAATAATTCCGTGATTAAAGGTATAGGGTATGCATTTTTGATGGTGATTTTATTTAGACCTCTATAATCGATACGCGGTCTTAAATCACCTTCTTTCTTCGATACAAAGAAGAACCCCGATCCAGCCGGTTTTCTTGAAAAGATAAAGGGTACACCCTGCCCTTTGGAGGTATAGTGCCAGGCAATAAATCGATGGCACAATCGTAGGGTCTGTGAGGCGGTAATTTGTCAGCCTCCCTTTTATCGAAGACAGTCTTGAGAAATAAGTACTGAGGGGGTATAACAGTAGACAAAGGAGGAGTAGTAGGAACATTAATAGAATTCAAAGGGGTGACTTCAATAGTACAAGACTCGTGGCAGGCTTCGCTCCATGATTTTATTTGCCCTGACTCCCAGTCGAAAATGGGATTGTGAGCACGTAACCATGGGTACCCTAACACGAGGTGTGAAGAGGGAGATGTGATGACCTGGAACCGAATGGTTTAAAGTGTAAAACCCCTGTATACATGTGTAACAGTACAGTTTCATGAGTAACAACTGGAGAACTTAATGGTCTACCATCTATGGCCTCAACAGCCAAGGGTATATTCTTCTCTCTGATGGGAACAGGCCCGGACTGACCATCGGGCACACCGGGCAAATGCCCGGTGGGCCGCGATGGCCGTGGGGCCGAGGCCGGCAGGGGAGATCACAGGATCTCCCCAGCCAGCCCCAGCAGGGCCAGCGCTATCCGAGCGCCGGCCCTGCTGTGTGTCTCCATGGGCCGGTGGGGAGATCAAAGATCTCCCTCACCGGCCCAGAGACACTGTAACATGCGGCCGCCGGCTGTGGGGTGTGAGGAAGGCAGCAGAGAGGACCGGTGGAGCTCTATCCAGCAGCTCCGCCGGGTCCTCTCGCGAGGTCTGAGCGGCAACGCTCAGATCTCGCGAGAGTGAACTCTAGCCGGCAGGTTAGAGTTCACTCTCACCACTGGACCACCAGGGAAGGAAGCATGGTCCCCCCCCCCCCCCCCAGGCAGAACGGCTCCCCCCCTCCCATGCTAAAGGTAAGAAGGGAGGGGGGATATAACTTTTTTTTTTTTAATTATTAATAAAAAAAATTATTATCAAAAATTATTAATAAAAAAATATTTAAATTAAAAAAAATCACACTAACAGCCCCCTCACACACACACACACACACACACACATCACCCCCAGACACACACAGCACCCAGACACACACAGCACCCCCAGACACACACAGCACCCCCAGACACACACAGCACCCCCAAACACACACAGCACCCAAACACAAACAGCACCCCAGACACACACAGCACCCAGACACACACAGCACCCCCAGACACACACAGCACCCCCAGACACGCACAGCACCCAGACACACACAGCACCCCAGACACACACAGCACGCAGACACACACAGCACCCCCAGACACACACAGCACCCAAACACACACAGCACCCCAGACACACACAGCACCCAGACACACACAGCACCCCCAGACACACACAGCACCCCCAAACACACACAGCACCCAAACACAAACAGCACCCCAGACACACACAGCACCCAGACACACACAGCACCCCCAGACACACACAGCACCCCCAGACACACACAGCACCCAGACACACACAGCACCCCAGACACACACAGCACCCAGACACACACAGCACCCCCAGACACACACAGCACCCAAACACACACAGCACCCAAACACAAACAGCACCCCAGACACACACAGCACCCAGACACACACAGCACCCCAGACACACACAGCACCCCCAGACACACACAGCACCCAGACACACACAGCACCCCAGACACACACAGCACCCAGACACACACAGCACCCCCAGACACACACAGCACCCAAACACACACAGCACCCCAGACACACACAGCACCCAGACACACACAGCACCCCCAGACACACACAGCACCCCCAGACACACACAGCACCCCCAGACACACACAGCACCCAAACACACACAGCACCCCCAGACACACACAGCACCCCCAGACACACACAGCACCCAGACACACACAGCACCCCCAGACACACACAGCACCCAAACACTCACAGCGCACCCAAACACTCACAGCGCACCCAGACACACAGCGCACCCAGACACACAGCGCACCCAGACACACAGCGCACCCAGACACACAGCACCCTCAGACACACAGCACCCTCAGACACACAGCACACATCACCTTCAGACACACACAGCACCCTCACTCACACACAGCACCCTCAGACAGACAGCACCCTCAGACAGACAGCACCCTCAGACAGACAGCACCCTCGCTCACACACACATATATACACATATATATAATATATAAAATAACCCTCAGTGAGTTAACAGACAAAGAAAATTAGAAACCTAGAATGTGACGGCAGATAAAAACACCCTCACACACAGCACCCCTCTTAAATACACACACACTGCGCCCCTCACACATACAATACGTCCAAATATATATATATATATACACACACACACACACACACACTACAGCACCCCTCACACTGCACCACTACACACATTACGCTCCAGATACACGCTAGATCCCTTACCCTATATGCACTCTTAATCCTCTATACACACACACACACACAATCTCCTATACACACTCTGGGTCCTTTACACACTAGATCTCCTACACACCCTCTCTACAACCCCTACACATACTACGTCACCTATACACACACACTACAGCCTGTATGCACACACTCGCTACATCCCCTATAACACTATGCCCCCTATACACACACTATCTACAGCCCCTAGCCACACATATTAAACCACAAACACAAATTAAATTTACCTATTTACACAATACCACACCACACTCTACACACACGCAATTTCACAAGCAGGCTCCAAACACATGCACCATACACTTTCCTGGCCCAATTGTCCTCTGGTATCCCACTTGTGGAGACACCAGAGACAATTTAAAAGCAAACACAGCGCAAGCCTTTTTCTAATGCCAGAGCTCTTCAGCAGGGCTCTGCGCATTGAACCAACTTGCTCACTTTGAGAGGGGGCATGCTTGTCATTAGTGATGACAAAACACACCCTCTCTGGCCCCGCCCCCTTCTTAGGGGGCCGCTCTGATTGAAAAATGCCCGGCCTAATTTTTTTCCCAGTGGATGGGAATGTTGTTTTTCTTAACAAAACCAGAGTCTATGAAATTTTCAGCTGCCCCGGAGTCAACCAGGGCTTGTATGTGCTCTGCTATGCAACTCTATCCCATATGCAAAGAAACAGGGAGAAACAAACGGTTAGGAGGCAATTTAGGAGACTTAGATATCACACCCAAGGCCAGTCCCCTATAAGGTCTTAGGTGCGAGAGTTTTCCGGAAGCAAGGGACATTCTTTTACCATATGGTCTCTCCTACCACAGTATAGGCAGAGTCCGTCCATTCTCCTATGTAATTTTTCAGTATAAGAGAGTTTGGCAACCCCTAATTGTATGGGTTCCTCCTCAGATACTTTAACACTCTCAGGTTTGTCAAGTCTGGGGTTAATAGGTGTAACCAAACATCTATTCCTGTTTTTAGTATAGAGCCTGTCACAAATTCTATTATCTACATCAATGAGGTAGTCAGTAAGGTCCTCTAATGCAATAGGAAGCTCCCTAGCTGCTACCTCATCCAATATAGTGTCAGATAAACCTTCCATGAATGCAGTAGTTAACCCATTGTTAAGTCCAATTACCCAGTTAACCCATTGTTAGTCCAATCTACCTGTGAAGCAAGGGTGCGAAACTGAATGGCATAGTCAGCCACAGACCTAGAACACTGTTTAATACTCATTAATGCTCTGGTGGCATTTTTTGACCTTTTAGTTGTGTCAAAAGTTCTACGAAAAGCCGTAAGGAAACTATTGAAATCATGCACCATAGGTCCATTAGCCTCCCAAATAGGATTTACCCACTCAAGTGCTTTATCGGTAAGTTGGTGCATAAGGAACCCCACTTTAGACCTATCTGTGGGAAAGGAACGTGGATACATCTCAAAGTGGAATTATATTTGATTAATGAAACCTCTGCATGTCTTAGAGTCCCCTCCATACCTAGGAGGAGGTGTTAAATGGGCCGAAGTATTAGGCAAAGTAGATACTTCAGGAAGAAGAGGTGTAGGAGGGTTAGGTGTGGTTGCTGGAATAGTTCTAGATAAGAGCGTCTGGAGAGCCTGGGCTATCTGATCCATACGGTGATCCTGCTCTACAAATCTAGCCTCATGAGAAGCCATCTGCTGAGCTAAATCTGCGGGGTCCATGGCCCTATTGTAATGTAATGAAAATATACCCCAACACACAGGATTCAACTCAACAGAAGACAACACAGAGGGGAGATATGTCTACCGGACCTTAGAATGGCCGGACTCGACGTATATGAGAGGAGTACAGAGTCAGGAGCGATCCGAGGTCAAGGGCACAAAGAGACAGTGTAAACTAGGACTAGCCGGGGTCTGGTACACAGTAAACAGCAAGCCGGCAAACAGAACAATAAAGGATAAAGAGATAACGTAGTCAGAAACAAAGCCACGGTCAAGTACGAAGGAACACAACTGAACACAACAAGCGCTAAAGGGAACTGTAACAGAAACCACGATAGGGCAAGGAACTAAGGAAAAAAGGTGAGTATATATGCCTTAACATCTATTTTGATTGGCCCCTGTCACATCCACACCCCCAAAAGGTAAGTGTATGGGGAGTGTGGCATGACAGGGACCAATGGGAGGCCTTTGCCAATTTAGGCTCCCACTGTCCCTTTAAGAGCGCGCCCGAGACCCGCGGCGCGCTTTTAGAGTCGGGCGGGACACGTGACTGCTTCTCGCGGTCACTGCCCGCCTTCCTGTTGCAGCCGGCGTATGAGCCGCGCGCGGCTCGTGCAGCAGAAGGACCGCGCGCGGCTTGAACAGAGGACCCCGCCCGGCCCCTGGAAAGGGTAAGTACCGCTACAGTGTTAAGCTTAAGACCCTTCTCCATGCCTGCTTGTAGGAAACTTAGAACTTGAGATACGGTAGGAGTACCTAAATCCTGTATAGTAGAATTTTTTCATAAGACAAAGGCTTCCTAGATCTTAAGATAAGTAGAGAAAGTAGAATTTTTCCTAGAACATAAAAGGGTTGAGACCACCTTGTCTGATAAGCATTGTTCAATTAGGGATTGCCTTTCAATACCCATGCCTGAAACCTGAGCTTGTGAGGTTCCAGATTAAATACAGGACCTTGAGTCAGTAGATCCTCGGAAACTGGAATCTCCCAAGGTTCCCCCACTGCTAGCCTTTTCAGAAGGGGAAACCAAGGGCGCCGTGGCCAGAAGGGGATTACTGCTATTACTATGCAACGTTCCCTGGAAATCTTCCGCAGAACAGCGTGAATAAGAGGAATGGGGGGGAAAACGTAAGCCAGATGAAAAGACCATTTTATAGACAGGGCATCCTGATCTATCGCCTTCGGGTGAAATCTCCTTGACACAAAGCACGGAACCTGAGCATTCTGAGCTGTCGCCAAGAGATCCACTTAGGGAAGTCACTACCTCTGGGCCAATTGCTGGAATACTGTCTTCGAAAGATGGCATTCTGTTGCCTCTATCTGGTGTCTGCTGAGAAAGTCTGCTAAAACATTCTCCTTTTCTGTGAGATAGAGTGCACACAAGCCTTCTACATGTAACTGCTCTCAGCTCCTGTATATTTGAAAGCAGGTTCTGAGTCCTTGGGGGCCATCTTGCTTGGAAGCATAATTTTCCCACATGTGCTCCCCATCGGTACTGACTGGCATCTGTTGTGATGACCATCCAATCTATTTCCTTCAAAGGAAAACCTCTGGAAATGTTTTCCCAAGAAAGCCACCAAAGAAGCTTCTTTTTCAGATCGAGAGGAATACGGATCAACCTTTCCCAGTCCCTTGAGCTGGTTTTGAGCTGGTTTTGAAATTCTTCAGGAAGATTCCACTGCGCCCATCTAAAAAGGTCTATGGTTGAGGAAAAGGTGCCTAGGAGCTTCATAAATTCCCTTGCGGATGCTGAAGTTTTTTGATTGAAGTTTGTCACATCCTGTTCTGTTCTAAGGAGATGTCTGGCCTTGGCTTCGCATATCCAGTACTCTTTTTACAATTCTTGATTAGTTTTTCTTGGTTTTTCTGTTTTCTATTCTGTGTCTGGTTTTCTTTATGCAGGGTTTTCTGGGTTAATTCCTTTATTCCCAGTCTCCTGGATTCCTTTATATATTTGTTTTATGTTGCCACACCTTTTCCTTTTCCATTAATCCTTTTGTTTCAGTTGGTTCCTGCAGGCAGTTGTTTCAGGTCCTCTGCCCCTTTCTTTGCAGGTAAGTACTGTGTGTGTTTTATTGTTGTTTATTTAGTCACGCATATCTTGGCAGTTAAGACCCACCGTAATTAGAGTACTTTGGCACAGTGGTGGGCTGCATACATCTTGGCCATTTATGTATGCCTAAATCTCCATGTTTTACATATATAGTACTTAGTTATGTCTTCTCTTGTTTTGCCTTGTATCTCTTTTCTTGTTTTATTTTGTCTAGTATTCCCAGTTCATGTACAGTCCTGTCCTGCCCTGTTCATGTTTCCCTCATGTCTTGTGTACATGTTCTGGGTTCTGATTTCTGTCCTGCTCCGGTTCTGGGTTCTTCTAGTCTTGTCTTGTTTTCTTGTTAGGTTCCTGTTCTAGTCTTGCCTTGTTTCTGTACTGGATACATAACTGCTGCAGAGCCTCCCTATCCAGTTCCTAGGAGGTCTACATATCATCAAGCTCCTAGCTCCTGGAATCCGCAGTAGCTGCATCAAAGCCCTGATATGTTGCAGCACCAACGCTGGTGCTCAACACCAGGGGGCGTGTGGTTACCCTGCACCAGGCCCTGATAGTCCATTTCCAAGCTGAGTCTCCCATCATCATCAGGCAGTCAGGGGTCCCGGTCTCCGTATCGCCACACGTGACAGAAGCTCATTATACGATCTTGCAGAACAATCTTCCTTTAGAGTGCAAGAGATACTATCGCTGTGTGGATATTGAAGTTCCCTCCGAAGAATACCAGTTCTCTTGTCAGATCTAATTGACTCTTCTCGTGGTTGATGAGCCACCTGAACTGAGAGAGAGTCTCGAGGACCAGATGTCTGTGCTGAAGCATGATCTCGAAGTCTGGTGCAACTACTAAGATGTCGCCGAGGTAATCAAAAACTGCAACATTCTTTCTTCTCAGAAGAGCAATAACGGTGACCAGAATCTTTGAGAATGTCCTCAGGGCTGTACTTATCCCAAAGGGAAGAGCCTGAAACTGGAAGTGGTCTTTCTTGACACAAAATATGAGAAACTTCTGATGTTTGGCTGAGATAGGAACATTGAAATAGGCATCCCTCAGATCGACCAATATTAACCAATCCCTGCGGTGAACCACTGGAATGATGGAACGGATGGATTCCATACGAAACCTTCTTACCCTTAAGGAAATGTTGAGCGGATGGAGATCCAGGATAGGTCTTTATTTCCCTCCTGGTTTCTTGACCAAAAACAGGGGAGAATAAAACCCTTGGAACCTTTCTTTCACAGGTACAGGAATAATGACTTGTTCTAGTAGCAGATTGTCTATATAAAGAGTCAAGACATCTCTTTTGCCTGTTGGTGGGAAGTCTTGTTCTGACAAACCTTGGTGGAGGAGAAGAATCTTCAAACTCCAGACAATAACCTCCGGTAATTATGGATTTCACCCAAGCATCCGGAATAACTCTCCAGGTCCTCTGGAAGAACAAAAGACGTGCTCGTACATGAGAACCTGGTGTCAGCATTGCTTGTTGGGGTGAAAGGAAGAGTTTTGAGTCTTGGTCCTGGAAATCTTTGAGTTTTGACTGCCCTTCTAATTGGAGTGTTGAGTGTATTATCTGCTGGGTCTATAGGGTTTGCTTTCTCTATAACCACCTAGAACCCTGTATGGACAATGATCCTGTTGCAGTCTTGTTGGTTGCCTGCCTTGTGGAAGCATAACCTGTTTGACCCCAGCTGCTTTTTTTAATAGCCTCTTCCAGTGGTTTACCAAAAGTACCTCACCCAAAAACGGCAGGGTACACAAATTATTTTTGAAAGAGAGGTCAGCTCCCCAGGATCGTAACCACAGTGGCAGTAACGGAGTGTGCCATGACTTTGGAAAGGATTCTAATTTGATCAGTGGAAGATTCCAATAGCCAGTCACTGGCAAGCTTGATATTCTTTAAGGACGCTGCCATCTGACGTCTACTCACGCCTCTCTCCATGTCTTCTTCGTAATCAAGGATCCAGGAACACAATGTTCTGGATAAAGCTGAAACAGAAACAGCTGGATGGCATCCTAGACCTGCTGTCATGAAGACTTTAGAAAGATCTGCATCAATTCTTTTATCCATGGGCTCCTTCAGCATTGCTGTCAATAGGAAGCGTGGATCTTTTTGCCACTTTTGTAATTGGAGCATCAATCTTTGGGACCGCTGTCCACATTCTTGAATCCTCCTCCTTTATTGAGTACAACTTGGAAAGTCTAACCTGACTTGTAATCCTTTTTTCCGGATTATTACTTTCTGAGCGTATCAGCTCCTTAATAGATCTGTGAACCGGGAAATAAGGTCTTCTCTTGTGTAGGTCTCCAAAGTGCCTGTCAGTAGCTGAAAATTCTTTGACTTCTTCTGGTAAGTCCAATGTTCTCCTGAACGCCACAATCAAATACTCCATGGCTTTTGAGTCTAAAGAGTAAGGTTGTTCCATGAACTTTTCCTCACTAAATGAAATGGGTTCAAATTCCAAAGAGCCAGCGGTTTGCCTGAAGTTCACGTCTGACCGGTCGGAAACCCAGCCAAAGCTCTCACATCTTGGCCTTTTACCTCTGTTGGATTCTGAGATCCCCTCAACCACTACTTGCTTAATCCAATAAGCTATGTCTTGGGCTGAAGAGGTAGAAGCTTGAGGAGACCTCTGATGTTCTGACTCTCCTGCAATCATGGATAAGCATTTACGGCATAGCCTGCAGTTATCCAAAGGCCTTGTGCTGCATCCTGGGCAGGTCGCCGGTTTATCCCTTCTCGTAGATGGAGATCTAGGGCCGGAGCGGTCTTGAGGACTACAAAACACAGAAGTCATATGACTGTACCCCCTATGCACTCTTTTTTGTAGAATGGGGAACTCATTTTTTTTTTTAAATGTAAATGCTCATGACCTATTGTAGATCTTGCTGACTTTGCAGATGGAGATGCTGGGTCTATAATAGAAGTAGAGCTAAAAAAAATGTAAACAGTAGATGTGTTTTAACAATATCTGAGCAGTCAGATGTATTAGATTTTCAAAGTATAATCCATACCTGCAGAGTTTGTAAGTAGCACCAGAGAGCACTGTAACATTAAGGGAAAAGAAACGAGTGTATATTTTAATAGTTTTACCGCAGTTTCAAATTTCCCCACTCTTTGCCTTTAATGAAGCGTGCATGCGCCGATTGGCCGCGAGTCTGCGGCTCCGCCATCTTGGAAAAGGGCAAAAGTGCAGAAATCCGGCCGTGCTAGTGCGCATGCGCCGGCGTCGTACCGGAGTGTTGATTGTTTGATCGGGGTCTGGAAGTTCCGTCCTGGCTAACACAGGTTCAAGCTGCCGGGGGACAAACCACCATGGCTCCCAGGGGTTCCCAACTCCACAAAGATTGAGCTACATGTGCCTGAGAAGACCATATAGCATGATCAGGTGAGCATAAGAAAAAATATTAATCAGATAACTGGGAAAAAAAAATAACTGTCCTATAGGGCTATGAGGACAGGAAAAAGACTGAGGAGTGGAAGCTTCTGGGGTCCCTATTATACCAGTGGAAGGTATTCTTAATTGTTTAATTGTTTGTGTTTCCTGTCCTGAGGGTTAGGGGGAGGAGCTAAACCCATATGTTAAATGCTGCCATGATTAGCCAGGAAAGAGAAAGATGAGTTCAATACCAAAGAAGTGATGGTAGAGCACTGTTTTGTCTCCAGACATAGTGTGTAATTTTGTCTCTTTAAGATAATATAACAATACATACATAATTTTTTAAAATGCAACCATATACTTGTAAGCTAATGAACCTACAGTTAATTTAAGATAGCTTCTGAACTCTAATGATGAGAGAGGCAAACTGCTTAAATTTAAGTATTTTTATTTGCACAGACATATGTTTTTAAAAATAAAAAGGTCAAATAAGCTAACATTGTAGTATATAAGATCATTTTGGAACTATTTTGATAAAACCTAATCATCCGTAGGACATTTGTAGTTTTTCCTCTACAATTTTTGTTTCCTTTTTTGTTTTAATATTGTTGGAAATCCTCAGATCTGAAGGCTCTTTAAGAAAAAAAAAAGATATCTGAGTAGGATTTTGGAAATATGTGCATATTTCTATGATGGATACTTGAAAGTAAAATCAATATGGCCCTCTAGGGTCTACCGGCATTTGTAGCAGAAGCATGATCTATTGGCCTGTATTGTTGCATAAGCAGCAGACATTGTAATGATAGTAAAACAGACAGAGATACTGCACTAAGGAGGACGTATTGAATATATCATGCAAACAAATGGCAATATAACTGCCTCTTTCCACAACTTCAAAGAATATTGTTTTTATAGCTGACGGGATTATTTTTTTTTACACAAGAGTATTTTTGCTGTACAGGTATACCAAGTTAACTTACCAGAAGCACTGCACTTGGACCAAACTCTGAAAACCATTGTCTAGAAGCTGGTAAAGTTGGGCATTTCACATTGAGAAGCCCTATTTTTCATATTGTAAAAAATCATAAAAAAAAGATTTAACCCCTTAAGGGCCAAACTTCCAGAATAAAAGGGAATCATGGCATGTCACACACGTCGTGTGTCCTTAAGGGGTTAAAGGGTTAAAAAAAAAAACAACATTTAAAGTGCTGAGCTGCTGCAAGTCATTTTAAAGTTTAACATTAAATAAATAATATGATTGGAGGCTTCGAAGAACCACACTAAACAGCAGGGGTGGGCTGGGCCAGGGGGCAGGGAGGCAATTGCCCCCCAGGCCACCCTAAATTCTTTTGAGACCGGCCGCTGCAGGGCCGGCCCTTTAAATGCTGCAGCCGCCTGAGCGCTCTGTTAAGAGCCTCAGGCGGCTGCAGCTGCTTCTCTCCTCCCTCCCCTCCCCTCCCCTACCCTGTAGCCTTGGCGAGCTCCTCTCTGGTTCGCGGTGCCCGGCTGGAGTGATAGGAAGGTGCACACTCAGTGTGCACTTCCTGTCAGTCCGGCCGGTTACAGGAAACAGAAACTCCAGTTTCGCGCTGAGTTTCTGTTTCCTGTAACCAGCCGGACTGACAGGAAGTGCATACTGAGTGTGCACCTTCCTATCACGCCGGCTGGGCACCGCGGACCGGAGAGGAGCTCGGCCACGCTACAGGGGAGGGAGGGGAGGGAGAGGAGGGGTAAGAAGAAGGAGGGAAGGGGGGTAAGAAAAGAGGGAGGGGGAGTAAGAAGAGGGGGAGGGGGGAGTAAGAAGAAGAAGGGGGGTAAGAAGAATAAGGGGGAGTAAGAAGAAGGGGGAGTAAGAAGGAGGGGAGATAAGAAAAAGAGGCGGTAAGAAGAAGAATGGGGGAGTAAGAAGAGGGGAGGGGGAGTAAGAAGAGGGGAGGGGAGTAAGAAGAAGGAGGGGGGAGTAAGAAGAGGGGGAGGGAAGAGTAAGAAAAGGGGGGAGTAAGAAGAGGGGGAGGGGGAGTAAGAAGAGGGGAGGGGGGAGTAAGAAGAGAGGGAGGGGGGAGTACGAAGAGAGGGAGGGGGGAGTACAAAGAGGGGGAGGGGGGAGTAAAAAGTGGGAGGGGGAGTAAGAAGAAGGAGGGGGGTAAGAAGAGGGGGAGGGAAGAGTAAGAAGAGGGGGGAGTAAGAAGAGGGGTAGGGGGGGAGTAAGAAGAGGGGGAGGGGGAGTAAGTAGAGGGGAGTAAGAAGAGAGGGAGGGGGAGTACGAAGAGAGGGAGGGGGGAGTACGAAGAGGGGGAGGGGGGAGTAAAAAGTGGGAGGGGAGTAAGAAGAAGAAGAGGGAGGAGTAAGAAGAAGAAGAGGGGGAGTAAGAAGAAGAAGTGGGGTAAGAAGAAGAGGGAGTAAGAAGAAGAAGGGGGGGTAAGAATGGGGTAGTAAGAAGAGGGGGGAGTAAGAAGAGGGGGAGGGGGGAGTAAGCAGAAGAAGAGGGGGAGTAAGAAGAAGAAGGGGGTAAGAAGAAGGGGGAAGCAATAAGAAGAAGGGTGAGTAAGAAGGAGGGGGGAGCAATAAAAAGAAGGGGGAGTAAGAAGGAGGGGGGAGCAATAAGAAGAAGGGGGGAGAAAGAAGAAGGGGGAGTAATAAGAAGAAGGGGATAAGAAGAACAGGTGGGGGAGTAAGAAGAACACAGGGAGGAGGGGGGTAAGAAGAACACAGGGGGGTTGAGGAGAACACATGGAGGGGGGGAGTGAGAAGAGCACAGGGAGGGTGGAGGGGGTTATGAGAAGAGCACAGGGAGGGTGGGTGAGTGTGAGAAGACACCGCTAGGGGAGAGGAGAGACCACTAAGGGGCATGGGAGAGCTCTAAGGGACAGAAGGGACAGCTCTATAGGACAGGAGGCATGACAGGGAGCTCTTTCACACTATGCGCGCACACACACACACACACAATGCATCCCTATACATACACAGAAACACACAATGCATCCCTACACACACAGAAACACAACATGCTTCCCTTACACACAGAGAAACACACAATGCATCCATTACACACACACACACACAATGCAACCCTTACACACAAAGACAATGCATCCTTTGCACACATAAACAGAAACACACAATGCAAACCCTTACACACACATGCAAACACACACACTGCTTTCTTACATACACACAGAAACACAATGCATCCCTTACACACAACCAGAAACACACAATACATCCCTTATACACAAATACACACTGCTTCCACTACACACAAACACACTGCATCACCTACACAAACTGGTATCCCTATACACTACATACCATAAGCACACATATTAGATCCTCTACAAAAACACATAACACATCCCCTACACACTCCCTGTGAGCGAACTCATGTGTGGGTGAACATATAAGTGGACTTATGAGTGGGCCTTATGGGCATACTCACTGTCAGGCCCTGGGGCCCAGACCTTGAGCTGTGTAAAAAAAATGGTGCTGCTTCCAATTCTCCCAGAGCATTGAATTTTGTGACCACAGTTGCAAACAGCCTCCAGATATCCTGTTCTACACCAGACCAGTGGAGCCAAACTGCAGCCCATCATCATCCTTATTGGGTTGTAAGTAGGCAATCTAGTATATTATTAGTGACACTAATCTATAATTTACCTCATATTAAAGGGACACTATAGCTTAATTAAGTGATTCTGGTGTCTATAGATGGTCCATGCAGGCTTTTTAATGTAAACACACACTGTGTGCAGCACTGGCATTAGTTCATATGGCAGATCATATGGGTGGGGCATTGTGATGTCACATGGGGGGGAGCAGCAAATTTTTCTTTTGTCTAGGGCGGCAAAAATCCTTGCACCGGCTCTGATCCTGGGCAGGTGCACCAGTCTACTGGTGAACCACAGTAGGGGAGTGCACTGATTGTACTGCACTCTCCTCCTGCCCAGACCCATCTTTACCGCAGTGCAAGTGCCCTCTGCCCCTAAATTACAGTGGCTCACACTCACAACAAGCAGTGCCTGAAGCCCTTTGCAGAGATGGGAACAAAGAGGTTCTGCGGCAGCTAGCCGTCCTGCAAGCATTACATTAAACAGCTGTTCCCCATGCAGCCACAGGTGGCGCTGTGCTGGGAGAATGTGATTACTCTTCACTTCCTCCCAGCCTACAGAGCAGCGCATGGGAGAGAGAGAGGAGGAGGCATTATTTAACCCCTTAAGACCGCAGCCAAATGTACAAGTTGTGATCCAAAAAAACGTAAACAAAACCTGGCATTTGCGCTATATGTCTGTCCAACCATAATTCACCTCTTTCATATTAAATGCACCCCCCATTATTATATATCATTTTATTCAGGGGAAACGGGGCTTTCGTTTAACATCAAATATTTAGGTATGGAACATAATTTAATATGAAAAAAATATTTAAAAAATGGGAGAAAATAAGAATTTTTAAATTTTTTTAGTTCTACGTGACATTCTAACTGTGATGTCATAATACTGTTTGCTTTTACTGCAATACAATACACATATTTGTATTCAGCGATGTCTCGCGTGTAAAACAGTACCCCCTATGTACAGGTTTTATGGTGTTTTGGGAAGTTACAGGGTCAAATATAGCGTGTTACATATTTCAGTTTTTTTACATTGAAATTCGCCATATTGGTTACGTTGCCTTTGAGACCATATGGTAGCCCAGAAATAAGAATTACCCCCATGATGGCATACCATTTGCAAAAGTAGACAACCTAAGGTATTGCAAATTGAGTATGTCCAGTCTTTTTTAGTAGCCACTTGGTCACAAACACTGGCCAAAGTTAGTGTTAATATTTGAAAATGCAAAAAACTAATTTGAACGCAAATTTTGGCCAGTGTTTGTGACTAAGTGGCTACTAAAAAAACTGAACATACCCTATTTGCAATACCCTGGGTTGTCTACTATTGCAAATGGTATGCCATCATGGGGATAATTTTCATTCCTGGGCTACCATACGGTCTCAAAGGCAACCTGGCGAATTTTAATGTGAAAAAACTGAAACGCAAACCTTATATTTGACTCTGTAACTTTTGAAAACACCATAAAACCTGTACATGAGGGGTACTGTTATACTCAGGAGACTTCGCTGAACACAAATATTAGTGTTTCAAAACAGTAAAACATATCACAACAATTATATCGTCAGTGTAAGTGCCATTTGTGTGTGAAAAATGCAAAAAATGTCACTGTCACTGACGATATCGTCGTTGTAATATATTTTACTGTTTTGAAACACTAATATTTGTGTTCAGCGAAGTCTTCCGAGTAAAACAGTACCCCCCATGTACAGGTTTCATGGTGTCTTGGAAAGTTACAGAGTTAAATATAGTGCTAGACAATGTAATTCCCTGAACTTTTGGCCTGGGTTGGCAGGCAGGTCCTGCAAATTGTAATTAATAAAATGACCTAATTATGTAAAATTATTACATAAATATATGCGTAGAATTATTATATATATATGTGTGTATATATATATGTGTGCATATATATGTATATAATTTTTTTTAATTATTTTTATTTATATATAGGTATATACATAGTGATATATACGTATATACTTATGTATATAGATATATATATTATTTCGTTCTACATGTATTTTGATATCAATATATATATATTAATTTTAAAATACAGTTAGAACGAAATTACGCATGTTTATATATTTTTATCTATTTTATTTTTTATTATTTTTTTATTATTTTTTTATTTATTTTTTTAACGTATTTATATATTTATTTATTTTTATTATATATAAATATATATATAATGAAAATTATATATATATTTAATCAATATCATTGTACGTGTATTTTGATATTAATATATATATATAATTATGTATATATTAATATTAAAATACACGTAGACAGTGTATGCATATTTATGTGTATGTGTGTATATGTGTGTATATATATACTTAGATCATATATATAATAAATATATATATGATCTAAGTATATATAATTTATTTTTACACTGTTTTAACATTTTTTATTTTTTTTTCAGACAGCAGGGGGAGTACCTGTCATTACAGGCACTCCCCCTGCTGGCAATGCCTTGGACGGCTATGCCGTCCATGTGATCGCGGGGTCCTCGCAAGGACCTCGCGATCACATGGCCCTGGGCGGCTGAAGAGGACGCAGGGGGACTCCCTGGGCTCCCAGGTAAGTCCCCCATACCGCGATCGCCGGCGTGGGATCGCCGGCGACCGGGTAAGTACATAAGATCGCAGGGCGTACTATGCCGTCCTGCGGCTTTTAGAGCCACCAAAATAAGGACGGCATAGTACGTCCTGCGGTCTTAAGGGGTTAATCTTCCAACAAATCCACTAAGCAAATCTTTAAAGATTTGGGGTGGATCAGCTCTGTTTCCACAGTTTATTGGTGTTTACTCTGATGTCTGTATTAATATTGTATTTGTAACATCAGTGTGTGTCATCAGGGCCAGCCGTCGGGGTGTGCAAGCTGTGCGGTCACGCAGGGTGCCATGACAACAGAGGCGCCCGGCGGCCAACACAGCTCACAAGTTGGGCACACCAGCACATTTTTAATTTAAACGATTCGCTGGTAGTCCACTGGTGCACACCAGCAGTAGGTGTAGTCAGATCATATCCTCTCCCTCGTGGTTCCGGCGCTCAGCTAGTGAGTCAGAGCACAGGCTCTGAGATTCTCAGCCTGCGCTCTGACAACATTGAAAGTCAGAGCCGTGAAGGAGCGGGTATGGCAAAGAGCTACTGATTAGCATAACATCAATATCCGTTATAAAACCAGGAAAAGGTGGGCATGGATGGTGAACTGATTTGGTGGTGCAATGGGCCACTTGACTGGTTTTGCCCCCCAGGCCTAAGGCTGCCAGCCCTCCCCTGCTAAACAGGGAGGCCTATATGTAGGTCCCTCACAATCCCACACATCATACACAATATTGTGGAATTAATTGAGAGCTACAAAGCAAACCAAGAAGAAAAAAAAAAAACATAAAAAAGCTAAAAATACAAATTAAGCTAACAATCTTTCAAAAAGGGTGTCTAACACAGGTGCTACAAATAAGACTTGATTGACACAATAGTTTCTTTTCCTGTATAATTCACCTTCATGATCCTCATTAGAGGGTTTGAAGATTCATTACACTGCTCTCAGGAGACTAATGATAAAATGATCATGTATTTTTTTTCCTGATATTATATTTCTTCTGTGCTCTCCCTACACCTACTGTGCTTTATATTCTGTGTCATCTTCATTCCCAAATGTCTGCTCACGTTTCCACACCACAAGCTTTTGCACGGATTCCGGACTTGCCTGGGGATAATTGTGAAGATTTTTACTCAGGTACTTCCGATCAATGAACTTTTTGTATTATTATCATTATTAAACTCTTGGTTTCTGGTGCTGAACTTGGGTCCCTCAACTCCAGACTCCAAACTCCAGGCACTTCTATATACAAATTTATTAGAGTACAGTGTAGAGTTATTATTTAGATTTAGTTTTCAACCATTTGCAAGGTTGTGACGGTACAATCCGTTACTCCGTCAAGCATTCCCTTCTTCCCATAAAATAAAATCAGCAAGTAATCCACAGAGTAATAACTTGCTGGTCTCGCCAAATAATCCACACATGAGCCAAAGCTTAATGCTGGAACAAGACTGACTCTTAATGACACACACTCTGCTTTTATGCAATTCTCCCCTGCAAGAGAGACGCCCACAGACAATTATGAATTACCCAATCACACAATGGTTACATCCCACACATCTCCTCCCCTTAGCCTGAGAGGTAACCCAATTATACGTACAGTTTAAAACATACTTTTTACCTAACATTCATAACTCTAAAATCATACATCACATTCACATAAAAAATTACATATTCACAATCAATCCATTCAGGGGAACAACATATAAAAAAATGGCATGAATCAGACCAGGGGTTCAAAAGTTAGTAAAAGTATATTTTGGTCCCTGGCTGGCAGCATGGCAATCTGGTTAAAACAGGTTTTACAGAGGCCTCTATCCTGGAGACAATGGGGAAAGTAATCCAATTATCCAGGGCTAGAGGCAGACTCCATTGAGCACATGGTTGCAAAAAGACATAAAACACTTTAAAATACATAAAGTCGGGGGCGGAGCCTAACTGCCGAAGCGAGCGGACGCACCTAACAGCAGCTCCGAGCACAAAACGGGGAAACTGAACCCAAAATTATCCTCACCGACCCCTGCACAGCCGTGGGTACTTACCAACATCCATGGGACGTAAAAATAAAAAAACATCGACTGACAAACCTGCTACAGGGCTGAAAATCGGTGATATGTGGAGGCGGGCATGCAGCACCAGCGGCTCCAATATGGCTGCTCTCCACGGAGGCTGCTCAGACTTCTCAGACGACTGCTCAGGGGAGGACTACCCCACAGCCCTAATCCCGATGCAGAAAGCGAAAATTAATAAAACTGGAGCGGATTCTGACCCGGTCACCACAGGGATTTTAAAATCACTACTTGCTGATCTGCAGAAGAACATTCTGGCAGACGTCACAGCTCTCCGGGGCGAACTGCAAGGCCTGACAGGCCGCATAAACTCCTTAGAAGACTCCTCACAAAACCACCTAAGGGACATTTCCTCATTGCAAAAAGCCGTGCAGGACTTGCAACACCAGAACGCATTGCATGAAAGCCGCTTTGCGGCCCAAGAAGATGCCAGACGAAGGAATAACCTCAAAATTAGAGGGATTCCTGAGGAGGTGCCAGAAGCCGAGCTGCCACAGGTACTCCGGCGCATACTAACAGCCATACTACCGCCCGGACAGGCCAAAACTATCACCCCCACAGACCTCTTCCGCGTCCCCAAACCCGCCAGAGCCCCAGCTACAGCCACAAGAGATACAATAATCACCTTCCGGACTGGGAAGGACAAAATGGCGGTCCTGTCAGCTCTCCGGGATAAAACCCCCCTCCAGCTGGACAATATGGCACTTACATTCTTCGCCGACATATCCAACGGAACCCTAGCATGGCGCAGGTCACTCCGACCTCTTACGTCCCTCCTCCAACGACAAAAAATAAGCTACAGATGGCGGCCATCTCGAACACTCCTGATACAACACGGAGCCAACACACATCGGATACGAGGCACCCAGGACACAGCGGATCTCTTACAGTCGCTAGGCCTACCACAAGACTCACTCGCCCAAGCCGGCACCCACGAGCTAAACCCATAATTGGGATCCAGCGAGAATCATCCCGTTCCTCCCGCAAGGCTCCACGCCTGACACCTATGCCTCAATCACCACCTAACCAGGAACGATGGGCAGCACCCACTTGCCATAAAAGAACACAAAGTGCCTTCCTAGAACTATTGCGAACCGTTTCTGGGACTCGCTTTATTTAACGTTGGTTTACCTTATTTTCCTTTCTATCTAATGGTTATTTTTTTAATTTTATTTTCTCTTTATCAGGGAGGTATTAGTTAAGGGGGGGAAAATCTATAATAATATTACTCTCGGTTAGCTTTCTAACACACGGAAACCCTGGAAGTTGTCACGAGGTATTTCATAATTCACAGAGTCAGGATGACATTTTATAATTTGTATAATTTTATACATTTAGGAAGTGTGCAAAGAATAGTAGCCCGGTTTGGAACCCCCTTTACTAGTAAAATTATCCAGCCA
Source organism: Pelobates fuscus (assembly GCF_036172605.1). Classification (NCBI taxonomy): domain Eukaryota; kingdom Metazoa; phylum Chordata; class Amphibia; order Anura; family Pelobatidae; genus Pelobates; species Pelobates fuscus. Next base: position 120,634,816 of record NC_086325.1, read on the forward strand.
TCATTTCCCATGCCATCATTGAGGGTCAGTGAACGGCGTTAACAGACATAGTTTTCAATAACGCACTAGCAATTTCTTGGAATAATTTAGAACTAATTTATGACTGTCAATATGATAATTTTTTCTGTATATATGTGATGTTTTTATACAATTCTAAACCGTAACTAAAACTAGGGCATAAACAAAGCCCCTATACACTTCCGATAGTTTAAATGACCTGTATACCTGGACATTGGTCCTACAGTAGGAATATCGCGGTGAGAGGGGGAGGGGGGTGATCCACTCATACAGGACTCTGAATACAGCAGTAAGCCAGTCCCTTCAGTGTAAATACAATTTACCCAGTGTACCATTATCACATCTCTAGCACCAGAGAACGCATGTGTCCCCACAGTCTCATAGAGCCCACATAGCTAGACACATACTCATTCGTTACAATCAGGCAAGTAGATTATGTACAGTGAATACTAACAAGCCTGTTTTACACTCTACATGCCCAGTGTACACCAGCTGACTTACACGTTTTCCTTACCTTTACTGTTATCCACCTTACAAATTGCCTAGCCGGTATTAAAAGTTACGTTTAAGGTTGAACATATTGACTGTAAGCCATCTAAGCGGATAGCATATTCCACCCCATAACAGCTCACACTATTACCTCCAAATTGACCATCAGCATGCTGGGGGGCTTCCCTGATAATGCCAAAATTGATAACCAAGTTATTCACCCTGCAATTTAGCATGAACTAAACTACTGTACCTTATACACGCATAATCCATAGCACTCGTTGCCTGTTCAAACGGCATGTCATGCTATATATTACTCTATATAATAGTGCTATTTACTCTTGTAACCTTAACTATTACAAAAGAGAAAAAGTGCAGCATATCTCGTCATTTACAATACCTGCTATGCCACTCATCAATGTTGCCTTGTGTTATTTACTATACGTTCACTGTACTGTTATCATACTCATTTAAAAAAAAAAAATGTATGCATACTCATTCAGCCACAACTGTTATAATATGTAATTGAATAACAAGCCTGCGAATGCCGTTGTGGCGAAACAGGCACTGTTGTACCTACCTGCATACCAAAAATAAAGAATTAAAAAAAAAAAATACATAAAATCACCTTTTACACATAACACACAGACATTTCACATATCCCCAGATAGCTGGGATCTGAGCGCACAAAACTACCGAATAGCGCTCAGATCCTATTCACACAGTTCAATTGCCATGGAGCTAAAGTCTTTCCCATAGTCTTTCATTATATGAATGGGCTCCATGGCATCGCTATCTGGGGTATCACCGTTCACACAGGGCAAGTACCGAATGACCCCACTGTATTTAAAGGGCCAGAATTAGTGACATACACTCTGGTATGGCCGAATACTGTTTTTAAAGGGCCCAATCTCCCAGGGCCATAGTCCAAAGGCAGCCAGGCTTCTCCAATGCAATGTGGCGAGATTGCTCTCGTCACATCTCTCCCCTTTTCCAAACAGACTATAACAGGGTATCTGACCTCCTGCCAGTCAGTGCCCTTGTTAGTCCAGCAGCCCACCCACAAAACAGAAACAGCAATACAGCCCACAATAACTGGTTACTACACCTGGGTAGAGGAGAAATTTGCCCATGTCCAGATGCCTCACCATGGCTGGGTGGGGGACTGGTAGGCTGCCTTGGTGGGTTGCTGAGTGGGCAGAGACCAGTGGTACTCTGCCCGGATGCCAGCACTACCATGGGAGTAGTCTGGTTGAAGCCTGGTTGCTGGAGACCGACTGTCTCCCCTTTAGCTGCATCGCTCTGCTGCTGGAGACCGACTGTCTCCCCTTTAGTCACACAGCTCTGCTGCTGGAGACCGACTGTCTCCCCTTTGGCTAAACAGCCCTGTCGTGGGGGGGCAGGACCGACCGCCCCTACCCCCTGTGCTGGAAGTGCAGAGACCATGGTCCCATCTGCACAGGTGTGGGGCTTACTGTCTCCCCCTGGTATGTTAAGCTGCCGCTGGGAGAGGGGGTATCAAGCTCCTCTCCCATATATACTTCCAGCAGCGGGGGAGGGAGACCGACTGTCTCTGCTCCCAATACAGAGTCCTGCTGCTGGAGAAAGGAGACTGGGCTCTCTATTCCCTGTAGGATACTCTGCCGATTGGGAATGGAGACTGGGCTCCCAATTCCCAAAAAAGTATGCTGCTGCTGGAGGGCAGGATCAACTACCTCTGCCCCCTTTAACTCAGCCTGCCGCTGGGGAGGGAGGACGCTGCTCTCCTCTCCCTGAACTTTACACTGCCGCTGGGGAATGGAGACTGGGCTCCCAATTCCCAAAAAATCACGCTGCTGCTGGGGAGGGAGGACACTGCTCTCCTCTCCCTGGACTTCACACTGCCTTCCCAGCATATCACTCTGCTGCTGGAGGGCAGGAACAACTACCTCTGCCCCCTGTAACTCAGCCTGCCACTGGGGAGGGAGGACGCTGCTCTCCTCTCCCTGCACTTTACACTGCCGCTGGGGACCTGGGCCGGGTACCCAGCATCCCTGTAGGGCCGGTGGAGAGACCTCGGTCCCATCTCCACCTGCCATCTGTGTGTCTCCAGGACAAATCTAGGAGGTCCACTACCTCAGGTACCTCTGGCTGGTGGAGGAGAGGGAGGCCGGTTGCCTCCCCTCCCCAGGACGCTGGTTGCTGTACGGTGGAGGGATCTGCCATCCCCTCCACCTGGAACTCAGGCCGCCGCTGGGGAGAGAGACTGGGTGTCTCCTCTCCCTGGGAGATGTACTGCCGCTGGGGATCTGGGCCGGGTACCCAGCATCCCTGTAGGGCCGGTGGAGAGATCTCGGTCCCATCTCCACCTGCCATCTGTGTGCGTCCCCAGGACACGTCTATGAGGTCCACTACCTCAGGTACCTCTGGTTGGTGGAGGAGAGGGAGGCCGGTTGCCTCCCCTCCCCAGGACGCTGGTTGCTGTACGGTGGAGGGATCTGCCATCCCCTCCTCCTGGAACTCAGGCCGCCGCTGGGGAGAGAGACTGGTGGTCTCCTCTCCCTGTAAGGTGCACTGCCGCTGGGGAGCAGTACCGCCTGTCCCTACTCCTGGTGGTATACCTGGTGGCTGTGTTAGGCTGAGCAGACATCGGTAGCTCTGCTCTAGCTCCCACTCCATTGTGACCAGGTGAATCAGGTCTGGCCCCAGGTCGTCCGCTCGGGGAAGATCCAGCAGGGTTTCCCTGATGTTGTGGATGTCCCAGAACCGATATTCTGTGGGGCATCCAAAGTCATCACCCTCCTCAAAGGCCTCCCACAGTAAGCCCGGGCCATTATAATCCTCTCCCTCCGGCAGATAGTGGTTAGTCATCCAGGGGTTGCGCTGGGTAGCGTACCACTTTAGTGCCCGGTAAGCTGCATCCAGCCACAACTCCTTCCAAATTAAATCCCAGAGTTTCATCACCCATTCATCCAAGGGTTGCTCCCCTAGCAAAGGGAAGCTCAGGGCCACGAGCACCTGGAACCGCTGCTTGTCACTGGGAAGACTCTCTCCCCGCCGCCGCTGTACCTCTTCCAGGGCATCGTACCACAACTCCTTACGAGTGGCATCTCTCCAGTCCAGTATGCACTCCTCTGATACAGGCCCATCCTGTTGGGCCAAGTGCTGCTGCAACCTCCAGAGAAACTCCTCTTCCATGTTGCTGTGGATAGGGACGCTGCCCGTAGCTAGCTCTATCCCTTGAGTTCCCTCCGAAGCCAGGGTCGCTGCACGAGTGCTAGCGTTGCCCTCCATGCACTATATACCAGTGCTTTCCTTGAATCCTCTGTGCAGGGAAAAAGAAGGGAAAATCCCGCCGCTTGCCACCAGTTGTGACGGTACAATCCGTTACTCCGTCAAGCATTCCCTTCTTCCCATAAAATAAAATCAGCAAGTAATCCACAGAGTAATAACTTGCTGGTCTCGCCAAATAATCCACACATGAGCCAAAGCTTAATGCTGGAACAAGACTGACTCTTAATGACACACACTCTGCTTTTATGCAATTCTCCCCTGCAAGAGAGACGCCCACAGACAATTATGAATTACCCAATCACACAATGGTTACATCCCACACATCTCCTCCCCTTAGCCTGAGGGGTAACCCAATTATACGTACAGTTTAAAACATACTTTTTACCTAACATTCATAACTCTAAAACCATACATCACATTCACATAAAAATTACATATTCACAATCAATCCATTCAGGGGAACAACATATTAAAAAAATGGCATGAATCAGACCAGGGGTTCAAAAGTTAGTAAAAGTATATTTTGGTCCCTGGCATGGCAATCTGGTTTAAACAGGTTTTACAGAGGCCTCTATCCTGGAGACAATGGGGAAAGTAATCCGATTATCCAGGGCTAGAGGCAGACTCCATTAAGCACATGGTTGCAAAAAGACATAACACACTTTAAAATACATAAAGTCACCTTTTACACATAACACACAGACATTTCACATATCCCCAGATAGCTGGGATCTGAGCGCACAAAACTACCGAATAGCGCTCAGATCCTATTCACACAGTTCAATTTCCATGGAGCTAAAGTCTTTCCCATAGTCTTTCATTATATGAATGGGCTCCATGGCATAGCTATCTGGGGTATCACCGTTCACACAGGGCAAGTACCGAATGACCCCACTGTATTTAACGGGCCAGAATGAGTGACATACACTCTGGTATGGCGAATACTGTTTTTAAAGGGCCCAATCTCCCAGGGCCATAGTCCAAAGGCAGCAGGCGGGCAGCCAGGCTTCTCCAATGCAATGTGGCGAGATTGCTCTCGTCACAAAGGTATTATAAGCTTTATGTGTTTATATAATTCTTATATTTTATTTTATCAATAAAGCATAGCACTACCTTATTTTGTATATAGGGTTGCAAACAAATTTAGCTGGAGTCCCTTGGAACTTCCTTTAACTAGGAAGGTCAACAACCATAGAACCATTGCATCATGTTATGCATTTTTTAAGTTTGTATTAGAGTTTTACGCTTTCTTCTAGGATACCTATTTCACATTTTTATTATGAGGACAAGTGGACATTGTTAGGGAAGTTGAATTATTTTATTATTCATAATTATTTATTTAAAAGGCAGACATTTATTGATACATTTTCCATTAAATATTAACTTGAAAATTGGGTTACGTTGCTAACAGTAAAGTTAAAACAAAATGTGATTTACTAGAAGGTGTATCTGAGTATCTGAAGCATGCAGAAAATAAAATTGCCAGAATATAAAGCAATATTGCCATAGGAAATCATAAAAAACTACATGGTCATTACCCATTCAGGATTTTAAAGGTATGACATAAATTGTATAGCTAGTGGGTCTGCTTGTAAGGTCTCAATTCCCATTAAATGTGGGCTTGCACAACAGAAAGAAGAATAACCCTTTCAGCACTAGCGCAGAGGGAAACATAAAGCTCTTTGGTGGGGCTGAGATGATAAAATACATTCATGGGAATCCCCCAACCCCCTAAAGCACTTCAGCTTGCTAACGTTCTTTAGGGGTTATCTGCATTTCCCCTTGACCCCAGTTCATAGAAAGTGTAAATTTTAAAAGAAATTAGCACTTTTGTAAATTGATTCAGAGGGAACAGAGTTCAATGATTCATTCCGCTTGAATGATCGTGTAGAGCTTCCAGAACAAAGCATTAGTCAATATTTCTCTATAAGAATTTTAACTTGAGCCCCATATCTTACGGGAAGTCAATGCAGGGACTGACAGAGGGGGGAGGCATGGGCAGGGCCGGTGCTAGGATTTTTAGTTACACAGGCGAAGATGCATTTTGGCGCCCCCAACCCTCATTAAAAAATAAAAAAATGCATCTTCACCTGTGTGTCTTTCCTCCCAAGCCACAGGCACACAGGCATCATTTTTCAGTCACACAGTCAAAGTCATACAGGTACACTGGCATACAAAGACAGAAATAATCATACAGAGACATACAGTCAGAGACATACAAGCTGAGACATACATGCATACAGAGACATGCAGGCATATAAAGACATACATGCATACAGAGGCATACCGTCATACAGACACATACATACATACAGAAAAATGCATACAAAGACATACAGGCATACAGAGACACACAGACACACACATACAGAGACATAAAGGCATACAGTTACATGCATGCATACAGAGACATATATACAGACATTCAGAGACAAACATACATCCAGTTACATACATGCATACAGAGACATACAGAAACATACGTACAAGACATACAGGCATGCAGACACATACATACATACAGAGGCATACCGTCATACAGATACATACATACAGACAGACATACAGAAACATACATACAAAGACATTCAGGCACATACATACAGACACATACATACATACATACATACAGAAACATAAAGGCATACAGTTACATGAATACAGAGACATATATATAGACATTCAGAGACAAACATACAATCAAAATAGATGTGGTTTAGGACTGGAATATTATGATTTTTTAAGCAACAAAAAATCTTAATCATTTTTTTCCACATTATACTATACTTCTAAACCTAACTTGAAGCACTTTCCTATGTGTTTCAATGGTATATATTGTGTTTATTATAAAGGTAATAGTTTAGCTTTATTCACAAATGTATATTGTACAGTAATGTACTTTTTTTTTTACTTTCCTTCAGCAGTATTCAACACATGTTTAAAATGTATCCATAATTTCTCATTCCGAAAATGTAAACCTCTTTTATTTCAACACCATGTTTACACAGTCTTCATTTCCTTTTTTTATTACAAAGCAATGTAAAAATACATTTAGCCATTTAAGCCCTAGTTTTCTTCCCCATTACTCTGTATTAGTTACATACAAACAAACATACATGCATGCATACATACAAAATTACATACTTACATCTGTTAAAGCGTGTCCCTGGGGTGCATGCTGTCCGGCTCCTTGGAGTCCTGTCCTGCAGCGCAGCCTCATCACTGTGCGCCAGCCACGCTGTGTGATCCACAGGGAGCAGGGATATGATGTCATATCCCCGCCCCTTCCACACAGCCTGCGGCAGACAGCAGGGTAGGAGGTGGGCGGGCGGAGGCAGGGATCTGCAGGCGGAACGGTAAGGGCTGCGCTCGGCCACGCTACAAGTAGTAGCCGGGTAAAGGGGAGCGCAGTGCGCTTCCCTCCTTCCGGTCCGCCTGGTTTTGCGCCCCCAGGGCCGGTGCGCCCTAAGGCGGCCGCCTGGGCCACCTTATGGTAGCGCCGGCCCTGGGCATGGGAGGTGTGGGAAGACCGGAAGATGGGCCTCACAGCTGTACTCATTATAGACTGTAACAGGGCAAGTTGGGAACACATAAGACCACTGAGAAGTGGATTGCAGTAGTTAATGTGTGAGAGGTTAGCAACCAGGGCTGGCCTTAGGGGTGTGCGGGGTGTGCGGCCGCAGAGGGCACCATGGCAGCAGGGGGCGCTATGTGGGTGACTCAGCTCACACATGGCCTGCCGAGATTATAATTGTTTTTTTTTTTTTATCGCCCACCTTTGCGGCGGGGGCGGAGATTACTGAGACTGGGCAGGGCTTACCTGCGGCAGAGGCGGGGCTAAAATGATGGGTAACTGCAGCATGGGAAGCAGGAAGGAGTCCCTGGTTCCCCAACAACAGGTCTCCAGGAGCTGCACTGCCTGTCTGCCTCCACAAGGAACAGAGGTAACTATGTGTGATTGTCTGCTTGTGTGTGTGTGTGTGTGTGTGTGTGTGTGTGTGTGTGTGTCTGACTGTGTGTGTGACTGACTCAGTGGCGGATCCAGAGACTGATCTCGGGAGGGGCACTTTTATATTATTTAAATAAATAATCCATGCACAATAACCACTACAGCTCTGTGTAGTGGTTATGGTGCCGGGACCCACTCCCAGAGTAAGTAGTCAAACTGTTTAAGAACAGTTTGACAACGTACAGTGTATGTGTGTGTGGGGGCAGTGTGTGTATGGGGGGCAGTGTGTGTATGGGTGGGCAGTGTATGTGTATGGGGGGCAGTGTGTGTATGGGGAGGGCAGTGTGTGTATGGGGGGCAGTGTATGTGTATGGGGGGCAGTGTATGTGTATGGGGAGGCAGTGTGTGTATGAGGGGGCAGTGTATGTGTATGGGGGGCAGTGTATGTGTATGGGGACAGTGTGTGTGTATGTGGGGGCCATGTGTGTGTTTTTATGGGGGGGAAGTGTGTGTATGGGGGCAGTGTGTATGGGGGGAGTGTATGTGTATGGGGGGGCAGTGTATGTGGGCAGTGTATGTGTATGGGGGCAGTGTGTGTATGGGGGGGCAGTGTGTGTGTATGGGGGCAGTGTATGGGGCAGTGTATGTGTGGGGGGGCAGTGTATGTGTGTGGAGGGCAGTGTGTGTATGGGGGGGCTGTTTATGGTTGGCAATGTGTGAATGTGTGGTTAGGAGGGTAAGAGGGCTTTTTGATAAAAATAAATAAATAATGTATAAAATTAAATAAATGTATGTCCTCCCCTCCCTTCTTACCTTTACTGGGAGGAGAGGGACATATTTCGATCCCTGGTGGTCCAGTGGGGAATCCATGGTGGTCCAGTGGTCATAGTGAACTGGGCTACAGTTCACTCTCGCGAGATTTGGAGAGTTGCAGTGGTAACCGCGGCAATGCTCCATGCTCGCGAGAGGAGGACCCGGAGGAGCTGCAGTCTGAGCTCCCGGGTCCTCTCTCCCTCCCCTGCCGGCTGCCAGCACAATGTGTGTCTGACTGTGTGTGTGTCTGACTGTGTGTGTGTGACTGTCTGGCTGTGTGTGTGTGTGTGCGTGTGTCTGACTGTGCGTGTGTGTGTGTGACTGTCTGCCTGTGTGTGTGTGTGTGTGTGTGACTGTGAGTGTGTGTGACTGTCTGCCTGTGTGTGTGTCTGACTGTGTGTGTGCGTGTGTGTGAGAGATTGTCTGCTTGTGTGTGTGACTGTCTGACTGGCTGTGTGTGTGTGTGTGTGACTGTGCTTGTGTGTGTGAGTGTGTGTGTGTGTGTGTGTGTGTGTGTGACTGTGCATGTGTGTGTGTGACTGTCTGCCTGTGTGTATGTGTGTGTGTGTGTGTCTGTGACTGTCTGTGTGTAGCTGTGTGTTTGTGTGTGTTCAGCTAGGTTACAATGCTGCTGCCCATCCCATGTGTTCCCTATTAAGGGTTCATATCAGGCCCGGACTGGCCATCGGGCATACCGGGCAAATGCCCGGTGGGCCGCGATGGCCGTGGGGCCGAGGCCGGCAGGGGAGATCACAGGATCTCCCCTGCCAGTCTCTGCAGGGCCAGCGCTACCCGAGCGCCGGCCCTGCTGTGTGCTTCCATGGGCCGTGGGGAGATCAAAGATCTCCCTCACCGGCCCAGAGACACTGACAGGAGGCCGCTGGCAGGAGAGGGAGTGAGGGAGGGAGGCAGACGAGATTACCAGTGGAGCTCTAACCAGCAGCTCCGCCGGGTCCTCTCGCGAGGTCTGAGCGTTGCCGCGGTTACAGCGGCAACGCTCAGATCTCGCGAGAGTGAACTATAGCCTTCAGGCTAAAGTTCACTCTCACCACTGGACCACCAGGGAAGGAAGCTGCACGGCACCCTCCCACCCAGCCCCAGGCAGAACGGATCCCCCTCTCCCCACAGGCAGAACAGCTCCCCCCCTCCTTCCAGGCTAAAAGGTAAGAAGGGAGGAGGGGGGGATATAACTTTTTTTTTTTTATTAATAAAAAATATATATTTAAATGTAAATAAAATATACATTCACACTCACACACACAGCACACAGACACACACAGCACCCTCAGACACACACAGCACCCAGACACACACAGCACCCCCAGACACACACACAGCACCCCCAGACACACACACAGCACCCCCCCCACACACACACAGCACCCCCAGACACACACACAGCACCCTCAGACAAACACAGCACCCTCAGACAAACACAGCACCCCCAGGCACACACACAGCACCAGCACCCCCAGACACACACAGCACCCTCAGACACACACAGCACCCTCAGACACACACAGCACCCCCAGGCACACACACAGCACCCCCAGACACACACACACAGCACCCCCAGACACACACACAGCACCCTCAGACACACACACACAGCACCCTCAGACACACACACAGCACCCAAACATACACAGCGCACTCAAACACACACAGCGCACTCAAACACACACAGCACCCTCAAACACACACACAGCACCCTCAGACACACACACAGCACCCTCAGACACACACACAGCACCCTCAGACACACACATAGCACCCTCAGACACACACATAGCACCCTCAGACACACACACACACACAGCACCCCCAGACACACACAGCACCCTCAGACACACACAGCACCCCTAGACACACACATCACCCTCAGACAAACACAGCACCCCCAGACACACACAGCACCCCCAGACACACACACAGCACCCCCAGACACACACACAGCACCCTCAGACACACACAGCACCCTCAGACACACACACAGCACCCAAACATACACAGTGCACTCAAACACACACAGCGCACTCAAACACACACAGCACCCTCAAACACACACAGCACCCTCAAACACACACAGCACCCTCAGACACACACATAGCACCCTCAGACACACACACATAGCACCCCCAGACACACACAGCACCCCCAGACACACACAGCACCCTCACACACACACAGCACCCCCAGACACACACACAGCAACCTCAGACACACACAGCACCCACACACACACAGCACCCTCCGACACACACACAGCACCCTCAGACACACACACAGCACCCAAACACACAGCACACTCAGACACACACAGCACCCTCGCTCACACATATACAGCACACTCCCACACACACACACACACACACACATATATACATATATATATATATATATATATATATATAAATAAAATAACCCTCAGTGAGTTAACAGACAAAGAAAATTAGAAACCTAGAATGTGACGGCACATAAAAACACCCTCACACACAGCACCCCTCTTACATACACACACACTGCGCCCCTCACGCATACAATATGTCCAAATATATATATATATATATATATATATATATATACACACACACACTAAAGCACCCCTCACACTGCACCACTACACACATTACGCTCCAGATACACGCTAGATCCCTTACCCTATATGCACTCTTAATCCTCTACACACACACACAATCTCCTATACACACTCTGGGTCCTTTACACAGTAGATCTCCTACACACACACTACATTCCTTGTCAGCAAACACATACAACATTCTCTAAACACACCCTCTCTACAACCCCTACACACACTACGTCACCTATACACACACACTTCAACCCATATGCACACACTCGCTACATCCCCTATAACACTATGCTCCCTATACACAAACTCTCTACAGCCCCTAGCCACACATATTACACCACAAACACAAATGAAATTTACCTATTTACACAATACCACACCACACTCTACACACACGCAATTCCACAAGCAGGCTCCATACACATGCACCATACACTTTTCTGGCCCTTTTGTCCTCTGGTATCCCACTTGTGGAGACACCAGAGACAATTTAAAAGCAAACTCAGCGCAAGCATGTTATTAAATTTGCTTGCGCTGCGCAGAACAAATTCAGGGCCTTTTTCTAATGCCAGAGCTCCTCAGCGGGGCTCTGCGCATTGAACTAACATGCTCACTTTGAGAGGGGCTGTGCTTGTCATTAGTGATGACAAAACACACCCTCTCTGGCCCCGCCCCCTTCTTAGGGGGCCGCTCTGATTGAAAAATGCCCGGGCCTAATTTTTTTCCCAGTCCGGCCCTGGTTCATATGCATGTAGGGATTTATATAAAAAATACCCCTTTCTGTCTCATACCCTCTCATGGCCATTGGAGGTAACTAAAATCTCAGTTTGTTTAAAAATACATATGGATGTGGAAAGAGCGCAGGTAACTTTTTTTCTTTGAAAAGAGACATGTGCCCATCAAGTTCAGCTTTCCTCACATCTGTTTTTCTGCTGTTGATCCAAAAGAAGACAAAAAAGTTTTGAAGCACTTCCAATTTTTCAACAAATTAGGAAAATAATCCTGAATGATTTATCCTTGGATCAAGAAGCTGTTACCCTACAGTTGAAAACTCACATTGATTATTGTACTTTGGCAAGTATACATCTAGTTGATGTTTAAACATCTGTACAGACTGTGATAAAACCACTTATTCATTCAGATAATTCCACACCTTTACTGTTCTTACAGTAAAAACAACCTTTCCTTTCCATTAGACTAAATCTTCTTTCTTTCAGTCTAAATGCATGACCTCGTGTCCTCAGTGGTGTATCCTGGTTTTGTGCTGCCCTAGGCAGTACAAAACTCAGGTGTCGTCGTCCCCCCCGCCAACCCACCCCACCCTCCCCTGCCTTCTAAATACACACACACATTCACGGACACACACACACACTCACTCACACTAACCGACACACACACACATTCACTAACAGACACACACACACATTCACTAACAGACACACACACACATTCACTAACAGACACACACACACACACACTAACAGACACACACACAAACACTAACAGACACACACACACAGACACACACACTAACAGACACACACACTCACTCACACTAACAGACACACACATTCACTAACAGACACACACACGCACACACTAACAGACACACACTCACTAACAGACACACACTAACAGACAGACAGACACACACTAACAGACACACACTCACTAACAGACAGAAACACACTCACTGACACACACTGACACACACACACTCACTCACATTAACACACTCACTTTTTTTATTTTAACCCCCTCCTTACCTTTAGGAATGCTGGGGAGGTTCTCCCTCTCCCAGGGGTCTTGTGGGGGCGGCTGGGTGGGCCGCGCTGGCGAGGGAGCACTTTCCCCTGAGCTGTCTGCTCAGCTACCTCGCGTGCCGCAGAGTGATGCTGGGAGCCGGAATATGGCATCACTCTGCGGCCCCCTGGAAAATGCCGCCCAAGGAAAATGCCTTGTTTGCCTCGCAGCTAATACGTCCCTGCGTGTCCTATGTATAGTCCTGTTTGTGAATAGATTTCCAGAAAATGTTTTTTATTGGCCTTCGATATATTTGTGTAGTGTTATCATATTGTAGCGGTACTTACCTTATCCGGGGGCCGGACGCGGTCCTCTCTTCAAGCCGCGCGCGGTCCTGCGGCTGCACGAGCCGCGCGCGGCTCGTCCAACTGTTCAGACAGGAAGGCGGGCAGTGACCGCGAGAAGCGGTCACGTGTCCCGCCTGCAGCTAAGAGCGCGCCGCGAATCTCGGGCGCGCTCTTAAAGAGACAGTGGGAGCCTAAATTGCAAAAAGGCTCCCATTGGCTCCTGTCATGCCAATCACCCCATACACTTACCTGTTGGGGGAGTGGAAGTGACAGGAGCCAATCACATTAGTTTGAAGGCTACTTATACTTACCCTTTTCCCTTAGTTCCTTGCCCTATCGTGGTTTCTGCTACAGTTCCCTTTAGTGCTTGTTGTGTTCAGTTGTGTTTCTCCGTATTTGACCTTGGCTTTGTATTCTGACTTCGTTTTCGCTTTATCCTATTCTGTACTGTTTGCCGGCTTGCTGATTCCTGTGTACCAGTCCCCGGCTAGTTTTCGTTTACGCTGTCTCTTTGTGCCCTTGACCTCGGATCGTTCCTGACTCTGTCTTATCCTATTACGTCGAGTCCGGCCACTCTAAGGTCCGGTAGACGTATCTCTCCTCTGTACTGTCTTCTGTTAGGCTGGATCCTGCGTGTAGGGGTATATACTCGTTACATTACGATAGGGCCATGGACCCCGCAGATTTAGCTCAACAGATGGCGACCCATGAGGCTAGATTTGTAGAGCAGGATCACCGTATGGATCAAATAGCTCAGGCTCTCCAGACGCTCTTAACTAGAACCATTCCAGCAACCGCACCTAACCCTCCTGCACCCCTGCTTCCTGAAGTATCGACTATGCCTAACGCTACAGCACATTTAACGCCTCCTCCTAGGTATGGAGGGGATTCTAAGACATGCAGAGGGTTCATTAACCAAATAGAGTTTCATTTTGAAATGTATCCACGTTCATTTCCCACAGAGAGGTCTAAAGTTGGATTCTTTATGCACCAACTTACCGACAAAGCACTTGAATGGGCAAACCCTATTTGGGAGGCTAATGGACCTATGGTGCATAACTTTCACAGTTTCCTAACAGCTTTTCGCAGAACTTTTGATACTATGAAAAGGTCTAAGAATGCCGCTAGAGCATTAATGAGGGTTAAACAGGGTTCTAGGTCTGTGGCTGATTACGCTATACAGTTTCGTACCCTTGCCTCACAGGTCGATTGGACCAATAATGGGTTAACTACGGCCTTCATGGAAGGTTTATCAGACTCTATATTGGATGAGGTAGCAGCTAAGGAGCTTCCTATTGCCTTAGAGGACCTTATTGACTACCTCATCGATATAGATAATAGGATTCGTGACAGGCTCTATACTAAGAACAGGAATAGACGTTTTGTTACACCTATTCAACCCAGAGTTAATATACCGGAGAGTGTTAAAGTATCTGAAGAGGAACCTATGCAATTAGGGGTAGGTGCTGTCTTATCCCAAAGAGAGTCTCCTGACAAGCCATTGCATCCTTGTGGCTTCTTTTCTAAACAAATGTCCAAGGCAGAGAGGAATTATGATGTGGGTAATCGCGAACTCCTTGCTATCATTTTAGCACTCAAAGAATGGAGACATTTGCTAGAAGGAACTAAGGATCCTATTCTCATATTTACAGATCATAAGAACCTATCCTACCTTAGCGAAGCTAAAAGATTGTCTTCAAGGCAGGCTAGGTGGTCACTGTTCTTGTCTCATTTTAATTATATAATCACCTATAGGCCAGGTGACCGGAACACCAAAGCGGACGCTCTGTCCAGACAATTCGAGACTATTGACAAACAGGAGATTGATGTCACTCCTGTCATTCCCCCAGACAGGATAATAGCAACTACTATATTGTCTATTTCCTCGTCCCTCTTGCAGGCCATACAAGCGAAACAAGGCATGGCACCCAGCGAGAGGCCTAATGATAAATTGTTCGTTGACATTCCCGAGAGACGGGATATTCTGTCACTTTATCACGATACTAAGACTGCTGGACATCCTGGTATTTCCAAAACAGTGTCAGCCGTTTCTCGGTATTTCTGGTGGGATACCTTACGTAAGGATGTTACTGACTATATAAGTGCTTGTACTACTTGTGCATGTATGAAAACTTCTCGTAGAGTTCCTTGTGGGCTGTTGCATCCGTTGCCCGTTCCCGAGAGACCTTGGTCTAATCTATCAATGGATTTTATTGTTGAATTACCCCCTTCGAATGGTAACACAGTCATCCTAATGATAGTAGATCGGTTTTCCAAAATGGCTCACTTTGTGTCTCTCCGCAAGTTGCCCACTTCCAAGGAATTGGCTCTTATCTTCGCTAGAGAAGTGTTTCGATTACATGGTATTCCCTTATCTATTGTATCCGATAGGGGTAGCCAATTTGTTTCCAGGTTCTGGAAAGCCTTTTGTTCGGAGATGGGTATTTCCCTCTCATTTTCTTCCGCTTACCACCCCCAGTCTAATGGAGCTGCTGAACGTGCCAACCAGTCTCTAGAGCAGTACCTCCGTTGTTTTGTGTCTCACCATCAGGACAATTGGTCTGACCTGCTTCCTTGGGCTGAATTTGCTCGGAATAATGCCACTCATGATTCTTCCGGCAAAAGCCCTTTTTACGTTGTCTATGGCCAGCATCCCGTTGTTCTTCCGGCTGCATTCTCCTCACAGGGCATGCCAGTTCTGGATGAGCATTTGGCTGGTTTGCGTAATACTTGGGAGCAGGTTCAGCGTTCTTTGGTGGACTCTGCTGCCCGCCAGAAGGCTCAGGCTGACAAGCATCGCAGAGCGGCTCCTTCCTATGTTGTGGGGGACAGGGTTTTGCTTTCCACACGGAATATTCGCCTCCGGGTGCCTTCTATGAAATTGGCTCCCCGCTTCATTGGTCCTTATCGCATTATACATAAGGTTAATCCCGTTTCTTATGCCTTGGGTCTGCCTAAGAATCTGCGTATACCCAATGTATTTCACACCTCTTTGTTGAAGCCTTACGTACGCAACCGCTATACCCGGCATACTCCCCCTCCCCCTCCTGTCTCTGTGGAGGGTCATGAGGAGTTCGAAGTATCTGCTGTTATTGACTCTCGTTTTCTCAGGGGTCGGCTTCAGTACTTGGTACATTGGAAGGGTTATGGGCCTGAGGAGCGCAGTTGGATTTCTGCGGATGCTGTTCATGCTCCCCGCCTTGTACGTTCTTTCCATTCGCGTTTTCCTGCCAGGCCTGGTCCTGCCCGCCCGGAGGGCGTGTCCTCAGGGGGGGGTACTGTAGCGGTACTTACCTTATCCGGGGGCCGGACGCGGTCCTCTCTTCAAGCCGCGCGCGGTCCTGCGGCTGCACGAGCCGCGCGCGGCTCGTCCAACTGTTCAGACAGGAAGGCGGGCAGTGACCGCGAGAAGCGGTCACGTGTCCCGCCTGCAGCTAAGAGCGCGCCGCGAATCTCGGGCGCGCTCTTAAAGAGACAGTGGGAGCCTAAATTGCAAAAAGGCTCCCATTGGCTCCTGTCATGCCAATCACCCCATACACTTACCTGTTGGGGGAGTGGAAGTGACAGGAGCCAATCACATTAGTTTGAAGGCTACTTATACTTACCCTTTTCCCTTAGTTCCTTGCCCTATCGTGGTTTCTGCTACAGTTCCCTTTAGTGCTTGTTGTGTTCAGTTGTGTTTCTCCGTATTTGACCTTGGCTTTGTATTCTGACTTCGTTTTCGCTTTATCCTATTCTGTACTGTTTGCCGGCTTGCTGATTCCTGTGTACCAGTCCCCGGCTAGTTTTCGTTTACGCTGTCTCTTTGTGCCCTTGACCTCGGATCGTTCCTGACTCTGTCTTATCCTATTACGTCGAGTCCGGCCACTCTAAGGTCCGGTAGACGTATCTCTCCTCTGTACTGTCTTCTGTTAGGCTGGATCCTGCGTGTAGGGGTATATACTCGTTACACATATCACCTCTGAGGCGCTGATTTTCTAAACTAAAGAGGTTTAAATTTGTTAACCTTTCTTCATAGCTAAAATGTTCAATTCCTTTTATTAAGTTTGTAGCCTGCCTTTGTACTTTCTAGTGCCATAATATCCTTCTTTAGAACAGGTGCCCAACATTGCCCGATATAGTCAAGATTTGGTCTTAACAGTGATTTATTAAGAGGCTAAATTATATTATATTTTGGTTTGATGATAATTTTTACCTCCAGCTAATCGATACTGCTTTGGGGACCACGTTTGCTCAAAGTTATGCCAATTTGTTTATGGCATATTGGGAACATTTGTTTGTTTTTTCAAATAAAATAGATGGAGCAAACTTGGTATTGTATAAGAGATATATTAATGAGATTTGTATTATATGGAGAGAAGGAAAAGAGTCTTTATTGCAAATTTTAGATAATCTTAATGTCAATAATTGGAATTTTAAACTTAAAGGGACACTGCGGGCACCCAGACCACTTCAGCTCATTGAAGTGGTCTGGGTACAGTGTCCGTATTTCCCTTAGTTCTGCAATATTAAACATTGCAGTTCCAGACAGGCCCGTTACTACCGGGCAGGCAAACCAAGCAGAGCCGGTGCTTCCTATAAGGCTGCAGCCGCCTGAGCGCTCTATTGAGAGCCTCAGGCGGCTGCAGCACTCCTCTCTCATCACCTCCGTCCTCCCCTTCCCTGTAGCTGGCCGAGCTCCTCTTCCTCCTGGCTGTCAGTCCGACCGGGTACCGCGCGGTACAGGAGATTCAGTTTCCTGTTCCTGGCCGGACTGACAGGAAGTGCACACTGAGTGCTCACTTCCTTTCAGTCCGGACGGTAAAAAGAACATGGGGAGGGGAGTAAGAAGGGCAGGGGGAGCAGTTTTAGATAATTTGCACATGTTTGTGAGAACTGAAAAATGTTAATGTGAGTGTGTGTGTGGGTTTTAAGTATGTTGGATTTAGTTATTGTGCACTTTTTAATGTATATTTGATTTTATGGTACAGTGGTGATTTTTGCAAATGTTTAATTGTTGACAATGTTCAAATCTTATGCACAGTATATGCAACAGCAGTATTTGCACTGTAGACCTTTTTTATTTATATAAAGTGTGGGTGAACTTAAACTGTATGGCTATGCTGTGGTTCCTGTAGGCTTTGCGTGCATGTGGGGGGGGGGGCAGATAAAAACCATTCGGCCCATCTAGTCTGCACAATATTTCAAAATACTTTTAATTTGTCCCTGGCCTTATCTTAAGTCTAGGATGGCCTTATGCCTATCCCACGCATGCTTAAACTCCCTCACTGTGTTAACCTCTACCACTTCAGTTGGAAGTCTATTCCATGCATCCACTACCCTCTCAGTAAGGTAATACTTCCTGATATTATTTTTAAACCTTTGCCCATCTAATTGAAGACTATGTCCTCTTGTTGTGATAGTTCTCCTTATTTTAAATATAGTCTCCTCCTTTACTGTGTCGATTCCCTTTATGTATTTAAATGTTTCTATTATATCCCCCCACCCCCCTTTTCTGAAATCTCTCTAAAGTATTAATATCCTTCTGAAGATACGGTATCCAGTACTGCGTACAATACTCCAAGTGAGTTCTCACCAGTGTTCTGTACAATGGCATAAGCACTTCTCTCTTTCTACTGCTATACAACCAAGCATTTTGCTAGCATTTCCAGCTGCTCTATTACATTGTCTTCCTACCTTTAAGTCATCTGAAATAATTACTCCTAAATCCCTTTCCTCAGATGTTGAGGTTAGTAGGGTATCATATATCCTATACTCTGCCCTTGGGTTTTTACGTCCAAGGTGCATTATCTTGCACTTATCCACATTAAATGTCAGTTGCCACAGCTCTGACCATTTTTCTATTTTTTTTCGAAATCATTTGCCATTTGACTTATCCCTGTTGGAACATCAACCCTGTTGCAAATTTTAGTATCATCAGCAAAAAGACATACCTTACCATCAATACCTTCTGCAATATCACTAATAAAAAAATTAAAGAGAATGGGTCCAAGTACAGATCCCTGAGGTACCACACTGGTACCTAGACCTTGCTTCGAATATACTCCATTGACTACAACCCTCTGTTGCTTGTCATTTAGCCACTGCCTAACCCATTCAACAATATTGGAATACAAACTTAAAGATTGCAGTTTATTGATGAGCCTTCTATGTGGAACAGTGTCAAAATCCTTACTGAAATCTAGGTAAG
This sequence comes from Pelobates fuscus, assembly GCF_036172605.1. Taxonomy (NCBI): domain Eukaryota; kingdom Metazoa; phylum Chordata; class Amphibia; order Anura; family Pelobatidae; genus Pelobates; species Pelobates fuscus. The sequence goes on from NC_086325.1 coordinate 120,654,231, forward strand.
CAATGTCTACTGCACCCCCCTGATCTATTATTTTAGTTACCCAATCAAAAAAATCAATAAGATTAGTTTGGCATGATCTGCCTGAAGTAAAACCATGTTGTTTCTGATCTTGAAATCCATGTGATTTTAGATGTTAACATGGTTTCCATCACTTTCCCCACTACTGAAGTAAGGCTTACTGGCCTATAGTTGAACGACTACTCCCTACTACCTTTCTTGTGTATGGGTACAACATTCACAATCTTCTGGGACTACTCCTGTTAACAATGATTGATTAAATAAATCCGTTAATGGTTTTGCTAGTACACCACTAAGTTACATAGTTACATAGCTGAAAAGAGACTTGCGTCCATCAAGTTCAGCCTTCCTCACATATGCTTTTGCTGTTGATACAAAAGAAGGCAAAAAAACCCAGTCTGAAGCGCTTCCAATTTTGCAACAAACTAGGAAAAAATTCCTTCTTGACCCCAAAATAGCAGTCAAATGTCTCCTTGGATCAAGCAGCTATTACCCCACTAATTAGAAATTATATCCCTGTATGTTATGTTTTTGCAAGTATTTATCCAATTGCAGTTTAAACATCTGTATAGACTCTGACAAAACCACCTATTCAGGCAAAGAATTCCATATCCTTATTGCTCTTACTGTAAAAAAAAACCTTTTCTTTGCCTTAGATGAAATCTCCATTCTTCAAGCCTAAATGTGTGACCTTGTGTCCTATGTATAGCCCTGTTTATGAATAGATTTCCAGATAATGGTTTGTACTGGCCCTGAATGTATTTGTATAATTTTATCAGATCCCCTCTCAGGCGCCGTTTTTCCAAACTAAAGAGATTTAAATGTTTTAACCTTTCTTCATAACTAAAATGCTCCATTCCTTTTATCAATTTTGTAGCTCGTCTCTGCACTTTTTCTAGAGCCATGATATCTTTCTTTAGAACAGGTGCCCAAAATTGGACAGCATATTCAAGGTGTGTTCTTACCAGCGATTTATAAAGAGGCACAATTATATTTTCATCTCGAGAATTTATGCCCCTATTTATACATGACAAAACCTTACTGGCCTTAGCAACGGCAGTTTGACATTGCATATTGCTACCTAATTTGTTGTCTATAACAATTCCCAAATCCTTCTCGTGTGTGGTTATCCCTAGTTCACTACCATTTAGGGTGTAAATTGCTTGTGCATTCTTAACCCCGAAGTGCATAACTTTGCATTTTTCTACGTTACATTTCATCTGCCATTTTAGTGCCCAGTCTCCCAATCTATCCAAATCCCTCTGCAGCAAGGCAATATCCTGCTCACATTTTATTACTTTACAAAGTTTTGTGTCATCTGCAAACACTGATACATGGCTTTCAATGCCCATTTCAAGATCATTTATAAATATGTTAAATAGAAGCGGTCCCAAAACAGAACCCTGAGGGACACCACTTACTACTTTTGTCCAGCTTGAAAATTTACCATTTATGACAACTCGTTGTACTCTATCTTTAAGCCAATGTTCTACCCAAGAACAAGAATATTCATCTAGACCAATTTCTTTTAGACTAACCTATTGTGAGGAACCGTATCAAATGCCTTAGCAAAATCCAAGTAGATCACATCCACTGCAACACCCTGATCTATATTTCTACTTACTTCTTCGTAGAATACAATTAGGTTAGTTTGACATGACCTATGTTTCATAAAACCATGCTGATTATTGCTAATAACACAGTTCTTCCCAATGAATTCCTGAATATTATCCCTTAATAGCCGTTCAAATAATTTCCCAGTCACAGAAGTTAAGCTCACAGGTCTATAATTTCCAGGCAAGGATTTTGAACCCTTTTTAAATATAGGAACAACATCTGCCTTCCTCCAATCCTCCGGTACAATACCTGAAACAAAAGAATCTTGAAAAAGTAAATACAGAGGTTCACTTATTTCCCCACTTAGCTCCTTAAGTACTCGTGGGTGGATACCATCACGCCCCGGTGCTTTATTTACATTAATTTTCTTTAATAGCTGTAGCACCTTGTCGCGAGTTATCCAATCACAAGTTATCTGCAAGTTTGTTGCAGCAATCATTTGCATATCTCTTGCCATAGGATCATCATTAATATATATTGAAGAAAAATAGTTATTTAAAATGTCTACCTTTTCCTGGTCTTCATTGACTAACAGACCCATCTCTGTTTTCAGTGTACCTACACTTTCATTTTTTGTTTTTTTAGAATTAATGTACTTGAAAAAAAATTTGGGGCTGGTTTTGCATTCTTTGGCTATCAATTTCTCATTTTCTAGTTTAGCCACTTTAATTGCCTTTTTGCAAGTATTATTGGCTTCCTTATATCTTATATAGGATGCCTCTGATTTGTCCGATTTAAAATGCTTTAAAAGACCTTTTCTTATTTTTAATCTCTTGTTTTACTTCTCTACTAAGCCACATTGGTTTTAATTTGTTTATTTTATATTTATTACCCAATGGTACATACTGTGAAATGTACCTTTCTAATATTTGTTTGAATAGTTTCCATTTTTCCTCAATGTTTTTATCACTAAGGAGTTTATGCCAGTCGATATGTTGTAGACCTGCCCTACTATATTCTTTCTTTGAATAACTTTGGGTGTTTTGCATCAGGCCCCATCAACTTATTTGACTTTAATTTTGACAGTTGAAATAGAACCTCTTCCTCTGTAAACTCACATGTAACACATGACTCATTTGTCCTTTTTCCTAACTGAGGCTCCTTTCCTTCATTTTCATCCGTAAATACTGAACAAAAATATTCATTGAGGCAATCAGCTAGACCTTTGTCCTCTTCTACATACATTCCTTCTTTTGTTTTTAATCTAAGTAATCCTTGTTTTAATTTCCTTTTCTCATTTATGTATCTAAAAAAATTTGTATCCCCTTTTTTACTGACTGTGCTATTTTCTCTTCTGTGTGTCCTTTGAAGGCTCTTATAACTTGCTTAGCCTCTCTCTGCCTAATCTTATAGATCTGTCCGTCTTCCTCACTCTGGGTTCTTTTATAATTACTAAATGTTAACTTTTTGTTTTTTACTATTTTGGACACATCTGCGGAGTACCACAGTGGTTTCTTAAATTTTTTCCTTTACTGACCACCCTAATGCATTCTGTTGCCTCCAGCAGTGCAACTTTTAAATAATCCTATTTTTCCTGGACTCCATTTAAACTTCTCCAGTCTGACAAGGACTCCTTTACGCATATTCTAATTTTAAAAAGCCTGTTTTTCTAAAGTCTAAAACTTTTGTTTTTGTGTGGTGTGACTCAGTCACTGTTCTTATATTAAACCACACTGACTGATGATCACTGAATCCTAAACTTTCACATACAGTAATATCTGATACCAAATCTCCATTTGTAAACACTAAATCTAGTATGGCCTCCTTACGAGTTGGTTCCTTTAACGAGTTGTTTTAGAGACAATCCCAGTAGGGACAAAAAATATCAAACACCACCCAAAGTGCTAGGTGCAGCAAAAAAAATTTAATGAATACAACTTAACTTAAAATAGCAGCTTCCCAGGGTAACCTTCACACATGTTACCTAAGTGTAGCTGAAGGTGAAGAGTAGGTATATGAAAACAGCTGATCTGGATACCGGAGTGTAACGGCACCCCCAGGCATAAAAAGGGGTTAAAAGCCGTTTAGTAGATCTTTCCTTCCAGAGACACAGGCACAGCTACTGTAGACACCAATCCACCAAACCGGAGAAGCATATGAATGCCGTAAACAACCGAACCGGAACCATATGAATACTGTAAACAGCCGAATAGGAAAAACCATACGAATAGGTTTACACTCCTAGCAGTCAAACTGGAACAGCATACAATAAATCCCCCCAAGAACGAGACAAGGCTCAGTTTTGAGGGTCAAGCAGGAACAGTCAGAGCTGTGGGTTTATTGTTCTTATATACATATTAGTACCACCCACAGGGTTTTGGAAAACAACCAATAAACACATACAATACACTCAGACACCCCCATACAAAATCCTCCCCTCTGCCTGTGATACAATTACCTTACACAATGGGTAATGTAATTATCACAGGCAGAGAAATAGAGTTTTTCCACATTATTCATAACTTTAAAAGTATGCATCACATTCACATAACTTACATTTTCAGAATCGGCATACTCCAAATACGAACATATGTCAAAATCATCCACATTGGTCCATTGGTTCAATAGATAGATCGAAGTCCTTTGTGACTAAAGGAAGCATGGCTTTTCTGCCCAAAACCAGTTCCACAGAGTCTTCTATCCTGGAGATAATTGGGAAGTAATCCAATTATCTCCAAGGACAGAGGTAAAACTCCATTAAGCACATGGCAGTAAAAAGACAGTAAAATACAATAAAATACACAAGGTTACATTTATTACATAAAATACAGACATGCAACATATCCCCAGATCGCTTAGGTCTGAGCGCACATTATTTCTCAATGGCTCTCAGACCACACACATACAGTTCAATTGCCATGGAGCCAAAGACTTTTTTTAAACGAATAGGCTCCATGGCATAGCTATCTGGGTTAAATGAGTTCATTCAGTAAATACGAGAATCTACCGAATGCCAGAGCAGAAATACATGAATAGACCTTTCTGCATAGGAAAATAAAGTACTGTATATACTCGAGTATAAGCCGACCCGAATATAAGCCGAGGCCCCTAATTTTACCCCAAAAAACTGGGAAAACATATTGACTCGAGTATAAGACTAGGGTGGGAAATGCAGCAGCTACTGGTAAATTTCTAAATAAAATTAGATCCTAAAAAAATTATATTGATTGAATATTTATTTACAGTGTGTGTATATAATGAATGCAGTGTGTGCGTATGAATGCAGTGTGCGGATGAGTGCAGTGCGTGTATGAGTGCAGTGCGTGTATGAGTGCAGTGCATGTATGAGTGCAGTGCGTGTATGAGTGCAGTGCGTGTATGAGTACAGTGTGTGTGTGCAGTGCGTGTATGAGTGCAGTGCAGTGTGTGAGTGCAGTGTGTGAGTGCAGTGTGTGAGTGAAGTGCGTGTATGAGTGCAGTGCGTGTATGAGTGCAGTGCGTGTATGAATGCAGTGTGCGAGTGCAGTGTGTGTGTATGAGTGCAGTGTGTGTGTGTATGAGTGCAGTGTGTGTGCGTATATATTAATTGAATATTTATTTTCAGTGTGTGTATATAATGAATGCAGTGTGTGTGTGTATGAGTGTAGTGCGTGTATGAGTGCAGTGTGCGTATGAGTGCAGTGTGTGAGTGCAGTGTGTGTGAGTGCAGTGTGTGTGAGTGCAGTGTGTGAGTGCAGTGTGTGTATATGAATGAAGTGTGAGTGTGTGATGCAGTGTGTGTTTGTGTATGTGTTGGTGGGGGTGGGCATTTGATATATTATTAATTATTATTTTTTTTGTATTTTTTTTATATTATTATTTTTTTTTATTATTATTATTTATTATTTAATTATTATTATTATTTTTTTTATTATCTTTTTTTTTCGTCCCCCCTCCCTGCTTGCTAGCTGGCCAGGGAGGGGGGCTCCTTCCCTGGTGGTCCAGTGTCATTGGTAGTTCAGTGGGGGGAGAGGGTGCTGGCAGAGCTGTACTTACGTTTCCTGCAGCTCCTGTCAGCTCTCTCCTCCTCCGCGCGGTCTGTGCAGCTCCCTCTGTCAGCTCCCAGTGTAAGTCTCGCGAGAGCCGCGGCTCTCGCGAGACTTACACTGGGAGCTGACCGAGGTGCTGAACGGACGGCGCAGAGGAGGAGAGAGCTGACAGGAGCTGCAGGAAAGGTAAGTACAGCTCTGCCAGCACCCCTCTCCCCCCAGTCTGTATTATGGCAATGCAAATTGCCATAATACAGACTCTGACTCGAGTATAAGCCGAGTTGGGGTTTTTCAGCACAAAAAATGTGCTGAAAAACTCGGCTTATACTCGAGTATATACGGTATTTAAATGCCGGTCCATAGTCAAAAGGCAGCAGGCAGGCAACCAGGCTCCTCCAATGCACAGTGGCAAGATTGGTCTCATCACACGGAGGACAGGTCGGAAGAACACCCACTACACCACCAATGGTTTAAAAAACTGGTTCCTATATAATGTGAACTTTGGAAGGAGGGAATCAAGCGGTATTTGGGGGTTTTTTTTGCTTTATTTTATTACATGTTTTACGGTGTGAGGACCCTGAGGAAGTTCTATTAATTGAATTAAATGTGTAGGACTGGGCCTATTTTTATTCAATTCTATTTTATTTGTAACTTCAAATAAAATGATTTTTTTAACCTACCTGATTCATGTTTCTTCTGGTTCCGGTTCTTCTGGTTCTGGAATCCAACAAAAGAGGTCGCTTTGTTCCCCCAGCACAATCGGGGGAGGCACTCATAAGGCGATTTTATACTCCACATCTTGTGAATGCACAATATTAGTATGTCATTTCTGCATGCCTTAATTGTATTACACCATGTATTTGTTATTTTTTTTTAGGTATTACAGCTGTATCCCTTTGTTCTCATACTTATATTTTGAAGTGGTCTGCCTACCATCTATGGACTCAGCAGCCAAAGGTGCGGAGCTCTCCTTAAGAAGTTCTTGTAATGCTACAAATTAAATTCTCAACTGCTCCTGAATCAACTACAGCCCTACAAAACAATTCTAGGGAATTACACTAAATGCAAACTAAAAGGATAAGTCTATTCTGAGGCACAACACCTAAGGCCGGCTCCCTGATGTTCCTTAGGTGCAGTAGTTTTCCAGGCATACTGGACGTATACTTCTCAGATGCTCCTTTTTGCCACAATATAAACAGACCTTCATTCCTCCTAAATTGTTTCTCAGCCTGAGGAAATTTCATAGCCCCTAGCTGCATAGGTTCATAGGTTCCAGTTCTGCTGGCAAGGGTTATGAACAGTAGTTATGGGACCAGCAGTAACCTGTTGAGGATTTACAGACTGATGGGCTTCAGGTTGAAGGTGGGCAGTGCGAATTAACAGAGTCTGAAAGGCTTGAGCGACCTCATGCATGAGGTGATCAAGCTCCTCAATCTTTGCCTCAAAAGTAGACATCTGCTGACTTAAGTTACAGCAAGAATGATAAACGCTAAGGAATCAAATCATATAAATAGTAAATCAAGCTGCAAACACAGAATGATATTCATCTGGATGAAGTGAAACTTACCTCTAAGGAGCTAACTACCCATCAGTGGGGATTATACCGCTTTGGGCGCCTGTTCTAAAGAAAGATATCATGGCACTAGAAAAAAGTCCAGAGACAAGCTACAAAATTGATAAAAGGAATGGAGCATTTTAGTTATGAAGAAAGGTTAAAAAAATTAAATCTGTTTAGTTTGGAAAAAAGGCGCCTGAGAGGGGATATGATAACTTTATACAAATATATTCGGGGCCAGTACAAACCTTTATCTGGAAATCTATACATAAACAGGGCTATACATAGGACACGAGGTCACACATTTAGGCTGGAAGAAAGGAAATTTCATCTAAGGCAAAGAAAAGTTTTTTTTACAGTAAGAGCAATAAGGATTTGGAATTCTCTACCTGAAGAGGTGGTTTTATCAGAGTCACTACAGATGTTTAAACTGCAATTGGATAAATACTTACAAAAACAGGGATATCATTTCTAATTAGTGGGGTATTATTATTATTATTATTATTGCCATTTATATAGCGCCAACAGATTCCGTAGCGCTTTACAATATTATGAGAGGGGATTTAACTATAAATAGGACAATTACAAATAAACTTACAGGAACAATAGGTTGAAGAGGACCCTGCTCAATCGAGCTTACATTCTATAGGAGGTGGGGTGTAAAACACATTAGGACAGGAATTTGCAATCAAATAAGGTGGCCCTTTAGGAGAGGGCAAGAGACAGGTATGTGAGGTAAGGGTTAGTCTTGGAGGCCATAAGCTTTCCTAAAGAGATGGGTTTTAAGGCACTTCTTAAAAGATGCAAGACTAGGGGAGAGTCTGATGGCGGTAGGCAGGCTATTCCATAGGAAGGGAGTTGGCCGTACAGGTGCGGACAACGGACAGGAGGTGGTCACGGGCAGAGTGGAGAGACCGAGAAGGGACATACCTATGGATCTGTAAGGAGATATAAGAGGGACTAGAGTTGTTCAGTGCTTTATAGGTGTGAGTTAGTACCTTGAATTGACTCCTATAGCATACAGGAAGCCAATGTAAGGACTGGCAGAGGGGTGAGGTGTGAGAGAAACGACTAGAGAGGAAGATCAGTCTAGCAGCAGCATTCATTACGGACTGTAGGGGTGCAGTACGGCTTTTGGGAAGACCAATCAGGAGAGGGTTACAATAATCCATGCAGGAAATTACTAGAGCATGGACAAGCTCCTTGGTAGTATCTGGTGCAAGAAAGGGGCGGATGCGGGCTATGTTTTTAAGATGGAATCTACAGGATTTAGCAACATGCTGGATGTGAGGCTCAAAGGTGAGACCAGAGTCAAGTATGACGCCAAGACAGCGCGCTTGCAAGGATGGACTGATGTTAGTACCAGAAACTTGAAGGGAGAGCGAAAGAGGAGGATCAGTATTAGGAGGAGGAAAGACAAGGAGCTCAGTTTTTGAGAGATTGAGTTTCAGAAAGCAGGAGGACATCCAGTCAGAGATGGAAGAAAGGCAAGCAGTGACACGTTGCAGGATGGCAGGGGAGAGGTCCGGGGAGGAGAGATATAGCTGGGTGTCATTAGCGTACAGGTGGTAGTGGAATCCAAAAGAGGTAATATGTTTGCCAAGAGAGGCAGTATAAAGAGAAAATAGAAGGGGACCAAGGACGGAGCCTTGGGGGACTCCAACCGAGACAGGATGAGGGGAGGAGGTATCATTAGAAAAAGAGACACTGAATGAGCGTTGGGAGAGATAAGAGGAAAACCACGAGAGGACAGAGTCACAGAGACCAAGCGATTGAAGAGTTTGAAGAAGGAGAGCATGATCAACGGTGTCAAAGGCCGCTGAGAGGTCAAGAAGAATTAGTATGGAGCAGTGGCCTTTGGATTTAGCTGCGATTAGGTCGTTAGTAACTTTGATAAGGGCAGTCTCTGTAGAGTGGAGAGGGCGGAAGCCAGATTGAAGGGGGTCAAGGAGAGAGTTGGAATTGAGGAAATGAGACACACGGGTAAAGACAAGTCTTTCTAGAAGCTTTGAGGAAAAAGGGAGCAGGGATATGAGACAGTAGTTAGAGGGGGTGGACGGGTCGAGGGATGTTTTTTTTAGTATAGGTACTACAGTGGCATGTTTAAGGTCAGCAGGGATGATGCCAGAAGAGAGCGAGCAGTTGAAGATGTGTGTTAAAGAAGGCACGAGACAAGTGGAGAGAGATCTGATAAGGTGAGATGGGACAGGATCGAGCGGGCAAGTGGTGGGGCGAGAGGAGCAAAGAAGAGCAGCCACCTCTTGGTCAGTAGCTGGGGAGAATGTCTGAAGGGTAGGAAAGGCATGATTTATGTGTGGTTGAGAAACAGAAAGGCGAGGAGGGGAGAATTCTTTCCTTAGCTGTTCAATCTTGTCAGTGAAGTAACATGCAAAGTTATCAGCAGTAAGGTTAGTTTGGGGCAGTGGCGTACATACCAGGGTCGCAGGGGTCGCGGCTGCGACCGGGCCCGGCCCACCAGGGGGCCCGGCCGCCCCTGCGACCCGGTATGTAGCCACTGGGCCAGCCTCTTCTCCTGGGGGGCCCTAGAGCCGGCCACCTCCGGGCCCCCCCGAGGCTGGCCCTGCTGCCACCCGGCTGGCCGGTCCTGCGGGCGCGCGAGGGAGCACTCTCCCCTGAGTGCTTCCTCTTCAGCTCCCTCGCGCACCGCGTAGGGATGCCGGCGCCGGAAGATGACGTCATCTTCCGGCGCCGGTATCAGTACGCGGCGCGCGAGGGAGCTGAAGAGGAAGCACTCAGGGGAGAGTGCTCCCTCGCGCGCCCGCCAGCCTGACTGCCCGCCGGGTGACCGGACCCCCAGGAGCCCAGCAGCACCACTGGACCCCAGGGAATCCCCTCAGCACTCCAAAAGGTAAGGAGGCTGGGGGGATTAAATACAAAAAAACGTTAGTGTGTGTGTGAGTGTGTGTTAGTGTGAGTGTTAGTGTGTGTTAGTGTTAGTGTGTGTGTGTGAGTGTTAGTGTGTGAGTGTTAGTGTGTGTTAGTGTTAGTGTGAGTGTGTGTGTTAGTGTGAGTGTGAGTGTTAGTGTGTGTGTGTGTGTGAGTGTTAGTGTGTGTTAGTGTGAGTGTGTGTGTTAGTGTTAGTGTGTGTGTGTAAGTGTTAGTGTGTTAGTGTGTGTTAGTGTGAGTGTTAGTGTGTGAGTGTTAGTGTGTGTTAGTGTGAGTGTGTGTGTTAGTGTGAGTGTTAGTGTGTGTGTGTGTGAGTGTTAGTGTGTGTTAGTGTGTGTTAGTGTGAGTGTGTGTGTTAGTGTGTGTTAGTGTGAGTGTGTGTGTTAGTGTTTGTGTCAGTGAGTGTGTTACTGTGTGTGTCTGTTACTGTGTGTGTTTGTGTGTGTGTTAGAGTGTGTGTGTCTGCTAGTGTCAGTGAGTGAGTGTGTGTCTGCTAGTGAGTGTCAGTGATTGTGTTACTGTGTGTGTCTGTTACTGAGTGTGTTTGTGTGTGTGTTAGTGAGTCTGTTTGATGTCTGTTAGTGAGTGTGTGTTTGTCAGTGAGAGTGTATGTTTTGTAAGTGAGTGTGTATGTATGTCTGTCGCTGAGTGTGTCTCTGTCAGTAAATGTGTGTGTCTGTTAGCTAGTGTGTATGCGTCTGTTCGTGAGAGTGTGTGTGTGTGTCTTCAGCACTTACCTTTCTCCAGCGCCGGACTCCCTTGGCGCAGGGGAACCCTCCGCCTCTCAGCTCCGAATGCGCATGCGCGGCAAGAGCCGCGCACGCATTCAAACCGCCCATAGGAAAGCATTACTCAATGCTTTTCTATGGACGTTCAGTGTCTTAGAATCGCGGAAGCGCCTCTAGCGGCTGACAGTGAGACAGCCACTAGAGGCTGGATTAACCCTAAGTGAAACATAGCAGTTTCTCTGAAACTGCTATGTTTTCAGCTGCAGGGTTAAAACCAGAGGGACCTGACACCCAGACCACTTCATTGAGCTGATGTGATCTGGGTGTCTGTAGTGGTCCTTTAAGTGTGTGCATCTGTATGCACTGGCGTACATACCGCGGTCGCAGGGTTCGCAGCCCTGCAACCCCTGCAACCAGGTGCCCGCCGCAATGTGTTGCGGCCCCGGTCCGCCAGAGTAAGCGCGGGGGGTTGGGGGGGGGCCCACGGATCAATTTTCGCACCGGGGCCCCATGGGTCATGTGTACGCCACTGGTTTGGGGGGTGGCCACAGCAGGGCAAAGAAGAGAATTAAAGGTGTCAAAGAGACGCCTGGGGTTGCGGGAACATGAACTAATGAGAGAGGAAAAATAGGACTGTTTGGCAAGGGCAAGGGCTGCACTGTATGAACACAATATGCATCTATAATGGAGAAAGTCAGATTGGGTGCGAGACTTCCTCCAGGAGCGTTCAGCACAACGGGAGGATCTTTGCAGGTAGCGCGTTGATTTAGTATGCCATGGTTGGGGGCGGGTCCTCCTCGAGGTACTTGTTTGGAGAGGTGCTGCAGCGTTCAAGGCAGATGTAAGAGTAGAGTTGTATGTGGAGATGGCCAGTGAAGGACAGGAGAGGGAAGGGATGGACAGCAGTCTTGAATCAATGTCAGCTGACAGCTGCTGGAGATCAAGAGAATTAAGGTCCCTCCTGAGTTGAGGGGGGGTTAGGCTGAGGTTGTTGGGTGAGGGGGTACGCGAGAGCAAATGATAAGAGGTGGTGATCAGAGAGTGGATATGGAGTGTTGCAGATATTTGATACTGTACATGCATAAGTGAAGATTAGGTCAAGGCTATTGCCAGCTACATGTGTGGGAGAATTTGCCCACTGCGATAGCCCGAGGGAGGAAGTAATTGAAAGTAGTTTAGTGGCTGCAGAGGTCAAAGGTGGGTTTATAGGAATATTGAAGTCCCTGAGAATTAGGGATGGAATGTTAGAAGAGAGAAAATAGGGTAGCCAGGCAGCAAAGTGGTCAAGGAAGAGAAGAGGGGAACCAGGGGGACGGTAAATAACAGCAATGTTAGCAGAGAAGGGTTTGAAAAGGCTAATTGAATGTATTTCAAATGACGGGAAAGAGAGGGAAGGGGGGTGGGAAGAGGTTTAAAAGAGCAATGAGGGGAGAGGAGAAACCCAACACCACCACCTTTACATTCAGAGTTTCTTGGGTTGTGGGTAAGTTGGAGACCACCGAAGGACAAAGATGCAAGGGTGGCAGTGTCAGAGGGGGAGAGCCAGGTTTCTGTTAAGGCTAGTAAATCTATTGAACGAGAGATGAAGAAGTCATGGACAGCAGTGGATTTAGTTAAATTGCAAACAGAGCGTGCGTTCCAGAGGGCAGTATTGAAGGAGGATTTAGAGGAACATTAGATGGGTATGAGATTAGTGTGGATCCTTGGGTTAGTATGTGGTGAGTTTGTTGAGAGGGGACCGGGGTTTGGAGAGACATCACCAGCTGCTAGGAGCAGAAGGATAGAAAGGAAGTGAAGGTGGGAGTAGGATTTGAAAGTTTTGTAGGAGGGTATGTATGTAGAGGATTTTGGAGGAGTTGGTGGAGATAGGCTGGAAAGGTATGTGTAGAGTGCATGGGATGAATAGAGAGGGGAGGGGAGTAAGGTGGAAGTAATTATGATGGTGTTGCCAGGGACAGGTGAGTGAAAGGATAGGGATATTTTAGTAATGAGAGAAGTTAATGTTAAAGTGAAAAATAGAAGGGAGAACATTAGAAAAAATGTGTATTATATAGAAATGTAGATCATATATACAAACACACACAAATATCAATGAGTGTTTAACCCCTTAAGGACACATGACATGTGTGACATGTCATGATTCCCTTTTATTCCAGAAGTTTGGTCCTTAAGGGGTTAAACCATTGTAAGGATGCAGTGTGTTAAATGATTTCAGGTGAGGAGAGGTTTAGTGACTTGATAGGAGTGTTACGGAAACCAGCAGATGTGCACTATCTATAAGTAAGTTGATGACCATGGGGTGGGATGGCGTGGGGAGGGGAGGGGAGGGGAGGGTGGGCAATCTTCCAGAGATGATACCTCTGCTCAGAAGATTCTGCAGGACTTGGTTGCTTGGGAGTGCTGGGTGTTAATGCTGTTTTAAGGGGCCCAATCTGAAATATAAGGTCTGAAGTTAGAAAAAAAAAATGAAATAAAATACTATTATGGGTGGGGAGACATGGGGCTATTGAGGTAATTAATTAGAGATGAAAAACTAAAGGAGAGAACATTTGGGATAAAAAATATAGGAAGGATCAGATAGGTGAAAGTCATAAACCATGAACATAAATTTACAAGATTATCAGTTAGAGTAGTAACACTAGCTAAACAAACAATTAACAAAGAGTCTTAGAGAATGAACATAAAATGACATGATCATACCAGCTTTAAGAAAAACAAAAAGAGTAAAGGGGTAATAGCTGCTTGATCCAATGAGACATCTGACTGCTATTTTGGGGTCAAGAAGGATTTTTTTCCTTGTTTGTGGCAAAATTGGAAGCGCTTCAGACTAGGTTGTTTGCCTTCTTTTGGATCAACAGCAACAACATATGTGAGGAAGGCTGAACTTGATGGACGCAAGTCTATTTTCAGCTATGTAACTATGTAACTATGTATGCTGTTTTACTCAGAGCTGGTTTTACTCAGAGCTGGGGCCTGATGGAATACACCCAAAGCTATTAAAATAGCTTAGTGGTGTACTAGCAAAACCATTAACAGATTTATTTAACCAATCATTGATAACAGGAGTAGTCGCAGAAGATTGGAAGTTAGCGAATGTTGTGCCCATTCACAAGAAAGGTAATAGGGAGGAGTCGGGCAACTATAGGCCAGTAAGCCTTACTTCAGTAGTGGGGAAAGTGATGGAAACCATGTTAAAGGATAGGATTGTTGAACATCTAAAAACACATGGATTTCAAGATCAGAGACAACATGGGTTTACTTCAGGGAGATCATGCCAAACTAATCTTATTGATTGTTTTGATTGGGTAACTAAAATTATAGATCAGGGTGGTGCAGTAGACATTGCTTACCTAGATTTCAGTAAGGCTTTTGACACTGTTGCACATAGAAGGCTTATCAATAAACTACAATCTTTGAGTTTGGATTCCAATATTGTTGAATGGGTAAGGCAGTGGCTGAGTGACAGGCAACAGAGGGTTGTAGTCAATGGAGTATATTCGAAGCTTGGGCTTGTCACCAGTGGGGTACCTCAGGGATCTGTACTTGGACCCATTCTCTTTAATATTTTTATTAGTGATATTGCAGAAGGTCTTGATGGTAAGGTGTGTCTTTTTGCGGATGATACTAAGATATGTAACAGGGTTGATGTTCCAGGAGGGATAAGCCAAAGTGAAAATGATTTAGGTAAACTAGAAAAATGGTCAGAGTTGTGGCAACTAACATTTAATGTGGATAAGTGCAAGATAATGCATCTTGGAAGTAAAAACCCAAGGGCAGAGTACAGAATATTTGATAGAGTCCTAACCTCAACATCTGAGGAAAGGGATTTAGGGGTGACTATTTCTGATGACTTAAAGGTAGGCAGACAATGTAATAGCAGGAAATGCTAGCAGAATGCTTGGTTGTATAGGGAGAGGTATTAGCAGTAGAAAGAGGGAAGTGCTCATGCCATTGTACAGAACACTGGTGAGACCTCACTTGGAGTACTGTACACAGTACTGGAGACCCTATCTTCAGAAGGATATTGATACCTTAGAGAGAGTTCAAAGAAGGGCTACTAAACTGGTTCATGGATTGCAGGATAAAACTTACCAGGAAAGGTTAAAGGATCTTAACATGTTTAGCTTGGAGGAAAGACGAGACAGGGGGGATATGATAGAAACATTTAAATACATAAAGGGAATCAACACAGTAAAGGAGGAGACTATATTTAAAAGAAGAAAAACTACCACAACAAGAGGACATAGTCTTAAATTAGAGGGACAAAGGTTTAAAAATAATATCAGGAAGTATTACTTTACTGAGAGGGTAGTGGATGCATGGAATAGCCTTCCAGCTGAAGTGGTAGAGGTTAACACAGTAAAGGAGTTTAAGCATGCGTGGGATAGGCATAAGGCTATCCTAACTATAAGATAAGGCCAGGGACTAATGAAAGTATTTAGAAAACTGGGCAGACTAGATGGGCCGAATGGTTCTTATCTGCCGTCACATTCTATGTTTCTATGTTTCTAGCAAATGTAAGTGTGATCCCACATATCCTTGTTGTGTGTTCTACACTAAGTATCTGGCCATCTGCACTATTACTGTTTATTTTCTGTTTTATTATATATACTTATCACCAACAGAACTCTGGATGAATCCAAGCCAGGATCTTCCAAAGAATTGAACTTAATACACACAGTATTCAGCACAACCTGTTTTTTGTGTTTTGTGTTGATCTGCTGACTTAAACCTGCAGGGTCTATGGCCCTGTCATTATGTTAGGATATCCTATGACCCAACATACAGTGTTTAAGTAAAATACAATAATGTAACCTCTAAGAATTATACGTACTACTGGGCTTTAGCATGGCCGAACATATATATAGAATGGTAAGAAACAGGTATGAGACAAAAATGAGGAGACAAGCTAATAGATCAAGGATACCAGAAACGAGAATTGTCAAGAACAAGTCAAAGTCAAAATGCCAATAGAATCACAAGATAAATTAACTCTCTGATAAACAGTAAATAGCCACCACATTAGGGCACTGATAAAAGGTGCTTTTGAGTTTAAATAACCCGAGGAAGATAATGATTAGTCAGAATTGACCTGATGACCCCATACGTGTGTGTACATTGATGGTGTGACAATGCACACACATTTGTGTCATTCTTGTAATATTCAGGTATGGGGCTGTAAAGCCTCATGGTGGCCTGGCATCCTTCCAAACACCATTTTGGCTGGGAGTTGCTGTGAGAGCAGTCCGGGCAGCGATTCACTGTAGGTTAAATAAATATATGCTTTAAATGGTTTCCCCTAATTCAACTAAAAATTGAACTCATAATGACTTCTCTAATCTCAAAATGATTTAACCTTCCTGAATAAAATCCCTCACTATAGCACAAATATGCAAAACAGGTGTTGTCTTATGCACACTTGATGCAACTAATCAAGGGTGTCATTAGTTGCATCAGGTGTGCTTGAGCTTGAACATTTGAGATACCTGAACTTGCTAGGGGTTTGTTGAGTGTCATGTTTGACTGCATGACAGAAATGTGGCCAAGTCAAAAGAATGGTCCACAAAGTTAAGAGAAAAAATCACTGCCCTTCACAATCAAAGTACAGGATACAAAAAGATAGGAAAGGCACTGAATGTATCTAGAGTATCTAGAGACACTGTTGGAAGCATAGTTCACAAGTTTAAAGTTAAAGGAACAGTGGTTATACTACCTGGACGGGGCAGAAAAAGGGAGCTACCAATGGCTACAACAAGATTTCTGAGAAGGCAGATTGTGAAAAGCCCTCGAGTGACTGAAAAAGGCCTGTTGCAAGACTTGGTGGTAACAGGCACTGAGGTTTCAGTGAACACTGTAAGGCGTGTACTAAACGCGGAAGGTTTTAATGCTAGAACTCCAAGATGTACACCACTACTGACCCAAAAGCACCTGAAAAGTCAGCTCCAATATTCTCAAAATTATATAAATAAACTTTGGGCTTCTGTTCTGTGGATCAATTAAACAAAACTGGAACTTTTCAGACCAATGGATCAGCGGTATGTCTGGAGAAAGAGGAATCAAGCAAAGGCTGCCTACAGTTAAACATGGTGGTGACTCGGTTATGCATTGCAGCTGCTTTGCATCCTCTGGCACTGGAAACATGCAGTGTGTGGAAGGCAAGATGGATTCATAGAAGTATCAGGAAATCCTAGGAGAAAATGTCATGTCATTTGTGAGGAAGCCAACGCTTGGGCTTCATTGGCCATTCCAGCAAGACAATGATCACAAGCATTTCAAATTCCACCAAGGCATGGTTGCAGAAGAAGATCTAGAAAATGCTACAGTGGCCATCACAATCACCTGACTTAAAGCCCATAAAATATCTCTGGTGGGCACGCAAACCCAAGAATGTTACTGAACTGAAGGTCATTTGCAGCAGATCATAACAGCAAAAGGGTGCTCTACTAAGTATTAAGGTGCTTGCCATGAAGGGGTTGAAGACTGGAGGAGTCATTATGAGTTGTATTTTCTGTTGAAATTGCTTTTGTTTGATTTGTTCATTGCAAACAGATAAAAGTATGTACATTTTGACAATAAACATGATTTAAAATGGGGGTTGAATAATTTTGATTAAAACTGTATCTCGATTTTCTTAATTTAATACAGTATTTTAATATGAATAATACAAATTAGAGATTGCAGGTAGACCATGTACACCTCTTCGTGGCAATGTTGCTCCCTGATGGCAATGGCCTCTGCTGGAACAACAGATCCGATCCATGTAGGCCCCACCTCACAAATTGCTGCTTAAGTCGTGGTGTCCGATACCAAAGGGCACATTCAGAGGTCTTGTGGAGTTCAAGCCTCGACACACCAGAGTTGTTTTGGAAGCATGAGGGGCCCTACACTATAGTATAGTATAAGTTGTATGAGTCCTTATAAATTGATCTAGTGTTAAAACGCGGGTTGTAGCAGTGATTTGATATATAATTAATGTGGGTCACGTGACCCGGGTTGCGTCCGTCCACGTGGTATATGGGGGTGTGGCGGGAGAGGTGGAACTGACTGATCGCGTCATGCGATCAGTCAGGTGCCGTCGGCCATGATGCGGCTGGCGGCAGGGGAGGGGGGAGAGAGCCAACCACATACTGGGCATGCGTGGTTGGCGAAAATGAATTAAATAACTAAATACAGTAATTTAGTACATAAAAGCCGATCCTCAATATAGAGGATATCGGTGTTCTGTCATTTAAGGGGGAATCAGTAGTAAATACACTTTTAGTAAATAAATACATGCAGAAAGAGATTAACAGTTTTCTAGTTTTCACACTAGATCAATTTATAAGGACTCATGCAACTTATACTATCAATCCTATACACTTTAAAATGATTTTTTATATGTTATCTTAAAAACTGTTTCTGATTGGCCAATCACATTTTTGGCGCAATTTTCTAATTACCACAGCCCTATTTAAACATCCCCTGCCAGGTTATTACTTTTATCCCATTCTGAAGAAGCCACTTATGGTGAAACGTGTTTATGGTTATTTAATTTTGTATTTTACTGTGTATTTTAGAATAAAAGTTTTTTGGCTACTTTACTGTACCAATCCTCTTTTTATTGCACTCTCTATGCACTTTAAACTTTTTTTTACTTATTCCTGGCATTTTAACTTTTCCTGGTTACTTTTACTTCCACTGGCAATTTTACTGTTCCAGTACTCCAAGAAATCCTAGGTGGGGATCATACCACCAATGCCTATTCATAGAGCAGTACCTCTGCTCTATCTTTGTGAGTATTATTTTATCTTCTATTTTACTCTCTTAACCTATCACAATTGAGAGCACTATCGGTGCTTTTTATCCTTCTTTCTTGGAGCTTTGGATCACCAGACGGTGCTGACGGACATACCGCCGCTACATATCCCATAAGCGGGGATTATACCGCTGTACGCTATCTACACCAGAGCTGGCCATAGCTCCCTCAAATGTAAGTTCTTTATCTTTCTCTACCTATTGCACATTGAACCACATCAAAATTGAGAGCACTATTGTTGCTTTCTACTTTCTTTTCCGAGTTTTGGACTACCAGACGGTGCTGATGGAGACCCCCTCCCTACATATCCCATAAGCGGGGATTATACCGCTGTACGCAATCCACACCAGAGCTGGCCATAGCTCTCCTTTGGTCGCCTCTACCTCTCTTGTATTTGCATATACTGAACGATCAACACCAGACGCACCTACCTCCACAAAGAAACTCTATCAAGTATCCCAGACCATCTACTGGTACCCTAGCCATATTTCACTGGACTATCTACCCTTAGTTGGCGCAGCTCTTTCATATCTTTCTCTTTATCTGTGTTTATCTACTGAAGGACTTGAGGGGTTTTCCTTCATTTGGGTTGCTGCCTACCTCGACTAATTGTGTGATTACTAGCGCTGAATTCTTTTTGTGTTTATCTTAGTTTTATTGTTGTGGCTGATTAATATACAGTTAGGTCTGGAAATATTTGGACACTAATACAATTTTCATAATTTTGGCTCTCTACACCACCACTACAGATTTGAAATGAAACAACCAAGATGCAATTGAACTGCAGAATTTTAGCTTTAATCCTTTGGATTGAACAAAAGTATTGTATGAAACATTTAGATATTGCAACCATTTTCATACACAGTCCCCTTTTCAGGGGCTCACATGTAATTGGACAAATTAACACAATCATAAACAAAATGTTCATTTTTAATACTTTAGAGAACCTTTGCAGGCAATGACTGCTTGAACAAAAAACAAAAAACAAAGTTAAGTCTTTTACAATTATGCAGTCCAGTCCTCCTTTAAAAATGGAGTCTGGCCCTTTATTATTAATCCAACTGTTTAATGTGCTTTCTCCCCTTCCGGGCTTCGATCCTATAGCCCATTTATACATATTGCAAGCATGCTGTCTGCTCGTCTATTTGAGCAGACAGCATGCAAACACTCCCTCCGTTCGCGATCACCATAGGGCTCCTCCCCTTTGGTGATGCAACGTCCGATTTGTCCCGGCCAGTCGGCTCACCTCGCATGCGTTCCATCAGTATGTGACGTATGCGTTCCATTTAAACCACGTGACGCGGAAGTGATTTTAGCCGCGCGTCACGTGATCTTTTCTTATATTGATTTTTAACATACCAGCACCTCGTTTTTTAAAGTTATAAGCATATTTATTCTTTTATATATGTTTATAGTTGATCTATATTACTGTCAATTTTGATATGTATTTTAAAACGAAGGTTATAATGACGTCATTTTGGCGGGAATATTTGAATTCCAATACAATTAATGTATCCTATATCAAGCATTGTAAGTCATGTTTTTCATTATACTCTACTTGAAGAAGCCTATTGTAGGCAAAACGCATCTAGAGATTGTTTTAAATATTTTATATATTGTTATAATAAAGTAATTTTGGCCCTAAATATTTTAGTTGCCACTTTCCTTTCTTACTTTTATTTCATTTATTATTTTATTTTTAAGCCTGACTTTTTTTGGTTTTCATCATCCTAAGAAACGCCAAAAGAATCCTTAGGTGGGGATTATACCACCCAAACATTATACACCGAGCAGTATAAGCCTGCTCAATATATTGTGAGTACATTTTATATTTTCTTTTAATTTATACTCCAGTTAACGCAGAGAGCACTATATATTATATCTCTTTATTTTTGGCTGGAACCACCGTTGGACTACTGAACTTTCAGCTGTTACTCCATATATCCTTGAGTGGGGATCATTCCACTTCACGCATTTCATACCAGAGCTGGATTTTAGCTCTGGAAATTGTGAGTAATACTTATAATATTTTTATATATCCATATATACCTACCTACTGTTGGATTTCCTCTTTTTTTCTGTTCTTCTCCCCATATGGCGCACTGAAAATACAAGCCTACAACTGAGACGAATTACCGCTGCCCTACAGGAATTTCCCTTATTTATTGTGGACTATTATCCTGGACTCTATCTGTAACTATTTTTATGCCTACATTTTATATATAATCTTCTGTATTAAAGGCGCACCCTTTCTTTTGTTTTTTGTTCTATTTCTAACTATCTATTGGGGATTTGTGGCATTTTTAGCGCTGATCCTATTTTGACTTTTCTAAATGACTGCTTGAAGTCTGGAATGCATGGGCATCAACAAACGCTGGATTTACTCCACTGTGATGCTTTGCAAGTCCTTTACTGCAGCTGTCTTCAGTTGTTTGTTTGTGGGTCTTTCTGCCAAAAGTTTTGTCTTCAGCAAGTGAAATGCATGTGGATTAAAAAGAGGTGATTGATTCAGCAATTGTAGAATATTCCACTCCTTTGCTTTAAAAAATTCCTGGGTGTCAGGATCGGGACAGGGATCCAACACGCAGAGTACAAAGAGTGGAAAGGTACGTATACCGGGCCTTAGAATGGCCGGACTAACGTACCGAGAGTAATAGAGAATAGTCAGAGACAAGCCGAGGTCGAGGGAACGAGAAGACAGGTAAGCGAGAGACAAGCCGGGTCAAGGGATAACAGAGATAAGCAAGGTAGTACAACAAGCCGAGTCAAAACCAATAGAGCAACTAGAATACCAGAGCACTGAGTGACTAGACAAGCTAGAACCACGACAGGGCAATGAGCTGAAGAGAGAAGTAAGCTTAAATACCCTGGCTCCGGATGGTAGACACACCTCTGACAAGTACCGATTGGATGTCGGACACTTGAGTGACAGGTCGCTCGTGATAGCGTCATGACGTCACGTATTGAGCGTCCCGCTAGAAAAGGACGTGGATTCCTCGCGGTCGGTGTTTAAGTGACTGGATGAACCGCGAGGAACGAAGGAAACAGCTCGTTTGGACGGATAAACTACTAAGTCTCTACCTCTTTTAGAGGTAGAGACCTCAGGTACCCTGACAGTACCCCCCCTCTCAGATACGCCCACCGGGCGGAAGGAACCGGGACGAGATGGGAAGCGGAGGTGAAATGCTCTGCGAAGGCGAGAAGCATGAACGTCCTCCTGAGGTACCCAACTCCTCTCCTCAGGACCATATCCCCTCCAGTTGACCAGATATTGCAATTTTCCCCTTGAAATTCTGGAATCAATGATGGAGCTGACCTCGTACTCCTCCCGACCCTCCACCTGAACAGGACGAGGTGAGGAAACCTTAGAGGAGAATTTGTTGCAAATAAGAGGTTTCAACAAGGAGACATGAAAAGAGTCAGGAATGCGTAAGGCAGGTGGCAGAGCAAGGCGATACGCAACCGGGTTGATACGAGTGAGAACCCTGTAAGGACCTATGTAGCGAGGAGCAAATTTCATAGATGGAACTTTTAGGCGAATATTCCTAGCACTCAGCCACACCCTATCCCCAGGAACAAAAACAGGAGCCGCTCTTCTATGCTTGTCAGCGTGTTTCTTGAACAACGAGGAGTTATGTAACAGGATTTGCCGAGTCTGATCCCATAATTTCTTCAGGTTGGCGACATGATCATCAACCGACGGTATCCCCTGAGAAGAGGAAACCGAAGGAAAAATTGAAGGATGAAAGCCATAGTTCATGAAGAAAGGGCTAGAGCGAGTTGAATCACAAACAAGGTTATTGTGTGCGAACTCCGCCCAAGGAATCAAACCGACCCAATCGTCCTGGTGTTCGGAAACAAAGCAACGTAGATACTGTTCGATCTTTTGATTGGTACGTTCAGCAGCTCCGTTAGACTGAGGGTGATAGGCAGAGGAGAAGTTCAATTTGATTCCCATTTGAGAACAAAAGGATCTCCAGAAACGTGAGACAAATTGAGAACCTCTATCAGAAACAACCTCCGAAGGAATCCCATGTAGGCGAAAAACTTCTCTCGCAAAAATCTCTGCCAATTCAGGAGAAGTCGGAAGTTTAGATAACGGCACGAAATGAGCCATCTTAGTAAATCTATCCACCACCGTGAGAATAACAGTCTGTCTCTTGGAAGCAGGCAAATCTACGATAAAGTCTATGGACAAACAGGACCAAGGTTTCTCAGGAATGTCCAAGGGGTGTAACATGCCACAAGGAGATGTATGAGGTTGTTTAGTCTTGGCACAAGTCTCACAAGCTGCGACGAACTCCTCAATATCTTTTCGTAGTGAAGGCCACCAGAAATCCTTGGATATCAGAGAGTATGTCTTGCGAATACCAGGATGGCCAGCTACTTTACTTTCGTGAAAACATTGTAAGAGCTCCAGTTGGAGTTCAGGAGGGACAAAGTTTCTTCCCTCAGGAGTGTTTCCGGGTGCCAGATGTTGTGACTTCAAGATCTGGTCAAGTAGCGGAGAATGGATTTTGAGACTGGTATTAGCAATAATATTGCATTTGGGTACAATGGAGGACAAAAGTGGTTCAACCGAAGCAGAAGGCTCATATTGGCGAGATAGCGCATCGGCTTTAGAATTTTTAGACCCAGGTCTGTAAGTCAGAACGTAATTGAAATGGGTAAGAAACAACGACCAACGAGCCTGCCTGGAGGACAAACGCTTGGCCTCTCCGATATAAGACAAATTTTTGTGGTCCGTTAGAATGGTAACAGGATGTAATGTACCCTCCAACAAATGTCTCCACTCTTTCAAAGCCTTGATAACCGCTAGTAATTCTCTGTCACCAATGTCATATCTGCTCTCTGTACCAGACAATTTTTTAGAGAAAAATCCACATGGATGTAACGGTTTATCAACACCCAACCTTTGAGATAGGACAGCACCTAAACCAGTCTCTGATGCGTCTACTTCAAGTAGAAAAGGCAGGGAAGTGTCGGGGTGAACTAAAATTGGAGCGGAAGCGAAAAGCTCCTTGAGAGTTTTGAACGCAAGAAGAGCTTCAGTAGTCCAATTCTTAGTATCAGCCCCCTGTTTGGTCATATTGGTGATAGGTGCGATAATTGAAGAATAACCCTTAATAAAGCGCCTATAATAATTAGAAAAACCAATAAATCTCTGTACGGCTTTAAGACCTTTGGGTAAAGGCCACTCTAGAATGGACTGGAGCTTATCCGGATCCATCTTGAATCCCTCCCCAGAGATCACATAACCGAGAAAGGTTACCTGGGTTTGATCAAAGCTACATTTCTCCAACTTGCAGTACAAGCCATGCTGGAGAAGCTTGTGCAAAACCCTCCTGACTTGCTTGTGATGAGTCTCAATGTCACTAGAATGTATGAGTATATCATCTAGGTATACAATGACGCAATCTTGCTGAAATTCCCTAAGAACTTCATTTATCAGATCCTGGAATACAGCTGGTGCATTGCATAACCCAAAAGGCATAACTGTATATTCATAGTGGCCATATCGAGTATTGAATGCCGTCATCCACTCATGTCCCTGCTGGATTCTCACCAAGTTATATGCCCCTCTGAGATCTAACTTGGTGAAAATTGTAGAGCCCTTCAAACGATCGAAGAGTTCGGTGATCAAGGGAATCGGGTAGGCATTTTTAATGGTTATCTTATTTAGGCCTCGATAATCAATACAAGGTCTTAAAGAACCATCCTTCTTTTTAACAAAAAAAAATCCAGCCCCGGCAGGAGAGGAAGACCTCCTAATGAATCCCTTGTCTAAATTTTCGTGAATATACTCCTCTAGAACTGAGTTCTCTTTCGTAGATAACGGGTATACATGACCTCTGGGCGGCATGGTACCAGGGAGTAGGTTAATTTTGCAATCAAAGGACCTGTGTGGGGGTAAGGTATCGGCTTTCTTTTTGTCAAATACTGCCTTTAAATCTAGATACTGAGACGGAATTTGTGTCTCTGTAGGATTGTCAGAGTTAGTCGAGGTGTTGGTTAAGCAGAGAGGTGAGACCTTCCGCAAGCATTTCTCTTGACAATTCTGTCCCCATGAAACTATCTCCCCTGACTCCCAATTAATAGTAGGGTTATGTCTCCTCAACCAGGAGTACCCCAGGACTATGGGAATAGACGGAGAAGAAATGAGCAGTAAGGATATGTCTTCTCTATGTAGGATGCCAGCAGTTAAGTTAATCGGTATGGTCTCACGGAAAATAACAGGCTCAAGTAACGGTCTACCATCGATGGCCTCAACAGCCAGTGGTGTCTCTTTTAACTGGGATGGAATAGCATGCTTGGCAGCAAAACCCTGATCTATAAAGCTCTCAGCAGCTCCAGAATCGATTAGTGCCATAGTCTTGACTACTCCCTTCTCCCACTTTAAAGAAACGGGTAACAGAAGCCTGAACTCTTTGTAGTTGTGAATAGAGGACAAAGTAGAAACACCCAAGGCCTGTCCTCTAGAGAAACTTAGGTGCGAGCGTTTCCCGAACGATTAGGACAATTTAGGCGTAAATGACCTCTGACTCCACAATACATACATAAACCCTCCCTTCTTCTGTACTGTCTCTCCCTCTCTGTGAGATGAGTACTGCCTATCTGCATAGGTTCAGAAATACGTAAGTCCTCGAACTCAGAATTTTGAAAGGTAGGCGCTAGTTTAAAGGAGGGTCTACGGGTCCTATCTCGAGTGTTCTGCCTCTCTCTTAGGCGTTCATCAATACGAGATATAAAGGAAATTAAATCCTCCAAATTCTCAGGGAGTTCTCTAGTAGCGACCTCGTCAAGAATTACATCTGATAACCCATTCAGAAACACATCTATATAAGCCTGTTCGTTCCACTTAACCTCTGCCGCCAAGGACCTGAACTCTAGTGCATAATCCACAAGTGTTCGATCGTCCTGTCTAAGGCGCAACAGTAATCTAGCTGCATTGACCTTTCTACCAGGAGGGTCAAAAGTTCTTCTAAACGCAGCTACAAAGGCATTATAATTATAGACTAGTGGATTATCATTCTCCCATAAAGGATTGGCCCATCTCAGAGCTTTCTCAATGAGTAAAGTAATAACAAATCCAACCTTCGCTCTATCTGTAGGATAAGAGCGGGGTTGTAATTCGAAATGGATGCTAATCTGGTTAAGAAAGCCACGACACTTCTCCGGTGACCCGCCATAACGTACTGGTGGGGTAATACGGGAAGAAGCACCTACAGTGGCTACCTCTAGACCTGAGACTGCAGGAGAAATAGAAGGAGTACGTGTCTCCTCAGGTGGGTTACTAGCACGAGACAAAAGTGCCTGTAGTGCTAGAGCCATCTGATCCATCCTATGCTCCATGGCGTCAAACCTGGGATCAGAAGAACCAAGCTGACTGTTTGTACCTGCAGGATCCATTGGCCCTGTCGTAATGTCAGGATCGGGACAGGGATCCAACACGCAGAGTACAAAGAGTGGAAAGGTACGTATACCGGGCCTTAGAATGGCCGGACTAACGTACCGAGAGTAATAGAGAATAGTCAGAGACAAGCCGAGGTCGAGGGAACGAGAAGACAGGTAAGCGAGAGACAAGCCGGGTCAAGGGATAACAGAGATAAGCAAGGTAGTACAACAAGCCGAGTCAAAACCAATAGAGCAACTAGAATACCAGAGCACTGAGTGACTAGACAAGCTAGAACCACGACAGGGCAATGAGCTGAAGAGAGAAGTAAGCTTAAATACCCTGGCTCCGGATGGTAGACACGCCTCTGACAAGTACCGATTGGATGTCGGACACTTGAGTGACAGGTCGCTCGTGATAGCGTCATGACGTCACGTATTGAGCGTCCCGCTAGAAAAGGACGTGGATTCCTCGCGGTCGGTGTTTAAGTGACTGGATGAACCGCGAGGAACGAAGGAAACAGCTCGTTTGGACGGATAAACTACTAAGTCTCTACCTCTTTTAGAGGTAGAGACCTCAGGTACCCTGACACTGGGTTGCTTTTGCAGTATGGGTCATTGTCCATCTGTATGATCTTGTCATCATCCCAAATAATGCTGTTCCAGTACTGGGCTGGCTTTTTTACATGGTTTTTTGGCAATGTTTAATTTGGCCTTCCTATGCTTTTTTTTTTTTTTTCTTTTCAGATTCACATAAAAAATTGGTCTTTAATTTATGCATCTTTATCTCCAGAGTAGCCTCATCAAGTACCAAATCATCATTTGTTTTCTTTTTCTTGTCATTGCATCAATCAGAATTATTATTATATATATATATATATATATATATATATATATATAAAGAAACTCAAAATGAGTACTAAGAGGGAGAACAAAATAAACAAAATGGAATATATAAAGGGGAGAAAGTAAAACGAACATGGGGGAGAAACATGGGTGGGGGGAATGAGGGGAATCTGCCTCTTGCCTATTCCACAAATGTACATTAACCTCAATAAGATGATTATCTATTTGGGGCCCATCCACTGAGTAAGCCATGGCTCCCATACCTTAAAATAATATTATCTCATCCCCTGAGCTGCCAATTTCCCTCATTTTTTGAACTCTCTGTATCCATTGTTCTTTGGTCGGAGCTATGGATTTACACCAAAAGACCGGGATCATAGCATTTGCTTCATACAATAAGTGTTTCAACAGTAGCTGTTTATGTTTATCTTTGAAGGAGACTGGCCAACCCAACAATATCTCTGAAGGGCTTAATTGTTTAGATGTTGGCAGAATCTTATATATGTCCCCTAAGAAAGGCTGCCAGTATGATATAACGCATTCCGACCAAATATGTTCCATATCGCCCTGTTCAGTTTCACACCTCCAGCATTGATCACTAACCAATGGACAGTATTTATGTAATCGAGCTGGAGTCCTATACCATTTAGCAACTCTTTTTAAAAAAAGATAATTTTTCTAGAGATGCTGACTTGTGAGTTCATCCCCATTTTAAGCACATATGACCAATCCTCATTAGTCATTTGAATATTGAGACCTTGCATCCACTTCCGTTGCAAAGAAGGTACTAGCCCTTCCGTAGCCCCTCTCTGTATTATGCTGTATATACTGGATAGATGCTGTTTATTCAGTATCCCTGGCCCACACAAAAGTTCAAATTGTGTTTTATCTCTTGAATGCCAATATGGTATCACTGATTTATTTAAAAAAAAAAAATTTAAGTGGGAAATTCCCATTATGTAATCTTACTTTTCTATTGGGGAAAATCCCTTATCTTAGGGGATGTTTCATCCGTCAATCTTGTTATAAGTGAATCTGCGTCTCCTATTATCCTTCTTAGTAAGTTATTACCATGACCATTCTGAAACTCCAAATTAAGTGCTATAGAGAGGAATACAGATAGTCCTGGGGCCAGCCCCCAAGTATCTTTAAGGCGTCTCCATGTCTGCAAAGTGTGGTTTATAAACGAGTGTGAGGTTGGTAATAATACACTTAACTGGCAATTTTGCCAAGGTAGCGCCTGTAACCTAGCTTCTTTAAAACTCTGTTCCAAGGCACACCATGACTTTTTTCTTATCTGTGGCTGTCCACTCTCTTATTCGCGTGAACAATATTGCCACGTAATATCTGTATAAATGTAGAAGGCCCAGTCCCCCTCTATCGATAGGTAATGTAAGTGTATTATAAGCTATACGCAGGGTTTTATTATTCCAAATGAATGATATAAACAGGGAACACATCTTTCTAAAGAACTCTCTAAGCACTAATATAGGCAATGTCTGAAACAAATAAAGAACTTTGTGTAGTATCATCATTTTTATGATGTTTACTCTACCCATCAAAGAAAAAAGGGGCAAGTCACATTTTTAAGATCTTTCCCTATATTTTCTACCAACCTTAGATAATTTAATGTAAGTAGTTGTTTATGTTGTACTGTCAGCTATATCCCTAAATATGTTAAACCTGTATCTGTCCACTTATAGTTATACTTCCTCTATATTTGCTCTTTTAATCTTTTATCTATCCCGACCCCCAATATGTTGCACTTATCTATATTTGCTTTAAAATATGAAAGAGCTCCACATTTTTACAATTCCATCTGGACATAAGGTAGTGCATTTAGTGGTTATGTAATCATAAGTAACACATCATCTGCGAAAGCAGCTACCTTTACCTCTCCTCCGATGTATCTATATCCTTTAATATGTGTATTCCTTCGTATAGCCTCAATTAATGGTTCAAATACTAAAACAAAAAGAAGAGGGGATAGGGGACACCCTTGGCGAGTACCATTACCAATGTTCAAAGGGGTCGATAATTGGCCGTTAACGCGGATATTAGCTGTGGGAACTCTATATAGTGTCTTTATCCAGTTGCATATTCTAGGCCCAAACCCCTAAGCCTTCAATATAGAAAATAGATAGGACTGATCCACCCTGTCAAAGGCTTTTTCGGCATCAGTTGCCAATAAGGCTGTGGGAATTTTGTTTATTGTTGCTCCATGTATAACATTAAGGATCTTAGTGGTATTGTCTCTGGCCTCAATGCCAGGAACAAAACCTGCTTGATCAGGGTGGATCAGTCCAGACATAATGGTTTTGAGCCTATTTGCCAATAATTTGAAAAATATTTTTAAATCAAGATTGATAAGTGAAATTGGTCTATAACTGCTACAAAGTTCCGGATCTTTCCCCATTTTATATATCACTGTAATCACTGCTCTAAGCATTGGGGGTGGAACAGAGGTACCTGGGGTTAATCTGTTCAGTGTCCTAAGAAGATGTGGTCCAAGGATAGTCTAAAATTGTTGGTAATAATGTGGAGTTAGACCATCTGGGCCTGGGCTTTTATTAATTGGCATTGTTTTAATTACTGCAAAAACTGATAAACTGAGCTTCAAATGGATTTGTTATCGTATTAGGAATCTTCAATAAGATGTTTTTTGAGATATTTTCTTCTAGTTTAGGGGGAGTACTATCAAGGGAAGTTAAATTATACAGGTCTTGATAATAATCTCTAAAAGAGGCCGCTATAGTATCTGTGGTGTTACATTGACTCCCATCTCTATTTTTAATTTTACATATATATATTTTTTTGTAGTTTTACCTTCAGTGCCCTTGCCAATAATTTCCCATTCTTATTTCCATGTGTATAGAATGATCTTTGCGTCATCTGGACAGCTCTCTGTGCCTCAACTGTCAGAAGCGATCAAAGTTTTAATATATTTGCCATTAAATGTTTACAATTCTCTTCTGATGGAGTCTTTTTATGACTGGTCTCTGCCTTATCTATTTTTCTTGTAAGTGAATGTATTTCCTCTGTTCGTTTCTTTTTACAACAAGATCTCCATTTAATAAATATGCCCTGGATCACTCCTTTATGAGCTTCCCATATCCATGGGTCGTTCATATGTTATGTACAATTTTCTGTACAATAATGAGCGAGTATCCCTTTTAAATCCTCAATCATCCTTGGATCGTCAAGGAGTGTCTTATTTAATCTCCAGTTTATATTCCTCCTAAAGTCTCCTTGAACTTCAATATTTAAAAAAATAGGGGAATGGTCCGACCAATTGAGGCTCCTTTAATCAAGTGCAAATATCTATGATTTATTAAAAACATGACTATCCTTGAGTAGCTATCGGCCGCTGAAGAATAAATGGTATAATGTCTATCCTGCGGATGGGTAATACGCCAGCAATCGATCAATTGGTGATCATGCAGTATATTTAAAACCGATGACCTCTGATGATGCTGTGTTTCTCTGGCCTGTGAAGAACTATCAACTGCATAATCTAACACTATATCCCAATCACCACCAGCTATCAAAACTCCTTCCGAGAAATCTTCGAGCTTCCTCAGACATGAGTTTAAATAAGATGCCTGACTCGAATTAGGTGCATATATATTTGCTAATGTAATGATCTGGTCATTAACCTTCCCCTTTAAAAAAACATATCTTCCTCCCCGGTCATATTTGCTGTCTA
Source organism: Pelobates fuscus (assembly GCF_036172605.1). Lineage (NCBI taxonomy): Eukaryota > Metazoa > Chordata > Amphibia > Anura > Pelobatidae > Pelobates > Pelobates fuscus. The sequence continues at coordinate 120,684,763 of NC_086325.1, forward strand.
GCTCAATAAAATTCAGATTTGAGGTTAAGAAGATTGCCACTCCTCTAGACTTCCCTTTTGTATAATTACTATAGGAGGTCTGTTTGATTTTATTTATTCTAAGTCTTGTTTGAAAATTACCTTTATAAAGGGTTTCTTGAATAAATACATATTTTGTTTTGCCTATCTAACTCCTTGGCTAACATGGACCGCTTTCTTGGGGAATTAAGGCCTTTAACATGAAAAGACATGAAGCTAATTTGAACCATATAGAAAGTTGAAAGTAAAGCTTCTAGAACATCTTGTTCTAGATGTTTTATCATCGAGCAAGGTTTTAGGCAGGAAAAAAAGGGATAGATAGAAAAAAGTAGGTCTATTTACAAGTATATGAGTATAGTAACTCATACCCAAGTTGGTTATGAAACCCCACCTGTGAGAGACACAATCATGTCCACAAGTCATTTCGGCATCTTACAGAGGGGGGAAGGAGTAACGGGCTAATCAATTATAGCTATCGGAATGAATGTTTTAAGTACTGTAAGGAAGGCTGAACTTGATGAACGCAAGTCTCTTTTCAGCTATGTAACGATATATGTAACTTTACAATTCATCCCATTAAACTCTAAGTCGCCAGGAAACTTTTGCTCCCTGAAGGCGCTATCATACTTCTTCTATTCTTGACACTTCTTTGCCATCTGGGTTTTTGGAGCTGTTGTAATGTAGAGCTGCCAGAGAGCCCTGTTCTCAATCGGTGGGAGTCCCAGTGCCTGTAGGAAGTCCGGTATATCCACTGGAGTAGTTATCATATATGTCTTCCCTTGTTCTGATATTACTAGAGCAAACGGGTAGTTCCAATGATATTTAACTTGTTTCTGCATGAGTAATTGTGTAATAAGCCGCAAGGCCCTTCGAGCCATTAGAGTATTAGGTGAGACTTGATAAAGTTGATAAAGACTTTGATAAAATCTCAGCGCATCATCATCAACACGCTGCTCCGCTTGCCTTGCCGCAGCCTTTCTTGAAGATACCTAACATTGGCTAACATTGGAAGATTCTTCTATTCATCTAATCCACGGAACATCATTTGACAATTGTGCCGTCTGACTTAGGTATCCGGAGTTGAGCTCGCTGGGCACTATACAGCATCAAGCATCTATTCACCTAACCTTACTTACTACAGCTTTCATATTTGTGGAGGGGCCCCCGGAGGGGCCCCCGTGGATATACTTTGTACACTATTGTACTTATTGTCCTATATATTGCTGCTTTAAGTATATGGTTATAGAGTTGCCCTGCTTTTCTTTTCTACTTATTTTTCAGGTCATTACTTTTTTATGCTTTTCATTATTTAGCCAACATACCCCTGATTTTTTTTTTTTTTTATTCTTTATTTTTGGTATGCAGGTAGTTACAACAGTGCCTGTGTCGCCACAATAGCATTGACAGGCTCGATTGTCAGAGACATACGATATCAATATTGTGACAAGTTGGGTATGCATACATTTTTTTTTTAGGCGATCAGTGTTAAACAATAGCGTCATACAAAGCTATGGTAAAAGAGGCATCTCATTTAACTGTTAGATATAACAGGTTTGGTGTACATTGATAAAACTTTATAACTGAGCTATTACATGCTTATTTAAGTAGGGATGCTACAAGTAGTAGGTTACAGGCTTACAGAAATTTGAGTTGGGTGCAAGTTTCTTCATAATGCTTAGGGTTGACCACCAGGGGGCAGCGAGTCACTGGGCTAGCTAGGTTTAGATGTCAAACAAGGTTCAGGCAATTTAAGTGATATCTATGCAGAGTAGCAGTAGTACTAAATATTGCATTTACAACAAGGAAAATAATAAGAGGGGTATGCCAGACTCAATAATAAACAGTGCTCTGCTAGAATAATAGTTACATGCATATATTGAGATATGTATTCAGCCGCTTAGCCACTCTTGCTGTTGCGCTGGTTCGGCTTGCATCCTGGGCATCGTCAAGTCCTTTATAATTTCCCGCTTGGTGCTTGATTGCTTTGGGACTTGCTAGCCATGGTCTTGCTTGCGTTTGTGCTTCTTCCAGCCTCAGCTTTGGGTGCAGAGCGCTGCCTGTGCGCTGTGTCCGCTGCGTTATGTGGGCAGATTGATATTTATCCGATTGACATTTATCCTCCTGTGTGCCTGCATCTTTGCCTGAAGAGGAGTGCCCAGGGAGGTCGTTTGCCCGAATGGCACTAGGTGGGCTAGGTGAGGAAGCCGCAGCAGTTCTTCGCCACAAGGTAGTAGACTTGTCAGTGCGCTGCTTGTAGTTATGCCGTTTAGCTGGAGGTCGGCCATCTTGGTGTGTGCCATTCGTCTCACAGTGCTCAATCTGAGTATAGAATTAGCTGTGTGCGGTGGTGGTCTCCCGTGGGGACCGGGATGACCCCCCCGGCCCAGAGGGGGGGGGGTGGCGGATCTCCGGCCAGAGAACTGGGTGAGCGGCCGTCCCACCCGAGCTCAAGCCCGTAGGCCTCAGGCCTCGATCGGGCGACTTTGAAGCCGTTGGGGGTCCTGTCGGGTACCCCTCGAATCGCCATCGCCTGGGTGATGTCAGGTTTGCTTTTTCGGGCTGGTGTGTGCCCTTGGCCCGCAGTTTGCGCCGATTTACCGGCTCCGAGGCAGGAGCTCAGCCAAAGCGTGTCTGATCCGGCCGGCGGCCAGGCCCCGCCCCCCCCTGATTTATTTTTGATCTGTTTTTCCTTTTTAAAGGTGTATTCCTATGCTTTTTTGTGATGTTACAATTTTGATCTAGCCTCTGTTGTTGTTACACTCTATATCGTTACACCATATTGCTACATCCTGGTTCTAGTTGTGTTGACGGCATTAGGACATTGGATGTTGCTATTTATATCAGGGTATATACATTTTTATCTTGTTTTTCTTGTGGCTTCTTCATTTTTACTTTGGATTGGTTACACTCTTTATTGTTACATTCTGGTCCTAGTTGCTTTCACGGCATTAGGACCTTGGATGTTTAGATGTGTATCTGTGGTTCAAGTGTTTTTATTTATTTTGAGCAGCTGTGTTTTTAGATACTGTAATATATTACACTTTGTATCATTATATTTCACATTTTTACTATACCAATAAATATTTTCCTGAACTATTACCTTATGGACATATTGTGTTACTAGGAGCGCTTGCACTTTATTTTTTATATTTTATCCTTTGTATCTTAGTCGCTTGTGTGTGGTGTACAGCTGCCCATATCTACAATTAGTTTTAGTTTTATTCTTTGTTGCTGACCTATTCATTTTTTTATGGTTTATACAATTCCTGAAAGAAAAGAATCCTGAAAAATTAAAAACAGCGGTATGGATTAGGTTTTAAAATTAAAAGGATTAGGTTTTAAAATTACATGCCTTTATCAAAATATTATTATAGCCAGGTAAAAAATAAATGTAGTACAGGAAGAGTAAAGACGAATCTTTTCCTATTTTTTAGCTTGCTAAAATAAAAAAAACCTATTTAAAGTAACATTTACTTTTTTTCCCCCATAAAATCTACTTGCTAAAATATCCTTACAATTCCAGTGTATCTAGTGCCTCTCATGTTGGGTAATGTGTATTGATTCCCCCTATTCATTTCTTTATTTGATAATGATAAATACTTTTTAGAGTAAGTATAAAGGTATAGCATTGATACAAATGTTTCCTCTTAGGGTCATTCTCCCAAAAGGGGAAGAGAAGCCTTTGCATTCAGAAAGTGCATTGTATCTCTGGGGAAACACTTTATCCTATTGATTAAATTGTGGTTTAGATAAATCTTTATTGTTGTGACCTCAGTGACCTTGATTTGTGAATATTAAATGTATGCTTATATATGGTTGACTTGCATTTTAATAATTAAACATTTTCAGTGGACTAGAAGTATATGTATTAACTAAAGCAGTCTTTTTTAGTCCTTGACCTCATTTTATATATCATCATGACCTCTGTCTTACGGTTTTAACGTCTTTAAAGTCTCTCATAATTTTTCTTGTTTTTTTATGTACATTTTATTTCATGTTTTTATTACAATTGAAGTGCTTAATCATTTTCTTCATTTTCAGCTTTTTGGCTAAAATTAACTAATATATTCTTGCTAAAAACCGTATCCAAATTTATCCAAGACTTATTATTCTTATGTATTTTTTCCACTAAATTGTTCTTTAAAATTATGGAAACGTGATTTAAATAAGTCAACCATTCAAGCATAAACTAAATATCTCCAATGGCTAAAAATAGATCTGTATCGTCACAAGCCACTTGGGCTTGTATGCTATTTATACAATTCAGAATCCTGGGGTATCTAGTCATTTCTTAGTCTCAGATATTTTCTAAAGCTTTAAATGAGAACAGTACCAGCTAACCATAAATAATAAATCTGCCAGATTTGAAGGGGTTCCAGGTGAACCTCACTAACACCCAAAGTGGTAAAACAAGAAGCAGTAAAGTGGAAAACACCTTCAAATAAGCATACAATTAATACAACCTGGAGAATATATCCAGAATATGAATATTCTATATAGGAATTTAATGAAATCTGAAATAATAAAAAATATATATCATAGCGTAATGTAGTTGAGTATAATAATGAGAATGTGAAGCAAGTATAAAACTCACAAACGAAAATGCAAATCAGGCCTCTCACCCCCCTGGGGTATGCAGGGCTCGAGTCCGGCAGGAACGCGTGGGAACGGCGTTCCTGCACTTTTTTCACAGGAGGAACGCCGTTCCCCCTGCAGGCACTCAGGGGGCGGCAAAAAATGCCGCCCCCAAATTCCCTGTGTTCCCCCTGTCATGGGGGGCCACCTGATCCCCCCCCACCCGGCGGGCGGCACTCTCCCTGAGACGTGTTTGTCTGTATGCTTATTTGCTTATTTGAAGGTGTTTTCCACTTTACTGCTTCTTGTTGTAACACCTATTTTGCCTTAATAAATATCCCACATAAGCCCTACTTATACCCCTATACCATCTTATTTACTTTAGCCTACAGAGACAACCCCACAGGGTGCAGGAAAGGGTAAGCCAAGAGAGGCTCGTGCCCTTGGAAGTTGAAACATCACAGAACCACTATGAATCTCTAAAAATTCTTATTACAGCTTATTTATAATACTTTCATTGGAATAACTATTATTTTTGTATGGGCAGAATTATTGGTTCACTGTGAATGGAACTGAAATGTAAAACAACACAACAGAGCCACCTACTGGCCAAAACTCTGAATTCCTCATTCTTGAGTTCACATACCATATTACACAAAGGAAGCAGTATGAATACATGGAATGTGAGGAACAACGACTTGCAGACTTCTTTAACCATTAAAAAAAAATTGTTCCAGCTGAATTATCTTCAGATTTTAATTGCATATTTTTTATATATACAACTAAATGGTGAATAGAAAAACAGTGAACATTTCTTAGTTGACATCTGTCACATACTTTTCCAACAATATCTGAAAAACAAAAAAAGGATTATCCCTTTCTTTAGAATGAATTGGAAAAGTACATATATGATTTTAATTAGTTTGTATTTGGCATCAGTAGAGATCATCTTGATCATCAAGGTGCTCTGGCCTTAATACGTTTCTGCTGCTTCTGTGTTTTAGGTGATCCTGGGCCCCTTATATTTACCAGGTAGCTACGGTTACCAGTTATTTGCTTGAAAACTGTACAGTGTACATTGTTTGAAGTCATTTCATACTGCTTTACTTACCTGTTTTATTTGGGAATTACAATTATACCTATTCAGTTGGTTTCATGATAAAATAATAATTATAACTGTAGCTTTTGAATAAATTAATGATGGGATTCTGGGAAGAAGAGCTGTAATTAAACTTCCACATTGACACTAACAAATGGGGGGGGGAAACACTCTGGTATGAGGAGAGACGCAACAAAGCAGGTAGGAAACACCAGGGTTTATATAGCAAACAGGGAATTGTGTTGAATGGAAAACTTATTTTGCATAATTAGGAACACAGTGAAATATCCAAGGGAAATCTCACAGAAGGCATATGGACTTTCATTATTGTAAAGATACTCATTAATAATAGAAAATATTGGCAACATTGTGCCAGAAAATGACTAAACTAACATGGCAACACCAGGTTCTTATTTATAGTTTACCAACCAATCAGTACTTGGGAGAAGTTAGTAAACATTTGCAATGAGAGGACTGTTGGAAGCAAATAATCAAAATGGAGAACTCATTTCTAGACTGCAGATACAAAAATAGTTTGTAGGAATTGCTAAAAACAAAAGGCTTGAGATAAAAATAAAGATATATCCACAGGAAAGAGCTTTTACAGCACCCATTCTATACTTTTTTTTTTTTTTTTTTTTTAAATGGGGGTTGTGTTTTTAAACTAAACCGTGATAACATGGTCTCTCAAAAGACCAAAAAAATATTGTGAATTACTAGACACATTGTAAGGCAAACAAACAAAATATGTGAACACAACTCAAGTGAAAATAGTGATAATTAATAAGCAAAAAATGGAGCTTCCCTGTGTTAGGTGAATTATCCAGAAAAGGTCCCCAAAGACTTCCTCTTGTCTTCAGCATACATACAAAATAGAGTGGGGGATTATCTGCTAAATACAGATCAAATGGAAAAACATAGCGTTTAACTGTGTGAGAGTAAATGAAGATGTATAGTTAACAATTGGCCACTCACAAATTATAAGATGTAAAAAAGCCTTGAGTGTAATCCTTTTCTTCAATATTTTCTATGTTCATCTTCACACTCCCATCAGTAATTAGGAATATTTGCTCAAAAGAGAAAATATATGGAGAATAAAGTGCAATTCCAGAGTGAAGAAAAAGAGAAATTTAATAACTTACATATCAATTTAAATCAATAAGCATATCACCACTGGGCGTCCTTACATTGTAAGGCAAAATGGCCATGACAGACTCAATTAACAAATAGAGGAACAATATTGTGTGTTAGAATATAAAGTGCTACCTCAAAAGCTGTATATGAGTTGTGACTGTATTCTTGTCCGCTATGTATGTGGAATTTTTCCTGTCAACCAAAAAAAAAGAATAAAAAAAAAAAAGAATATAAAGTGCAAGGAAGGACATATTAAAAAAAAATATATTGGATGTATTGAGGGTTATATTTCTGTAATATACTGTGACAGACCTCTCTGTCTTGGGATTATGTTTATTTCATCTTGGTTCGTCTGTTTGGTTATTGCCCTGTCCGTATTGCTCCTATGTGTAATTCCCTTCTTCACAAAAGAACTACCGAATGGCGGGCCACTCAGCAGGGAAGTGTGCTGCTTGTTAAGCTTTTTGACCTCATTAACGTTGTGGTTAACCGCAGACACTTCCAACTCCCGAATGGTCTGCTGGGTGGTCGTTGTTCGTATGGACGAACACGAGGCGGCGGCCATCTTGGACATTTGAACGCCCAGTGGTGTTCATCGACAAATCTATGGAACTGTAAACTGACACTGTTTTCATACGAACAACGCTGAAGTCGCCAACCTCCCTTTATCTTGTTCACTGGTTCATACAAACGCCGTGCCATTCAGTACATCGACTATGCGAACAGAGCCACTCCAGATAGCTATGACATGGAGCCCATTCGTATGACGAATACACTATGTGAAAGACTTTGGCTCCATGGCGATTGAACTGTGTGTATGGGATCTGAGCACTATTCGGTGATATTGTGCGCTCAGATCTAAGCTATCTGGGGATACGTAGAATGTGGGGATTCTGTTCGGGGTTTGGGAATTGTATATTTTTATGTATTTTTATTATCCTTTTAAAATAGAGGTTATGCTCTATCCTCGGAGATAATTGAGTTACTTCTAGCACTTAACCCAAATATCTCCAGGATAGAGAGGTGGGTTCTGTGATGTTCAGGTGGGAGTGTTTATACCCGTATTCATTTTTATTGGTTAATGTAAGACATTTTCATAGTCTTCCACCAGATCCCTATGGGAGTGTCCCTTGGTGGAAGACCTGCATAAAAGACGGGCATGTAGCCCACATAAAACAGATTCCTGCTTGACCTTCAATAAAGAGCCTCGTCTTGTACTTGAGGGGGATTATTCGTGTGTTTTCCTGTTTGGCACTTAGGAGTGTTCGGTAGCTAATCTTGTATTTGGGAAGGGAACATCTTTGGCGGTGTTAACCCCTTCTATACCCGGGATGCCGTTACATATACGTTTTGCAATTTGGAATAATTGGATCGAATTTATTACATCTCATACAGTGGCAAGAAAAATCCCTAATACAATAACTAAACTGAAAATCCAATTATTATGTGTTTATCCTGCATTGCCTCTATGTTCTAAAATGTATGTTGGCAAAATAACAAGGTTAATAATAATCATAATGTCTAAACTTTTAATAGAAATATAAATCATCATATTATTTGAATGGATTTATGCATTCCGTACCACTATATAAATATACACACACACACACTGAACAAAATTATAAACGCAACACTTTTGTTTTTGCCCCCATTTTTTATGAGCTGAACTCAAAGATCTAAGACTTTTTCTATGTACACAAAAGGCCTATTTCTCTCAAATGTTGTTCACAAATCTGATTACCCCCTTAAGGACTGAGCCAAATGTACACGTTGTGATTAAAACAAAACGTAAACGAAACCTTGAATTTGACTATATGTCTGTTCAGGCGTAATTCACCTCTTTCATATTATGTGCACCCACACTTATTATATATCATTTTATTCAGGGGAAATATAACCTAGCAACCATATATATATATATATATATATATATATATATATATATATATATTAATATTAAAAAAAACACTTAGACAGTGTATGTGTATGTATGTGTAAATGTATGTATATACTTAGATCATATATATAATAAATATATATGATCTAAGTATATATTATAAAATTTTACACTGTTTTAATCTATTTTTATTCATTTTACAGCCAGCAGGGGGACTACCTGTCATTCCAGGCAGTTCCCCTGCTGGCAATGCTGTGGACGGCTATGCCGTCCATGTGATCGTGAGGTCCTCACAAGAACCTCTCGATCACATGGCCTAGGGGGGCCAGAATGGCAGCAGGAGGACTCCCTGGGATGGCAGGTGAGTCCCCCCCACAGCGATCACCGGCATGGGATTGCCGGCGACCGGGTAGGTACATAGGACGGCTTGGGCGTTCTATGCCACCCGCTGGCGTTTAGGACCTGTTCCCCAAAGACGGCATAGAACACCCACCGTCCTTAAGGAGTTCAATCTGTGTTTGTAAGCACTTCTTCTTTGCGGAGATAATCCATCCACCTCACAGGTGTGGCATATCAAAATGCTGATTACACAGCATGATTATTGCAAAGGTGTGCCTTAGGCTTGCCACAATAAAAGACCACTCTAAAATGTGCAGTTTTATCAAACAGCACAATGTCACAGATGTCGTAAGTTTTGAGGGAGCGTGCAATTGGCATGCTGACTGCAGGAATGTCCACCAGAGCTGTTGCCCGTGAATTGAATATTCATTTCTCTACCATAAGCCATCTCCAAAGGTATTTCAGAGAATTTGGCAGTACATCCAACCAGTCTCACAACCGCAGACCACATGTAACCACACCAGCTCAGGACCTCCACATCCAGCATCTTCACCTCCAAGATCATCTGAGACCAGCCACCCGGACAGCTGCTGCAACAATCGGTTTGCATAACCAAAGAATTTCTGCATAAACTGTTAGAAACAGTCTCAGGGAAGCTCATCTGCATGCTCGTTGTCCTCATCGGAGTCTCGACCTGACTGCAGTTCGTCGTCGTAATTGACTTGAGTGGGCAATTGCTCACATTCAATGGTGTCTGACACTTTGGAGAGGTGTTCTCTTCACGGATGAATCCCGGTTTTCACTGTACGGGGCAGATGGCATTGTGTGGGTGAGAGGTTTGCTGATGTCAATGTTGTGTATCGAGTGGCCCATGGTGGCAGTGCGGTTATGGTATATGGGCAGGCGTATGTTATGGACAACGAACACAGGTGCATTTTATTGATGGCATTTTGAATGCACAGAGATACCGTGACGAGATCCTGAGGCCCATTGTTGTGCCATTCATCCACAACATCACCTCATGTTGCAGCATGATAATGCATGGCCCCATGTTGCAAGGATCTGTACACAATTTCTGGAAGTGGAAAACCTCCCAGTTCTTGCATGGCTAGCATACTCACCGGATATGTCACCCATTGAGCATGTTTAGGATGCTCTAGATCGGCATATACGACAGCGTGTTCCAGGTCCTGCAAATATCCAGCAACTTCGCACAGCCACTGAATTTTGTTCATTGTATATATTTATTTACTTAGTAAAAAAAAAAAAAGAAAAACACTGTACTAAATTAAGGATAGATCATAAAAGATAACTTTCAATAACAGTGAATAAAACAAATGATACTAATAAGAAGTACACACATAAACTGAAACATGTGAACAAAAGAATAATGTAAGGGAATGTGGACAAGATAATAGTAAAGTCAGTAATCACATGTAAAATAAACCTTTATATGGTGCCCTAAATAATGAGTGTAATCTTATACACTCTTGAAAGCTCCCATGCAATGGTACCTCAGGGAGGAAACCGTTGCAATTAAATGTCTAAATAGTTGTAACAAATGAAGAGCATGATGGAGTCAGTATCCAAAGTAGAGACAAAAATAGCAACCCAAAGATTTATATCAATCTGAGAGAAAAAAGAAAAAAAGAGAAAGGGAATCTCGCCTAAACGGCTGTTTTGAGATACAAACAAAAGGATTGAGTATATAGGGTCCTAATAATAACTGCAGCAATATACCAGAAATCTAAATGTAAATTGAATAGTGCTCCCTAAATAGAAGGTAATAGAAAGAAACGAAATACTGAACTAGAGGTGTCAATAAGGTAATAAAATAAAATAACGACAGGGCTAGGAAGGACACTGTGCCTTCAAGGGCACCTATCAGTGCAAGTCTAACTTCCTAGCAGAGAGCAGAGAGACTAGTGTAAAGTAAAAAATAATAATAATAATAATGGTAAATCTGTGACTTCAAGGGCACCTGTCAAATTAAATCGCTAGTCTAACTTCCCATATAGTCGCAGAGCCTCCTGTAGTTGTAGACGAGCACTATAAGTCTAGTAGTCGGTCTCAATCTAGTACAACGTGCAGGAGACCGGTACATCGAGAATTCTAACAGACGAATACCATAAGGGCATATCAGGAAAACGTCGGCAACCTAAAAGAGTTAATTAATCAATGTAGTCTATCTGTGTAGAAGGCTGAAGATCTCACAATCACTTTCTATTACCTTCTATTTAAGGAGCACTATTCTATTTACATTTAGATTTCTGGTATATTGCTGCAGTTATTATTAGGACCCTATATACTCAATCCTTTTGTTTGTATCTCAAACAGCCATTTAGGCGAGATTCCCTTTCTCTTTTTTCTCTCAGATTGATATAAATCTTTGGGTGTTGCTATTTTTGTCTCTACTTTGGATACTGACTCCATCTTGCTCTTCATTTGTTACAACTATTTAGACATTTAATTGCAACAGTTTCCTCCCTGAGGATCTCTCAAGAGTGTATATGACTACACTCATTATTTAGTGCACCCATCAAATATAGGTTTTTTTTATATGTGATTACTGACTTTACTATTATCTTTTCCACATTCCCTTACATTATTCTTTTGTTCACATGTTTCAGTTTATGTGTGTACTTCTTAGTAGTTTAATTTATTTTATTCACTATTATTAAAAGTTATGTTTTATGATCTATCCTTAATTTAGTACAGTGTTTTTCGTTTTTTGTTTACTATTCTAAATCAGGGTTAACCCCTTCACTGCACTACGATTTCCTTGGACATAATTAGCTCCCCACGTTCTCCTTAAATTCTATTTATTTATTTATTTTAATTTTACAAACATACTTGCTGCAGGGTTCTTTTTATGCAAAACTGCACATCTATAAATATTAAAGCAATGCCACTATGGGTATGGGCTTTAAGTTATTCTTAGAATACACTAAAGTACTAAATAATTTAAGAGGAATTGTTATTATGCTCTAGAAATATCAACATGCATGGAGTGCATTAAGTAGTAGTTTGCAAATCTAAACCTTTCATTATGGGAATTGCGTGTACACCATTTCAAAAGTATCCTTCCATTCTCCAGAATTCTGTGTACATGATTTGTATGATTCCAAATAAAATGTGTTTATTGTGAACACATTTTATTTGAAAATTATGGCATGAATACAACCAGAGAGCTTACAGCTCAGCAGCACAGGGATGACATTGTGGGCCTCTTAATGCTGAATTCAAAGACTAGATCTCTGTATACAGCTCTGTTCTTCACTTTTACTTTTTCCCCTTATTTGATATTCCTGGAGGATGCATAACCAACTAACTATTGTTCAATGTGGCATGTTATTACGATATCTCTTCCTGTTATCTCCATGATAGCAGAGGTGGAGCTGAAAGGTAACTGGAAGGTGAGGAGAGAGAAGGATGAACGATACAGCAGCTGGTGAGCTTTAGCAGCTGATGATCATCTTACCTTCTGTTCTGCTTTGTCAGCTGTAAAAGTAAAGGGAACCTTTCCCCTTTTACTACCTCCAATATTTGTATCTTTGTGTTTGTATGTCTCTGAATGAGTGTATCTGTGCATGGGTTTCTGCAGGAGCCTCACTAGGAACTGCTGGGCCCTGAATCAAGAAAAAAGAGCCTCCTTGCTCCCCCTTAAGCAATAGATCTGAGTGAATATGTGTGTGGTGGTTGTGTGTCATTGTAGGTGTGTTGACTGAATATGACTGTGTGTGGGATTTGACCAAGCGTAATTGTGGTGATTGACTAAGTGTGTTATGTATGTGTGAAGATGGCGGAGAGTGACTGTATGTGTATGTGTGGGACTGGTTAAATGTGATTGTGTGTGAAGGCTAGAAGAGTGTGATTGTGGTGAGTTGGCTGAGTGGGATTGTTTGGCGGTCGGGGGTGTGTAATTTTAATAGCATTAATATATAATTATAAAACAAACATAGTAAAAAAGGCAGGTAGACACACTCAGTAACAGGCACAGCCATATACAGGCAGACACACAAATATCAAGGCAGGCACACACAGGCACACAGATAGACACATACACAGGCAGGCAGCACAAATGCAGGATACACAGGCAGACGCACAAAGATGTAGGCATAGACACATGTCATGTAATGACACGTTGTGGCGAAACCTACCACCAATTTCGTATATACTTTGCCCCTGTTTGCGTGTTTTTCCCCTTTTCCGTTCAGGAGTTATTATATACGAACGCCATCTATTTGTCTCCCGATTGAGGACCACCCCTGTACCACATTAGAACGTTCACATCAGCAACTGAAGTGCGGAAACGCAATGGAAGTAATTAATGAATGCTGCCCCTGGTGGCCGCCATTTCGTATAACCAAATGCACGTGGTCAACAAAAGAATGGTGGCCATCTTGTCTCCCGAACGTGGGCAGCAGCACTTGGTTGTCGAGTGCCTGGAACTCTTTTTGGCTAGGCACTTGCACGAACCCCGATAAAGATTAGACTGCTGCACGTTCTATTTCCCGACCACCTATATGTTTGATGTTAGGGAGATATGAACTTCCGAAAAGGGGGAGCATTCTTACCCTGAAACTAAAAGATTCCCTTGCATAATTTTCGCATAGGAACCCCCGAACAGAGACCGGCAAAGGCACCTATTTCCCTGGAACTGTAGTGGGCTAGTGCCTCATGTACGGCCAGTCAAAAATTTACCCCGGTGGCATTCCAGTTTCACCAAAATGATCTGAGTGATCGTTGGATATGTTATACAATCAGATCAGGGCTATCCGGGGATATTACTTTTTTGGGATTCCTAGTTATGGTAGGGATACTTTTGGGGTACTGTATATATTGTATGGATTTCTGTATCTGAGAGATAATTAAATTATATGTTTTTCTCATGCAATTATCTCTCAGGCACAGAGGATCTTGGGATTGAAACCACTGTTTTATTGTATTGGAGATCCCATATAGGGGTCTGTGCATAAAAGCTGTGTGTGGCCAGAATAAAATCAGTTGACTCCCAGAACTATGTTTCGTCTGGTTACTGGGGGAATGGAGTGAAGGAAGGAATTAACAGAGGTAACCAGTCAGGTTACCCGTGGTCTGCTACAACTGGTGGCAACAGTGGGACAGTACTTCCCAGCCGAACAGAACCAGCGTTCGTGACCTGAACTAACAGCCAAACCAATCCATGAACTACACAAATTTAAAAAAGAAAATGCTTAAAGAGTTGCTGGAGGCACATGCAGGGGCGTATTAGCCGCGAGGCAAACAAGGCATTTGCCTTGGGCGGCATTTTCCAGGGGGCGGCAAAAAAAGCCGCCCCCAAACGCCCAGGGCAAATGCCTTGTTAGCCTTGCGGCTAACTGACATGCCGTCTGGGCGGTCTGCTGGGCAGTGCTGGCGGGCGGGCGGGCGGCCGGCGAGGGAGCACTTCCTCTGAGCTGTCTGCTCAGCTCCCTCGCGCGCCGCACAGTGAGGCTGGGAGCCGGAATATGACGTCATATTCCGGCTCAGCCTCCCAGCCTCACTGTGCGGCGCGCGAGGGAGCTGAGCCACTGGACCACCAGGGAGAAATAGGAACCCCCCAGCATTCCCAAAGGTAAGGAGGCTGGGGGGGGGGGGTAAATTAAAAAAAAAAAAAAAATGTGTTAAATATGTGAGTGAGTGTGTGTGTATGTCTGTTAGTGTGTGTGTGTGTGTGTGTGTGAATGTCTGTTAGTGTGTGTGTGTGTGTGTGTGTGTGTGTGTGTGTGTGAATGTCTGTTAGTGTGTGTGTGTGTGTGTGTGTGTGTGTGTGAATGTCTGTGTGTGTGTGAGAGAATGTGTGTGTGTCTGTCTGTCTGTTAGTGTGTGTCTGTCTGTTAGTGTGTGTGTGTGTCTGTCTGTTAGTGTGTGTGTGTGTCTGTCTGTTAGTGTGTATGTGTCTGTCTGTTAGTGTGTGTGTGTGTCTGTCTGTTAGTGTGTGTGTCTGTCTGTTAGTGTGTGTGTGTGAATGTCTGTTAGTGTGTCTGTGTATGTCTGTTAGTGTGTCTGTGTATGTCTGTTAGTGTGTGTGTGTGTGTGAATGTCTGTTAGTGTGTCTGTGTATGTCTGTTAGTGTGTGTGTGTGTGTGTGTGTGTGAATGTCTGTTAGTGTGTGTGTGTGAATGTCTGTTAGTGTGTCTGTGTATGTCTGTTAGTGTGTGTGTGTGAATGTCGGTTAGTGTGTCTGTGTATGTCTGTTAGTGTGTGTGTGTGTGTGTGTGAATGTCTGTTAGTGTGTCTGTGTATGTCTGTTAGTGTGTCTGTGTATGTCTGTTAGTGTGTCTGTGTATGTCTGTTAGAGTGTCGGTGTATGTCTGTTAGTGTGTGTGTGTATGTCTGTTAGTGTGTGTCTGATAGTGTGTGTGTGTGTGTGTCTGTTAGTGCGTGTGTGTGTCTGTTAGTGCGTGTGTGTGTCTGTTAGTGTGAGTGTGTGTGTCTGTTAGTGTGAGTGTGTGTGTGTATCTGCTAGTGAGTGTGTGTCTGTTAGTGAGTGTGAGTGTGTCTGTTAGTGTGTGTGTGTTTCTGTTAGCTAGTGTATGCGTATCTGTAAGTGAATGTGTGTGTGTATTTAGAAGGCGGGGCGGGGGAAGGGTGGGGGTGGTGCGGGGGGAAGGGTTGGATGGGGGTGGGGCTGGCGGGAGGGGGGCGCCTGAGTTTTGTCCTGCCTAGGGCAGCACAAAACCAGAATACACCACTGGGCACATGGTCAAGTAGCCAGCAACAGATCCAAAGCAGACTTGATCACAGCCCTCATAGAGGACCACAGATTTCACCATGGGGCTCCTATGCCAACGGACGAAGAGACAGAGCTGCAAAAGGAGATGTGGATTTGTCTTGTCTATTATGGAGGGAATCCATCTGAAGAGATCATGGCCGGAACCATTTCAGAGGTACAAGCGTTCCTGTTGGCGAAAGGAGATTGGGCAAACCAACTACGTCACGCAGTAGAGGTATCCCCCGCCGGTTCGGTAGTTCCCAAACACAAACCCAAAGTCCCCTACAATCAGTGGAGTACCTATCATGGTTGCAGCTGAAGGGGCCCGGCCACTGCCACGACCCCTGTGACCGTGGGCCGCCTAGATGCTGCCCCTTCCGTGTTCCCACTGTCATAGGGGGGCCCAAGAGGTGGCCCGCTGGCTACCTGATTGGACACCCCTGGCAGGCGGCAGAGTTCCTGTCAGACGCAGCGTGGGGGGGGGTATTCTCTCTGATCTGCTCCCTCGTGCGCCGTTTGCTGATGCCGGGAGCAGGAATATGACGTCACATTCTGGCTCCCGCAATCAGTAGACAGCCCGTGAGGGAGCAGAGCAGAGAGAACACAGCTCCCTCGCCTTGTCTGACAGGAACTCTGCCGCCAGCAGCACTGAAGCCCCACTGGACAACAGGGACAGATCCACACCAGCTCTCCAGGTACGGAGGCTGGGTGGACATTTAATATTAATAATTTGTGTGTGTCTGTAAGTGTATATGTGTCTGTAAGTATGTGTGTGTCTGAATTTGTATGTGTGTGTCTAAATGTGTATGTGTCTGTAAGTGTATGTGTGTGTCTGAATGTGTATATGTGTGTCTGAATGTGTATGTGTGTGTCTGAATGTGTATGTGTCCGTAAGTGTATGCGTGTGTGTGTGTCTGTAAGTGTATGTGTGTCTGTGTGTGTCTGTAAGTGTATGTGTCTGTGTGTGTCTGTAAGTATATGTGTCTGTAAGTGTATGTGTCTGTAAGTGTTTGTGTGTCTCAGTGTGTGTCTGTGAGTGTGTCTGTCTGAGTGTATGTGAGTTTGTGTGTGTCTGTGAGTGTGTGTGTGTGTGTGTGTGTGTGCATGTGTCTGTGTGTGTGTGTGCGTGTGTGCATGTGAGTGTGTGTGTGTGTGTGTGAGTGTGTGTGTCTGAGTTTGTGTGTGTCTGAGTGTGTGTGTGTGTGTGTGTGTGTGTCTGAGTTTGTGTGTGTCTGAGTGTGTGTGTGTGTGTGTGTCTGAGTGTGTGTCTGTAAGTGTATGTGAGTGTGTGTCTGTAAGTGTGTGTGGGTGTGTCTGTGAGTGTGTGTGTGTGTGTCTGTGAGTATGTGTGCATGTGTCTGTGAGTGTGTGTGTGTATGTGTGTGTGTGTGTGTGTGTCTGTGAGTGTACATGTGTACATGTCTGAGTGTATGTGTGTGTATCTCTACATGTGTCTGTACATATGTCTGTATGTATGGGTCTGTGTGTGTCTGTATGTATGTGTCTGCATGTGTATCTGTTTGTCTGCATGTGTGGGGGAGGTGGGGATGTGTGGGGTAGGAGGTAGATGTATGGGGGGGCCCCAGGGCAATTATCACACCGGGGCCCTGTGGTTTCTCGTTACACCTCTGCCTACAATGCATTTAAAACATTCTCTGATATGGAAGACGATATTGATGAATTCCTGCAGGATTTTGAATGGCTCTGCCTGTTACATGATATTGCGGATACAGACTGGGTCCCCCTCCTAGAAGGAAAACTAACAGGAAGAGCTGCAGATGCCTACTGAGTCGTGCCAGATGCTGAATTGAGAAACTACGCTAGGGTGAAACAAGTCTTGCTGCCCCGATATGACAGCACTCTAATTGGTTGGCTTGAAAGCCACCAATCAGAGTGCTCTGTGTAATTTTACACAGCGTGGGAAAGTTATTTGGAATTTTCCCACGCTGTGTAATTTGACTCATAACTCTCTGACTGGTTACTTAATCCACGGAGCACGGAGTTGTGGTTGTGGAAATTGCCAAAGTCATCAATTACATGTAGTCCCAAAAAGTGCAAAAATAAATAAATATATATAATAATGAATACTTGGTACGTAGAGATAAAAGGCAATATATATATGGAACGATGTGTCTCAATGATACGGCACAGACCTTCGACCATTACATAAAGCCCAGACTAGTAAAAAGGTGTAAGCTTACTATAGAGCCAACAACAAATAATCAATAAATCTTGCTGGGCTGATACAAGAAACAATAAATAAACGATCAGATGGGAGATCAGTGACTATACTCAGAGTCAGCTATCAGTAGAAGCAGGGACAGCAAATAAGACCTACCTGAGGTCTGAATCCTAAGGATAGGACTGGCTCATGGGGCAGAGGAAATTGTAGAGAGCCTATGATAAAAAATACTCAAAGTCCTCAGCGGTTGTCAGATATTGACCGATATTGCAAGTTGCCCTAAGATCAAAAGGCAAGAGAAACAAATATGCTAAACTATTAGACCCTGTAGCTCCTAGGACAACACCTTCGAGGGTGTTCTATGCTGTCCCTGAGTAGGTAGGCTGAGACCTCCCAAGTAACCCCGTAAAACCAAAGAAAAACTCTGAGCTGCTATGTTAAAGTGAATTAAGGTGCTACCATTAGTGAACAGAAAACAAAAAAGGAACCCGACTCGTGTTTCGGTGCGTGTAGTTGCACCTTCGTCAGGGACTGAAAATACCTTGGTTTCTGAGATGAATTTAAACCTGCAGGGATCAATCCGCTTCATCCTCAAATCACCTGGATGACCATTTACATGTGTTTGAGAAGGCGTTGACAGAGGCGGAGAACCGGCGCATCCGCCATGGAGCAGTTGCTCCTCCCCTTTCGCTACATCACTAGGGCATTACTCATGGATCAAATTGAATTGACAGTGGGGGGCAGGCCGAGGGCGGACAGGGCCATCCCATCATGAGGCTACAGCCCTCCCTTTGAAGGTTGGATATAGTTCGTTGCCCAAAGGAATGGGGGCAAAATCTGCGCTGGGGGAGCTACCAAACAGTATGGTGATAGCTCCTCCTATCTCGAGTGATGTGAACAGGCATATCGCAGTAGGTAGCCTGTAAACAGCTAAGTGCTAGCAGTATAGGGGTGCCCTACATGGATCTAGTACTCTATACATAGATAAATCTTGCGGGCTATACCGATGTAAAATAAAATGTACATCAAAATGCAGCCTCCTAAGAGTACATCTCCTTTATGGATATAGGATATTAATGCAGCGGATGCTAGGAAAACCTGCAAATATAAACCCAGTAGCCTAGAGGTTTAAACCATAATTGTTAACTGGGAACTATGTAGTCTTTATATGCAGAAGATAACCCATAGCATCCCTGATATTTATAGATGTCCGTATAAAAAGTACTATAGTAATGACTTAGCTTGAAGGTCACTGGATGAGGAGTCTGTGAGAAGTTGGTCACATGGAGTTAACATCAATATTAAAGTGTTATAGGTATCTTATAAGGAAAATTTATATAATAATTAAATAAATAATAAAGCAGTGTAAAGTGAAGGTACTATTTCCAAGGTCACAGCTTATAATAAAAATCCCTATGACATTGTAGATAGTATTATAATTTTAGAAATCACTAATGAAGGGAGAATAGGTAAAACCTTAATTCAACCCTGCTGGTGATAGTGTATTGAGGCGGTAAATCCAGAAACATTCTCGTCTCCTCAAAAGTTTGTCCAGATTTCCTTTCCTTTGATCAAGTTTGACCAGTTAAATACCCAAAAATTTGAGTAACGAGTGGTCACTTTGATGGAAATTTTTAACATGTCTGGATACTGAGGTTTCAATATGTCTGCTTGATTTGATGGAGTTAATGTGTTCTAAAATCCGTCTTTTAAATGGCCTGAATGTCTTGCTGACATATAGCTTGTTGCATTGGCAAGTTATCAAGTAGACCAAGCCCTTAGTGTTGCAGTTAAAGAAAGAGTTTGGGTAAAAAGTTTCGGACTGTGAGCTGTTTTGACAGCTTTTGGAATCTTTGCATATGTGGTTATACGCTTTACAGTGACCACATTCATAGGTCCCTATGAGTTTGATAGCCAGTGTGTAGAAATTGTTTGCGATCTTTTAAAGTGGTTATGTACTAGAACTTCTTTGATGTTTTTACCCCTACGTGCCACCAAGACTGCATTTGGGGCAATGACCTCTTTAAGATGTTCATCCTGTCCTAGCAAAGGCCAATATTTGTTCAGGATGGTCTTAACATGATCCCAACCTGCATCTTAGGTAGCGATGCATCTCAGTTGCTTTGAATCAAGGTTGGTATGTTTTTTTTGGGGGGACAGCTCTTCCTTGATTAGGCCTTCTCGGTCAGTTAGTAGGGCTCTATGATACGCCATTTTTTAGACATTTATGGGGGTATCCTATAGCTCTAAACATCGCACGTAGCTTATTTGCTCTTACCGTAAAATGCCCCATGTCTGAGCAGTTTCGCCTGAGGCGCAAATACTGGCCAGTTGGTATGCCTCTTTTTAGAGAGCTTGGATGATAACTTCCCCAATTCAGTAGGCTATTGGTAGCCGTACTTTTTCTAAAAAGATCAGTTTTAATGGTATCATTGGCCTTAGGAGTTAAGGTAAGGTCTAGGAAATTGAGAAACGGTTTATCCATTTCAAACGTAAATCTTAGATTGAGGTCGTTGTTATTGAGTCGCTGTACAAAGAGGGAAAAATCTTCACAAGTGCCTCTCCAAACAATCATAATATCATCGATATATCTCTTCCAGGAGAGAATATATTGAATGAATTCGTTGGAGTGGTCTACAAACACTATTTTTTCTTCCCACCAACCTAGGTGCAGGTTGGTTTATGAGGGCGCACTATGAGGGCGCACACGATGTCCCCATAGCTGTACCCTGCCCCTGGTGGTAGTATACGCCATCAAACATAAAAAAGTTATGCGTTAATACAAAGTGTAGCAGTTCAATGACAAATTCGCTGTGTTTGTGAAGATGTATGCCCCTCTGTTGTAGGAAATAGCGTGTATGTTCAAGCCCTGTGGTGTGGGGGATCGAGCTGTAAAGTGCCTCCACATCCAAGCTGCAAAGAATAGAATTTGTGGACATAGTGTATTCAGGTGTGCAAGAGTTTGTTTTGTATCTCTTAAGTAAGAAGGAAGCTTATCCACCAGAGGTCTTAAAATGTGATCTAGGTAAATACTGACATTTTGTGTCAGCAATTTTCACCCGATATTATAGGCCTACCCGATAACTCTTGATGCTTTTTATGAATTTTGGGTAGGCTATAGAACGTGGGTGTATGCGGGTTTACAATGAGCAGGAAGTCATATTCTTTCTTCGATATCAGATTATCCTTTAGCCCCCTTTGTAGAATTATTTCAGTTTTTCAAGGAAACTTTTGTGGGACCTGATTTTAGAATTTTGTATGTTGTAACATCAGTAAGAATTATTTTAGTGATTGAGAGAGTGCGTGGTATCTAGAATCACAATATTTCCCCCTTCATCGGAGGGTTTAATTGTTATCTCATTTCTTGCTTGTAGATTTTTTTAGAACCTGTATTTCTTTGTGTGGTAAATTAGAGTGAGGTTTGAGAGTAAGTTTAGGAAAGGACAGGTTATCCATTTCTTTGCAAACCATTTCCACAAAGTTTCAACGTACTAAGAGTCTCCCAGTCTTGGGAAATATTTACTCTTGCAGCTAAGATCGGTAAGAGGGCATTGTTCCCTTTCGAAGGGGTCACTTTCTTCTAATAATTCTCCTAACACTAAGGTACGTTGGTTGTCTTTAGGTTCCAAACCCAAAAATAATAAGTGGCCCTCCTCACACTCTCTCCAGTTGTGTCTGAGAAGAGTTAACTTCCCCCATTGCCACCATCTCAACTAGGTTTCAGCACTAGTACGGTTTCTCCTGTTAGGTCAGAGACCACCCCAAACAACACAGGATGGAAGAGTACTAAGGAAGAGGCTGAAGCAAAGAAGGAAGAAGAAACCATAGAATTTTCACCACCTACTTGTTACTAAGTGTGGGAACATTTTCTTACAATCAGTGAAAATGTACACTGAATGACATGGAAGTCAGCCGTGGGAAAGTGTTGGGTCATCAACTACGACATAACCCATTTTTGCTATGGCAAGAGCAGGGTGAACAATAGGGGGGATAGATATAACGCTGACTGGTGGGCAGCAAACACTGGAACTTGGGTACCATAACAGCCCAAAAATACTATAAAAGTAAAAAGAAAAAGAGAAACAAGTTGCACCAAATACTGTGAGGGTAGTACTTCATAATTTGTTGCAAAATTAGATCTAATACAAATACCAAGAGTCCCAAAGTCTTATTGAGGTTGAGCATCTGAGGGTCTTCATAAGGTAAGTAAATACGGCTAGTAATCCAATATTTTACCAACTCAAATCAGTTCCATAATATGAAATAAATGGGAAAAACAAGATAGTATAATATTGTATGCATCAAAGGAGAAAATGAAAGATGATTGAAAATACACTCACAAAAATGGCGCTATCTATTTGCTCTCAGATGTTAGTATTTGACAATACAATCCTTGTCACAGGATCAGAGGCGGCTCTCTAATTAGGTGATTTAGGCAGCAGCCTAAGGCCTTGCGCTGTTTGGGGCCTTGCGGCTGCCTCAATCGACTGACATGTCGGGTCTTCGGTCAATGACCGAGGGCCCAACACAGGAGGGGGCCCGGTGGCTTGCCCTGTATGCCGCCGGGTGCGACACCCCTCCGCTCAGTCTGCCCATGGCAGAGAGTCGAGCACAGATTCAGTTGGATGCAGAACTGCAGACTGAGGTGTCTCGTGATCTCAAACCTGTTAGAGTGTTGCTGCGGCTTACCACGGCAATGCTCTGACTGGATATCGCAAGACTTACCACGTGGTCTGCAGCTCTGCACCTGGCGGAGCTGCAGACCGGAGAACCAGACCACTGGGAGAGAGGGTGCCCACCGGACCACCAGGGGAATCCATCGGATAGAGTGAGACTACCCGACCACCAGGGAAGTTATTTATGAGCCCCCTCTACCACCTGTCACAGCCCCTCTACTCTCCTCTGTCACAGCCCCTCCACCCCCTGTCACAGCTCCTCCACCCTCCTCTACCCCCTTTCACAGCCCCTCCACCCCCTCTGTCACAGCCCCTCCACCCCCTCTGTCACAGCCCCTCCACCCCCTCTGTCATAGCCCCTCCACCCCCTCTGTCACAGCCCCTCCACCCCCTCTGACACAGCCCCTCCACTACCCCTTGTCACAGCCCTTTGACCCCCTCTAACCCTTGTCACAGCTCCTCTAGCCCATGTCACAGCCCCTCTGCCACCTGTCACAGCCCCTCCTTTATATACATATCTTATTTTATATAATTATCACTATATATTTTATATTTCTTATTACAAAATAATGTGTTCCCACTTATGCGTGTATATATGTATGTATATGTATGTGTATGCAATATAATCTGAGATACACCTTTAAGTTTTACTTGCTAAATATTATAGAAATTGTATAAGCATATTATATAGTTACATAGTTACATAGCTGAAAAGAGACTTGCATCCATCAAGTTCAGCCTTCCTCACATATGTTTTTGCTGTTGATCCAAAAGAAGGCAAAAATTCCAGTCTGAAGGGCTTCCAATTTTGCAACAAACTAGGAAAAATTATTTTTTTAACCCAAAATGGCAGTTAGATATCTCCTTGGATCAAGCAGCAATTACCACACTAATTAGAAATTATATCCCTGTATGTTATGCTTTTGGAAGTATTTATCCAACTGTATGTTTAAATCTCCTTTCTTCCAGCCTAAGTGCGTGACCTTGTGTCCGATGTATAGCCCTGTCTATGAATAGATTTCCAGGTAATGGTTTGTACTGGCCCCAAATATATATGTATAATGTTATCATATCCCCTCTGAGGCGCCGTTTATCCAAACTAAAGACATTTAAATTTTTTACACTTTCTTCGTAACTAAAATGCTCCATTCCTTTTATTAATTTTGTAGCTCGTCTTTGCACTTTTTCTAGTGCCATGGTATCCTTCTTTAGAACAGGCTCCCACAATTGCACAGCATATTCAAGGTGTGGTCTTACCAGCAATTTATAAAAAGGCAAAATTATATTTTCATCCAGAGAATTTATGTTTCTATTTATACATGACAAAACCTTACTGGCCTTAGCAACTGCAGATTGACATTGCATATTGTTGCCTAATTTGTTGTCTATAACAATTCCCAAATCCTTCTCGTGTGTGGTTACCCCTAATTCACTACCATTTAGGGTGTAAGTTGCTTGTGCATTCTTGACCCCAAAGTGCATAACTTTGCATTTATCTACATTACATTTAATCTGCCATTTTAGTGCCCAGTCCCCCAATCTATCCAAATCCCTCTGCAGCAAGGCAATATCCTTCTCACATTTTATTACTTTACAAAGTTTTGTGTCATCTGCAAACACTGATACATGGCTTTTAATGCCCATTTCAAGATCATTTATAAATATGTTAAATAGAAGCGGTCCCAAAACAGAACCCTGAGGGACACCACTTTTGTCCAGCTTGAAAATTTACCATTTATGACAACTCGTTGTACTCTATCTTTAAGCCAATGTTCTACCCAAGAACAAGAATATTCATCTAGACCAATTTCTTTTAGTTTGAAGACTACCCTATTGTTAGGAACCGTATCAAATGCCTTAGCAAAATCCAAATAGATCACATCCACTGCAACACCCTGATCTATATTTCTACTTACTTCTTCGTAGAATGCAATTAGGTTAGTTTGACATGACCTATGTTTCATAAAACCATGCTGATTATTGCTAATAACACAGTTCTTCCCAATGAATACCTGAATATTATCCCTTAATAGCCCTTCAAATATTTTCCCAGTCACAGAAGTTAAGCTCACAGGTCTATAATTTCCAGGCAAGGATTTTGAACCGTTTTAAATATAGGAACGACATCTGCCTTCCTCCAACCCTCCGGTACAATACCTGAAACAAAAGAATCTTGAAAGATTAAATACAGAAGTTCACTTATTTCCCCACTTAGCTCCTTAAGTACTCGTGTGTGAATACCGTCAGGCCCCGGAGCTTTATTTACATTAATTTGTTTTAACTGCTGTAGCACCTTGTCTCGAGTCATCCAATCACAAGTTATCTGCAAGTTTTTTGCAGCAATCATTTGCATCTCTCTTGTCATAGGATCCTCATTAATAAATACTGAAGAAAAATAGTTAGTTAAAATTTCTGCCTTTTGCTGGTCTTCATTAACTCTCTATTAAATCTCTGTTTCCAGTGTACCTACACTTTCATTCTTTCTTTTTTTTAGAATTGATATACTTGAATCCTTTTAAATGATTTTTTTTAACTTTGATCCCAATTAACTATTCGAAATACATCATTATCAATAACTTGGGATACCTGACACACACAATATATAGTTATGTACTACACTCTTGCTCAAGTGTTGTATATATCACATATTATCATATATTTGGACTTAGACAGTATGCTGTACAAAAGAATTTAACATAACTACTTCTTACTGTCTCATATGTTGTTTTTTTGTTTGTTGGTTTGTTTGTTTTTTGAAAAGAGTAAAGAAAAATATTTTTATTTTTTTTTCGTTTTGTTTCATTTAGACAAGGAAATCTCCATGGTACCCATTTTATATATATATATGGATTACCATGTATAAACAAGTCGCATTGACGATACGAGTATATGCCCCCTTTTGGCACTAAGCATTATGGTCCTAGTAGTTCACTCTCTTATTTTGGCAGAGCTATATCACATCTCTGTGATCAGGGCATTATGTTTACATCAAAGCTCTGCTCCACTGCAGCACTGGTGCCTGAAGGGTGTGTTCAGCTAAAAGGATTTGATGATTAATAATTTGGCAGATACAATATCTTTGTTTACATCACATGTTAGCTGACCAAGGTGTACACGTCATAAAGGGGTGTTCCTCCCACCATCAGCACCCTATCAGATAGCTTGATCGCAATCATCTGATCGTAACTAAACTAAGCATTATGGGAATGGAAGTTTTTTTTTGTTTTTTTGTTTTCCTTTGAAATACACTTCATTTTTAATATTGATTGAATACAAATTAAGTTACTTATAGGAGTTTGTTTTTTATTATAGTATAGTATAAGTAGCTATGCAGTTTAGGTAATTAAGATGTTATTTTATCATACAATTAGACTGGAATCATACACATTGTTGTTTCATTAGTCATATGATCATTATAATGTCATATGCTTGCCTTTTTTTGTAAATTGTATCTTCAGAAGCCCTAAAAATAGGGCAGCATGCAGGACCTTTAATGTTATCACTTGAGGAAGCCTGTCGGGCGAAACACATTGTACGTTTTTGATATTGTTAAATATTTTATGTATTTATTATTTTATTTAAAACTATGTATATATATATATATATATATATATATATATGACTATATGTATATAGGTTCTTGTTGAAGTGTACTCACAGGACTCAATAATATTTCTAATCGTGCTGTTTATTCAAGCATCAAGTAATACAAAGAAGTGTTGACGTTTCAGTCCTTGCCGGACTTTTTTCGATTTTAGATTTTTCATAACTTAAAATTTAATTTTAACATTCAAATTTATTTGGTATTGTTTGTACTTATCATCTGGAATTACCATCTGCACTATTCCTTATTTGTTCTTACATATCCTAGGTGGGGATTGTACCACCCACGCTGTTTCCAACAAGCATATGTGTGCTCCACTGAATGTAAGTATATTTCATCCTACTTAGAAATAAAACATTGTTATATACAGTGAACACTATTTTCTGTTTCTGTTTTTATTATATGCCTTTTGTTGAATATAGAAAAATACTCACCCCAAGAAATATCTGTGAGCGGGGATAATACCACTTCATGCATGTATTAAGAGCTGAATTTGAAATTATTTACTTGAGAGTGTATTATACTTCAAGTAAATATTTTTAAATCCAAGCAGCAGTCCTGCACTTCTTTTTAAACCCCTTAATTTCCAATCTTCCTGCAAACAAAGTGATTATTTTTTTCTCCTCTATGATTGCACCAGTAGTGTGGCAAAGCCTGCTACTGTCTGCCAGTGCCACCAGTTAATTGCTAGGACACTGAACTTGCTCTCTGGATGTCCAATGCCAGCTAAGGATTTAGGAGTGCAAAAGCTTCCCCTGGGGCAAAAACAGGTGAGTGGGTCATCAACTTCCGATTCACATACCCTTTCATTTTTATTTTTTTTTTGGTTGCTGGTGGAGGTGACTGATATTTAGAAATATCCACTTTTTCTTTTGTAATATTTTTATTTTTTTCTCCCCTACTTTTTTTCTACAATCATTGCAAGTGGTGGTATATGTATCTCCTCTGACTGCCTGTGGCACGGCAACACATGTTACTTTCCACCAACATAGCCACTTAATTGATAGGGCACTGTGTTGGCTCTCTGTAAGTTTCCTCTCCACATCAACAACTAAAGGCATGCAAATGCTCTGACCCTGGTGAGTTGGTCAATTGCCAACTTTGTTAATTGCCCACTTTCCCTTTTTTTTTTTTTTTTTGATTGCCTGTGGTGGTGCTAACTGAAAAGAAAAAAAATAATTTTTTGATACATTTTTCTTACTCCCCCCTACCCCTTCATTTCTCACAATCGTTACAAGTAGTGGTTTGTTTGTAGCCTCTGGCTGTGTCTGTGACATGGAAAAGCCTGTTACCTTCCACCTCAGCCTGTCAGTCGCTAGTAACAATTCACTGTGCTGCTATCATCTAAAACACCAAATCTCTACTATCACACACAATGGCACTCTGTAAAATCTGTTATTTAATAGTAAAATACTCCTGATTTTGCAAATAATAAAACATATTTATAATTACTATTAGTAACTTTGCCACCTTCTTTCATTCCACATAAGGAATAATGTGTGTTTACATTTTGTTAGTTAACTAAACTTTTGGATGAAGCCCATGGTGTTCGAATCAATATTTCCTAAACTCTGTTCGAAGCAAACTTAGATTAATTCTGAAGCTGCATTCATTTCTTTTTTTTGTTTTTTGTATTATTTTTTTTGTGTGTGTTTATTATACATTATCCTCCATAGCCAGTAACCTGTGTTTATTATACATTACCCCCCATAGCCAGTAACCTGTGTTTATTATACATTATCCCCCCCATAGCCAGTAAACTGTGTTTATTATACATTATCCCCCCATAGCCAGTAACCTGTGTTTATTATACATTATCCTCCCATAGCCAGTAACCTGTGTTTATTATACATTATCCCCCCATAGCCAGTAACCTGTGTTTATTATACATTATCCCCCCATAGCCAGTAACCTGTGCTTATTATACATTATCCTCCCATAGCCAGTAACCTGTGTTTATTATACATTATCCCTCCCATAGCCAGTAACCTGTGTTTATTATACATTATCCTCCCATAGCCAGTAACCTGTGTTTATTATACATTATCCTCCTATAGCCAGTAACCTGTGTTTATTATACATTATCCCCCCATAGCCAGTAACCTGTGCATATTATACATTATCCCCCCACAACCAGTAACCTGTGTTTATTATACATTATCCCCCCACAACCAGTAACCTGTGTTTATTATACATTATCCCCCCACAACCAGTAACCCTAAACGGCGGTGGGGGCCCTAAATAAAAATTGGGGGGACGGGACCTAATGTCCTCACCCCTGGCCCCCACCCCTGAGCGGTGGGTGGGGGCCCTTAACAAGAATAAGGGGGGGGCACCTAATGTCCTCCCCCTGAGCGACGGGTGGGGGCCCTAAATACAAATGGGGGGGACCTAATGTCCTCCCCCCTGGCCCCCACCCCTGAGCGGTGGGTGGGGGCCCTAAACAAGAATAAGAGGGGGACCTAATGTCCTCCCCCCTGGCCCCCACCCCTGAGTGGTGGGTGGGGGCCTAAACAAGAATAAGGGGGGGGACCCTCAGCTTCTCCAACTACATTTGCCAAGGGAGCAGGCACTGCAATAATCAGTAAGACAGGGCAAAGCCACTACAATGAAAAACATTTGAAAATGGGGGAGGAGCAGGAGGCGTTATTACATTTTAATAAAGTTTTTGCATATCAGACTGATCACACCCATAAGGGCCGAACAGATCCAAGCAACCGCAGATGATAGTGTCGGCTTTCTTTGGGCCTTGCCAGTGAGGTATAGCTGAAAACTCTTTATGCGCAGTTAGCATGAGGTCCCTGCTCAAACGAATGCTTCACTGGTTGCTATGGGGTTGAATCATGTGACCAAGTAACAAATTACACCACCTTGTGATGGCATTTGTTTCCACCCTATATAATTGATTGTTTTTCTTTGTTTTGTTTTTTTACATTCTTTATTTTTGCGTGCAATTAACCCCTTAAGGACCAAACTTCTGGAATAAAATGGAATCATGACGTGTCACACACGTCATGTGTCCTTAAGGGGTTAAGTAAATACACACACATTAGTAATGCCATGACAGCATAAGCTGGTAAGCAGACAAGTGAGATATAAGGGCATGACACAGATAGTCATTGCACATTTTTTTTGAAATTATAGAAGAGTAAAGTGTGTATATAATATACATTAAGGCAATTAATATAGTAATTTTTAGTAGAGGAACATATCACACTCAGACTCAAACTTTGTTTGTGAGAACAGTGCTCTTTAATAAATAGTTCAGTGTAATGGGGTGTCCAATTGTAGACCCCCAGATGTTATAAAACCTCAACAACCATGATGCTTTGCTAGCCTTTAGAAGTGCAAAGCATGAAGGGAGTTGTAATTCTAAAACATTTGGGGATCTACCTTATAGAAATCCCTTTTTCAGAGTTTATTCACTAAACAGTGAATTGTGGTGAATGAAAACCGAATTTAAAAAGTCAGCCAAGCTGTAACTAAATTGGTGAATCTTTCAAAATCTGCAATTTTGGCCTAAATATTGAAATTTGGTTTTCAATCCACTGTTAAATGATTGAACCCATTATGAGGTTATAAAAAAACCTGCAGAAAACAGATGATTTCTAGGCTTTTTTTTTCTCTCAAGTTCTAGCTAGCTAGCTTTTATTTGTTGTATCCATTTTATATAAATGGCAATGACTTTGATAATTAATTTTAATGTGTCAAAATATTTTGCAAAGCACAATTTGAATAAGTAAGTGTTTCAACTAAACTAGATGGAATTCGACACTACACAAAGTGTGAAAAATAAATAACCATTAACAATAAAAGATTAATACAACCTATCATTTTTATGTTCTCTTAAGTAATGTAAGCTTGTTTTCACTTGACAGTTTTACTGTAACTAAAGTGCTCCTTATCGCCCAGAAAATGAAATACCCTATCATTTACCAATTTACCTCTCAAAGCAGAAAGTGCTGTAACTGCAGATAAAATCAGTGTCTGTCAGCAAATCATGCTGAGTACATTATACAGTATATATCAGATACACTCCTTGCCTAACAATAAAGGTCATATTTAGGAGATAAGTATGTAGTATTTTTACATGGTGATAGAAGTGAGGTGTATGCTTGGTAGCACTATCAATATACACACAATTTATGGCCTGTGGAATTTCCTTTTTAACAAAATGTCTTAGTCTAAAGGAGTCCTAACATTATTTACCACAAACTGTATCATCTTTTGATATATGGAAGAGCACTTTAAAAAAAATTAAATTAATATTTCATATTTGCCATAGATTAGATTCTGAAATTATAAAATATGAACAATTGGACAATTTAAATGACATACAACTTGATGTATTTCTAACGAACATACAAGACAAAATTATTATGATTAGATTATTTTTGTATGGAAACCCTAATGCTGTATTTTAGCATAGGGTGTGTTCCATAAATTAAGAAATATTATATCTCAACCTTACCCTTAATTAAGATACAGATACCAAAAATATTTGCAGTTTTACAATATTTTGGCTTCCATGCAGCTAAAATACATTTCTTCTGAGTTGTTTAACTGCTGTATAATTATAAATTAGATTCAAACATTCAATTAATCTTTTGCAAAATAGCTTTTTATTAATTGTAAGCACTCTTTATGAAACATCAATTCCCGCATTATTTCCCAAATGTTTTCTCATTGTCGCAACAAGTACCCCAAGAAAAGCAACTTATGTCAAGTTGTATTCTTACATTAGTGAAAAACATGAAAGTTGTTTGTATTTTGCATTACAACAGTTCTTTCTATGTCAAATCTGGCCTGATATCTTCCAAATTGAGTTTACATTATTCCTGGAAAATGTAAATGTTCAAGAAAAGAGTATGTAATAAATTCCAGACCAGTTTTTAATGTGTAAAAACACACATAAATAAACCCATGATCTTAAACTATCATTATTCCTAGGCAGCAGCAATAGCTATTGTATCAGCCCAAATACATAAAACACAACAGAATACTAGATTTGGCAACACAGAAAATGTGTTTTGGCCCAACCATGCTGTCCAAAAGTATATTTTTGAACAGTAAATTTTTTGCCTATATGTATTATAAATATTATGTATATATTTTACGATTTTAGCAGTACACTGATTGGTGCGTTTTCCCACCATATGATTCACAGGCGAGCAAAAAAGAAGCAGTAAAAAATAAATAAATAAATAAAATCTACATTATGCTAACAATGTATAAATCTTTTTTTTTTTATTGCTCCTCCTTTTTTCCTCTACTTGTCACTTCTAAGTTAATTTGTTAATAAAATCAACATTTAGTGGCTGACCCCTAGCCACCAATAATCGTTTTTTTCCCATCGATCACCTCTTTTTTTGGCATCACTGGTGGAATTCTGAGCCACTAATTAAAATGAACATGCTCATGTGTGCGTATGAATGCAGTGTGCGTATGAATGCAGTGTGCGTATGAGTGTAGTGCGTGTATGAGTGCAGTGCGTGTATGAGTGCAGTGCGTGTATGAGTGCAGTGCGTGTATGAGTGCAGTGTGCGTATGAGTGCAGTGTGTATGAGTGCAGTGCGTGTGTATGAGTGCAGTGTGTGTGTATGAGTGCAGTGTGCGTATGAGTGCAGTGTGCGTATGAGTGCAGTGTGTATGAGTGCAGTGCGTGAGTGCAGTGTGTGTGTATGAGTGCAGTGTGTGTGTGTGTATGAGTGCAGTGTGTGTGTGTATGAGTGCAGTGTGTGTGTGTATGAGTGCAGTGTGTGTGCGTATATATTAATTGAATATTTATTTCCAGTGTGTGTATATAATGAATGCAGTGTGTGTGTATGAGTGCAGTGTGTATGAGTGCAGTGTGTATGAGTGCAGTGTGTGTGTATGAGTGCAGTGTGTGTGTGAGTGCAGTGTGTGTGTGAGTGCAGTGTGTGTATGAGTGCAGTGTGTGTGTGAGTGCAGTGTGTGTGTGTGCAGTGTGTGTATATGAATGAAGTGTGAGTGTGTGATGCAGTGTGTGATGCAGTGTGTGTTTGTGTATGTGTTGGTGGGGGTGGGCATTTGATATATTATTAATTTTTTTTTTTTTTTTATTATTTTTTATTATTATTTATAATTTAATTATTATTATTATTATTTTTTTTAATTATCTTTTTTTTTCGTCCCCCCTCCCTGCTTGCTAGCTGGCCAGGGAGGGGGCTCCTTCCCTGGTGGTCCAGTGTCATTGGTAGTTCAGTGGGGGGAGAGGGATGCTGGTAGAGCTGTACTTACCTTTCCTGCAGCTCCTGTCAGCTCTCTCCTCCTCCGCGCGGTCTGTGCAGCTCCCTCTGTCAGCTCCCAGTGTAAGTCTCGCGAGAGCCGCGGCTCTCGCGAGACTTACACTGGGAGCTGACCGAGGTGCTGAACGGACGGCGCGGAGGAGGAGAGAGCTGACAGGAGCTGCAGGAAAGGTAAGTACAGCTCTGCCAGCACCCCTCTCCCCCCGGTCTGTATTATGGCAATGCAAATTGCCATAATACAGACTCTGACTCGAGTATAAGCCGAGGTGGGGTTTTTCAGCACAAAAAATGTGCTGAAAAACTCGGCTTATACTCGAGTATATACGGTATATGATCTAAGTATATATAATGTTATTTTACACTGATTTAACATGTTTCATTTTATTTTCAGGCAGCAGGGGCTATACCTGTCATTACAGGCACTCCATCTGCTGGCAATGCCTTGGACGGTAGGTAGATGGCTGAGCAGAGTGATATGTGATGTCATAATTAACAATGAATGTGATCCATCTGGCAAAGAGGTGTAGGATGATAAACCAGGAGAGATAATAGAGACATGGCTGAGCATATGACAAGAACAGAAGATTGCCAAACACAGAGACTCAGAACTCCAATTTAGGCAAAAATGTATTTATATATTATATTATATTATATTTATTATATGATATATATACATTGGTGTATTAGTAGGAGTACAATGCAATGTAAGCGGAAAACCATTTACCAAACAAAAAGGGAAGAATAGGTGGAAGAGTGGGAAAATGGTATACAAACTGATCAGCTACAACACCTAATCAGCTAAAACAACCTAATATCATATAGATTCCCACGTGCTTGCAAAACAGCTCTGATGCATTGTGACATGGACTCCACAAGACCTCTGTACATGTCCTATGGTATTTAGCACCAAGACATATCCTTTAAGTCCTGCAAATTTCGAGGTGGGATGTCTGTGGATTGGAGTTGTTGTTCCAGCACAGCCCACAGATCCTCAATCAGAATATCTTCTTTGCCATGTTCCTCAAACTATTGCTGAACAATTTTTACAGTGTGGCAGGGTGCATTATCTTGCTGTAAGAGGCCACTGCCATCAGGGAACTCCATTGCCATGAATGGGTGTATGTGGTGAGCAAGAATCTCTAGGTAAGTGGTACGTGTCACAGTAACATTCACATGAATGCCAGGACCCAAGGTTTCCCAGCTGACCTGCTTTCTTCCCATAGTGCATCTTGCTGCCATCTCTTACCCAGACAAAGGACACAAAGGCACCCAGCCATCTACCTGATCTTAAAGAATGCCTTATTCATCAGACCAGGCAATCTTCTTCTATTGCTCCATTGTCCAGTTCTGATACTTACGTCTCCAATGAGGGCAGTGGACAGGGGGCATTCTGGGCATTCTGACCTGTTTGCCGCTATGCAACCTATACGCAGCAAACTGTGATGCATTGTGTGTTCTGACACCTTTCTATCTTGGCCAGAATTAAGTTATTCAGCAATTTAAACTGCAGTAGCACTTCTGTGTGATCGAACCAGACGAGCTTGCCTTCGCTCTCCACATGCATCCATGAGCCTTGGGTGCCCATGACACTGATGCTGGTTCACTGGTTGTTCTTCCTTGCACCACTTTTGGAAATAGTAACCACTGCTGGGAACACCACTGGAATACTTGCCATTTTGAAGATGTTCTGAACCAATCGTCTAGCCATTTCTATTTGGTCCTTGTCAAAGTCACTCTTATCGTTTGCCCATTTTTCCTAATGGTAACACCAACCCCACCAAAGCAGCAGCTGCAGAGACTTGTTCCCATTTCGCCAGCCCAACAATGCCTACCTAGCATTAGCTGACAAAAATGGGTGGGTGTGTAATTGTGTGTGTAATACTATGTGACTGTGTGTGCCTGTAACAATGACTATGACTATGTTTGTGACTGTAACTGTATATGTGTGACTGCAACAATGTGTATGACTGTGTGACATTGACCGTGTGTGGTGTGTGCAGCTATGTGGACAGCTATATATTAGTGCACAGCAGATTAAATATACTATTATCCTGAAAGCGGAGCATGCCGGTTCTATTGCTGTTTGAAGATATTGAACAATTATTAACTGCCACATCATCTCCGCAAGGAAAGAAAAAGGCATTACTTTACTTAAATAAATATGTGCATTTACCAGCACTGTACACCTTTTCCTTTTTTGAGGAGTAGACCTGGCAGTTAAGCAAAGGTCAAAGTTCTAGATGAAGCTTAGCAAGAGTGAAATTTATTATATAATCAGTAAAACTGCCAACCAAGTGAGTAATGTAGTTGGTGTTTCATGCCAGATAATGTTCATGTGGTTAACACTCCAATAGTTTTGAAGTAAAGTAGGACAATGCTATATAATAATATTAATATTCTTTCACTTCGAGTTCTCAGCATGTTGTCCTTGGTTGGATTATCATCAAGCTGGTTTGATTTTAATCATTGCAGAATTTAATTAGGTATTTAGGCGTATGAAAGTTCCCTTGTAGCCAAATAGTCTATGATTTGGTGGTGCTGTCAATGTTGGTAAATGAAGGCATGTAAGTGCTGGGTAGAATTGTGGTGTTATCTATGTGTTTAGCAAGCATGTATGATCCGAAATGCATTTAATTCCTTTGTTTCTCCTTTATTTTCTCTTGTATCCTTTGGTTTCTTATCCATCTTTATTGTTTCTACCACCATTAGCCATAATATTAATATCCCTGGTCATTCCTCCAGTTTTATATGTATCTGCCTCACTTTTCTCACTCCCACCAGGGCCGGATTAACATAGGGGCTGATGGAGCTGCAGCTCCAGGCCCAGGCCCATGGAATAGGCCCATCAAAAAAAAAAAAAAATGTATTTTTTTTTACTACACACTACTCTTAGGTTTGCCACCTGACTGGTATTTTAAGGCACAGCCTGTATTTGAGGCTGCCTGGCTGTGATGGTATTGCAGTAATACGGGCAATACAAATGCAAATATTTTTCTCAGTATAAATGGAGATTACTCTGCAATGCCAGCACCGGCCAGTAGGGGTCACTGTGTATGGAGAGAGGCAGGGATAGGAAGTTACAGCATATCCCTCCCTGCCTCTCTCTACTCACTGATATGCAGGGGAGCAGATACACAGCACAGAGAGTCCAGACAGCAGCTCCCAGTCTGCAGAGACAGCCTACAGCTTAGGGAAGTGAGGGATGGGGGGAAAGGCATCAGGGAGACATGGGGACATTGAGACTCTAGGGGACACATGGTGACACTGAGACACTAGGGGACTCTGAGAGACGTGGGGACACTGACACATGGGGACACTGTGAGACATGGGGACACTGAGACACATGGGGACGCTGTGAGACATAGGTAGACACATTGGGACACAGAAACACTAGGGACACAGTGTCTCCATGTCTCCCAGTGTCCCCATGCCTCCCAGCCAGTGTCCCTAGGGTCTCAGTGTCCCCATGCCTCCAAGCCAGTGTCCCCATGTCTCCCATTGTCCGCATATGTCTGTGTCCCCATGTCTCCCAGCCAGTGTCTGTGTCCCCATGTCTCCCAGTGTCTGTGTCCCCATGTCTCCCAGTGTCTGTGTCCCCATGTCTCTGTGTCCCTAGTGTCTGTATCCACAAGTGCCCTCATGTCTCCCAGTCTCCCCAAGTGTCTCAGTGCCCCCATTTCTCCCAGTGTCCCCAAATGTCTGTGTCCCCATGTCTCTCAGTGTCCCTATGTCTGTATCCACAAGTGCCCTCATGTCTCCCAGTCTCCCCAAGTGTCTCAGTGCCTCCATGTCTCTGTGTCCCCATGTCTCTGTGTCCCCTAGTATCCTAGTGACATGGGACACCCTGATACATGGGGACACTAGGACAAATGGGGACACAGACACTGGGAGACTAGGGGACTGGGCGACATGGGGACACTGACACTGTGATGCATAAGGACACTGATGCCAGGCTGGCCTTCCAATTCTTTGGACAGACATACCCCCTTTTTGGGCATGTTCGCCCCTTTTGGCAGTTCTGGTCATGTGATTCGCATTGGCTTTTACCCCGCCAATTGGCATCCTGCTTCACTGGACACTGCTGTTGGTATGGATTTACTTGAAAGATGAAAGCATAAATTAGATAAAGAGATTAGCATAGAGTATGTGTTTTCTTATAGCTGCATCCTTTGAGTTTCCCTCCAACACCAACTCTATCAGATACATGACACTTGAGAGGTATGACTGTTTTAGTATTTTTGGTCGATAAGATACTGTAATTAGGCCCCATCATAATTGTCAGCACCAGGCCCACTGGGCTCTTAATCCGGCCCGGACTCCCACTCACTCACTCCTCTCACTGGTTTTGACCCTGCCCCATATAACAACCTAGTTTTGTCTGGAACATTTCCCCCTAGTTTTGTTTCTAGCTCATATCCAGTTTTGTGTTGGTTTCCCCCTTACCAAATGCATAAAATGTGATGACAGATAAGAGCCTTTCGGCCCATCTAGTCTGCCCAATTTTCTAAATACTATAGAAACATAGCATGTGATGGCAGATAAGAATCATTCGGCCCATCGGCAGATAAGAACAATTCAGCCACACAGTCTTGTTCATGCATTTATAGTTTTTTGTTTTTTTTAAGTACAGGACGAAAACCTATATACAGTCGTAATTAAAGCTTAATGTAGCAGCATATCATGTACTGTAACGTTTTAAGAAAATTGCATCCCATTGAATATTGAGCTTTGATTAAAAACAAAGCATCTTAAGCAGTTTCCTGGTAGCATGTCCAAATTTAAAAAGTTGCCTTGACTGAATTATTTACGTCTACTAATTTAAAAAAAAATAGAATTTCACAAAGAAATATTTTAGCCTGGTGAAAGAATAGAGGTAATTATTCTGTGCTGTAAAAAAAAAAAAAAAAAAAAAAAAACGATCAACCACCAAGTAATCCCACATAATGACAGTGTGGAACATAGACGTATAAAGATTTCTAAACAAACAAAAAAAGCATTTTATTAAGTGCTATTACTGGCAAAGAAAATATGTCTGAAAATGAGAACAATGGCTCTGTTTTGCTCTTAAAATGACAGTTATTTTGGTGCACAAAACTCCATTTATTGCAAACAGTAATAAGATAAGTCTTTAAAACCTGAAATAGCGCAGTTCCTTCCAATAACACTACTCTGCGGGGAACAGGTAGATAATTGGATATTTACTCACAAGCTGACACAAAAAAATAAAGGGCTATAAAATCATCACTAGTGAGATGGCAAGTATTGAATTATTGGATTGTTCCCCGTGTACGGAGTCTAGTAATTTAGCATTTTTGCAAACACCAAGATTGTAAAAATTTTAAACATGCAATACATAACATTATTTTTATCCAGTTATTCAAATCACATATTATCAGTGTGTGTTTATGTTGTTTAAATCTGTCTAGATATTTTTTTTTCTAAGAAATTAGCAAATAAAAACACTGGATTTTGGATCTTTTTCCATTGGAAATATAGAGGGATATAAACAAGAACACAGTCCCAGTGTTACAGATTTAAGAACTTCACATGAAAAATTCACAGTTTAAACCACAAGTATAAAGAGAAGAACAGCTCAAAATAAAATCTGCAGAACAGGACAAAATAAATTAAAGGGAGAATATAGTTACCAAAACAACCAGTTGATGAAGCAGTTTTGGTATACAGATCATGCATCTAAAGTTTTGCAACTCAATTCTTTGCTATTTAGGAGTTAAATGACTTTTGTTTCTGTCCATGAAGCCCCTGTCACATGTACCCTGGCTGTAACTCATACATCCTGCATGGGGGAAAAGAAATATCTTCAGATGTTAGCTTACACCACTACCATAGTAGTAGGAGGTCCTTACGTGCATCTTGTACAGTGAGATTTTCACTTTGATTCCCTAAAAGTACGCTTGCCAAATTGGAACCCTAAAATCTCTACTTCAGGTAAGGATTTGTCAATATATGAAAGGATATCTCTAATGGTAAGAAGCAGAATACCAAACAGTATGTTAAAAAAGCTTGTTTGACTAATGCTGTAAAAGAAGGTTCTAATTTTTTTTATGTATGGACCCCAGTTCTGAAAAAATAACTCCCTGGCATTCCTACTGAGCAAAGACTCTAGAGAGTTCATCTCAGTTATCACTACTTACACACGGCCAGGCTAGGCCTGTCCATACAGATCCACATGATGAAGATGACTTTCCTACTTGGAGGTGGGGGATTGGGACAACCCAGAGTATACACCAAGTTCTGGAGAGAGTGTAAGGTTTAGGTGCAATAATTACAATCCCCCCACCCCATAAAGACACATACTTGTGGTCAGATCTGTGAAGGACCGCCTGGCACCGCGACTGGGTATTTCTGTCAAGCTCACTTCCTAGCTCTCCTCTGGGACAGAGGAGTGCTTCAGCCCCTAGCCACCACAGCTTGGCTGGGGTCTCTTCGTCGCTTTCCGCCCTGGAACAGGGTCCTGGGTACAGCTGCAACTGATTAAGCTCTCTTGCAAAGAGTATAGCTGATCCACCCAACACAAGCCCAGACTGAGTCAAGAGTCTAAAGGAACCCTTATTATGGCCAAGTTGCCTGCTTATATGCACAACCCCCAGCAGGGGGCTCCACACAATGCAATGCAAGCCCCTCCCATAAATCTCTGTGCCTGGGAGATATTTGCATTAAAGACCGGTAAACTAATTATCTCCCAGGAACAGAGAGGAAACCCACGACCGCTCCTCAGGGCCGTAACCCTTCCAATCAACTAGATACTGCAACCGACCTCGAGAGAAACGAGAATCAAGGAGAGCAGCCACCTCGTACACATCACTAGAGACCGTGTGGAGGGCATCGGAACGCCTGAGAGACCCAGATAACCGATTACAGAGCAAGGGCTTTAAAAGGGAGCTGTGAAAGGTGTTAGGTATACGCATGGAAGGAGGCAAGGCCAGGGAGTAGGACACAGGATTCACCCTACGCAATACCTTATAGGGACCAAGGAACCTGGGCGCGAACTTCATCGAGGGAACCCTAAGGCGGAGATTCCTAGAGGACAACCAAACCCTATCACCCGGAGCATAAGAAGGAGCCACACACCTACGACGATCAGCAAATCTCTTTTGAGTAGCAGCAGCACGACAAAGAGCAGCATGGACCTGATCCCACATCTTCCGTAAGGAGGCGAGGTGCTCGTCCAAAGCAGGCATTCCCTTGTCGGAGAACACACCGGGAAGGACAGCGGGTTGGAACCCATAAGCCACCATAAAAGGACTTACGCCAGTCGAAGAATGAGACACAGTGTTCCTGGCAAATTCAGCCCAGGGAAGGAGATGGGACCAGTTGTCCTGGTGTGCATTCGTGAAACAGCGTAAATACAACTCCACAGACTGATTTGCTCGTTCGGCAGCTCCATTAGATTGCGGATGATAGGAGGAAGTAAACGATAAGGAGACCCCCATCTCAGCACAAAAGCCCCTCCAAAACCGAGAGACAAACTGAGGGCCCCTGTCAGATACGATATCTTGTGGTATACCATGCAAGCGGAACACTTCTTTGGCAAACACCTGAGCCAACTGAACCGCAGAAGGTAGCTTCTTAAGCGGAATGAAGTGCGCCATTTTGGAGAACCTGTCAGTTACAGTCAAGATTACTGTCTGTCCATCAGATGAAGGAAGATCCACAATAAAGTCCATGGATAAGTGTGTCCACGGTTTCTTGGGTACAGATAGGGGCATAAGGAGTCCCAGGGGTTTAACATTAGGGGACTTACACTGTGTGCAGACACAGCAAGCCTGCACATAATCTACCACATCTTTTTTGAGTGAGGGCCACCAAAACTGTTGGAGAAGACCCTTATAAGTCTTGGTAACCCCTGGATGACCAGCCGTTTTGGCTGTGTGAAATAAAGTTAACAACTTCTTTCTGTCTTTTACTTTTACGTATAACTTACCAATATAAATCTCAGGGGGTGCTTGGGATTGGTATGAGTTGATACCATCAAGAAAAAGAGACGAAATAACCAAACGGGTAGTAGCTATTATATTAGTTGTAGGTACAATGGGCTCAGGAGTGGAGGTTATAGAATCTACAGGTTCGTACTGGCGGGAGATAGCATCAGCCTTGCCATTTCGATACCCAGGCCTGTATGTGATTATGTACTGAAAACGTGAGAGAAATAAAGACCATCTAGCTTGTCGAGAGGATAACCTTTTAGCGTCTGCGATATAGGATAGATTTTTATGATCGG
The DNA here is from genome assembly GCF_036172605.1 of Pelobates fuscus. Taxonomy (NCBI): domain Eukaryota; kingdom Metazoa; phylum Chordata; class Amphibia; order Anura; family Pelobatidae; genus Pelobates; species Pelobates fuscus. The sequence continues at coordinate 120,725,534 of NC_086325.1, forward strand.
TTATAACCAGAATCTTATGTCTAGCTCCTTCTAACAAGTACCTCCATTCTTTAAAAGTCATCACTATAGCTAATAATTCCCTGTTCCCGACATCGTAATTCTTTTCAGACTCAGACAAGCGTTTAGAAAAGTAACCACAGGGAAGGAGGGGTTCGTCATACGATTGTCTTTGTGACAACACTGCTCCTATACCTGATTCAGAGGCGTCTACTTCCAGTACAAAGGGAAGGGAAGGATCAGGATGGTGTAACACAGGGGCAGTGGCAAATGCCTTTTTAAGAGTCTCGAAGGCCACGATAGCATTAGGATTCCAAACCCTGGGGTGTAAACCTTTTTTAGTCAGTTTAGTGATAGGGGAAATGATGGATGAGAAGTTTTTAACAAATTTCCTATAATAATTGGCAAACCCTATAAATCGCTGTATTGCCTTAAGTCCTTGGGGAAGGGGCCAGGACAGTATAGCTTCCAATTTTGAAGGATCCATGCTGAATCCTTGTTCAGAAATAACATAACCCAGGAATTGTACAGAAGTTTGGTCGAATGAGCATTTTTCTAATTTACAATAAAGACCGTTCTGCAACAACATAGAAACATAGAAACATAGAATGTGACGGCAGATAAGAACCATTCGATCCATCTGGTCTGCCCAGTTTTCTAAATACTTTCATTAGTCCCTGGCATTATCTTATAGTTAGGATAGCCTTATGCCTATCCCACGCATGCTTAAACTCCTTTACTGTGTTAACCTCTACCACTTCAGCTGGAAGGCTATTCCATGCATCCACTACCCTCTCAGTAAAGTAATACTTCCTGATATTATTTTTAAACCTTTGCCCCTCTAATTTTAGACTATGTCCTCTGGTTGTGGTAGTTTTTCTTCTTTTAAATATAGTCTCCTCCTTTACTGTGTTGATTCCCTTTATGTATTTAAATGTTTCTATCATATCCCCCCTGTCTCGTCTTTCCACCAAGCTATACATGTTAAGATCCTTTAACCTTTCCTGGTAAGTTTTATCCTGCAATCCATGAACCAGTTTAGTAGCCCTTCTTTGAACTCTCTCTAAGGTATCAATATCCTTCTGAAGATATGGTCTCCAGTACTGTGTACAGTACTCCAAGTGAGGTCTCACCAGTGTTCTGTACAATGGCATGAGCACTTCCCTCTTTCTACTGCTAATACCTCTCCCTATACAACCAAGCATTCTGCTAGCATTTCCTGCTGCTCTATTACATTGTCTGCCTACCTTTAAGTCCTCAGAAATAATCACCCCTAAATCCCTTTCCTCAGATGTTGTAATTATCAAATATTCTGTACTCTGCCCTTGGGTTTTTACGTCCAAGATGCATTATCTTGCACTTATCCACATTAAATGTCAGTTGCCACAACTCTGACCATTTTTCTAGTTTACCTAAATCATTTGCCATTTGGCTTATCCCTCCTGGAACATCAACCCTGTTACATATCTTAGTATCATCCGCAAAAAGACACACCTTACCATCAAGACCTTCTGCAATATCACTAATAAAAATATTAAAGAGAATGGGTCCAAGTACAGATCCCTGAGGTACCCCACTGGTGACAAGCCCAAGCTTCGAATATACTCCATTGACTACAACCCTCTGTTGCCTGTCACTCAGCCACTGCCTTACCCATTCAACAATATTGGAATCCAAACTCAAAGATTGCAGTTTATTGATAAGCCTTCTATGTGCAACAGTGTCAAAAGCCTTACTGAAATCTAGGTAAGCAATGTCTACTGCACCACCCTGATCTATAATTTTAGTTACCCAATCAAAAAAATCAATAAGATTAGTTTGGCATGATCTCCCTGAAGTAAACCCATGTTGTCTCTGATCTTGAAATCCATGTGTTTTTAGATGTTCAACAATCCTATCCTTTAACATGGTTTCCATCACTTTCCCCACTACTTAAGTAAGGCTTACTGGCCTATAGTTGCCCGACTCCTCCTTATTACCTTTCTTGTGAATGGGCACAACATTCGCTAACTTCCAATCTTCTGGGACTACTCCTGTTAACAATGATTGGTTAAATAAATCTGTTAATGGTTTTGCTAGTACACCACTAAGCTCTTTTAATAGCTTTGGGTGTATTCCATCAGGTCCCATTGACTTATTTGTCTTTACTTTTGACAGTTGAAATAGAACCTCTTCCTCTGTAAACTCACGTGTAAATTCTTCCTCTTCCTCTGTAAACTTCCTCTGTAAACTCACAACCTCTTAAAAGCACCATCCTAACATGAGTATGATGTGTCTCCAAATCCGGAGAATATACAAGTATGTCATCAAGGTAGACTACAGCACAGACATGCAGTAGATCTCTAAGGACATCGTTTATGAGATCCTGAAATACGGCAGGAGCATTACACAATCCAAAAGGCATGACTCGATACTCGTAATGCCCACTGCGTGTATTGAACGCCGTTTTCCATTCATCGTTCTCCTTGATACTAACAAGGTTATAAGCCCCCCTGAGGTCTAGTTTTGTAAAATATTTAGAACCTTTGACACGATCAAACAACTCCGTAATGAGAGGGATCGGATAGGCATTTTTAATCGTTATATTGTTTAGAGCTCTGTAGTCTATACACGGTCTCAAATCGCCCTCCTTTTTCGCCACAAAAAAGAAACCAGCACCAGCCGGAGAGGAGGACCTTCTAATAAAACCTTTACTTAAGGCTTCCCGTATGTACTCCTCCATGACCTGGTTCTCTTTCTCAGAAAGAGGGTAGACCTTACCCCTAGGAGGCATAGTACCCGGTAATAGGTTTATGGCACAGTCATACTCACGGTGTGGAGGTAGCTTATCTGCCTCCCTTTTTTCGAAAACCAATGCAAGGTCTGCATACACAGAAGGGACAGAAACAGAAAGTGGTTTAGCCGTGGGCACGTTGAGTAAACAAACAGGACGTACATGAGCCATACAGTCTCGTTGACAAGATTCCCCCCAGGAGAGTATATCTAAACAACCCCAATCAAGGTTGTGTTTAACTAACCAGGGAAAACCCAGAACGATGGTGGCAGTAGGGGAGTCAATTATTTGGAAGGTTAATCGTTCCTTGTGTAAAGCACCCACAGACATAACTATATCTTGGGTTTCATGGGTCACCAGAGGTTTCTCAAGTGGTCTACCATCTATGGCCTCAACGGCCAAGGGTGTGGCCTTTCGGATCAAAGTCAGGGCTGCGGTTTTGGCAAAGTTCTCATCCACAAGGTTGTCTGCCGCACCTGAATCGATCAAGGCTTTGGTTGTTATAGTGGTTTTATTGACCAAAAGAGAAACTGTAATAAATGGTCTGGAGATGGACACATGAGGGGACAAGGTCATAACACCCGAGGCCGACCCCTCTCTGGGCCTTAGGTGCTGTAGTTTCCCTGTAACTTAGGGCAGGTATTACAGTGGTGCCCCCTCTTTCCACAATAAAGACATAACCCCTCCCTTCTACGATACGTCCTTTCAGCCTCAGTTAACCCCGTAGCACCCAATTGCATGGGTTCGGGGGATGGTTGCCTAGGAGCGGGTAATGCTAGTAATGCAGTACTGGGTTGACCCGTGTATCCAGCCGTCTTTGACTACGCCTCTCTCTAATACGGTTATCAATAAGGATTACATAGTCTATAACATCATCCAGAAGAACAGGCAGTTCCCTGGATGCTATTTCATCCAGTATGTAAGCGGCCAAACCCTCCTGAAAGGCTGTTACGAGGGCGTCATTATTCCAAACCACTTCAGCTGCTAGAGTGCGGAATTCGATAGTATAATCCGCTACAGATCTATTACCCTGTCGAACCCTAAGCAGAGCTTTGCCAGCAGAGGCAACCCTACCAGGTTGATCAAACGTGCGTTTGAATGCTGACAAAAAATCTGCAAAGTACATAGGAGACATATTCTCCCACATGGGGTTTGCCCATGCTAAAGCTCTCCCGGACAAGTGGTTTATCAAAAAGGCAATTTTGGATCTGTCAGTGGGATAGGAACGTGGATTCATCACCAAATGGATGTCGATTTGGTTGAGGAAACCACGACACAATGCTGGGTCACCACTATAGCGCTGTGGCGGCATCATGTGAACTACATGAGTAGGAACGGGTACTGGAGTAGGGATGGGTTCGGGCACAGCAGCAGCAGCCTCCTGAACGGCAGGCTGCAAGTGTGCAGTACAAGCCAGTATGGTTTGCAAAGCTTGAGCAAACTGATCCATACGGTGGTCCAAGCCATCCATTCTAGCCTCCTGATTAACTAGGAGCTGTGGTATGTCAGCAGGTTCCATTATGGCACACACACACACATGCTCACTACAGACAAGCTCACTGCCACACACACACACACATACAAGCTCACTCACTATCAGCCACACACACACACACACAAGCTCACTCAGAAGCAGACACACACACAAGCTTACTCACTAGAAGACACACACACACACACAAGTTCACTCAGGAGCAGGCACACACACGCTCACTCACTAGCAGGCACACACACACAAGCTCACTCACTAGCAGGTACACATGTCATGATTCGGGGAACCCAACACGCTAACACACACACAGACACACACAGGGGAACCAGAAAACAGAATAATGAGAAACAAGCCGAGGTCAAAGGGTAGGAGAAAGTCACAAAGTCAGTATAACAAGCCAGAGAGTACATAACCAGAAAGCACACGTTCAGTATCAATACTATAAAGCAATGACCACAACAGGGCACAGAGAGACAGGAAAGGTAAGTATTTAAATCCTAGCCTTAATCCTGATTGGATAACCTCCAATCAGTATTAACAAACACACGTGGGGGATATCTATACCCTCAAAAAAGGGGTCACTTTTTTAGAAAAACAGGGGGAAGGTCGCCCCCAACTAAGACCAAGACCCAGGAGACAGTACAATCGAAAGAGTCAGTTCTAAATAGAAACCAAGTGATTAACTTATCTAAGTACAAGTTAACACGACCAGAACTAGACCTACTTAACAAGGGGCTATCATTCATACCCTCTCCGCATCTTGATAAGATATTCACCTCTTTGCCCGCAAACTTCTGCTACATAAAAACTTTCTCCTCATTGAGGACAAAAAAGCCAAAACATTAGGCTTAGACCCCAAGGACTATAAAATTACTATGTTACTAGTACAACTCCTAGAGGAAAACGAATGTGGAGACCAAACTCCACATGCCTTAACCAACTTGAGGAGAAAAAGTCGCTACTGTCCCAAATTAGGAGACTCCAAATATATCGAGACCTTCGTCGAGCTAGTGTGTAATGAGATTGAAAAAATTAAAACAACAGACTTGGATTTTAAACCAAACTCCAATCTCACCACAGCAGAAGACGGCGCACTGAACTCCCTAAGAGAGAATAATGAAATCACCATCAAACCATCAGACAAAGGGGGCAATGTAGTCATTATGGACACCACCAACTACGTCAGCATGACAAAGAAAATATTAACCGACGTAAAAACCTACAAGATAATTCAACAAAACCCTACTAGAAAGTTTCAGGAAGAACTAAAAATAATTCTAGATAAAGGTCTAAATCAAAAACTAATCTCTAAAAATGAATATGAGTTTATTATAGGTGAAAGTCCACGTATTTCCAGGTTCTACAGCCTCCCCAAGATACATAAACAACATAGCACCCTAACAGGAAGACCAATAGTCTCTGGCAATAACAACTTAACTCAAAATGCCAGCATATATCTTGATCAAATTCTGAAACCACTAGTCCCACAAATTCCCTCATACCTGAGAGATACCAAGCAGACCCTAGCAGAATTAACCAAAATAAGGATGCCGCCACACTCCACACTATGTAGTTTGGATGTAGAATCCCTATACAGCTCCATTCCCCACCCCTCAGGCCTAGAACATACAGGCTATTTCCTAAGAAAAAGAGGTCCACACTTACTTGAACATTTTAGTTTGGGCTGTTAAAAAAAACCAGTCACAATGCGTATTTCTCTGTCTGTGTATTTCTGAGTGTGTCTTGCATTGTCTACTTGTGTGTGTGCCTGAGAGTGTGTATCTGACAGTGAGTATCCTTGTATCTGTATGTATGTTTCTCTGACCATGTGTATGTTTGTGTACTGCCTGTGGCCTTTGTTTTTGACTACGTTTTTGCCGAAGCTATGTTTTATGACGGTGTGTAAAATGATTGGCTTCAGGGGGTGACAGGGTGAGTAAAGGGGTAACTGTAGCAGGGCGAGTGTAAAAAAAGCAAGGGGGTGAATAAGACGGGGTTGGGTCGGGAGTGTGACAGAATTAGGGAGGGTGAGTGTGACATGGTTTACAGAGAGAGTGGGTGAGAGGAGGTATGTATGACAGGATTAAGGGGTAATGTGATAGGGTGAATGTAGCATGCTTGGGGCGTGAGTATGACAGGGTTGAGGTGAATGTGGCATGGTTGGAGGAGTAAGTGTGACAGGGCAAGGGGAGGTGAATGTGACAGGATTAAGGGTGCTTATTTGAAAGGGCAAGTGTAACAGGATTAGAGGTGTTATTGTGACAGGCTGAGTGTGGAAAGGGTTGGGTGACTGTGACTGGTTTAGAGGTGTTAATGTGACGGGTGAGTGTGGAAAGGTTGGGGGGGTGACAGAGCTAGGGATGAGTGTGGCACGGTTGGAGGAGGGAGTGTGTCAGAACGAGGGAGAGGTTTATATGACAGGGTGATTGTGACAGGGTGAAGGGTGTGATAGGGCTGGGAGGTGAAAGTGACAATGAAAGAAATGTGAGTGTGAAAGGATTAGAGGAATTCATGTTATAGGGTGAGTGTGACTGAATCAGGAGGAGTTGATTATAAGTGTGTGAGGGTGGCAGTGTGTGTGGGGGTGGTAGCAGTGTTACCCCTAACACAAACTGACAACCCCCAGAGTGTATGGAGAGTGGTGCCAGAATGTGGAGGGGGTGACAATGTGTGTGGAGGGGGTGCCAGAGTGTGGACGGGGTGACAATGTGTATGGAGGGGGTTCCAAAGTGTGCAGTGGTGAAAGTGTGTATAGAGGGGGGTGCCAGAGTGTATGGAGAAGGGTGCCAGAGTGTGGAGTGGTGACAGTGTGTTTGGAGGGAGTGAGAGTGTGTAAGTGGGGGGTGCCAGTGTCTCCGGAGAGTGGTGTCAGTGTGTGCCGAGAGTGGTCACAGTTTGTGCGGAGAGAGGTGAAAGTGTGGGCAGAGAGAAGTAACAGTGTGTTTGGAGGAGGTGACAGAGTGTGTGACAGAGAGGGAGAGGTGGGGTAACATCAGTGTGAGAGGGTGGGTGACATCAGTGTAAGAGAGTGCGTGACATTAGTTTGAGAGGGAAGGTGACATAGTGTGAGAGGGGGGTGACATAGTGTGAGAGGGGGTGACATAGTGTGAGAGGGGGGTGACATAGTGTGAGAGGGGGGTGACATAGTGTGACGGGGGTGACAGAGTGAGAGGGAGGGTGTCATAGTGTGAGGAGGGTGACAGGAGGAGAGGGGGGTGATGGCCTAGCTAAAAGGCCACCATTAGGTGAACGTAGAGAATCTGCTCCTTTAACTCAAGAACACCACTCAGCAATCCCTCAACATTATATTACTCAACAAACACTCAATGAAGCATTAGATGGTCTTTACCTTAGACTAAAACAAGATTCTGAAGATATATCTAATATATTACGGTTGGAAATCTCTCAATTATCCTCTAAACTGCAACTTCAATCTAATACATTACAAAAATGCAAGAGAGTAGTGAAGATTTCATCTTGAAAAACAACCAATCAGAAAAGTAGATTAACATACTGGAGACCAAAGTAGTTGATCTGGAGGATCGTTCTTGCAGAAATAACATAAAATTCAGAGACGACCCAGAGTCTATTACGGCTGATCAATTGGAGGACTGCTTGAAAGCTTTTTTCTCAAAGTTTATACCTGCTAAGGCTCTAGGCGACTTTCTATTTAAAAGATTCCACAGACTCTATAGGCCTAAGAATATGCCATCAGATATCCCAAGAGACATTATCGTTTGCTTCTCTAATAATTACATCAAAAATCTGATCATGCATTGAGCGCAGAGAAATCCAATCTTAGAATCTCAATTTAAAGATATTAAGCTATTTGCTGATTTATCTCTGTCGAGTCGACAGGCAAGAAGGAACTTTGCGGCACAGACATCTATACTGAGATCCCACAATATTAAATATAAATGGAACTTTCCTATGGCTCTTACAGTGTTTTTTCAAAATCAACATTACTTCTTTAAAGATGTAATCGCAGTTCAAGATGCAATTCAGTATCCAGAAAAAGATGTTGCGCTAGAGCAGGGCTGTCCAACCTGCGGCCCCCCAGATGTTGCTGAACTACAACTCCCATGACTCCCTGGCTATCTGTTTAATTGAAAGAATCATGGGAGTTGTAGTTCAGGAACATCTGGGGGGCCGCAGGTTGGACAGCCCTGTGCTAGAGTATTTCTATGTGTATCTAGTAAGTTTATATCTCACCAGTAAACCTCCATAAAAATCATCTGAAAAGATACATATATAGACACTATAGTGCAGACCATCTGATTTTAAAATATTCTTGTAGTGCACACTTAAATAGAAAAATGGGTGAAACGTGTTATGTCATAAGGGGGCGGAGCCAGCATCAGGAACAAGGAAGTGACAGTAGCAGTTGACTTTTAACCCCTTAACGCCGTTACGGCGTTCTATGCCGTCGCGGCTTTAATGGGCTTTAAAGCCGTTGCGGCGGCATAGAACGCCGTAACGGCTTAAGCCCCCAGAAGATCGCATCTACTTACCTCCGCCGCAATCCTCTTCTGGGGGGCTGCCTGACAGCCCAGGCAGCCCCCCTCCGGCAAATGAGGCCCCCGGGGGCCATGTGATCGCTCTCAAAGAGCGATCACATGGCCCCCTATAGCTGGCTATGGATCTGCCAGCAGGGGGACTGTCTAAAATATTAGACAGTCCCCCTGCTGGTAGGAAGAGTAAAAAAAAATTATTAAACATGTGTAAAATTCAATTAAAAGTATTTATATATATATATATAATATGTATATATATTATATATATAATATATATACATATTATCTATGTAACGTCATACAAAGTGTATTTTAATACTAATATAAGTATATATATTAATATTAAAATACACTTAGAATGACGTTACATATATATAATATGTATATAATAGATATATACACATATATTATATATAAATACGTCTAATTACAATAATAAATAAATAAAATAATAAAATAAATAAATAAAATATTGAAACAAAATTTAAAATAAATTATATATGCATATGTAATTTCATTCTAACTGTATTTTGCTATTAATATATATATATTGGTAACATAATACACTTAGAATGACATTCTATATATATCTATCTATATATAAAATGCAAATAACCGCAAATATATATATAGAGATAAATACATATAATTACATAAAAGATTACATTAGTATGCACGTAGAATTTAAATACCTATAAATGCATATATATTAAAATTCTACGTATATATTTAAGTCATTTTTTAACATAATTATGTCATTTGATTAATTAAAATTTGATTGACATGCCTGACAACACAGGGAGAAAGTGCAGCGAATTTAATTCGCAAGCACTATATTTGACCCTGTAACTCTCCAAGACACCATAAAACCTGTACATAGGGGGTACTGTTTTACTCGGGAGACTTCGCTGAACTCAAATATTAGTGTTTAAAACTGGTAAATTTTATTAAAACAATGATATTTTAAGTAAAAGTGACGTTTTTTGCATTGTTTTCAAACAAATGGCACTTTTATGGACTATATTATTGTTGTAATATGTTTTACTGTTTTAAAACACTAATATTTGTGTTTAGTGAAGTCTCCTGAGAATAACAGTACCCCCCATGTACAGGTTTTATGGTGTTTTGGAAAGTTAGAGAGTCACATATAAGGCTTGCATTTCATTTTTTTGACATTGAAATTTGCCAGATTAGTTATGTTGCCTTTGAGATCGTATGGTAGCCCAGGAATAAGAATTACCCCCATGATGGCATACCATTTGCAAAAGTAGACAACCCAAGGTATTGCAAATGGGGTATGCCCAGTCATTTTTAGTAGCCACTTAGTCACAAACACTGGCCAAATATTAGTTTTTTTGCTTTTTTCACACAAAAACAAATATGAACGCTAACTTTGGCCAGTGTTTGTGACTAAGTGGCTACTAAAAAAAGACTAAACATACCCCACTTGCAATACCTTGGGTTGTCTACTTTTTCAAATGGTATGCCATTATGGGGTAATTCTCATTCCTGGGCTACCACACTGTCTCAAAGGTAACATTACTAATCTGGCAAATTTCAATTTGAAAATGGAACGTTCTATATTTGACCTTGTAACTTTCCAAAACACCATAAAACCTGTTAATAGGGGGTACTGTTGTACTCGTGAGACATAGCTGATTACAAATATGTGCTTTTTGTTGCAGTAAAACCTAACAGTATTATGACATGTACAGCTAAAATGTGAGGCGGAACTACAAATTAAAAAAAAAAAAAAAATTCTCACAGTTTTTTAAATTTTATTCATAATAAATTATGTTTCATATATAAATATTTGATATAAAATGAAAGCCCTGTTTCTCCTGAACAAAATTATATATAATAAGTGTGGGTGCATATAATATGAAAGAGGGGAACTACGGGTGAACAGACATATAGCGCAAATTCCAGTTTTTGTTTACGTTTTGTTTTGATCAGAACGTGTACTATTGACTCCGTCCTGAAGGGGTTAAACAAGCACTTTTAGCGGGAACTTGTTTGTCACAAGCCCACATCTTGCTGAGTAAGCAATTTTAATTGTTTTACAATAAATATTTATTTGTATACTGTGCCATTGGTGTGCTCCTGGTTGTGTCTCCCATACAGTGCTGCAGAAGAAAGTTTGGTCTCTCTGAGGAACCAGATTGTGGGAACATTTCACTCTCCATAAAAAGCTTATCCCACCCAGAGCCAGGGTTCATTAGGCTTTGGGAATGTAAGTGTGAACTCCCATTTTTCTATTTAAGTGTGCACTACAAGAATATTTTAAAATCAGATGGTCTGCACTATATTGTCTATATATGTATCGTTTCAGATGATTTTTATGAAGGTTTACTGGTGAGATATAAACTTACTAGATACACATAGTAATACTCTAGCGCAACATATTTTTCTGGATATTGGATTGTTTTACACATATTTGGTGATTGCTGCTGATTTCTAAGATCTCTATTATCATAAGTGCTACACTTTTTACCAAGCCGTTTAGCACTATCCACTACTTTGGTTTAAGATGCAATTCAGTCCTGAAATCTTCAGAAAACATTATATTCACAATATTTTGTGAATGAATAATAAGGATCAATTCTATAATTCCCTGTGGAGAGAGAGGGAAGGAAATTGTTAACTGTCAAACAATTTTCTATTTTTTTTTTTTTTATTTTTTTTTTTATTTTACTTTATAATTCAGCCAAAATGTTAAATAGATAGTAAGATTAGGATTGTCTGATGTTATAAATAGTGACACATTCATTTTATTGATCGCACTCATTAGTAGTGAATTTGGTCGGTCAGGTGGAAGAAACAAGGAGGTTTTCAATTCTCAAGAATTGTCGTACTATGTACGTATTCTTAACTCACATTTAGATATATAACTAATAAAAATGTAAAATAGTAATTTAGGAATATTTAAATTACCGTATTTATCGGCGTATAACACGCACTTTTTCTCCCTGAAAATAGGGGGAAAATCATGGGTGCGTGTTATACGCCGATATCCCATATTTACTTACCTGTCTTGAAGCGTGGGCCGGCTTCACAGCTCGCACCGCGGTACTGGAACTTAAATTTCAGGTTCCGGTTTCCGGCGGGACTGAAAGGAAGTGTGCACACTATTGTGTGCACACTTCCTTTCAGTCCCGCCGGTACTGGAACTTAAATTTCAGGTTCCGGTTTCCGGCGGACTGAAAGGAAGTGTGCACACTATGGGACACACTATGGGACACTATGGGACAAGAGGGAAAGTGCACTAGGGGACACTATGGGAGGGGGGGGGCACACTATGGGGGTGGAGAATACTATGGAAAGGGGGGGGGACACTATGGGAGGGGGGGAAGAATACTATGGGAGGGGGTGGAGAATACTATGGGAGGGGTGGAGAATACTATGGGAGGGGGGGGGAAGAATACTATGGAAGGGGGGAACACTATGGGATGAGGGGGGGAACACTATGGGAGGGGGGGAGAATACTATGGAAAGGGGGGGAACACTATGGGATGAGGGGGGGGAATACTATGGGAGGGGTGGAAATTTCCTGGAATTTCCTTCTGAAAATGAGGTGCGTGTTATACGCCGGGGCGTGTTATACGCCGATAAATACGGTAGTAATGTATTGAGGGCCTGAACTATATAATATGAGTCATATAGCACTTTTAGAATAATGTGAGTAACAAACCCTACGATGTAGGCCCATTTTTAGGACTTGTGCTTGTGTTTTCTTTTCTCTTAATTTATGTGTTCTTTTCGTCTTGTATAAAGGATTCACAAATGGTTAAATTAAACTAAGTCAATACTATAGGCAAAGTGATTGATATATACATATGGAATGAATTTAATTAATATTGCAATAAGAGTTTGATTAATACAATAAGGAGCTATATAGCTCCCCTAGAATGCACCTTCAAATATCACTTTTTGTGGTAATCCTATAATCTCTTTAGTAAATATATTGTCTACATAATTAATGTTAAATAATCCTATCAAATATTGTGGCCCTATGGAAAGTTGTTGTTTTATCTCTCTCCTCTCTGCAGAGATACTTAAGATATTGGATATCTCCCCCTCTCCCCATAATCCTCATTCCTGCACTTTTGGCAGAATTCATCTAGTGGGAAATGTTTAAATATGTTCCCTCACTGGATTCCTAGAGAAGTACATTCGCCCTTCTTTAGAATGGATTTTTCTTGTTGTTTGGTCTTTGTTATGTGTATTTTTAGATACGTTATTTTTATTTTGAGTTTGAGAGATGACATGCGGCCAATGGTTAGGAATATTCATGATGACCTCACTTAGATTTCTTGGAACATCCAGGGTCTAAAGTTGCCACAAAAAAGGGGCGCAGTGTACAAATGTCTAAATTGAAAATGGTATAGATAGACATTGCTTTCGTTTAGGAAACTCACTGGGTTGATCTCCCAAGTAGGCTATAGAAGTTTAAGAAATATTCCGTAATTTACAATGCAAACATGGAAGGGAAACAGAAAAAAAGACGAGTGGTCATCATTATCACTAATAAAGTTAAATTCGAAATTGTTAATTTAGACAAAGACACATATGGTAGATACTTAATACTTATCTCGAAAATTAATGAAGTTTTATATACATTTGTTAATATATATGCGCCGAATTACAACTCAGTGAGTTTCCTGGACGAGATCATAGAATAAGTGGACAAACTAACATGTGGATATATATTTTTTTGGGGGGGGATTTTAAGTAGATCCCAGAGTGGATAAAAGTTAAAAGAATATTAGAGAAATACATTTCCAGAAGTCAAAGCTGGGGGAATTCACTATATGATTGTGGAAGGACTTTGAATCCCACCGAGAACGACTACACTTTTTTTTCACAAGTCCACCAGACATATTCTCGCATAGATTTGTTTCTGGTTAAAGCTGACATTTTGGGAACAATTATTTACTCAGGTATCGGATCTATAGTTATATCAGAAAGATATTGTGCAAGCATTTGTAGATTTCTATAAATTATTAAATAATCTAAAAGAAGTAAAGGAAAAGTAATAAGGAAATGATTAATTTTTGAATAGTCTTAATTTAACAAAAATAAATCAAGGGAAATTAGACATACTGAATGCTCCATTTCTATTAACCAAAATTATGGATGCGATAGATAGTCTTAAATTATATAAAGCTCCTGGTTCTGATAGTTTCTCTGCTATTTTTTACAAAAAAAAATTCTAGTACCATTGCTCCTAAACTTTTGAAAGTTTTTCTTGAGAACTCGGCCGAGAAACCTTTTCCCAATGAAATGCTATTGTCATCAATCATTCCTATAGATTCCTATAGATTAAAAAAAGAAATTGTGTTACAGGTAATGAAATTGTTAATCTTATAAGATTTTTTTGTTGCATTAGACATTAAAATGGTCCTTTTGTTTAATCCAGTACATTCAGTGGTTTTACATACAATGCATTTTTTACACTAAAAAAGCCTTTGGTAGTAGTTAAAATGAGAAATGAGTAATTTTTAATTTTTCACTTTGGTGAAGTTCTTGGTGAGAAGGTGTATCTACTATATTAGGTTTATCAGGAATAATTTTGATGAGTATTTTTTTTCTTGTTGCAAAATGTGCCAGTGTCTTTTTACAATTTTTTTTATATCTCTGCTTTTATTGATAAATTCAAATATGATGGGAATGGAGGGTGCATCTTAATTTTTGTCTTTATATGTAAGAAGAATGTTCCTCTCTTTATTTTTAACTTTCTCAATAATACAATCGAGGTGTTTTTCAGGGTAATTCTTTTCAATTTTTTTTTTTTTTTTAAATAGAGGCTTCATGGCTAAAATCATCAGGTTTAGAGCAGTTCCACTTCAGCCGCATAACTTGGCTTTTGGGAGCACTCTCAAGCAGGGGCGTGGCAAGAGCATTTGGCACCTGGGGCGGGTCCTGTGTTTGGCACCCCATTCCACCCCCCGACCCCCTACAAAAAAAAAACAAATTTTTTTACATGATTTCTTTATTTTTTCGTTTATGTATTGCACAAATTTGTAAACTTTGTAAACCCCCTGTCAGTTCCTTCTACAAAACCCCTGTCTTGCCCCTCTCCTACAAACCCCTGCACCCCACACACCCAGTTACAGGCAGATAGTAACACACACACAGTTACAGGTATACAGTCACACACACACACACACACACACACACACAGTAGGGAGGAGTCGGGCAACTATAGACCAGTAAGCCTTACTTCAGTAGTGGGGAAAGTAATGGAAACCATGTTAAAGGATAGGACTGTTGAACATCTAAAATCACATGGATTTCAAAATCAGAGACAACATGGGTTTACTTCAGGGAGATCATGCCAAACTAATCTAATAGATTTTTTTGATTGGGTAACTAAAATAATAGATCAGAGTGGTGCAGCAGACATTGCTTACCTCGATTTCAGTAAGGCTTTTGACACTCTTCCACATAGAAGGCTCATCAATAAACTGCAATCTTTAAGTTTGGATTCCAATATTGTTGAATTGGTTAGGCAGTGGTAAATGACAGGCAACAGAGGGTTGTAGTCAACAGAATATATTTAAAGCAAGGTCTAGTTACCAGTGGGGTACCTCAGGGATCTGTATTTGGACCCATTCTCTTTAATATTTTTATTAGTGATATTGCAGAAGGTCTTGATGGTAAGGTATGTCTTTTTGCTGATGATACAAACATTTGCAACAAGGTTGATGTTCCAGGAGGATTAAGTCAAATGGCGAATAATTTAGAAAAATTGGAAAAATGGTCAGAGCTGTGGCAACTGACATTTAATGTGGATAAGTGCAAGATAATGCACCTTGGACGTAAAAACCTATGGATAGAGTATAGGATATTTGATACCCTACTAACCTCAACATCGGGAGTAATTATTTCATATGACTTAAAGGTAGGAAGACAATATAATAGAGCAGTTGGAAATGCTAGCAGACTGCTTGGTTGTATAGGGAGAGGTATTAGCAGTAGAAAGAGGGAAGTGCTCATGCCATTGTACAGAACACTGGTGAGACCTCACTTGGAGTATTGTACCCAGTACTGGAGACAGTATCTTCAGAAGAATAGTGATACTATATAGAGAGTTCAGAGAAGGGCTACTAAACTGCTTCATGGATTGCAGGATAAAACTTACCAGGAAAGGTTAAAGGAACTTAACATGTATAGCTTGGAGGAAAGACGAGACAGGAGGGATATGATAGAAACATTTAAATACATAAAGGGAATCAACACAGTAAAGGAGGAGACTATATTTAAAAGAAGAAAAACCACCACAACAAGAGGACAGTCTTAAATTAGAGGGGCAAAGGTTTCAAAATAATATCAGGAAGTATTACTTTACTGAGAGGGTAGTGGATGCATGGAACAGCCTTCCAGCTGAAGTCGTAGAGGCAGGGCCGGCCTTAGGGGTGTGTGCGAGCTGTGCGGCCGCACAGGGCGCCATGGACCAAGGGGCACTTGACAGTCAACACAGCTCAAACATGGCCGGCTGACAGGGGAGCTAAAACAGGTACCCGGGTGGAGGATTAATTATTCTCCACCCGGCTCTATAAAAAAATTGCGGGAGCGGGGCTTAACGATCGGCGGAGGTGGGGCTTATCGCGAGGCGGAGGCGGGGCTAATACATACCCAAAGCCCCTGCACAGGAAGAGGGATGAAGGAAGGACAACAACCAAGTTCATCCACTCCCCCTTCCAGCCAAAATGGAAAAAGGTAAGTCTGTATGTCTGTGTGTGTGACTGTCTGCTTGTGTGTCTGCATTCCTGTGTGTGTGTGTGTGTGTGTGTGTGTGTGTGTCTGTGTGTGTGTGTGTGTGTGTGAGACTGTCTGACTGTCTGCATTCCTGTGTGTGTGTGAGTCTGTCGGACTGTGTGTCTGTGTGACTGTCTGTCTGTGTGACTGTCTGCTTGTGTGACTGTCTGCTTGTGTGACTGTCTGCCTGTGTGTGTGTGTGTGTGTGTGTGTGTGATTGTCTGCCCACCTGTGTGTGACTGTCTTTCTGCCTGCCTGCATGTGTTAGTCTGTGTGACTACCTGCCTTTGTGTTTGACTGTCTGTCTGACTGCCTGTGTGTGCCTGCCTGCGTGTGTGTGTGTGTGTGTGTGTGTGTGAGAGAGACTGTCTGCCCGCCTGCCTGTGTGTGACTGTATTGACAGCCTGTGTGTGTGTGACTATTTGCCTGTGTGTGTGTGACTGCCTGCCTGTGTGTGACTGTTTGCCTGTTTGTGTGTGTGTGTGCGACTGCCTGCCTGTGTGTGTGTGTGTGACTGCCTCCCTGCATGTGTGACTGTCTGCTGTGTGTAACTGTTCGTGATTGTGTGCCTGTAACTGTGTGTGACTGTCTGCCTTTAACTGTGTGTTTGGCTCTGTGACTGTCTGTCTGTAACTGAGCATGTGTGACTGTCTGCCTGTAACTGAGTGTGTCTGACTGTCTGCTTGTAACTGAGTGTGTCTGACTGTCTGCTTGTAACTGTTTGTGTGACTGTCTGCCTGTGCCTGTGTGTGTGTGACTGTATACAGGCTACATGGTGGGTGGGGGAGCGGGGGCGCCGTGAATTCTTGTCGCACAGTGTGCCTAATGGTCTAAGGCCGGCCCTGGGTAGAGGTTAACACAGTGAGGGAGTTTAAGCATGCGTGGGATAGGCATAAGGCTATCCTAGACTTAAGATAAGACCAGGGACTAATTAAAAGTATTTTGAAATATTGGACAGACTAGATGGGTTCTTATCTGCCATCACATTCTATGTTTCTATAATGTAGCGAAAATATGAGACTAGGTTTTCCCGCCATGCGTGGTTACTCCACATGGCATCTGATTCCCAATCAGCCATAAATAAATTGGCATAACTTGGGGAGAAACCTAGTTCCAATGGCTGTGCCACAATGAGAAGGTAAAATTTATCTAAAAACAAAAAAATATATATTTTTAAACTCTATGCCTTTAACAAAATTAACTTGATGTTCAGGAATTCTTCTGTCATGTTTTAAAATTTTGGTGACTGCTTCAGATCCTTTATTATGAGAAATTATAAATTACAGAGATTGTATGTCGCATGTCACCAAAATGTAGTTAGGGTGTCATAAGAAACTATTTAAAAAAGAAGAAAAGGGAGGGGTGGGGCCTGAACCGCATGGCGGGCGGTTGTGTTTTGAGAACACAGAGGGCCTGTTCACACTCACAAAATCAGTGAACCCTGTAGTTTCACTATTGCACCAGCAGGCATCGGTGCAGTGTTGAACGGGCTGCCAAACACCAAGGTGCCAGGACAAAATTTCTAGCTCCATGGCGTCAGTTAAGAATTCTTTACATTCCTGAACACTGTTCCTGTATTGTTTTGTGTAGTTGTCCCAAAACCAGGTCTCAAGCCACCCCTACCAGTCCAGGATTTAGGGATTACCCAGTTGGGTTTAAGGTATTTTATGGGTTTTTTTCTAAAAACAGTTTAGACACAACTGGGTAATCCCTAATTCCTGGACTGATAGAGTGCCTTGAGGACTGGTTTGGGAAACCCTGGTTTACCGTCCTTCTATAACTTTTATCAGGTCCCATTCTACAACACACCTGTGTCTAGCTTATTTCTACTTCCAAGAGTACTTGGGAAGCACTATATGCAAGTGTGTGGTCCATTCCTGCACCAGTTTCCAGCTAATTACCGGTAAACACAGATTCTCAGATTGTGATATCTATGTGTGCAACTGCAATGACATTAACAGAAATTTACTACTGAAAAATTCTGGTTCTCACTTGCCAAAATTGTACTTGGCAATATTTGTTCTACCAGTACTTTATAGCTAAACATCAAATCTCAAATGTCAGCATTATTAGATCTGTGAAATTATGACATTTGCTCTTAGAAAGCATCCTTTAGGGAGGATAGTATGCTATACTTGGTTCAACTACAAATACTCTTGTGAGGAAGGTGTTTTATGATGCTGGTCATAAGGTACTGTGAAGCTTATTTTTGGCGTTTGGGGGGGGGGGGGTTGTGGGGCCCTGTGGACTCCTATGGGGGACTCTCACACCTATAGCTGCCATATCCACCTTACCTATTATAATGATCCGAATGTCTGGATCAGAGACGCGCAGCATGTGCACACCTGATGGGCTTTGGGTGGGGGGGCTGGGGGAGGGGGGGGACATTGCTTGCATCTCAGCGAGGCTTTTTTGCTAGCGACAGGAATCTTTCTACCACTGGGACTCCGGTTGGGCACTGGATTCCACGTGAAGATTTTGGGTGGGGGGGACCTGGGCCAATATGGAGGGACTTGATGGGGGAGTACAGTTTGGATTCATTATCTCCACTTATTGATGTATGATACTTTGTCCAATGTGCATTCCGCTCAACGTATAACTTGCAGTCGCCCTCTGAAGGACTTACTCTGCTATCTGTACTTGATGTATTGTCTGTACTTGATGTATTGAGCTACGTTAGGTGATCCCCACAAAAGGGGTAGTGTAATGTAATGTCACGTGTCATGCGACTGAAAGCGGGTTTGAAATCATCCAAAACCCTTTCATCTGATATTCGCCAGCACTCACACCTTTATATTAACATGTCTAATTCGTAGTAATGGTCTTTTGTGTAACACACAGTTGTGAAGCTCTATGAGGAACATGCACTGATATATTTAGCTGTTTGATAGCTCAGATGCTAGCATGGGCGATGCTGTGGATGTTTTCTTGCCCCCCACTTACACCTTCCACCTGCGACATGCGCACTCCATGCCATCGTGGTAGGGACCGGCCTACGGTCTTACCTCCCTCCACCCCCTCCCTTCCCTCCCCCCCTTGCCCCCTCCCCCTTCCCTCCCCTTCCATCCCCCCCTTCCCCCTCCCTTCCCACCTCCCCCTTTTTGTCCCCGGGGAATGTATCGGATTCTCCCCCTGAATACTCACAGAGATGCTGGTGATCATACACGCATGACCGCCCCAGGAGGTACATGCCTCCCAACTCGGTTATAAGTCTGATCCCCCTTGATAAATGGGCTCCCCCCCCCCCCGGGACCCGGGCTGGGAGGGGGACCTAAGTAGTTAAAGATAATTGTCTTGCTTATTACTGAGTGCTTACCTGTTTAACCATGTTTAGATGTACATATATCATTATCTGTAACTTTCTCCGAGTACTGTTTCCTAGAGGTTATTGTACAGTTTTACACGCTGGGGGGTCTGATAAGTGAGCACTGTCCATTACAGTACAACACGATGGATTGTTGGTCTGGTGGGACGCTGCTGGAGGGGTGGATGGAGGGGCTCGGAGGAGACACTCTGCTTTGGGGTAGTACCAGAGGTACACTGGAAATCGCTGGTAGTCATTGACTAGCCCTGGACATCTATGGTTAATCTCTCTTCTATTTAGCAGATAAAGTCCATAGGCTCTAACATTGCTGATGCTCTATAAGGAATTCACAAAGCCATTTTTATCATAGACAGGGGGGGCGGTTAGGAGCGGGAGCCGATTTTCCGTCCGTGGGATAATACCCGAGCGGAGCCCGAGCCGTGCTTCCACACCTGTACACTCGTGCTAAAAGTTGTGCGGCCGCATAGAGGGCGCTTCGGTCTTCTGGGCTGGTACCAGAACGAGGTCCCTCTAGTGTCGGTCGCTGCACGAGACTACCCCTCTCCACTCTGGGGGGGGGGGGCGTAGATTTGGGACTCTCCCAAAATCTGTGAGGGTATCGACGACAAGGATACATACCTCCTTTTAATTCTCTTACGGACGTCCATGTCAGGGTACCTGTAGTCTCTACCTCAGAGGAGGTGAGAGACTTAGACGTTTATCCTCCCAGAGGGGTTGTTTCTTCCGTTCCTCGCGGTTCTCTTGGCCATTTACAAGCCGACCGCGAGGGATCCACTTCCTTATATGACGCGACGCTCAGTAGTCGACGTCATGACGCCAACCCGGGTCGACCTGTCAGTCAAGTCCCGAGCACTAATCAGGACTCGTCGGTGTAGCGGTACTTACCTTATCCGGGGGCCGGCCGCGGTCCTCTCTTCAAGCCGCGCGCGGTCCTGCGGCTGCACGAGCCGCGCGCGGCTCATCCGACTGCTCAAACAGGAAGGCGGGCAGTGACCGCGAGAAGCGGTCACGTGTCCCGCCTGCAGCTAAGAGCGCGCCGCGAATCTCGGGCGCGCTCTTAAAGAGACAGTGGGAGCCTAAATTGCAAAAAGGCTCCCATTGGCTCCTGTCACGCCAATCACCCCATACACTTACCTGTTGGGGGAGTGGAAGTGACAGGAGCCAATCACGTTAGTTTGAAGGCTACTTATACTTACCCTTTTCCCTTAGTTCCTTGCCCTATCGTGGTTTCTGCTACAGTTCCCTTTAGTGCTTGTTGTATTCAGTTGTGTTTCTCCGTACTTGACCTTGGCTTTGTATTCTGACTTCGTTTTCGCTTTATCCTTGTCTGTACTGTTTGCCGGCTTGCTGATTCCTGTGTACCAGACCCCGGCTAGTTCTCGTTTACGCTGTCTCTTTGTGCCCTTGACCTCGGATCGCTCCTGACTCTGTACTTCTCCTTTACGTCGAGTCCGGCCACTCTAAGGTCCGGTAGACGTATCTCTCCTCTGTGCTGTCTTCTGTTTTGCTGGATCCTGCGTGTAGGGGTATATACTCGTTACGTTACGATAGGGCCATGGACCCCGCAGATTTAGCTCAACAGATGGCGACCCATGAGGCTAGATTTGTAGAGCAGGATCACCGTATGGATCAAATAGCTCAGGCTCTCCAGACGCTCTTAGCTAGAACCATTCCAGCAACCGCACCTAACCCTCCTGCACCCCTGCTTCCTGAAGTATCGACTATGCCTAATGCTACAGCACATTTAACGCCTCCTCCTAGGTATGGAGGGGATTCTAAGACATGCAGAGGGTTCATTAACCAAATAGAGTTTCATTTTGAAATGTATCCACGTTCATTTCCCACAGAGAGGTCCAAAGTTGGGTTCTTTATGCACCAACTTACCGACAAAGCACTTGAATGGGCAAACCCTATTTGGGAGGCTAATGGACCTATGGTGCATAACTTTCACAGTTTCCTAACAGCTTTTCGCAGAACTTTTGACACTATGAAAAGGTCTAAGAATGCCGCTAGAGCATTAATGAGGGTTAAACAGGGTTCTAGGTCTGTGGCTGATTACGCTATACAGTTTCGTACCCTTGCCTCACAGGTCGATTGGACCAATAATGGGTTAACTACTGCCTTCATGGAAGGCTTATCAGATTCTATATTGGATGAGGTAGCGGCTAAGGAACTTCCTGTTGCCTTAGAGGACCTTATTGACTACCTCATCGATATAGATAATAGGATTCGGGACAGGCTCTATACCAAGAACAGGAATAGAAGTTTTGTTACGCCTATTCACCCCAGAGTTAATCCACCGGAGAGTGTAAAAGTATCTGAAGAGGAGCCAATGCAATTAGGGGTTGCCAAACTCTCTGATAATGAAAAATTACATAGGAGAAGAGAGGGACTCTGCCTATATTGTGGTAGGAGAGAACATATGGTAAAGGAGTGTCCTCTGCTCCCGGAAAACTCTCGCACCTAAGACCTTATAGGGGACTGGTCTTGGGTGTGATTTCTAAGTCTCCTACATTGCCTCCTAACCGACTGCTTCTCCCTGTTTCTTTACATATGGGAGAGAGTTGTATAGTTGAAAACATATACGCCCTGGTTGACTCTGGGGCAGCTGAGAATTTTATAGACTCTGGTTTTGTAAAGAGAAACAATATTCCCATCAGGGAGAAGGAGATACCCTTGGCCGTTGAGGCCATAGATGGTAGACCATTGATATCTCCAGTTGTTACTCACGAGACTGCACCGCTACACATGTACACAGGGGTTCTACACTATGAAACCATTCGGTTCCAGGTCATCACCTCTCCCTCTTCACAGTTGGTATTAGGGTATCCATGGTTACGTGCCCACAATCCCATTTTTGACTGGGAGACAGGGCAGATAAAATCATGGAGTGAAGCCTGCCATGAGTCATGTACTATTGAAGTCACGCCTGTGAATTCTATTAACGTTCCTACTGTTCCTCCTTTATCTACGGCTATACCCTCTCAGTATTTAACTTTAAAGACTGTCTTTGATAAAAGAGAGGCTGACAAATTACCGCCTCACAGACCCTACGATTGTGCTATTGATTTGTTGCCTGGTACTATACCTCCCAAGGGCAGGGTGTACCCCCTATCGGTTCAAGAAAACCGTGTCATGGAGGAGTACATTAAAGAATCATTAGAAAAGGGATTTATTAGGAGATCCTCTTCTCCGGCTGGAGCGGGGTTCTTCTTTGTATCGAAGAAAGAAGGTGATTTAAGACCTTGCATTGATTATAGAGGTCTTAATAAAATCACCATCAAAAATGCTTACCCTATACCGTTAATAACAGAATTGTTTGACAGGCTCAAACATGCTACGGTATTCACCAAATTAGATCTTAGAGGAGCATACAATTTGATACGTATAAAAAAGGACCACGAATGGAAGACAGCCTTTAACACTCGGTCAGGTCATTATGAGTATACCGTCATGCCATTTGGGCTTTGCAATGCCCCAGCAGTGTTCCAAGAATTTATTAATGATGTCTTAAGGGACTTTATTCACTCATTTGTTATTGTGTACTTGGATGACATTTTAATATATTCTACAGACATTCACACTCATCACAGACATGTTACGACAGTTCTGAAGACCCTTCTTGCTAATGGTCTTTATTGCAAATTAGAAAAATGTCTATTCGACCAATCCGAGGTCCAGTTTTTAGGGTATTTGATTTCCGCTGAGGGTTTTCGGATGGATCCCCAGAAGCTCGCTGCGGTCATAGAATGGCCTCTGCCGCAAGGTCTGAAAGCCATCCAACGTTTTCTGGGTTTCTCTAATTATTATAGACGTTTTATCAAAGGTTTTTCGTCTATAGTAGCGCCTATTACTCGTATGACTAAAAAGAATGGAGACATTTGTTAGAAGGCACTAAAGATCCCATCCTCATATTTACGGATCATAAGAACCTGTCCTACCTTAGCGAAGCTAAAAGATTGTCTTCCAGGCAGGCTAGGTGGTCACTGTTCTTGTCTCATTTTAATTATATAATAACCTATAGGCCAGGCGACCGGAACACTAAAGCGGACGCTCTGTCCAGACAATTCGAGACTATTGACAAACAGGAGATTGATGTCACTCCTGTCATTCCCCCAGACAGGATAATAGCAACTACTATATTGTCTATTTCCTCGTCCCTCTTGCAGGCCATACAAGCGAAACAGAGCATGGCACCTGGCGAGAGGCCTAATGATAAATTGTTCGTTGACGTTCCCGAGAGACGGGATATTCTGTCACTGTATCACGATACTAAGACTGCTGGACATCCTGGTATTTCCAAAACAGTGTCAGCCGTTTCTCGGTATTTCTGGTGGGATACCTTACGTAAGGATGTTACTGACTATATAAGTGCTTGTTCTACTTGTGCATGTATGAAAACCTCTCGTAGAGTTCCTTGTGGGCTGTTGCATCCGTTACCCGTTCCCGAGAGACCTTGGTCTAATCTATCAATGGATTTTATTGTTGAATTACCCTCTTCGAATGGTAACACAGTCATCCTAATGATAGTAGATCGGTTTTCCAAAATGGCTCACTTTGTGTCTCTTCGCAAGTTGCCCACTTCCAAGGAACTGGCTCTTATCTTCGCTAAAGAAGTGTTTCGATTACATGGTATTCCCTTATCTATTGTATCCGATAGGGGTAGCCAATTTATTTCCAGGTTCTGGAAAGCCTTTTGTTCGGAGATGGGTATTTCCCTCTCATTTTCTTCCGCTTACCATCCCCAGTCTAATGGAGCTGCTGAACGTGCCAACCAGTCTCTGGAGCAGTACCTCCGTTGTTTTGTGTCTCACCATCAGGACAATTGGTCTGACCTGCTTCCTTGGGCTGAATTTGCTCGGAATAACGCCACTCATGATTCTTCCGGCAAAAGCCCTTTTTACGTTGTCTATGGCCAGCATCCCGTTGTTCTTCCGGCTGCATTCTCCTCACAGGGCATGCCAGTTCTGGATGAGCATTTGGCTGGTTTGCGTAATACTTGGGAGCAGGTTCAGCGTTCTTTGGTGGACTCTGCTGCCCGCCAGAAGGCTCAGGCTGACAAGCATCGCAGAGCGGCTCCTTCCTATGTTGTGGGGGACAGGGTTTTGCTTTCCACACGGAATATTCGCCTCCGGGTGCCTTCTATGAAATTGGCTCCCCGCTTCATTGGTCCTTATCGCATTATACATAAGGTTAATCCCGTTTCTTATGCCTTGGGTCTGCCTAAAAATCTGCGTATACCCAATGTATTTCACACCTCGTTGTTGAAGCCTTACGTGCGCAACCGCTATACCCGGAGTACACCCCCTCCCCCTCCTGTCTCTGTGGAGGGTCATGAGGAGTTCGAAGTGTCTGCTGTTATTGACTCTCGTTTCCTCAGGGGTCGGCTTCAGTACTTGGTACATTGGAAGGGTTATGGGCCTGAGGAGCGCAGTTGGATTTCTGCGGATGCTGTTCATGCTCCCCGCCTTGTACGTTCTTTCCATTCGCGTTTTCCTGCCAGACCTGGTCCTGCCCGCCCGGAGGGCGTGTCCTCGGGGGGGGTACTGTAGCGGTACTTACCTTATCCGGGGGCCGGCCGCGGTCCTCTCTTCAAGCCGCGCGCGGTCCTGCGGCTGCACGAGCCGCGCGCGGCTCATCCGACTGCTCAAACAGGAAGGCGGGCAGTGACCGCGAGAAGCGGTCACGTGTCCCGCCTGCAGCTAAGAGCGCGCCGCGAATCTCGGGCGCGCTCTTAAAGAGACAGTGGGAGCCTAAATTGCAAAAAGGCTCCCATTGGCTCCTGTCACGCCAATCACCCCATACACTTACCTGTTGGGGGAGTGGAAGTGACAGGAGCCAATCACGTTAGTTTGAAGGCTACTTATACTTACCCTTTTCCCTTAGTTCCTTGCCCTATCGTGGTTTCTGCTACAGTTCCCTTTAGTGCTTGTTGTATTCAGTTGTGTTTCTCCGTACTTGACCTTGGCTTTGTATTCTGACTTCGTTTTCGCTTTATCCTTGTCTGTACTGTTTGCCGGCTTGCTGATTCCTGTGTACCAGACCCCGGCTAGTTCTCGTTTACGCTGTCTCTTTGTGCCCTTGACCTCGGATCGCTCCTGACTCTGTACTTCTCCTTTACGTCGAGTCCGGCCACTCTAAGGTCCGGTAGACGTATCTCTCCTCTGTGCTGTCTTCTGTTTTGCTGGATCCTGCGTGTAGGGGTATATACTCGTTACAGTCGGGGGCGTGATTACCCTCTAGAATCAAGGTATAAAGTAAGGCTTTCGGCATCTGCTCATTGCCCTGTCGTGGTTCTAGCCTGTCTAGTCACTCAGTGCTCTTGTTTCTAGTTGTCTCTTTGGTTCTGACCCGGCTTGTTTGTACTACCCTGTTTATCTCTGTTACCCTTTGACTCGGCTTGTCTCTCGCTTACCTGTCCTCTCGTTCCCTCGACCTCGGCTTGTTCCTAGACCATTCTCTACTTACTCCTTACGTTAAGTCCGGCCATTCTAAGGTCCGGTATACGTACCTACCACCTGTTTGTACTCTGCGTGTTGGATCCCTGTCCCGATCCTGACATTACGACAGGGCCAATGGATCCTGCAGGTACAAACACTCAGGTTGGTCCTTCTGACTCTAGGTTCGACGCCATGGATCACAGAATGGACCAGATGGCTCTAGCACTACAGGCGTTACTATCTCGTTCTGGTAATCAACCAGAGGAGATGCGTAATACTTCTATCTCTCCTGTGAGTTCAGGTCTAGAGGTAGCCACTGTAGGTGCTTCTTCCCGTATCACTCCACCTGTACGTTATGGTGGTTCTCCAGAGAAGTGTCGTGGTTTCTTAAACCAAATAGGTATCCATTTCGAATTACAACCCCGCTCCTATCCTACAGATAGGGCGAAGGTTGGATTTATTATCACATTACTTGTTGAGAAAGCTTTGAGATGGGCCAATCCATTGTGGGAAAATGATAATCCGTTAGTATATAATTATAATGCCTTTGTAGCTGCTTTCAGAAGAACTTTTGACCCTCCAGGTAGAAAGGTCAATGCAGCCAGATTACTGTTGCGCCTTAGACAAGAAAACCGAACACTTGTGGATTATGAACTAGAGTTCAGGTCCTTGGCGGCAGAGGTTAAGTGGAATGAACAGGCTTATATAGATGTATTTTTAAACGGGTTATCAGACATAATCCTTGACGAGGTTGCTACTAGAGAGCTTCCTGAAAATTTGGAGGATTTAATTTCTTTTATTTCTCGCATTGACGAACGTTTAAGAGAGAGGCAGAACACTCGAGAGAGAAACCGTAGACCTTCCTTTAAACTAGCTCCTTCATTTCAAAGTTCTGAATCCACAACCTCACTTTTTCCAGAACCTATGCAGATAGGCAATACTCGCCTCTCAGAAGAGGAGAGACAGTACAGGAGAAGGGAGGGGATGTGTATGTACTGTGGTCATTTACGCCTAAATTGTCCTAATCGCTCGGGAAACGCTCGCACCTAAGTTTCTCTAGAGGACAGGCCTTGGGTGTTTCTATTTTGTCCTCTAATCTTAATTATAAAGATCACAGGCTTCTGCTACCCGTTTCTTTAACTTGGGAGAAGGGAGTACTAGAAACTATGGCATTGATAGATTCCGGAGCTGCTGAGAGCTTTATCGACCAAGTTTTTGTTACCAAACACGCTATCCCATCCCAGTTAAGGGAGACACCCTTGGCCGTTGAGGCCATAGATGGTAGACTTTTAGTTGAGCCTGTTATTTTCCGTGAAACCATACCCGTTAAATTAACTGTTGGTATCTTACACGAGGAAGACATATCTTTATTGCTTATTTCTTCTCCTTCTGTTCCCATAGTCCTGGGGTACCCTTGGTTAAAAAAACATAACCCTATTATTGATTGGGAATTAGGGGAGATAATCTCATGGGGTCAGGGTTGTCAGGACAGGTGCTTACGGACAGTGTCACCGCTTTGCGCAGTTAACACACCGATTAATTCTACCTACTCTACAGAGGTACAAATACCGCCCTTGTACCTGGATTTAAAGGCAGTATTTGACAAAAAGAATGCTGATACTTTACCTCCACACAGGTCTTTTGATTGTAAGATTAATCTACTACCTGGTACTATGCCCCCCAGGGGTAATGTATATCCTTTGTCCACTAAAGAGAACTTAGTCTTAGAGGAGTATATTCGTGAGAACCTTGAAAAAGGATTCATTAGGAGATCCTCCTCTCAGGCCGGGGCTGGGTTTTTTTTTGTTAAAAAGAAGGATGGTACACTAACACCTTGCATTGATTATCGAGGTTTGAACAAAATAACCATTAGAAATGCCTACCCAATTCCTTTGATTACCAAGCTCTTTGATCGTCTAAAAGGCTCCAAGATTTTCACCAAGTTAGATCTCAGAGAGGCGTATAACTTGGTGAGAATTCAGCAGGGACACGAGTGTATGACGGCGTTCAATACCCGTTATGGGCACTATGAATACACAGTAATGCCTTTTGGCCTCTGTAATGCACCGGCAGTATTTCAGGACCTGATCAATGAAGTTCTTAGGGAATTTCAACATGACTGCGTTATTGTATATCTGGATGATATACTTATACACTCTAGAGAGATTGAGACTCACCACAGACAAGTCAGAAGGGTATTGCGCAAGCTTCTTCAACATGGCCTGTACTGCAAATTGGAGAAATGCAGCTTTGACCAATCCCAGATAAACTTTCTTGGATATGTGATTTCTGGGGAAGGGTTTAAGATGGACCCGGATAAGCTCCAGTCCATTTTGGATTGGCCTTTACCCAGGGGCCTCAAGGCCATTCAGAGGTTTATTGGATTCTCCAACTATTATAGGCGCTTCATTAAGGGTTACTCTTCAATTATAGCTCCTATTACCAATATGACCAGACAGGGGGCTGACACTAAGAACTGGTCTACTGAAGCCCTTCTTGCCTTCAAAACACTCAAGGAACTGTTTGCTTCTGCACCAATTTTAGTTCACCCTGATACGACTCTGCCTTTCCTACTCGAGGTAGACGCCTCAGAGACAGGTATAGGTGCTATCCTGTCCCAAAGGTTAGGTGTGGATAAGCCCTTACATCCATGTGTTTTTTTTTCCAAGAAACTATCAGGTCCTGAGAGCAGATATGACATTGGTGACAGGGAACTACTAGCAGTTATCATGGCTTTAAAGGAGTGGAGACATTTATTGGAGGGCACCTTACATCCTGTTACTATTTTGACAGACCACAAGAACCTGTCCTATATTGGGGAGGCCAAGCGCTTGTCCTCCATGCAAGCTCGTTGGTCTTTATTCCTCACGCATTTCAATTACGTGCTCACTTATAGACCTGGTTCTAAGAATTCTAAAGCCGATGCTTTGTCTCGACAATATGAACCTTCTGCGATATCTGAGCCGGTTTTGTCTTCTATAGTACCCAGGTGCAATATTATCGCCAACACGAGTCTTAAGATTCACTCTCCGTTGCTTGGTCAGATCATGAAGTTGCAGCATCTGGCGCCTAGACAGACTCCTGGGGCAAGGCATTTCGTTCCTCCTGAACTCCAACTGGAACTCTTACAGTGTTTTCACAACAGTAAGGCGGCTGGGCATCCGGGTATTCGCAAGACATGTTCCTTGATCTCTAAAGATTTCTGGTGGCCTTCTTTACGGAAGGATATTAGGGATTTCATCGGAGCATGTGAGGTCTGTATGAAGACTAAGCAACCTCATACGCTTCCATGTGGGTTGTTACATCCCTTGAACATTCCAGAGAGACCATGGTCCTGTTTGGCTATGGACTTCATTGTAGATTTGCCTGTTTCTAAAAAACAGACTGTGATCCTCACGGTGGTTGATAGGTTTACTAAGATGGCTCATTTCGTGCCCTTAACTAAACTCCCGACTTCTCCTGAATTGGCGGAGATATTCGCGAGAGAGATTTTTCGCTTACATGGGATACCTTCCGAAATTGTTTCCGATAGAGGTTCCCAATTTGTTTCACGTTTTTGGAGATCCTTCTGTTCTCAACTAGGCATCAAATTGAATTTTTCTTCTGCCTATCACCCTCAGTCTAACGGAGCTGCTGAACGTACCAATCAAAAGATTGAACAATATTTGCGTTGTTTTGTTTCTGAACACCAGGACGATTGGGTCGGTTTGATTCCTTGGGCGGAGTTTGCACACAATAATCTCGTTTGTGATTCTACTCGTTCCAGTCCCTTCTTCATGAATTATGGCTTTCATCCTTCCATTCTTCCCTCGGTTTCTCCTTCCCAAGGGGTACCGTCGGTTGATGTTCATGTTGCCAATTTGAGGAAGTTGTGGGATCAGACTCGACAAATTCTCCTACATAATTCCATGTTGTTCAAGAAACACACTGATAAGCACAGAAGGGCGGCTCCGGTTTTTGTTCCAGGTGATAGGGTATGGTTGAGTACTAGAAACATTCGTTTGAAGGTTCCTTCTATGAAATTCGCTCCTCGTTACATTGGTCCTTACAGGGTTCTGACTCGAATTAACCCAGTTGCGTATCGCCTAGCTCTTCCAGCTGCCTTACGCATTCCTAACTCCTTTCATGTTTCTTTACTGAAACCGCTAGTCTGTAACAGATTTTCAGGTTCAGGTTGAGGGTCAGGAGGAGTATGAAATCAACTCCATCATCGATTCTCGAATCTCCCGGGGGAAGTTACAATATCTTATTGACTGGAAGGGATATGGCCCTGAGGAGAGGACTTGGGTACCTCAGGAGGATGTACATGCTCCTCGCCTCCGCAGGGTTTTTCACTCCCGTTTTCCATCTCGCCCCGGTTCCTTCCGCCCGGTGTGCGTTTCTGAGAGGGGGGGTACTGTCAGGGTACCTGTAGTCTCTACCTCAGAGGAGGTGAGAGACTTAGACGTTTATCCTCCCAGAGGGGTTGTTTCTTCCGTTCCTCGCGGTTCTCTTGGCCATTTACACGCCGACCGCGAGGGATCCACTTCCTTATATGACGCGACGCTCAGTAGTCGACGTCATGACGCCAACCCGGGTCGACCTGTCAGTCAAGTCCCGAGCACTAATCAGGACTCGTCGGGGGCGTGATTACCCTCTAGAATCAAGGTATAAAGTAAGGCTTTCGGCATCTGCTCATTGCCCTGTCGTGGTTCTAGCCTGTCTAGACACTCAGTGCTCTTGTTTCTAGTTGTCTCTTTGGTTCTGACCCGGCTTGTTTGTACTACCCTGTTTATCTCTGTTACCCTTTGACTCGGCTTGTCTCTCGCTTACCTGTCCTCTCGTTCCCTCGACCTCGGCTTGTTCCTAGACCATTCTCTACTTACTCCTTACGTTAAGTCCGGCCATTCTAAGGTCCGGTATACGTACCTACCACCTGTTTGTACTCTGCGTTTTGGATCCCTGTCCCGATCCTGACAGTCCAGCCCTGCCCCCCAGACGCCTGAACCTGACTCACTTTTACGTCCGCTACTCTTGCCTCTGACTTTCTCTTCCCCCCCCTACGCCTTTCACCCCCCCACCTTCCCTCCTCCCTGACCTACATTGGGCTGACTGCTGCGCCTCCCGGGAGCTCGGCCCGGTGCCTCGGCAGCCCCCGAACTTGGAAAATCTGTGCACTATGGCCTACCGCAAGGCACCCCTGAAGGTTGTCTCACAGAATTGTAGGGGTCTCAACATCCCTGAACGCAGGACGCACCTGTTGAGGGAATTGAAAAGAAAGCGAGTGTCGATCGCACTACTACAAGAGACCCATTTTAAGGATGGGTCGCACCCTAAATTACACAACCGGCACTATCCTACTAACTACTTTTGTAACCACCCCTCATCACACAAGACCGGTGTGGCCATCCTACTGTCGTCTAACCTAGGATTTGAAGAACTGGACCGAGCGCAGGACTCAATGGGGAGATATCTCTTCCTTAAAGGGGTTATAGCAGACAAGATTTACACCATAGCCTCCATCTATGTCCCTAATAGGAGGCAGGCTCCTTTCCTTCGCAACGCTCTACAACAGTTGGAAGACTTCACAGATGGGATTCTAATTGTAGGAGGCGATTTTAATACTCCGCTGGACCCAACGCTAGACTCCTCCACGGGTCATAGCTGGTAAAAGATTACACTTATTTTTCAGCACTTCACAACCGATATTCACGCATAGATTATCTCTTTGTTGCTCAGGAGGGACTCTCCCACTTGTTAGGGGTTGGCATTTCCCCGGCCACGTGGTCAGATCACGGATCTGTCGAGATGGAACTGGCTTCCCCTCTTTACAGGCCAACGGGATGGACCTGGAGACTTAATGAAGCCCTACTATTAGACCCAGATACCAAAGATCAGCTGCAACAGGCGTTGGAGCAGTATTTTCGGGAAAACGACACCCCAGACATCTCTCCGATCTCTCTTTGGGAAGCGCATAAGAGCGTGATCCGCGGCATACTCATACGCATCGCCTCGCAGAAGTGGAAAGCATTTATGTCTGAATTGACCGAGTTACACCGCACTCTCTCATCGCTGGAGCGCAGCCACAAGCGATCCCAACTAAATGCTGTAAACGGAGAACTGATGGAGCACAGGAGACAACTTAAAGCACTCCTTTTAAAACGACACCTTAGATCAGTGCAACGGACCAGGGGCTTTTATTATGCTCACGCTAATAAAGGTGGCAGATATCTCGCACGGCTACTAAAAGGCCCCATGCCTCATAGGCAAATTCGCCAGATACGCCTGACCTCTGGGGAGGTATCTCCCTTCCCGGAGAAGATCGCAGATTAATTCAGGCTCTACTATAAGAAACTATACAATCTGCAGGCACCTGAAGGGGAAACTGAGGCTATACGACATCGCGTGAAGATCTGCAATTATTTATCAGAAATGGATGTGCACAAAATGGACCAGGATTCCGCAGCACTCCTAGATACACCAATAGGGGTGGAGGAAATAGCCGCGGCTCTGAAAACATCTAAAACCGGTAAGGCCCCAGGGCCGGATGGCTTCTCAGTGGGGTACTATAAAAGCTTCTCGGGAATACCATTATCACGGCTTACCAACGCCCTTAACACAGTTGGCGAGGGGGGTCCCCTGGGCAGAGAATCAGTTGCAGCTACCATCACCGTACTCCTGAAACCTGGGAAGGATCCACTGCAATGTAGCAGTTACCGCCCGATCTCACTGCTCAACGTGGATTCCAAACTGTTCACGAAAGTGCTAGCTACCCGCCTCAAACAACTCCTTCCTGGGTTGGTACACGAGGACCAGACAGGGTTCGTTCCGGGTAGGGAAGCCAGGGATAGTACCCTGAGACTATTTGCCGTCCAACACCATGCTCGGAGACGAGGAACCCGACTGATGCTTCTCTCCACGGACGCGGAGAAGGCATTTGATTGGGTCAATTGGTCATATCTGCTGGAGACGCTGAAATGGCAGGGCTGCGGAGAAAGGCTCCTCACATGGATCTCTGCCCTGTACACGGCTCCCCGAGCAACAGTACGAATCAATGGGGCCATGACTACCGATTTCGCAATCCGTAACGGCACCAGGCAGGGGTGCCCGCTCTCCCCACTGCTGTTTGCGCTTCATCTGGAACCTCTCCTACGGGCGATTAGACGGAACCCGAACATACAAGGATATGAATGGCAAGGAGTACACCATAAAGTAGCAGCCTATGCTGATGATCTTCTATTCTTTGTTCGCAACCCCCGAATCACGCTGCCTTGCCTTCTCTCAGAACTCAATAGATTCGGACAACTGTCGGGATTCAAACTTAATATCTCCAAATGCGAGGCATTAAATGTCACACTCCCCACAGAAGAATACTGTTCCCTGGAGACACAATTTGCGTTCCGCTGGTGTTCCGGCAAAATGAAGTATCTAGGCATATAGGTAACCATGGAACCGGAGGAGGTTTATGGATGCAACTTTACACCCCTCCTCAAAAATATCTTGGCGGACCTCTCCAACTGGTCTTATCCGCATATCACGTGGCACGGCAGAGTTGCGGTGCTTAAAATGAATATCCTTCCGAGGGTCCTCTACCTCCTGCAAACAATACCCCTGGCCATACAGGCGAATTTCTTTTCGGCCTTGAAATCAGGAGTGCTTAAATATGTCTGGCGTGGAGGCCGCCCTCGACTTCGTCATGACATCATGTGCCGACCTAGGACACAAGGCGGGCTGGCGCTACCTGATTTTAAAAAATATTATCAGGCCGCGGTAATGCAACGCGTTTTGGATTGGCACTCAACGTCGACGCCCAAGCAATGGGTGGTACTGGATAAAGGCCTCATAGGCTCGACACTGGAGGCGAAGGTTTGGGGGAATACCGGGAGACGTCCCACCTCGACGCTCAGCGAAGGGCTGGTCCTGCAGACCCTGCTTAGCTGGCAAACCTGAGGGAGCAGGAACATATATCACCAACCCCTAGCCCAATGTTGCCGATCACACACAACGAAGAAGTTGGAGGCGGGCTACCAACGGGGGCTTGGCCCATCGAGACTGAACGCGTATTTATACCCCATATATACAGTACTCACCGACGGGGAACTACGATCTCTCTCATCACTTTTGGGAGATAGGCCGCAAACTCTTCTTTCCCAATTTCGTTACCTGCAATTGAAACACTTTCATGCCTCCATACCACACAATGCACTACTCCACAGAGACCTTACGTGGTTCGAACGACTCTGTGACCGAGGTACCGTCCTGGATCATGCGATTTCGTCCCTATACCACAATCTACTAACCGGAGGTGCCCCTACACTGATGGCATTCAAACGGCAATGGGAAGGACAACTGGGGAAAGATCTTACCATCCAACAATTGGAATCCGCGATGCTCTGGCAACATAAGAGCTCCATGAGCTCTTATTATCAAGAACTAAATTATAAGTTGTTATCCCTTTGGTACAGGACACCGGTACTACTACACCAAATTTTCCCATCAGTCCCCCCAGTGTGTTGGAGATGTCAAGAGGAGCGGGGTACGGTGATACATATCTGGTGGGAATGCAGTCTTATCACTCCCTACTGGGTTATGATCAGAGAAGCAGTGACGCTCATCTTGAGAGACGCACCTACATGGGATGCGGAATTAGCTCTGCTACACATCTCCACCCAGCCCATTCCGGTGTACAAGAGGTCGATACTACGGCACTTGCTTAACGCCGCAAAAGCCAACATCCCGGCCCACTGGAAGACGGATACGGTGCCGACTAGATGTGAGTGGATACGTAGGGTGGAAGATATTCAGGGGGCAGAGGAGGCCCACGCCACCATCACAGGTCGGAGAATCAGGCACGCTGAAATGTGGGCGCCCTGGTTCCTCTATATTGCCAGGTACCGACAGAATGGGGACGACCGGGGGAGCGCAGCACAGATACCAATCCCTCCTCCCCCTTAACCTTCCTTCTTACCTCTCTCTCTCAGGTCACAGGGCCCAGTGGGGTCTGGGACCAGGGCTGGACAAACTGAACGTAAGACGGATAAATGACACCATATGACAGATGACTGCCTTGAGGACCATCAGGGGGAAACTCCTGAATTAAGACTGGACAACGGACGATGGATTCTGGTTCCCGAGGCTGTCCTCTAGGAATCGGGAGATTCAAGTTGCACTGGACACATAACAATCCGGACTAGACCCACTTTATCTCACTGACGCCTTGACCCCTGGACTGACTGGTGCCTTTACAAACTCACACGCTAAAGACACAACCACTCGTGACATAGACGATCAGATGACCCCACTATGAATAAGTGGGTAGTTAATGTGGAAGTGGAGGTGGCTAGTGAGCATGTCTCGAACACCGCTGGAGATGATTGCCATGGGGGAGGATTCGAAACCCGCGCTAGGACCTGGGCCCAGACCATAGATCCCTACCCGTGGATACATTAGATGGAGGCTTTATGTGACGGAAGGGGTGAGTGACTGGCCTTTAACGTATCTTAAATTGAGTGGACCGGGTGGCTTGAGTGTCAGTGAACAGTTGGCAGTATATCACACATACGCCTCGGATCTTGGGTCACTGATCCCACTCTTGCCACTGCCACAAATATAGATAATTCGATGAGAGCATCGATAGCAACTTGCCATCCAACTTTAGTTGCCCAGTCCTTCCTTGCTGCTAGCCTCAGGACATGGTGGCCTCTCACTCTATTACTATGCAGTCATCCGCCTCGAACATTATCCTCTACGGTGGTAACTGTTCATCGGATACATTTTATCTAGCTCTTCACGGGTGGGCCCCGGACGCAATTTATGTCCAACCTAAAGCAGTAACCCATTTCGAGTAGTCAATCATACATTTATACATGTCTTATTAGAACACCCTGAGATGGTACTAGCTATCTACACTTAAGTCTAGCAGAAGGGAAACAAGGGACTCATTCTCAGATCATAACTCAGAAATCCTGATCTTACACTGTTTATTTGTATTAGTCCTATTTAATCTGTATCGTCTTAGCTCTCTGAAAACGTATGCATGCTTTGCTCTTATTGCGGAAATGTTATCTTGTTACCTGGCCTGCGAGCCAATTCATTGCTGATTACTATACCATAATAAACAGATTTACAAAAAAAAAAAACTACAAATACTCTTAGATTGAAACATGCACTTTCAGAAGACAAACTACAAAAGCTATTTATATTGACATTTATGGTTTGTATTTCCATTATGAACTTTAAAAGATGATCTTACTGTATCTTTAAATAGATAATTAGTAAGAACATGATATGGTAAGAGGAACTATTCCATTTAGATTACTCTTAGCTATTAAAAAGTTAATTATCTGGAGAAGTAAATCTATATAAGATTTACAGAGCAGACTTACATTATTAGAATTAATATTACACTATATTATTGCACATTACACATAAGCCTGCAGAAGATAATCATTTGATTTAAAAAAAAAAAATGTACTCCTCCTCCCTCTGGTTGTCTCTTCAGTTTAAGGGAAAGCGATGCCTGCTAGGGGAAGTAGGGATGAGGGACAGGCTCTGTGTGAAAGCAGCATGGAGAGAGGAGAGAAAAATACAGATTTATGGACAAAGCCGCAGTACTGGCAGTCACTAGAGGTCAGAGAACTTACCACTTCGAGGAGATGGAGCTCTCCTTCTATGCGGACCTCTCTGGAGGAACACTGGCATGGAGGAGGATGTTGAGACCATTCACCTCCCTACTACGCACACATCAACTTCAGTACCAATGGGGCCCAGCCAACACACTGCTCGTCGCCAAATGGGACGCAACACATGTGATACACAACTTACAAGAAGCTGCAACAGCACTAAGAGGCCTAGATCTCCCCCTTGGACTCCCTCGGACAAGAGGCACCTACACGCTCTCGAGGACTAGACCCCGTACACGCAGCGGAATTCAAGCCCAGACAGAGAGCCACGGAGGCCTATGCAGCGGCCACAACTTGAACTCTTGAGCACTAACCACATCAAGGGGCTATGACCTACCCAGAACTGGCGAGGGTTAACCAAGACTAAAGTTCCCCCTCTCAGTAACTAACCATCATCTAGGTTATTGTTACACGACTACCATGGGACTTTAGCACACCCAGCCTTTCATGAAGGACTCTTACTTTTCTGTACCATATTTTTAGGAATGTATATTGCTATTCATTTTTCCGATGCGGCCCCAGCTAGCATGTGTTAAGTTAGAATTTTGTTTTCTGTCTTTTATTTTATTTATTTATATAAATATATATATATATTTTTTTTTGCTCCTGCCAGATCCACATCTTAAACATTACCCATCAGGCTCTATAATTAGTCTTAACAAATGGTGCAGCACACTAGATAAGCATAAAGCCCTAACGCTACCAACCTCCTCTGATTTAGTTTTATATTGTTATCTCAGCTTATTTTATTTCATGATTTGGTATCTCCTGCATAAAAGGTAATGTGTGAGTGGAATGGATGCAGTTACAGGGAGAGTGCCACAGAGGTCTTGTTTATTTCGTAACTGTACTCTAGCTCAAATATGCACCCACCATAGAAACACAGCTTAACCTTATTTGTTTTTCTGGCATATGGTCGTTCACTGTCTGCCGACGCCTAGGCAGCATAGCCAGACGAGCACCCTACCCAACGTAAATTCCAACATGTAGGACCACTGACCCATGTTTGATGGTTTCATCAGGGAGAGCCAGGGGAAATTGAAAATAAATACGTTTTTCATAATATTAATTGTATAACATAAATCAAGCTACATGGTTAGAAAACTGCAAACGCAAGTTCACTTTAAGAACGCAGTAATTAGGAAATGAATTATATAACCCAGTTCAGAATTTGCCAAATATTTTAATTTCTGGCTTTACTCAAATAGAAACCATAAATAATTGACATCTGGCAACAATTGGCATTTTCTTTTTTTAGCAAGTCGTGATGCCACACAATGAAATTTCAGATCAGAGTTGATATGAATTAGAGAAAGAGGACAAAAAAGGGAATATAGTGTAGTAAGTAAGTTATTGATTTGTATAAAAATGTGTAGAGTTATTACTCAAGTTAATGTGCCCGGATGGTATAAACCTGGGGGGGGGGGGGGGGGAGGGGTGGAGGTAAATAGAAAGGAAGCAGACAGTGACACTAATAAAGTATAGTATGTCATGTATCTTAGCGTGCAGTAAATATTGTGTAAAGTGCACACTCACATTTATTGGAGCCTTCACCTGGCTCCTAGTATAGAACCGTCTGACCAGCCCCAATTTAAGCAAAGAGCCTCTGGCTCACTATCTCTTGCCAAACCTCAATTAGGCTATCACCATGTCTTCATTGTAAGGTCATATACCATCCCCAGGAGCAAGCTACGACCAAGCGCATGACCCTTTACTCTGCTTGGCTACCCCACGCAACAAAAACAGACCTTTTATACCCCCATCACATAACCCAAGAAATTCCAACCAAGGCCCAATAAATGGACTCCATCTGCAGCAACAAGGCCATACGCTCGCCTTCCAGGAGGCAATACCTCACTACTACACCCTTCAATTTTCTAGTAAAAATGCTCA
This sequence comes from Pelobates fuscus, assembly GCF_036172605.1. Classification (NCBI taxonomy): domain Eukaryota; kingdom Metazoa; phylum Chordata; class Amphibia; order Anura; family Pelobatidae; genus Pelobates; species Pelobates fuscus. Next base: position 120,764,390 of record NC_086325.1, read on the forward strand.
TTATCATTTCCCCCTGCTGCGTTCCATTGCCTGGACATCCCACACAAACCTCCACCACACCCTAGATACCGTCTCAGACCAAAGCAGTTTAACCCTAGGGACCAATTCCACAATATGCAGCACATCCTTCCTTCCTCCAGGAATGAATCACCACGATGTCAGGTGGGCTGTCCCGGCGAATGGAACGCAGCACCATAAGCAACGGTCCTTCCCACCGCATACCCCTGACCCTGAACTACTTCACCTACAACAGTCCCACAGGAAACCCAGCTGCAAGCCCCAAAGCCTAACTGCGACTCTCCTTTCAAACCAGCGCACAAAAAAATGGCCAATGATCTGGGCCACGTATTACGCCTCTATCACAAAAGGAAGGGAAAACCTACCAGCATGCCCCCACCAGACCCTACAGCAAATTAAGTGGTCGTATATATGTCCAGAATCTATTGGATTCCATTCCCTCATACATCGAATGTCCCTGCCCCTCAGACCTAGGCGCACTGTCTCAGTTGTTGCCCCATCCTGAAATAGTGCATCCCGAAGTCCCCATCTGGAAGAACCAATGCTGCCAAATCTTTCCAAAACACCAATAAAAACTGAAACCTGGTATGGCAGCACTATCCCATATTGCAAAAAAAAATGTCTCTCACCAACAAATTCATCCATGCGAGAACTAATACAACATATCTTACATCTTACATAACCCAAATACCTTCACAAAGCAGCTGGAGACACGAAGAAAACTGGCCTCTAGCTGGGGACTCTGATTTTTCAAATCACCTTACTCTCCCTCAACCTGCAGCCAGTCAAGTTGGCTTCTCCTGATGATGTCAGAATGAGGGGGCGTGATTTCTAATGCTCTTCTCCCAGATTCCCCAGCAGATGGGAGAGCAGTGGAAGTCACGACCCCTCCTCCTGACATCGTCAGGAGAGGCTGGATGACTTCACTGGCTTCTGTGTGCTGGATGCAGGCTCCAGCTCCTGCCTCGCCCCTCTCTGGCCTAAGTTAAGCTTCAGGGATGGAGGATATGTTTTTTTTTTTATTCAATTGTATTATTTTTTTAAGTAGCCCCTGTCCCGCCCCCCCCCATAGCCCTCTGTGCCCCCACCACGGCCCCTGTGTCCCCCTCTAGAGCCCTTGTCCACCCCACCACAATCAGAGATACACAAGGGGGGTTGTAATTACACACAAGAGGTGTAATACATAGTAAAAGTGGGATAAAATACACTTAAGAGGGTAAAAAATGCAAAAGGGGGGTTAGGAGACACACAGGTGAAGGCACATGTTTATGCGGGAGGTGGGGTTTGCATGCAGGGTTGAAGTATGAGCACAGAAATGCCAAGAATTGTGAAGGGAGCCTCACAGTGCTCCCTCCGGCCGCCGGCACCCTAAATGCGGCCACAGCAGCCTCCAGCACCTCCCTTCTTATAATAATTGATGTAATGGCCCCAAGTGCCACGGCCCACCGGGAAATTTCCCAGTATCCCGTGGGCCAGTCTGGCCCTGTTTGGCCCACACCCAATCGAAACTGCCAGTCCCAGCTTCTTCTCTGTCATCTGCCGGAACTGCCAATCATATCTGCCCCCAGATTTCTGTGCCTGGAAGCCGGACCTCCCAGACATTGTCCTTGTAGGCCTTAGCTGCCTCCGCGCCCAAACAGCTAGAACCACTGCCAAAGTCCCCAGCAACCTGTGCCCGTCCTTCAGCACGTCATCCTGTTGCTCCTCCCAACACAGCAAACCTCCACCTTTCCTGGGTGCTGGATGCTTGGTGCAGTCCATGGACTGCCTTCTGAGCCAGAGCCTGCCGCTCCTCCACTCCACCTCCATTGGCTGCTCTCTGCTGCCTCAGGCATCACGAACTGGGCTTGTACATCTCCCCTGCCAGGCCGTCCGTAATCCTGATCTCCCTACCAACCCTGCCTCCTTCACGAGGTGGCCCAACTTCTGCTGAGTCCAAGCTACTCACTGCTGAAAAGGCCCTGGGGAGTCAGCACAGCTAAACGGACTAGCACCATCCCCACACATGAGTGTGGGGATGGTGCTAGTAATTGGCTATATGTGTTTAGGGGAGTGGTTATGGGTTTGTAGTGAGGCAGGGATCATCTTACCTCAGTGCCTTTTGGGATTCTGGCTAGCAAACATCTCCCCTGCCTCTGCACTCCTGTTTGTCCTGGGACTGGTGACTTTTCCTGCTTGATGGATGGCTGTGGATTCACTCCTGCTGCCCTCAGAGCTGCTGCTGCCCTGGATGATGGCAGGCACCTTCAGGAGCAATGTGCTCCCCTCCAGCCTGGCCTGCCCGCCGGTGTGGAATCACCCCCCGCGGTCAGACCTCTCCTGGGGCCTCCCACGCGGCTACAGCCCTGATCCCCCCCCCCTTCGGGCCCGGTATGGGAGCTGGAGCCCAGGCCCAAGGCACTGCCAGGCCGCGTGTCAGCTCCATCTGCTCCATCTGCCACGCGGCCTGCATCATCTGCCACCCCCTGGCCGTAGACCGCGGGCCAGGGGGGCCAGAAGACCGGCTGAGGATCCTGGGGGGTCTGGGAGGCCTTCCCAGCCCCCACGTGGTCGGCGCACGGCGGATCCAGAGCCTGGCCGGTGGTGGTGAATGGGCCCCTCAGGGCCACGTGGGGCACGGCTGTGCTGCCGCTGGGGGATGGAGGGGGGTCCTCCCTGGGCTCTGATGCCTTTTCTGGGGATGGGGTCGGCCGGGGGGGTCCCCCTCTTCTCCCTCAGGTTCTGTCCACAATTCCCTCCTCCCCCTCCCTGTGGTGCCATCCCTTGTCCCCTCTCCCTCTGGAGTCTCCCCCTGCCTTGGTGTTTACCTCCTCCTCCCCCCCTGTTGCTGCTGGTCTGTGTCCCCTTCCTCTCTCTATCTCCCTCCCTCCTACTCCCCTGTTCCTGCTGTGCTGGGTGTTCCTCCTCTCTCTAAGCCCTCTCCTGGCTCTCTCTATCTCCCTCCCTCCCCCCCCCCTGTTGCTGCTGGTCTGTGTCCCTCTCCTCTCTCTGTGCTCACTCTCTCTCTCTCTCTCTCTCTCTCTCTCTATCTCCCTCCCTCCTCCTCCCCTGTTCCTGCTGTGCTGGGTGTTTCTCCTCTCTCTAAGTCCTCTCCTGGCTCTCTCTGTCTCCCCCTGTCCCTTCTGTCCCTATTCCTGGTCCCTATGTCCCCCCTCTGGGTACTCACCTCGGCTGCCCTCCTCTGCGGGGTGTGAGCTCCTCTCCAGGCTCTTCACACAGGATCTGGCTGCAGTTCCTGGAACAGTCCAGCAGATGGCGCCTGGTGCTGCTGCAAGGTTGAGCAGTGCTGAAAATGAAATTAACTCTGTCCTGCCTGGATCATCTTCATTTCCTTTGCCGCGGGAGGTTCCTCGGGCATCGGCTGGTGAGTTCACTAATGTTTCGTCTTTTCAGTCTGGGGGTTCCTCGCTAGGGGGGTTCTGTCAGGGCTTAGGGGTTTTCTTGATCGGTCAAAAAAAAAAAAAATGAAATGAAAGAAATTGAAATAAATAAATAAAGGGAGCAGGGTGCGCAAGCAGGTAGGGTACCCCCCCATTAAATGGTCAGCTTCGGTTAGTGTGGTCCCAGGCGCTGCAGCCACAGGGGTTTTTGACTGTTTCTAGGGTCACGGGGTTACCCTCTCCCGGAGTGGGCAGGCATGCTGGCACCCCTGCTACGGCGTCGGGTGCCACAGCACCTGCTGTTGCTCGGGTGTCCCTAGCATTAGGTGACCCCCCGGGTGTTGCTGCCATTTCGTGTGAGTCCGCCTATGTATTGGTCAGGGCCCTTGGGCTTGCACCTTCAACAGGAGATTCGTGAAAAACTTTGGAGGGGAGACTTTGTTGAGATTTTTCCCTCCTTCCCATGGAGGAGGCTCCTCCTTTAATGGAAAAGGACGGGTAGGAATCCCCCCCCAAAAAAAGACAAGGAGAAATACCAGTACCGAAAGATCCCTAAAACTTACGCTAAATTGGATTCCTGGCCAGTGTAATTGGGGAAAGGGCTCTGCAGAAGTGCTCCACATTATTCTGCTACCAGGATACCATTTGGACCGCTTGTCGTACCTGGTCTGGGGTGGTGGAAATATGACGAGCATTTCCGTCAACGGTTGGCGGTGCGCACCTCAATTTCCTGGGAACAGATTGACATTGGCCTCTGGCTCTCCACTGTGACCTGCCCGGCCACACAGCAGGGTGGGTTCTCGTCCTTTCTCAGGAGAGCGATGGGAAGGGTCCTCCTCCTCAGCGGCCGCGAATCAGAGGCCGGGCTGTTGTTGAAATTCAACGACATTCACTGCAAATGGGGGGCATCTTACCGTTTCCAGCACAAATGTTCCACTTGTGGGGGAGCCCATCCCGCCTCCCACTGCTTCAAGCAGGGTATTGTTGGCGAGATAGGGGATTTGGAGTCAGAGGGCGATGGCGCCAGGGGTCATGAGTGCGATACGCCCTTGGCTCACCAGTTTATAGGAATCGTCGGGCGGCTGGCATCCTACTGGATGGGTTGAGCATGGGTTTTGGACAAATACCGTCTGATTCGCCATTTATCGTACCCCCGAGTGGGGGGGGGTTGGTGAATGACGAAATCTCTTGGGAACTCTGCCAGGTATCTTATGCATCCTTTGACGTGGCGGTTGACATATTCAGGGCCATGGGCCAAGGCTGATGTGGATTCGGCCTTCCGTCTACTGTCGGTGCACCCGGAATGTCACCATCTTCTGGGCTGTGTTTTGTAGGCATGTATTACATGGATATGTGCCTCCCTGTGGGTAGTTCCATATTCTGTTGTTACTTTGCATGCTTCAGCATGTTCTTGGACTGGGTGGTGAGGGAGGAGACTGGGATAGACTCCTTGCTACACTACCTCGCTGATTTCATTTGTGTGGGTCCTGCCAATTCGACAGCCTGTGCGCTGCTGCGACAGGTTCTGGGTGAGGTGTTCCATTAGTTTGGGATCCCGTTGGCACACAGCGAGGTGGTGAGCCCGGTCACTTGTCTCAGCTTTCTGGGCATTGAGATTGACCCTTTGGCGGGGGACTGCCGCTTGCCTTTGAATGTGATTCAAGGCTGGCGGCGCGAGGGGGCCTTGGCCATGGGGCGGCACGAGATTCAGCTGCACTGCCTGCAGTCGCACCTGGGTGAGCTGAATTTTGCCTGTCGGATCATGCCCGTGGGGCGGGTCTTTAACCGGCGTCTGGCTGCGGCGACAGCTGGGTTCTCTGGGCCTTGCCATTTCATTCGACTCAGTCGGCCGCTGCGGGAGATTTTGGCGGTTTGGGACTCCTTAGCTGCATATCGTGGCCGGTCCTCCTGGCAAAGGCCCGAGGTTTCTAACGCCGACCTCCACCTATTTACGGATGCGGCTGGCGCGGTGGGGTTTGGGGCCATTCTGGGCTCACAAAGAATGTGGCCTTTTTGGAGCGTTTCCCCATTTTGGTGGTGGGGGAGGTCTGGCGGTCACATTTTAAGGATCTAAGGGTAGTGTTTCAATGTGACAATTTAGGGGTTGTTCAAGCCATTACTCGGCTCACAGCCTCCTTCCCTCCAGTTGTTAACTTGCTTAAGTTGCAATCGCCTCACAGGCGGATCTGGAGGGGACGCCTTGCCGGAGGACTCATGGTCGCTCAGTCTGGCAGAGTGACGGAATGGGTCCGTGGATCAGTTTCCACGGCCACCTGGACGTTATGCTCCTGGGGGCCGTGCATGTTGGGGTATTGGTGATACCTAGTAGGCCATGCGGTGGTGGGGTATTGTTTGCCACCATTCGGCGCCCTGCGGGTCATATCACTATAGGTATTTGACAATCCAGGTTGGATGTTTTTCAAGAAGGGTATGGCGGTTCGGCTGTTGCACTTTTCCTGCTCTGTAAGGTAAACTTTTAAGTTACCGAATAGGACGTGCCCACCGAGCAAAAAGCCGGCTGGTGGTAGAGCATTTAAGATGATGGGAATTTTTGGTTTGGACAAGGGGGGAGGCGAGACACCAGTGGGTAAAGTTTTGGTGCATAGGCACCTGGTTAAGTTCGTTGGCATGGACAGTTATTTAAGTTGGAGGCTGTAGGGCAATAAGTGTAATTTATATGTTAATTATGGTATGTATATGTATATATTTATGTTTATTTATATTTGAATTAAAGAAAAAGAATAAAGTTCGGATGAGTCCTACAGTTGTAAGTTTAATAAATGCTGTGGCCTGTTTCATCCAATATTCGTTGTTTGTCATTATTGGGGGGAGAATTGGGGTAGTCTCCTTACTCTTAGTCGCACCACATTCCCCGCTACGTACATACAAGGCCCTGGGGAGTCAGCACAGCTAAACGGACAAGGGCACATGTATGAGTGTGGGGATGGTGCTAGTAATTGGCTATATGTGTTTAGGGGAGTGGTTATGGGTTTGTAGTGTGGCAGGGATCATCTTACCTCAGTGCCTTTTGGGATTCTGGCCAGCAAACATCTTCCCTCCCACCCACCCTAATTTTCTGTTTTTGTTCCGTCACAGCTAGCGGGGAGCGTGTCCTTGCCAACAGGGTTGGGGACCAGATGGAATGTCAGGAGATGGACAAGGTGGGTCTCAACCTCCCCTGCTCTGTAAGGTAAACTTTTAAGTTACCGAATAGGACGTGCCCACCGAGCAAAAAGCCGGCTGGTGGTAGAGCATTTAAGATGATGGGAATTTTTGGTTTGGACGAGGGGGGAGGCGAGACACCAGTGGGTAAAGTTTTGGTGCATAGGCACCTGGTTAAGTTCGTTGGCAAGGACGGTTATTTAAGTTGGAGGCTGTAGGGCAATAAGTGTAATTTATATGTTAATTATGGTATGTATATGTATATATTTGTTTATTTATATTTGAAATAAAGAAAAAGAATAAAGTTCGGATGAGTCCTACAGTTGTAAGTTTAATAAATGCTGTGGCCTGTTTCATCCAATATTCGTTGTTTGTCATTATTGGGGGGAGAATTGGGGTAGTCTCCTTACTCTTAGTCGCACCACATTCCCCGCTACGTACATACATGCCTTGGATCCCCTCTAGCAGCCACTCCACCAAAAGGTCATCCACTCCTTAGTGTTTTCAGACAGCTCTGGGAAACTGATGCTTTTATGCAGCTTTCACCTCACTGGTACTGTGACGGAATGCAGGACTAGAACACTCTGGGTACTTAAAGTATTTTCCAGTCACTCATAAACCACACACTACCATGTTATATTCTTTGCCCACTAACACTTGAATTTCGGTGTGCTGGTTGGATGTTGGCAGTGCACACCAGGGGCGTTTTAGCCGCAAGGCAAACAAGGCATTTGCCTTGGGCGGCATTTTCCAGGGGGCGGCAAAAAACGCCGCCCCCAAATGTGGCTAACAAGGCTGCCGGTCGGGCTGATAGGCTGGGCAGGCGGCTGGCGAGGGAGCTCTTCCTCTGAGCGATCTGCTCAGCTCCTTCGCGCGCCGCAGAGTGAGGCTGGGAGCCGGAATATGACGTCATCTTCCGGCTCCCAGCCTCACTCTGCGGCGCGCGAGGGAGCTGAGCAGAGAGCTCAGAGGAAGAGCTCCCTCGCCAGCCGCCCGCCCAGCAACCAGCCCAGCAGCCCGACCGGCAGCCGCAAGGCAAACAAGGCATTTGCCTTGGGCGGCATTTTCCAGGGGGCGGCAAAAAACGCCGCCCCCAAATGCCCAGGGCAAGTGCCTTGTTAGCCTTGCGGCTAACAAGGCTGCCGGTCGGGCTGATGGGCTGGGCAGGCGGCTGGCGAGGGAGCTCTTCCTCTGAGCGATCTGCTCAGCTCCCTCGCGCGCCGCAGAGTGAGGCTGGGAGCCGGAATATGACGTCATCTTCCGGCTCCCAGCCTCACTCTGCGGCGCGCGAGGGAGCTGAGCAGAGAGCTCAGAGGAAGAGCTCCCTCGCCAGCCGCCCGCCCAGCAACCAGCCCAGCAGCCCGACCGGCAGCCCCACTAGACCCCAGGGAGATAAAGAACCCCCCCCCCAGCATTCCCAAAGGTAAGGAGGCTGGGGGGTAGGTTAAATTAATTATATATTATTATATTATATATGTTATATATTATTAATATTATATATTATTAATATTATATATTATTTATATTATATATTATTTATATTATATATTATTAATATTATATATTATTAATATTATATATTATTATATATTATATATTATTAATATTATATATAGAGGGGCGCCTGAGTTTTGTCCTGCCTAAGGCAGCACAAATCCAGGATACACCACTGGTGCACACACTAAAAACAGCAGGTTTATTTCTGGCCTGCTTGCAGGGAGAGTAATGGGTCTCCTGTTTTTCATTCCTCTGTTTAGTTTTGCCACTCCCTCCTGTTTCAGAAGCTTCTCAGCCACACCAATCACAACATACAGCAGGGAACAGTTGCTGTAAGAATTAAATTGGACCTCTTTAAATAATAAAACACTTCTTTGCCATAAACTTGTATGAAATTTAGCAATCTCTTGTTTGTCCTGCAATCTCTTTTGCAGCACAGGGAAGAGGCCACCAAGAATAGACAGAGACATAAGTTGTTCAAAGTAACTTCTCCAAAGATTTAAAGGGACACTGTAGGCACCCAGGGACACTTCAGCTAATTGAAGTAGTCTGGGTGCTATGACCCTTTTGCACTTAGTGCTGCAATGTACATTGCAGCTCTAAGTCTGCCCTCTGTGGCTGTCTAACAGACAGCCACCAGAGGGCTTCTGGAATCCAAATCCTCACTGACCGCCAGCGTCAGATTTTTCCCATTGAATAATGCTTACCTTTGTGGAGGTCTAATGTGCGCACAGCCATTGCTTCGCATGCACATAAGGTCTCCCCCGCCAGCGGGGGAGGAGCGTGGGCGGAGCCTGATCCAGCGCTGAGTTACAGGAAAACTGGTTTGTTTTCCTGGCTCTATAGGATCCCTTTAATTGCAAATCACAGGTTATATTGTGTTCTTTAACAGGGCGTGCTTTTATCCTTTATCCAATCAGATATCCGTCTTAATGTATAGAGAAGGTAGTAAAAGGGGGGTGAGATTTTGGACTTTCCTGCTGTTACTAGGTAGATCAGCAGTAAGGGGGTGTGTTTAATTGGGAATTTCCTGCTGTTACTAGGTAGATCAGCAGTAAGGGTGTGTGTTTAATTGGGAATTTCCTGATGTTACTGGGCAGTTCAGCAGTAAGGGGGTTAGAAGATAGGAAAGAAGGTATACAGTCTATATACATATAGCCTATATGTATAAACTTGTAAACAACCAACACCCCCTATACATTGAACAGAACTTAGCTAGTTAGCTTAGGGGCTTATTCACTAACATGTTAAAATTAGAGCGCATAAAAATAATCGCATCCCATTAGTTGCAAACCTAAAATGGCTGAAATGTAACTGTTACACCAGCCTATACATGCCCATCTGCCACCTAACGCAAATTCCCCTAACTATATTCACCATTCAATACAGCCTTGCTCAGCACAAACTGTCAAGGCCCTCCTTGGCCTATTTGTCACCCTGGGGCTGCAGTATGAGTATACTGTTTGAAACATGTTTCTGTGAACTGGGCCAATGCGCCAGCACTGCAGGGGTCTTGGCACTGGAGAAAACGTGTTGGTTTTTACTCCATATGCAATTAGGGGGTGCTAAATCATTTAACCCCTTAAGACCGCAGCCAAATGTACAAGTTGTGAACCCAAAAAAATGTAAACAAACCACAGATTTTGACTATATGTCTGTTCAACAATAATTTACCTCTTTCATATTAAATGCACCCACACTTATTATATATCATTTTGTTCAGGGGAAACAGGGCTTTCATTTAACATCAAATATTTAGGTATGGAACATAACGTAATATGAATAAAATATAAAAAAAATGAGAGAAAATATGATTTTTTTAAAATTTTATTAGTTCTATGTGACATTCTAACTGTGAATGTCATAATACTGTTTACTTTTACTGCAATAAAATACACATATTTGTATTCAGCGATGTCTCACGTGTAAAACAGTACCCCCTATGTACAGGTTTTATGGTGTTTTGGGAAGTTACAGGGTCAAATATAGCATGTTACACTTTTCAGTTTTTTCACATTGAAATTCGCCAGTTTGGATACGTTGCCTTTGAGACTGTATGGTAGCCCAGGAATGAAAATTACCCCCATGATGGCATACCATTTGCAAAAGTAGACAACCCAAGGTATTGCAAATGGGGTATGTCCAGTCTTTTTTAGTAGCCACTTGGTCACAAACACTAGCCAAAGTTAACGTTAATATTTGTTTGTGTGTGAAAAATGCAAAAAACTAATTTGAAAGCCAATTTTGGCCAGTGTTTGTGACTAAGTGGCTACTAAAAAAGACTGAACATACCCCATTTGCAATACCTTGGGTTGTCTACTTTTGCAAATGGTATGCCATCATGGGGGTAATTCTTATTTCTGGGCTACTATACGGTCTCAAAGCCAACGTAACCAATCTGGCGAATTTCATTGTGAAAAAACTGAAACGCAAGCCTTATATTTGACTCTGTAACTTTTGAAAACACCATAAAACCTGTACATGAGGGGTACTGTTATACTCAGGAGACTTTGCTGAACTCAAATATTTGTGTTTCAAAACAGTAAAAAGTATGACAGCAAAAATATCGTCAGTGTAAGTGCCGTTTGTGTGCGAAAAATGCAATAAATTTCACTTTCCCTGACGATATCATTGTTGTAATAAATTTTACGGTTTTGAAACACAAATATTTGTATTCAGCGATGTCTCCCGAGTAAAACAGTACCCCCCCATGTACAGGTTTTATAGTGTCTTGGAAAGTTATAGGGTTAAATATAGTGCTAGCAAATTAAATTCCCTATACTTTCGGCCTGGGTTGTTAGGCAGGTCCTGCAAATTGTAATTAATAAAAGGACCTAATTATGTAAAATTATTACATAAATATATATGTAAAATTATTATATATACACGTGTGTGTGTATATATATATATATAATTTTTTTACTATTATTTTTTATTTATATATAGTTATACATATAGTGATGTATACGTATATACTTGGGTATATACATATATATATATTATTTTGTTCTACGTGTATTTTGATATATATATATATATATATATATATATTAATATCAAAATACAGTTAGAACGAAATTACACACATATATATTTTTAATTATTTATTTTTTATTTTTATTTTTTTTACGTATTTACATATTTTTTATTATAATATATATATATATATAATTATAATTATGTATATATTTAATCAATATCCTTCTACGTGTATTTTGATATTAATATATATATATAATTATATATATAAATATTAAAATACACTTAGTGTATGTGTAAATGTGTGCGTATATATATATATATATATATATATATATATATATAGATCATATATATAATATATATATATAAATGTTGTAAGTATATTTTATTTTTAACTTTAATTTTTATTTTTTTTTACTTTAAGGGGTTAAGAGGGGAGGAGAGGGGCAGAGACAGTGTCAGCCAGTGATTTTACATCACTGGCTGACACACAGGATCAGTGATCACAGTGACTGGCTGTCACTGTGATCACCTCCTGCAGATCGCGGTAATTGGCCACAGGGGGAGTGCCTGGGTGGCCAGGCATGCCCCCCACCGCGATCTGCAGGGGGATCCTGATTGCAGTTACTATGGGTCAGCCAATAGGCTGACACATAGTAACTCTGATCGCAGTGACAGGCTGTCACTGCGATCAGATCGCAGGGAGAGGCTGTCTCTGCATTCAGATCGCAGAGACAGCCTCTCCCTGCGATCATACTCTGCAGATCGCGGTCACTGACCGCAGGGGGACTGCCTGGGGGGCCAGGCATGTCCCCCGACCGCGATCTGCAGAGTGAAAATGCGGCCGGCTCCATGTGTCAGCCGATTTTAAAATCGGCTGACACATGGTAAATACCGATCGCAGAGACAGCCTGTCACTGCGATCGGAAGCTGCAGACCGCGGTCCCCAGGCACAGGGGGGCTGCCTGGGGGGCCAGGCATGCCCCCCGACCGCGATCTGCAGCAGCCATGTTCCGCCGGCCACGTGGGGGGTAAGACCGCCCAGGACGTACTATGCCGTCCTGCGGCGTTTAGAGCCGCCCAAATAAGGACGGCATGGTACGTCCTGCGGTCTTAAGGGGTTAATGCATTAAGACAATAACTAGGAAAACAGGTTTCTATTTCTAATGCTACAGTGTTTCTTTAAACAAAAAAACATCTACATCACGGGTGTCCAACCTTTTTGCTTCCGCATTGAGCAAAGAGGAGTTGTCTTAGGCCGCACCTGGAAGTGATTAATGGAGCGGCAGCAGACTTTCTGACACACAGAATGTGAGAAAAACCGTGTCCTTAAGGGCATGAGGGCCTCCCAACATTCCTGATTTTAGGGCCAGTCTTGTTTTAATTTCCTGCTGTCCCAAATCTGAGTACACCAGGTTACTGTCCCTGGGCGGCATGGCTCAAGGCTTCTTGGTGGGACTGCGTATTATGGCTGTCGCTAGTGCTTTGGGTCACATCACTGGTAATGCCCCGTCAGGGCCCCACCCCATCCAGATCCTCCCTGATTGTTGAGAGGTATGGTGACATGTAATTGTAGTTTACTGGTTACACAGGTAATTAATGTTTTCTCCAAGGTATCTACATATGACGCCTTCTTTCTTATACAACCCAGGTTGCCTAAAAATATATACTCTTCCTTTATTCATCACACTGTATGGTGTGTGGATAGAAGTTCTAATGTTTGTATGAAATTTGGTTTATAGTAGCTGTGGGTGTGTGTTTCTGTGTGTGTGTAAAGAGTTTTTAATGATTGTGTTGTGCCCCCCCACCTGCATGAGGACAGAGCATTGAAGATCCTTTTTGAGTCCAGTGGGCAGAGCATGTAGTCTACACTTTAGTTACAGACTACTTGTACTGCTCCTCCAGATCCCACACTAGTGCAGTATGTGATTTTTGCTTTGGTAACCCACAACCAGTGGCGTACACACGATCCATGGGGCCCCGGTGCAAAAATTGATCCGTGGCCCCCCCTGCGCTTACTCTGCGCAGGCCAGGGCCGCAACACATGGCGGCGGGCACCTGATCGCAGGGGTCGCAGGGCTGCGACTGTGGTATGTACGCCACTGTATGCAGATACATACACTTAAAGGACCACTATAGGCACTCAGATCACTTCAGCTCAATTAAGTGGTCTGGGTGCCAGGTCCCTCTAGTTGTAACACCGCAGCTGAAAACATAGCAGTTTCAGAGAAACTGCTATGTTTCACTGAGGGTTAATGCAGCCTCTAGTAGCTGTCTCACTGACAGCCGCTAGAGGCACTTTCCGCGATTCTTACTGTGAAAATCACAGTGAGAAGACGCTGGACGTCCATAGGAAATCATTTAGTAATTCTTTCCTATGGGCGGTTTGAATGAGCGCGCGGCTTTTGCGGAGAAGCGGTCGGGACGGAGAGATCCCCAGCACCAAGGGAGCCCGGCGCTGGAGAAAGGCAAGTGCTGAATGGGTTTTAACCACACACACTCTCACGAACAGACGCATACACACTAGCTAACAGACACACACATTCACTGACAGACACACATAAACACTCAATGACAGACAGACAGACACACTCACTTACAAAAAATACACTCTCACTAACAGACACCAAACAGACTCACTAACAGGCACACACTAACAGACACAAAAACTAACACTCACTGACACACTAGCAGACACACACTGAATAACAGACACACACAAACACACAACTAACACATTTAGTAACAGACACTCACACACAAAAACTAACACACTGACACACTAACAGACACACACTCAATAACAGACACATACAAACACACAACTAACACACACTGACACACACAAATTAACACACACACTCTTTTTTTTATTTAATCCCCCAGCCTCCCTACCTTTGGTAGTGCTGAGGGGATTCCCTGGGGTCCAGTGGGGCTGCCCAGCGGCCAGTCCTGCAGTGACGTCATATTCCGGCTCTAACATCATTGCAGTGCACGCAAGGGAGCTGAGCAGAGAGCGCTCAGGGGAGAATGCTCCCTCGGGTGCCCGCCCAGTGACATCACTGCCAGCCTCGGGGGGCCCTGATGTGGCCAGTTCCTGGGCACCCCAGGAGAAGAGGTTGGCAAACTGGCGTACATACCGCGGTCGCAACGGTCGCAGCTACGACCGGGCCTGGTATGTGCCCAGTGCACACAGCAGTCCTCTGATATATTCCCACATGCCAATGGTATAATATAAGTGACCTGCAACCACCAGAGTTGCTTGATTTCCATACTTGGCCCATTTGGTACAATACGTTAGTTGAGCCAGCCCTGTCTGGATCTTTTGGGGAGATACTTTGATTGCCAAAAGGCCAGTCCAGTCTGACATAAGGGCATTGATGGCGACATAATTTTAGTAAACTTCATGTATAGATACAATTTGATTCTCAATAATTCATGATTAAATTATATTTGTCATGACAGGTACCCTTTAAACATTATATTGTTTCTTAAACTTTCCAAGTGTCTGAGTGCCATTGAGGCGATCAATGTATTGCTTACAAATGTTTCATTTTTTTCCCCCACACTGTGGGAATCAGTGATATAAGTATGTAAGTACCAACAATATATAAGTCCGTTGGGTTTTAGTTATCAATGTTCTTTATTATTTATTTTTTTATAAAACTCCAACAAATCTGCACTGCTGTACAACTGTAGACAAAACTGGTACACAAATTTATGTCAAAAACTAGGTCACTGCCTGTTTTTGCTTTTATATAAAGTATACAAAGTTCAACCTATATAGGCACGCTAATTAGTTAAATAACTAAACTGATATTACATTAATTATATTAATTGTTATTTAAGAAATATCGCAGGGCATCTAACCTCATTCTGAGTGTTGTATTTAAAAACAAGTTTCAATGGCAGGGCCCTCAACCCCTCCGTTTCTGTGCGTCCAACTTGTCTGGTTGCTTACTCCATGTCTACTGTAGGATTTTTATAAATTTGTATGTGGTATTTTAAGTTGGATGCAGTTCACACCATTAGCACTAGGTGGCAGCAATAGCATGCCTTTACACAGATCAGCACTATGACATTTTCCTGGTCGCAAAAAAGGCCTAATTCTTTAGTTTATGTACATATGTCTTATGTAAATAACAATGAGAACAAAGCTCCATAATTTAACACAAGCCAATAACACTTGACGAGATTGATATTACATCAGTCATTTTAAAATCTCTCTTTAGGAAAGTGTAGAATTTTAGCATTTCTTTTTAAAAAGTTATCAAAAACTTGAGAAAAATTTCACCTCACTATCGAAAATACCTAGGCTTATTGTCAGGTATTGTAATGCAGTGAAAGCTGTTGCTACATGGCTCAGTTATTTATTTGTATGACATGAATGACAATTTGTAACATACAAAACACTTTATTAAAACAATGTAGTCAAGAGGCACAATAAGTGAGAGACTAGGACAAAAAACTCTAAAACATTTTAAGCTCTACCATCTCTTAATCTGCACCAAAGTCTTAATACCATTGCTTGTAGTTATATTTGTGTAATATATACATATATATATATATATATCCCACATTTCCACAGGCAGCACCTGTTGGTATAATTTGGCGCATCAGTCGATTTCTATAGACTCGCACTTATTTATGTTTCTTTGCATTGCTATCCCGCGATTTTCTCGTTCACGCTAGCCCTGCTGACCAAGAAAATACATGGTCGGAGGGTTAATTCTGTTACTGCAATAAAAAAGCTTAACATCTGTACAAGGTTTTAATTACTGCCTACAGGGCTGGACTGGACTAGGAGTTAAAAGTAGCCCTGGAAAAACCTTTAGACCTATAGTGCAATGTAGTGCATAATCTGTAAAAATGCAGGTGACGAACAAATTGAAAAATTATTTTAAAACAGCAAACTTTATCACTCGAAAGACTTTAAAATAAACAAAAAGTACTAATTTGTTTTAAAGTTATTCCAAGCACCATAACCACTGCAGCCTGCTTCTGCAATGGTTTGCCTTCTTACATGGGTCCCCATCAGGTGCAGAGGGTCTTCTATGGCTGGTTACATGCATCCAACTTCTGCTGAGTTGCCGAAGTCGGATGCTGATCCCAACAGCCATTCGTTGTTTGAGCTGAACTTTCTTGGCCAATTAATAGAAGTCTATGCATAGAAATATGCACAAAATTAACATTAGCCAGACTGGAACTCTTGGTCAACGATGGTGGAGGTGAAGTTACATCTCCGGCAGGAAGGAGGTTAAACTCCATATGTGCAATATTTCATAGCAACATGCTGCACATCCAGACTCCAGGCACTATGACCACTTTAAATCATGGAATTTAACATGGTGCTTAGAGTAGTCATTTAAGAAGATATCTGCAGCAGCAAATAAGCAGTATTTCAGTTCTAAAAAAACCTGTACTGGGACTGAATTTTGACAGTATGCCATTCCACATCTGTTTAATATAAAGAGGTTTATTTTAAGTCTTATGAGTGCAGTCCTTCACATTAGATATATTATATGGACAGAGCTGGGCACATGGAGAACAAAGACTAGATGACAAGTAAAGCTATCCCCTAAACTCCAAACCTTTATAAAGGGATATCTGAATTGAAGGATTTTCATGTTCTACATTTTGAAATGTTGTGAATAATCCTGTAAGGAGTGTGATTTATATAAGTATGACTTCTAATTGTAATACGCATGTACACATGTATATTAATGTTTATGGAGTATGCTAAGGTAGCTCTGTTTGAGGGTCTTGGCATGTTTTACAAAGACCCCAAAGGTGACAATAGCGTGGGATTCTCCATAGACCAAAATTTGATGGTGGAAGCAAAGCCATTATACAAATATACTCGGGGCCAATACAAACCATTGTGTGGAAATCTATTCACAAACCGGACTTTACATAGGACACGAGGCCATGCGTTTAGACTGGAAGAAAGAAGATTTTGTCTAAGGCAAAGGAAAGGGTTTTTTTTACTGTAAGAACAATCAGGATGTGGAATTCTCTGCCTGAAGAAGTGGTTTTATCAGAGTCCATACAGATGTTCAAACAGCTACTAGATGCATACTTGCAAAAACAGAATATTCAAGGATGTAATCTTTCAATGTAGGGTAATAGCTGCTTGATCCAAGGATAAATCTGACTGCCATTCTGGGGTCAAGAAGGAATTGTTTTCCTAGCTTGTTGCAAATTTGTGCTTCAAACTGTTTTTTTTTTTTTTTTTTTGCCTTCTTTTGGATCAACAGCAAAAAACTAATGTGAGGAAGGCTGAACTTGATGGACGAAAGTCTCTTTTCAGCTATGTAACTATGTAATTTGTCAATTTCAGGCTTCACCATAAGACAAAGTCATCCCTACTTGTCTTTACAATTCAGTCATCTTTTGACTGAATTGAAATTTCAATTAAACTAAAACATTTTCAATTAAATCCATATTTTCAGAAAATAACAAATTATGTAAACCAAAACATTATTTATTTATTTATTTATTTATTTATTTATTTATTTACTATGTCAAGGAACTATTTGAGGAATGGGTGCAATCGTTGACACACACTGAAATACTCACACACCCAGACAGATACATATAGACTGCTCCAATGTTCAGGTGCTCGGGCATGTTCCCAGCTCTGCATCATGTTTTGCCCTCTTACTGCACATGTGCTATGTTACTTTGCAGAACAAGAAGTGCATGAATTCAGAGCGTGTTTTTCTTCTGAATACATCTTGTTTACTGTGAGGCCTACACATTACTTTCTACGGCAGGATTGAGGAAATTATGCTGTCAAATAATTTTTAGTATTTGTTTACTGGATGGGGTATTAAAGTAGAAGTTTTGTCTTTCTCATGGGCTTTCTACTTAAAATGATTTATTGTCAATTTGAAACCTCCTGTTATCTTGAGTCTAAAATAAGCAGAATCCCTGGTGTGGTCATCTTCTGTTTCATTACGTTATACATTATATTTGTATTGGCTGTTTCTGGGATTTTTTTGGTGTGTGTTTTACCTTCAATGCCCATATGTTGCAACAGTCATCCAGTAGTTTTAAGATTTTCTAGAGAACTGAGTGTTTGGATGACCAGATCATCTGAATATAAGAGGCATTTTACTGCAGAATCATTGATCTTCGAGTCTGGTGCTTGGGATTCCTCTAACAGTGGTGGTGGGTCATTGATACAGATGTTGAACTGAGTTGGGCAATGGTCACATCTTGTCCTATTACGTTTATTAAAGGGATGCTATAGCCATCAAAACTACTTTAGCTTAATGCAGCGTTTTTGGGGTATACTCCTGTAGTCTAACTGCACAGTTCTCAGCCAATTTGGAGTATAATGCATTTTTTTTGTCCATGCAGCTCTAGCCACATTTCCTCTGGTTATGACTGACACAGTCTGCATACATTTTTATTGTATTTCAATCAGATATTAACTTACTTTAGATGTTATCTTCTGCGGACTCTATCAGGCTTTTAACAGAGCAGAAGATAAAGAATTCTAAATTAAACTTGCTGTGCACTAAAGTTTAAACATTAGATCTCATTTTATAGGAAATGTGCATGAAAGGTACGACTAGGGCTGCATACATAAGGTATTTAACTCCTAAATGGCAGATAACTGAGCAGTGAGACTGAAAGGGGCATGATCTATAAACCAAAACTGCTTCATTAAGCTTAAGTTGCTTTGGTGCCTATTGTATCTCTTTAGCTGCCAGATTATCTCTAACCATCTGCACTTTTCAAACCTAATACTGGATTATTATTTTAAAAGATACCCAGGCACTCTTTGGGTACAAACACAGCTTAAGTGCATACAATTGACTTTGGCCTCATATTAATGCTATATTTTTCCTCACATTCAAGTTTTAGTTTTTGCTGCTTTTTGAAGTATAACTTTGTCCCTTAACCATGACTCACTCTTATCAAAGCAACTTGTTTATTGGATCTAGTTTGAATATTTATTCAGATCAGGCAATGAGAGATCAGTGTGGTCTCAGTTCGTCACATCTTCCTGATATTATTTTTAAACCTTTGACCCTCTAATTTAAGACTGTTCTCTTGTTGTGGTAGTTAGTCTCCTCCTTTACTGTGTTAATTCCCTTTATGTATTTAAATGTTTCTATCATATCCCCCCTGTCTTGTCTTTCCTACAAGCTCAGGGCCGCCATCAGAAACTTTGGGGGCCCCTGACAAAGCACAAGGTCTGGGCGTCCCTCCCCCCGGGCCCGCCCACGCCCTACCTAGTCCGCTGACAATGATGCAGGACTGAATGTGGTGTGTATAGTGGAAGTGAATTAGAATGTGTGTAATCTATGTGTGCATAAAGGGAAAGTGGGCCCGGGACTGCAAGAGCAGTCCGGGCACCCCAGAGCCAACGGGCCCGTGACAAACATCATGGTTGTCACCCCCTGATGGTGGCCCTGTACAAGCTATACCTGTCAAGATCCTTTAACATTTCCTTGTAAGTTGTATCCTGCAATCCATGAACCAGTTTAGTAGCCCTTCTCTGAACTCTCTCTAAAGTATCAATATCCTTCTGGAGATACGGTCTCCAGTACTGCGTACAATACTCCAAGTGAGGTCTCACCAGTGTTCTGTACAATGGCATGAGCACTTCCCTCTTTCTACTGCTAATACCGCTCCCTATACAACCAAGCATTCTGCTAGCATTTCCTGCTGCTCTATTACACTGTCTGCCTACCTTTAAGTCATGTGAAATTATTTCCTTTTTATACCTGACAAATCAATTACAATATCTAAAACAAAATAACTGAATGATTACACCTGTAATACTTCAATTGGCATCTTGATGTGTGCTTGTAATCAAGCTGTTTTACTGCCAATTGAGTGGGACATTACTATGCTACATAGACTTGATAAAACTCAGAGGATAAAAGGCTTTTGTTTGCGTTTATTTTAAATTGCAGTTGTGATATAATATAATACACAAGCTCGTACTTTTAAAAACAAATTAGTTCAATGAGAATGTGTGCCTCATTATATGTATGTTTTATCAATTGTAATTGGACTATTGGCCTTTTGTTTAATTTTACAATTAAACAATACATTGTACAAAACAAAGCAGTTACAGACTCTAATTTCAAATCCTGGCAAACAAAAATATACAACTTTCAAAGCTGATTGAGAGGCAGTGTGGAGTGAGATGGAACGCAGATGCTTGTGACAGGCTTCAATACCTTATGGCAGGTTTCTGTGACAGAAGAGAGGGACTGAGGGAGCAGTATAAAGTGCACTGATAAGAAAGGCAAAATAACATGTCAAATTGTATAAAGGAAAGGTTTAGTGTTAAGAATACAAAGCTGTATTCCTAACACTAAAGTGTTCCTTTAATAAACAAGGTGTCTGATTTATCTGGCCAATATTCCCTATAAGCATTTCACTTACGTATATATATTTTTTTGTTTGTTTTTTTAAATTCTTTATTTTTCGTGCAATAGGGTTTACAAACAAGCCTGCGGTGCCACGATAGCAGATACAGGCATATTAAAGCAAACATTATCATGACAAGATTCAGTTGTACATTTTTTTTAACAGGATGTATACAGATGGTCGGTGATAATAGGTGGAGTAAATCCATAAAATGAATAAAAATGAGCTTAAACTTTGCCATTAAAACTATATAGGTGCTTAATAACATTAGATAAACATGAGAGATGGTCTGAGAAGACACACATAAAGACCTTGGGTATCATGCTGTACAGCTTAGATGCTTAAATGTACCGCTGGGTATAGAAGCAGGGTAGTTGGAGCAGGCAAGATTTAACTTGACCTAAGCAATTATAGATCACATTACTTGTATGGTAGAAACACATAGGGTCAGGCTAAACAAGGTAGCGAGAGTTAATAGCATGCTAGGCCTAGGCTGGTTGAGCAAGCTTATGGTGCTTTTTAATTGCACATAGCAATGTCACAGGAGAGATCCCAAGAAGCTACCCTCATCGTGTAAGCGAAATTCCCCCAAAACCTAATGAAAACATTACTAAATAAAATGAAACATTGCCATCCCCACAACTTGCAGTGTCTGCGGGTATTATGAGGCTCCATCTCAGTCAGCAATGGTAGGTTCTTCTACGCCGAGATCAGCCGATTCCTGGATGTTGGTGTTAGAGGGTCCCCCCTGCATGCCATGTTTGTGGGCTGGATTTTGCAGGGTGTTTGTCTTGGCGGAGCACTGTCATCGGTATCAGGCATGTCACCAGGTCCACCTTAATTCAAGTAGTGTACCCCTGTTTATGTTTATCTCGAGTTTGGCGAGTATTTGTAGGAAATCAGCAAGCAAAACGGGAGCTCAGCTTTCATGCGACTGCTCAGCTTGCTGGCTTGGCCCCGCCCCCCTATGTTTTTATGTTCTACATTATCAGTCTGTGTAAGAGATCTGTTTTAGCAAAACCTAAATATTACATAATTACATATTTTGTAGGTTGGGGAAAAAAAAAAAACTAAAGTCCATCAAGTTCAACTATGAAGCCATTCTTTAATGCTGTTGATCCAAAAGAAGGCAACCCCCCAACTGCAGCCATTTCGAATTATACTTCAAAAGGGGAAAACATCCTTTTTGACTCCATAATGGCAATTAGATTTCTCCTTGGATCAACAACCTGTTTACATACATATCAATTCTATCCTTGAATATTCTGTTTATGCAAAGAAGCATCCAAGACTTTTTTAAATCGATCTGTAGAATCTGATAACACAACCTCTTTAGGCAGAGAATCCTTCTTACAGGGGGCAGCTATAATTGTTCTTGGGACATTATAGTCCCCAGAACAACTATAGCTTAATGCAGTTACAATGGTGTCTATAGCATGTCACTGCAGGCATTTTAATGTAAACACTGCCCCCCAACTGTTTCCATTACTGCCTAGTAACACCTCCAGTGGCAGTCACTCAGACGATTCCTAGAGGGTCTGCACAGAATGCAGCACTGGCGTTCACCGTCTCCACACTTTGCATGGAAATGCAGAACGTTCCCCATAGAGTTACATTGATTCGATGCATCTCTATAAGGAGATGCTGATTGGCATAGCACAGCATTTTGCTGCGCATATGCAATAACCTCGCAATACTTGCCTATGGGAAAGCATTCGATTGGCTGAGGTCATCAAACAATAACAATATGAGTAGTTCTCATGTGTGCTGACATCACAGACAAACTGTGTGCTGATGACACAGACAAGATGTTAACCTTTATAGGCTGCTTACAGTCAGAACTATTTGCAGCCAAACTCTGCTTTCCTGCAAACTGCACACAATATCCAGGTATGAAATCTATGGGATCTTAGTGTAGACCAACTGTGTATCATCATCCTTTATTATTATTATTATTGCCATTTATATAGCGCCAACAGATTCCGTAGCGCTTTACAATATTAATATTGTACCAGCATATGCTGCATTGCTTAGATTTGATAGTTGGCATAGAAAATATAACTGAGACAAGAGGCGAAGAAGGCCCTGTCCAAACAGCTTGCAATCTATAGGGAAGGGGTAAAGAAACACAATACGAAGAGCATCATTCCAACCTCACCTCTTCATTCTAAAGATGCCTGTGTCAAAATCTGCTAGTAAAAGGGGTGTCTTCAAGTATCAAACCGTGGAAGGAGAGAAAGTGAGCTGGACTATGAAAGTGAGGACAACTGAGAGAAGCTTCACCCAGGAAGATAGTATGCTATCCTAAAGAGGTGTGTTTTCAGTGACTTCTTAAAGGACTGGAGGCTAGGGAAGAAACTGATGGCATGGAATAGAAAATTTTATAGGAATGGAGCAGCCTTTGAAAAACCCTGCAGTTGAGAATTAGCAGTACGGTTTGAAACAGATGACCGAAGAAGATCGCTTGCAGAGCAAAGGGAATGAGAAGGGGTGTATTTATTGAGTAGAGATGAGATGCAGGGCTTTGTGGGTTAGTGTTAGCAGTTTGGATTGGATCACATAGGGTATAGGAAGCCAATGAAATGACTGGCAAAGGGCTGGGGTGTGAGAGTAATGGTTAGTCAGAAAGATGAGCCTGGCAGCAGCATTCAATACAGGATTTGGATAAAAACTGGATGTGAAGAGACTTGAGGTGTAATGGTAATAGGTGTTCCAAGATACTTTAATATTGAATTTCTCTTATCTTGTTTTTGATTGTTTTTCTTTTTATAACGCATTAAAAAAGAATGAGCATTGTTGTGCATTTGTTTGAGAAAACATCTAGTGGTATTTCTTGTGAGACTTTTTACCCAGGAAATCAGAGATTTTTTTTTCAGCTTCACATGTTTTCTCCCATGTACTGGGTCCATGTAAGAAACGTATTCTTCATGTATTAATCACAGGTGCTAGAATACTAGTCCATGCTTGAAAAGCACCAATTCTCTCAACGGAACCAGTGCAAAACTGCCTTCAAACTACTAACAATACGAGAAGATGTCCCGTAGGATGCTGGGCAAGCTGGACCTAGTTAACCTGATGTGGGACTACTGGGAATCTTTGTCTCTCTCTCTTCCATGAGTCATGGGATATCGTTTTTCTCACCTCTATAAATGGTCTCCTAATCTATACAACCTCTTTCTAATGGGTGCACCTCTGCTCCTGTCTCTGTACCTTGTTCTGCTATTTAAGTGTTCTTGCATAGCAAGACCACTTAATGTTATCTCACATATATATTATTATTATTATTCTTATTATTCTTATTATAGCCAAATTTGCCACCCTAACTCCTCCCACAGTTTTTACACTACATAGACAAAAATATACCAAAACGTGCAGATTGTTCCCGATCGGATTGCTATTACTTTGTGGAACGTTTCGCCGAATGGTTCTCGGAATATCGTCGTTCTTGTGGTGCAATTTGTCCCATAGGAATGAATGGCAAAGCTAGAGTGGGAGCTGGCAAAAGCTGAAAAATCAGGACATGATTTCTAAACTGCCACCACTCCCTCATTTTCAGGCCCACCTACACAAATCTTATATCAAAACGTTCAGCTATCCCTGCTGCCACTAAAAATGTCCACAGCTAAGCCATAGTCCTTATAGTTTTCACAATATGGCCATTTGTTTGCAACTCACGCAGTCCATTGACATTCATTGAAACTCCACTCTGCAAAGCTCACATTTGAAGGGCAATTTCTAAACTGCGACTGTGCCTTCATTGTTAATATGTCAGAGACATACTATACATCAAAATGTAGGTCTGGGTCTTGTGATTCTCACATTATAAAGCTCTTCACTGTAGGATTTATAGTTTTTAAAATATGACCGTTTGAAGATGGCAACCGCCAAAATACTCTGACCTGTGCCAGGCTGCAGCAGCAAGTGATGTCATAGACAAAGCCTTTTGTACACCTGCTAGAGTTTTTATATATGTATGGTTTAATGTAACTGTGCAACAAAGTTGCAATTAAATGTGCTATATAAATGATAACAGTTACTCCGCCCACTCCAGTTGTAGACTACTGGTGGAGGCAAGAACACTTCACACAATTTTCCCAGAAATTGTAGCTTTTCTAGTTTTCATTATGTTTATTGATTGAATTGAAAAGAAAAAACAATATTGTGTGCCGCTCTTTGTAATAATAGTTGACTCCAAGCTAAAGTGTAATTTTAATAGAATGTTGCACTTTTAATGCCACTTATGTAACTTTGTCTGGAAAACAAAGTGATTTAGTTACTTGGACACTTTAAAAAAATATATATATTTTTGCAGTGCACGTTCATATAACAATCGCATGTGAAGGTACCCCAACGGCAATCCTCCAACGCAATATAGGCATTTGTAACATTGAGGTACGAGATGAAGCTTGCACAATTTTATATTTATGAAATAGTTTGAACAAATACATCTCAAGACCTGCTTAGTAACAGTGAGTTAGAACATATATAACTGATTTGTTAGGTCTAAGACATAGTGATGATAACAGTAAGCTTAGTACTACAGTGTGTAGGCGAACTAAATCATACTGCATGAAGTATAGCTGAGTGTGCAGTCGACATTTTGGTTGCTCAGGGCAGTATCGTGTAGAATTATCATTTAGATGTAGCATGTGTGTCGAGGATACTGTGCAGATTATATAAGTTGAGCATTTCTGGTAAAGCTTTCGCAACGGTTTATAATGTACACGCAGTAGGAATAGTCCTAACGATTGGAGACATGAGTATGGACCCAGGGAGGTCTTAGGTTGGTGGCCGGTAGAGCGTGGTAGAGTTATGTCGTGCTGATGCAGGACTCAGAGGCGGCAGAGAAGGGGGTTGAGCTCTAAATAACAGGCAGCAAGCCTGAATGTACGTTTGTATGGAATCCCAGGAGGCCACCCGTGTTTACAGAAATAATAATAAATTAAAGTAAGCAGGTTAACTAAACTAGCCTCTGCTTAAAACTTAAAACTATATGCCGTTATTGTCTTGCTTCGTGTCTAAGTCTTGCGTGTGGGTGAGTGACCGTGTGAAGCTTCCATGGTTGAAAGCGGTTCCAGTATGCATGAGACATTATAAATGTGGGAACTGTACAATTTATATTATCTGACATGTATAACAATCTAGGTCTTTGCTAGTACAGTTGTGACTAAAACTAGAAGCGCCTCACCTCTGCTGCTCCCTGCATATGGAAGCTAAGGGACATGAGAACACAAGAATATACAGGGAGTGCAGAATTATTAGGCAAATGAGTATTTTGACCACATCATCCTCTTTATGCATGTTGTCTTACTCCAAGCTGTATAGGCTCGAAAGCCTACTACCAATTAAGCATATTAGGTGATGTGCATCTCTGTAATGAGAAGGGGTGTGGTATAATGACATCAACACCCTATATCAGGTGTGCATAATTATTAGGCAACTTCCTTTCCTTTGGCAAAATGGGTCAAAAGAAGGACTTGATAGGCTCAGAAAAGTCAAAAATAGTGAGATATCTTGCAGAGGGATGCAGCACTCTTAAAATTGCAAAGCTTCTGAAGCGTGATCATCGAACAATCAAGCGTTTCATTCAAAATAGTCAACAGGGTCACAAGAAGTGTGTGGAGAAACCAAGGCGCAAAATAACTGCCCATGAACTGAGAAAAGTCAAGCGTGCAGCTGCCAAGATGCCACTTGCCACCAGTTTGGCCATATTTCAGAGCTGCAACATCACTGGAGTGCCCAAAAGCACAAGGTGTGCAATACTCAGAGACATGGCCAAGGTAAGAGGCTGAAAGACGACCACCACTGAACAAGACACACAAGCTGAAACGTCAAGACTGGGCCAAGAAATATCTCAAGACTGATTTTTCTAAGGTTTTATGGACTGATGAAATGAGAGTGAGTCTTGATGGGTCAGATGGATGGGCCCGTGGCTGGATTGGTAAAGGGCAGAGAGCTCCAGTCCGACTCAGACGCCAGCAAGGTGGAGGTGGAGTACTGGTTATCATCAAAGATGAGCTTGTGGGGCCTTTTCGGGTTGAGGATGGAGTCAAGCTCAACTCCCAGTCCTACTGCCAGTTTCTGGAAGACACCTTCTTCAAGCAGTGGTACAGGAAGAAGTCTGCATCCTTCAAGAAAAACATGATTTTCATGCAGGACAATGCTCCATCACACGCATCCAAGTACTCCACAGCGTGGCTGGCAAGAAAGGGTATAAAAGAAGAAAATCTAATGACATGGCCTCCTTGTTCACCTGATCTGAACCCCATTGAGAACCTGTGGTCCATCATCAAATGTGAGATTTACAAGGAGGGAAAACAGTACACCTCTCTGAACAGTGTCTGGGAGGCTGTGGTTGCTTCTGCACGCAATGTTGATGGTGAACAGATCAAAACACTGACAGAATCCATGGATGGCAGGATTTTGAGTGTCCTTGCAAAGAAAGGTGGCTATATTGATCACTGATTTGTTTTTGTTTTGTTTTTAATGTCAGAAATGTATATTTGTGAATGTTGAGATGTTATATTGGTTTCACTGGTAAAAATAAATAATTGAAATGGGTATATATTGGTTTTTTGTTAAGTTGCCTAATAATTATGCACAGTAATAGTCACCTGCACACACAGATATCCCCCTAAAATAGCTCAAACTAAAAACTACTTCCAAAAATATTCAGCTTTGATATTAATGAGTTTTTTGGGTTCATTGAACATGGTTGTTGTTCAATAATAAAATTAATCCTCAAAAATACAACTTGCCTAATAATTCTGCACTCCCTGTAAAGAACATAAAAAGCATAGAAACAAGTCTCATAAAAGAGGGTCCGTTTTAAATAAGGTTTGCTGGTGGCTGTCTAAAAGTTACGAGGCTCAAACCTTAGGCAGCAGGCTTGTTCCTATCATAGTCACCAGTCAGCTGATTCCCAAGTTCAGGAAAAGCCAGGAGGGTGCTGTTGGGCAGTAAAATGTCCCTGTTAGAAGTGGTTTCCCAGGCTGTCATGTCATTTTGCCAATGCCTGCCTTGGGTATCCTGCACTTCTGCATCACAGCAAAGCAGTGCGGTTTTCTGCGCCCAGTTGTCAGTGGAAGGGAGCGGTTTGCTTGTTGGGCTCGGGTCTGTCTTGGGGCTGGGTTTTGCAGTCCTCTGGACCTAGGCATCGCCAGACAGGGTGAGTGGGCATGTCAGGTCTTAACTCTCCGTTGTGCCTTGTGTCTGCGATGATGTCTCATACATATTTTCACCCTCTTGTGCTGTGGTCGGTGGTGCAGCTTGGTCTGCCTCATTAGTGATGTCTGTCTTGCGGTTATGACTTTCTGAGCCTTCCTTCTGGTTGGAGGCAGTTTCTTGGCAGGGAGGCTGCTTAGCTGTGGTGAGGCAAGTGGTTGTGATCTGGCCTCCAGTTTGCTCCAGAAATTGGCAAAGATTGCATCCAGCCTCTGTAGAACCCCATCCTGTGGATCTGTAGGATCGGGGAGACACGTGGCATCCGCCATGCTGGGTGCCGCGCCGTGTTGCAGGCATGTCAGTGCTGTACCACACTGCGCTCTCTCTGATCCAGGATTGCCTCCCTGGTATGGACCGCGATCACCCCTGACGGACATGGGGGGGGGAGTAATGGGTCTCCTGCTTGTGATGTGTCGGCGTCCCGTGGCGCCGGACCGGAAGATCGGCCACCTCTCCCGCCTGACAGGTACCAGGCCTCATGTCACAAGTCGGTCGACCAGCCGGCCTCAGATGGGTCGCAGACATGGGCGTCCGCAGAAATTTTTCCGGGGGGGGCATAATTGTAATGACATCTATGCTTGGCCCCTTTTTGACAGTGTCATGAAGAGGAGGAGCATAGTCATTGTCACATAAAGCCAGGGTGAATAGAGTTTTCACAACTATGGTGTCAGGAATACATGTTTGTATTCCTGACACTATAGTGTTCCTTTAAGCAAATTAAAGGAACATTCTGGTCACCATAACAACTTCATCTAAATGAAAATGCTATGATGCCAGGAAGCCCCTGGGTGCTCTTTTCTTTAAGGGGTTAAACCGCTCTCAAATGGTTTAACCCCAAAGGCTTCCTTAAGCTCTAGGTCTCTCAGTGGTATTCGGCATCTGAAACTGAGTGTCAGGAAGTGCAGACTTACGTCAGGCATGGGTGCCGCTGGTTGGCTAGAGTTGACAGTTGACGCTCTAAGCCAATCGCTAGTTCCCGGTTCATATTTTTTTTTTTTTACTTTTTTATGAATGGGGAGCTACTGATTGGCTTAGAGTGCCAGCTGACCGCTCTAGCCAGCAACACCCCTACCCAGCGGCACTCTGTGCTTCCTGACACTCAGTAAATAAAGGTGAACACATTAACACTGATATTTTTTTTTTACCTGGGGAGATGACAAGGTCCAGAGTTTCCCTGCCAGGCCCAGGTACCAAAGCCTTATGATGTGGTGTCCAGAATAAAGTGGAGGGTTCACTTCTATATTTGGCTCCTTCTGCTCCTTTACCTTTCTGCTTATTTTGCGCCCTTCTGCTCCTTTCTCATTCTGATTCCTTTCTGCTCCTTGCAGGCCCTTTCTGCTCCTTGCAGAACCTTTCTGCTCCTTGCAGAACCTTTCTGCTCCTTCTCCTACTTTAGCTTTGTGCTCCTTGCTGTCCCTTTCTGCTCCTTCTCCTACTTTAGCTTTGTGCTCCTTGCTGTCCCTTTCTGCTCCTTCTTCAACTTTACCTTTGTGCTCCTTCTAATTCTTTCTGCTCCTTTACCTTTGTGCTCCTTCTGTCCCTTTCTGCCCCTGCTCCTTGCATACCCTTCCTGCTCCTTGCAGACCCTTCCTGCTCCTTGCTGCCCCTTGCAGACCCTTCCGGCTCCTTGCTAACTCTTCATTTAGGCTCCCCCACCCCCATGCCTCACTTGCCTAATCTATAGGCTGCCCCCCCATGCCTCACTTGCCTAATCTATACCCCCCCCCCATGCCTCACTTGCCTAATCTATAGCCTCCCCACCCCCCATGCCTCACTGGCCTAATCTATAGGCTGCCCCCCCCCCCCAATGCCTTACTCCCCTAATATATAGGCTGCCTCTCCCCCCAATGCCTTACTCCCCTAATATATAGGCTGCCTCTCCCCCCAATGCCTTACTCCCCTAATATATAGGCTGCCTCTCCCCCCAATACCTTACTCCCCTAATATATAGGCTGCCTCTCCCCCCAATGCCTTACTCCCCTAATATATAGGCTGCCTCTCCCCCCAATGCCTTACTCCCCTAATATATAGGCTGCCTCTCCCCCCCAATGCCTTACTCCCCTAATATATAGGCTGCCTCTCCCCCATGTCCCTCACTCCCCTAATATATAGGCTGCCCCCCATGCCCCTCACTCCCCTAATATATAGGCTGCCCCCCATGCCCCTCACTCCCCTAATATATAGGCTGCCCCCCCATGCCTCACTCCCCTAATATATAGGCTGCCCCCCCATGCCCCACTCCCCTAATATATAGGATGCCCCCCCATGCCTCACTCTCCTAATATATAGGATGCCCCCCATGCCTCACTCTCCTAATATATAGGATGCCCCCCCCCCATGCCTCACTCCCCTAATATATAGGCTGCCCCCCATGCCTCACTCCCCTAATATATAGGCTGCCCCCCATGCCTCACTCCCCTAATATATAGGCTGCCCCCCCATGCCTCACTCCCCTAATATATAGGCTGCCCCCCCAATGCCTCACTCCCCTAATATATAGGCTGCCCCCCCCCAATGCCTCACTCCCCTAATATATAGGCTGCCCCCCCCATGCCTCACTCCCCTAATATATAGGCTGCCCCCCCGCCCCCATGCCTCACTCCCCTAATATATAGGCTGCCCCCCCCCCATGCCTCACTCCCCTAATATATAGGCTGCCCCCCCCATGCCTCACTCCCCTAATATATAGGCTGCCCCCCATGCCTCACTCCCCTAATATATAGGCTGCCCCCCATGCCTCACTCCCCTAATATATAGGCTGCCCCCCCCCATGCCTCACTCCCCTAATATATAGGCTGCCCCCCATGCCTCACTCCTCTAATATATAGGCTACCCCCCATGCCTCACTCTCCTAATATATAGGCTGCCCCCCCCCCCCCATGCCTCACTCCCCTAATATATAGGCTGCCTCCCCCCCATGCCTCACTCCCCTAATATATAGGCTGCCCCCCCCCATGCCTCACTCCCCTAATATATAGGCTGCCCCCCATGCCTCACTCCTTTAATATATAGGCTACCCCCCATGCCTCACTCTCCTAATATATAGGCTGCCCCCCCCCCATGCCTCACTCCCCTAATATATAGGCTGCCTCCCCCCCATGCCTCACTCCCCTAATATATAGGCTGCCCCCCTCCCCATGCCTCACTCCCCTAATATATAGGCTGCCCCCCCCCCATGCCTCACTCCCCTAATACAGTGGCGGATCCAGGGGGGGGGCAACGGGGCAATTGCCCCCCCCGAGAAAATTGACGGTCTCCCTCACCCCTGCCAGCACATGCAGGTGCCAGCCCTGCAATGTGCCTGCGGACTGGGGAGGGAGATCAGAGATCTCCCTCCCCGGTCCGCAGGCACTATGCTGACAGCCGGCAGGGGAGAGGGAGAGGGAGGAGAGAGGACCCGGGAGCTCTGCCTGCAGCTCCTCCGGGTCCTCATCTCGCGAGCTTGGAGCGTTGCCGCGGTAACCACGGCAACGCTCCAAATCTCGCGAGAGTGAACTCTAGCCCGGGAGCTATGGGCTAGAGCTCACTCTCCCCACTGGGCCACCAGGGAATCACCCTCTGACCACCAGGGATCAAGAAATGTCCCCCCTCCTCCAGGTAAAGGTAAGAAGGGAGGGGGGACATCAATATTTATTTAAATTAAATAAAAAAATATATATATATTATTAAAAAAGAAAAGCCCCCCTTCCCTTATCACACACAATCTACACACATACACTGCCCCCATACTGCCCCCATACACACACATTGGCCCCCATACTGCCCCCATACACACACATTGCCCCCCATACTGCCCCCATACACACACATTGCCCCCCATACTGCCCCCATATACACACATTGCCCCCCCATACTGCCCCCATACACACATTGGCCCCCATACTGCCCCCATACACACACATTGGCCCCCATACTGCCCCCATACACACATTGCCACCCATACTGCCCCCATACACACACATTGCCCCTCATACTGCCCCCATACACACACATTGCCCCCCATACTGCCCCCATATACACACATTGCCCCCCCATACTGCCCCCATACACACATTGGCCCCCATACTGCCCCCATATACACACATTGGCACCCATACTGCCTCCATATACAAACATTGCCCCCATACTGCCCCCATATACACACATTGCCCCCCATACTGCCCCCATACACACATTGCCCCATACTGCCCCCATATACACACATTGCCCCCCATACTGCCCCCATACACACACATTGCCCCCCATACTGCCCCATACACACATTGCCCCCATACCGCCCCCATATACACACATTGCCCCCCATACTGCCCCATATACACACATTGCCCCCCATACTGCCCCCATACACACACATTGCCCCCCATACTGCCCCCATACACACACATTGCCCCCCATACTGCCCCCATACACACACATTGCCCCCATACACACACATTGCCCCCATACTGCCCCCATACACACACCTTACCCCCCATATACACACATTGCCCCCCATACTGCCCCATACACACACGTTGCCCCCATACTACCCCCATACATACATTGCCCCCATACTACCCCCATACACACATTGCCCCATACACACATTGCCCCATACACACATTGCCCCCATATACACACATTGCCCCCATATACACACACTGCCCCTCATACACACATACTTCCTCCCATACACACATACTGCCCCCCATACACACACACTGCCCCCCATACACACACACTGCCCCCCATACACACACACACTGCCCCCCATACACACACACTGCCCCCCATACACACACACTGCCCCCATACACACACACTGCCCCCATACACACACACTGCCCCCATACACACACACTGCCCCCATACACACACACTGCCCCCATACACACACACTGCCCCCATACACACACACTGCCCCCATACACACACACTGCCCCCATACACACACACTGCCCCTCATACACACATACACACATACTGCCCCCATACACACACACACTGCCCCCATACACACACACTGCCCCCATACACACATACTGCCCCCATACACACACACTGCCCCCATACACACACACTGCCCCCATACACACACACTGCCCCCCATACACACACACTGCCCCTCATACACACACACTGCCCCTCATACACACACACTGTCCCCCATACACACATACTGCCCCCATACACACACATACTGCCCCCATACACACACACTGCCCCCCATACACACACACTGCCCCCCATACACACACTGCCCCATACACACATACTGCTCCCCCATACACACACACACACACTCTATATACATACACTAACCCCATACACACACACTGCTCCCCATACACTGCCGCCCCATACACACACGTTGCCCACACTCACACATACACTGCCGCCCTCACTCACACACTACAACCTTCACACACACACACTGCTCACACACTGTCCCCCTCACACACACACTGCACCCCTTACACATTGCACCACTCACACACACCACTCCTACTACAGCCCCAGTTCCCAGCAGACCTCAGGTAAGTTGTCAAACTGTTCTTAAACGGTTTGACTACTTACTCTGGGAGGGGGTCTCGCCACTATTGACACCATAACCACTACACTGAGCTGTAGTGGTTATTGTGTCTGGATTATTTCTTTAAATAATCTACAAGTGCCCCTCCCGAGATCAGGCTCTGGATCCGCCACTGCCCTAATATATAGGCTGCTCCCCATGCCTCACTCTCCTAATATATAGGCTGCCCCCCCCCATGCCTCACTCCCCTAATATATAGGCTGCCTCCCCCCCCATGCCTCACTCCCCTAATATATAGGCTGCCCCCCCCCATGCCTCACTCCCCTAATATATAGGCTGCCCCCCCCCATGCCTCACTCCCCTAATATATAGGCTGCCCCCCCCATGCCTCACTCCCCTAATATATAGTGCCCCCCCCTTGCGGACGCCCATGGTCGCAGATGTCAGTATTGTGCCCCTTTGTGGGTCAGGTAGGTCTATTTTTGTTGCCAGTTTCATGTTATTTAGGGCCAGAAATGACATTAATTGCCCTGTTTTCTGAGGAGCTCTGCAGAAGCACATCTGTTCTCCATGCTGGTCAGGCCCCGCCCCCCACTTGGACACTTTTTAAATAGCATTATGCCATGTGGATATGAAACTAGGTCTGAAGCAGACAAAAACAGGCGATTGGCATGAAAAGGTTATAGATATTGAACACTAGACTTGTGCATAAATCTCTTTCAGCTGCGTTTCACCAATCAAATGCCTATCAATCTATTGACAGGCTATTTGTTCGGAATTTACCTAACAAATAGATTTGTACTTCCCTAGACTGAATAATCAAAGGAAAGTATTATTCTCTAAATTGAGAATTGTAAATAAAATGACAAATTCCAAATGTTAGGCTAAAATAGCTGAACTGGAAAAAATAATCTTCAAACTGGCTACTTTTTCAAATTAGCCATTATTAGAGATACAGTGAGATATCCTTTGTCGGTTATTCACATATTGGTGAATAAATCCAAAAAAGGGCTTTTTTTTCTAATTCCAAGGACAATCACAGCAACCAATTACATGGTAGTAATGACACAGCTATTTACAATTGCCCAATAATGATATTACACAACTTGCTTAATGGTCCTTATCAAAGCATTTTACAACCTCCAGAGCAGCTGAATGGAGCAGTGAGTAATTCAACTCCTCTCTACTTACTGATAGCAAAACAGAAGCAAGGAAGATTAAACCAAAAATCAGGTGCTTCAAAATGATTAGTGATTAAGCCAGCAACACACCACACTGCAGATACATAACATGTACTCAGGTCAGAACACAACCCTCCCATTTCTTTTAAATGAAGTGTTTAGATTAACACATTACACATTTATAAATAAAAAAGACCCCTATATATATATATATATATATATATATATATATATATATATATATATATATATATATATATATATATATATATATTATGTCTATTTTATTTGGTTAAATCTTTCAAATGGGTGTGAGTGGGTGGTAATTTATAGGTTTAAGTGTCCTTTTAAGTGTTATGTCTTGCTTTTCCTTTTTCTACCTCCTTACCTCCTTTCTACCTCCTTCATAGCATTGCTATTTTTGTAAAATACTACAAGAGTGACCCCCAAATTAAAACTTGATAGGCCCCCTTCCCAAATCCCCCTTACCCTACAAAAATGATTCCATACCATAAGAGGTACACATTCAAACCCAGGGAAACTACCAAAACACACAAACTCCCAAAACGACATACTCACAAAAATATTAAACATATTGAAAATTAATGATATATGCAAACTATCCCATTCTTCCTAATTGTATTGTAGGCATAATAAGAAAAAAACATGCCTGAGCCACCTGCCTGGTGCCCCCATTCAAGCCCAGTGGTCGGTGTAGAATAGATAGAGGCACAGGAATATTACAGAGCTAGGGGACTAGGCTTTAGAACAACAACTAGCCAAAATGATTTGGGACTAAAGCTACCCAAATTCAGAGCTGTAGCTTCATTCTATAACGCACCCAGTAATTAAAATGTGGAAAATATTTTATAAGGCACGAACAAATTCAGCAGCACATTACGATAAGATGATAGTATGATGAACTAATGGTAAATACCTTGAAATTAAGAGTTAAGGGGTGGGGGGGGGGGGGGGTGCAGCTACTTCATTTTCATCCCACCTAGCAAACATTGAGAGTCCTGCTCCAATCCAGCAAACCATCAATAGGGGAAGAAATGAAGGAATAACACGGGGAGGGGAGTGATTTTCACTTGGCAGTACCCATAGTGGTTCCTTCTTACTTTACAGCAGCTGTTTGAGCTCTCACTCAATTAACTTTCCAATGGCTGCAATTATCCCTTTATTCTCTCAGGCCATGACCTCTATATTTCCCCTGCTACAACTTTAAAGATTGTAAGCTCACAGGCTATCTAGCGAAGTACTTTGTATAAAAGAGCTTTAATGGCTTGATTGTAAGCTCACAGGGAGGGCCCTCTTTACCTTTTGTATTGGTCTCTGTATAACTTTACTGCCAAGCCCCCAAATGCTGTAATGATTTACCCACTAAACAAACTTTAGCAAATTCAAAAAATTATTAGGAAACATTTGCTAATTTAGAACCATTCTCTGCTATAGTCACCCTGCCTATCTGAGCTTGGATTTTGCAATTTTATTTTTTCTAGATACTGCTATATGAATGTGCTACTGTGTAATTTAGCTAATGTTGGCAATAATTAAAAACTAAAATTGTTCCCAAACAAATGAATAAGCTTGAAACCTGCAGATTTGTTTTTTTTATGGTAACTCAGCCGGGACATTCTTTATCTATACTTTGGGGTTTATTTACCTAAAATGTAATTTTAGTGCAGTAGGTCTAAAAGCCAAAACTGGTGCTAAAACAAATGATTTGGGAATAAATCTCAATATCAAATAAAAATCAAAACTGTTTTAAAACTAATTCAGCATTAATTTTGACATTTGGATTGAATTGTGTATATTCACTATATTTCAATATAATAATAATGATTGCTTATAAAAAATGCTATATAAACACAACATAAATTATTTCTCCCATGAAAGAGCTTTATTACAAATGTCAATAAGGAGACATTAAAATAAACAGACTTAGTTGGTAATGATCATACCCTTTTCATATGTGCAGGCAGATGAGTCACTTGTCCCTGAATCAGCAAGGCAGATTATGTGAGTTCTCAAAACACTGAACAGGCAGAAAGAGGCTTCTCAATTACTAATCAATGTGATTCACATGGCAGGAATTTAATGGGCACACAATCCTCAAGGCTTTATCTAGTTTGTTTCTTTGTGATTAAAGTACATTTCCAGGAAATAATGCACAGTCAAATTATAATCCTGAATGAAGTCTCAGATTTACATACAAACAAACTAAGAAAGAGTTGTATATACTTTTGATTTTATTAAATGTGCGCAACACAAAACTTTCCAACATTCCCTTCATTCACATCGACCATACATTTGTATTTATTTTTTTTATTTTTTTATTATTATTGGTACTTATTCCGCAGCGCTTTACAATAAGAGGGATTTTCCAAATGAGACAATAACAAAATGTAACAGGAACAATAGGTAGTTGAGGACCCTGCTCAAACGAGCTTACAGTCTAGAGTTTATTTGTGATATTATTATTAGTAGTAGTAGTATTATATTTATATAGCACCAACAAATTCCATAGCGCTTTACAATGGGTGGACTAAGGAACATTTAATTGTAACCAGACAAGTTTGACGCACAGGAACAGAGCGGTTGAGGGCCCTGCTCAATGAGCTTACATGCTAGATGGAGTGGGGTAAAGTGACACAAAAGGTAAGGGAAGTATTAGGGAAGTAGATTGGTAGGATAGTATTCACTGAAGACTTAGTGTGGGTTTTTGTTTGTTTGTTTGTTTTAAATGGCAGTTGCAGGAGATGAATCGGTTAGGAATTAGGAGTTTAATTGATATGCTTTTGTGAAAAGATTTGTTTTTAATAATTTTTTTGAAGGAGTGGAGACTGGGTGAGCATCTAACGGAAAAGGGAAGAGAGTTCTACAGGAATGGTGCAGCCCTAGAGAAGTTTTGAAGGCGAGCATCAGAGGTGGGAGTACGAACAGAGGATAGACGTATGTCTTCGGCAGAGCGTAGGAGCCGAGATGGGACATACTTTTGTATTAGGGAGGATAGATAGGTGGGAGTAGCATTATGTAGAGATTTGAAAACAAGACCAGAATTTTATATTGAGCTCTATATCTTACAGGAAGCCAATGCAGGGACTGACAGAGGGGTAAAGGGTGGGAGGTGCGGGCGGACAGGGAGATGAGCCTCGCCACCACGTTCACTATAGACTGCAAATGGGCAAGTTGGGAGCATGTAAGACCACTGAGAAGTGGATTGCAGTAGTCAAAGTGAGAGAGGTCAGTGGACTGGACCATCACCTTAGCCACATCTGGCGTTAAGTAGGGGTGGATGCGTGCAATGTTTTTGAGATGCAAAGCAGCAGGATTTGGCGATTGACTGGACATGAAGGGTGAAGGACAGGTCAGAGTCAAAGAGAACACCTAGGCAGGGAGCCTGCGTGTTGGAGCTGATGGTAGCCCATTAATGTGGAGGGAGACAGAAACGGGAGTAGCAACACTTGAGGGAGGAAAGACCCGATCTGTTTTGGACAATTTGAGCTTAAGGAAGTGGGCAGCCATATAGTTAGAAAAAGCAGAGAGGCAGTCGGAGACACTAGTTAAGTAGGGGCGGGGAGAGATCAGGAGAGGACAGATAGATTTGCCAAAATTGCCAAACTGGAAAAAATTCTCCACAGCAGCTATATTTTTATTTTGAATTTAAATTAAATTTAAAATTTGAAGCCAAAGAAATTAATTAAAGTTCCCAACTATGCACTTTAGTGAGTAACCCTGTAAGTATATAAGGCAAAGGGGTGATCAACATAAACGTTCCCTTACAATAGGATGTGGTACTCTGTTAATTAAGTCTGATGTTGATTGCCACCAACTATTTCATGACTAATGGGTTTCTTTGTTACTGCTATTACTATCCTCCATTATTTACCATTTTGCCTCCAGTTTGTTCTGATTCTGAACCCATACAATTACCTTAAAATATCCCCAAACAGTTTAAGAATCTCTCAGGAATTCCCCAGAATTTCTGAGCTACTTTCCAAATTAACAATGCAAGTGGCAAACATACCAGGATTATGTGTACTGTATATTAAAGTAGTCTATCTTGGCAGGTACAAATTGAGAAATATTTATTTTTAGATGCTTGTATTAAAAATAAAATGATCAAGCCAAACACTGTTTAAAATATACTCTAGACATCTAAGCCGGGAGTGCCACCAGACCCCTGGAGCGGCATGATAGTAAAATGTTGAACTGTTCAAGATCGGTGTAACACTCATCTTACTCGAAGCCAATAAATAATGTCCGTTATGATAAGTAGTGTTGAGTTCTGCTTTTAACATGCCAGCTAATGGTTTGGTAGTTTACCATCAAACTCAAAGTTATGCATTTTACTATTGCAAGAACAAAATGTAGAGGGTGACCTGAAAAAGGAAACAGAATGACAATAACATAACAGACCTGTAACGGAATACTGGTACGCCGTCACTTGGGCATCAAGGGCTCCTTTGTTTGGGTGGGCTCTGGTGGGGAGCGGCCATTTAGACCGCACAGATTTAGACCTAGCCACAACATTGAGAGACAAGATGGTGCCGAACCAGAGACTGTATGACCATGTGGGTGGGGGGTGGGACTTTCCCCTTTTTGACTCAGGGAGCTGAGTCACCTATTGTTGACTGTGTGTTAATCCCTTTACCTAATGCATAATGTTTTCCTCTGTATGCAAACTAGGTGTTCTGTGATGGTGTGTCCTATTGGTTATAAATGGGCTTAGTGTGATTGGCTGTTTGTTTAGGCCCAGTTTGATTGGTTGCTGTTTCAAACCTTTGTGTGTTTACTAATGAGTTTACTTGTATCCAAATACTTGGGTGTGTCTAATAAAAATTAGTTCCTGTTCTACCCTCAAGCTATGTGTGTCTGCTGTTCTTGGGGGAGAGGTGTTAGCTGACTGGATCTTTGTGAACGGGCTGACATCTGTGGTTTGGCGGCCAGAAGAAGCTGTTCAGACGGGGGGGTGCTCAGTCTTGGTCACAGGGGACCCGTGACAAGACCATTCAAATCCTTCCATTCAATGTTAAACCATTTATTTTTGGTTTAACACAAAATGAGTCTCTGGCAGCCAGTTCCTTGCTCTTTGCTGCTTAAGCTTACAGTCCAAGCAGAAATGAGCAGCAGTGACTGCTTGAGATTGTCAGCTAACTACTCTTAGACTATCAGTCACCAATTTTGGTATGAATTGGTATGGCTAATAAAGAGTGCAATCTCTCCTTTGCACATGCCTCTAGTTGGGGGTTGAGATTCAACGTTATGTCATTTAAAATGGTTTAACACTGAATGAAGTGATGGCACCAACAGACTCCATGCACTGTAACCACTTCAATGAGGTGAAATGGTTGAGGAATCTAGAGTATCCATTTAAGGTTAGATGTTTGGCCTATTCACCTATTACCTATTCACTGACATTATCAATGATGGCCACCTATCTCATGACTCTTAGGTTTCATTGAGAATTTGATGAGACATTTACAGGGTAATTGACTTAAGAGAGAATTTCAAATTTAAAGGAACACAAACATGTATTCCTGACACTATAGTGTTTAACTACATAGGTCTCCCTTTTATCACTTTAAAAAGGTGATTTTACTCACCTCCCACACCATGCTGGTCTTGATGTGGCTGACTCTGCCTTGCTCCACCTACATGGCTGAGATCATCACTCTTTCCCAGAGGAAAGTATTGGGAGGCTATTAGACATATCTGCGCATCAATCAATGCATCTCTATGGGGAACGTTCAGCGCCTTCATGCAGAGTGTGGAGACGCCGGAGGCCAGTGCTCTGCTCTGGATTAGGAAGCTCATCTAGTAGCTGTCTGACTGATGAGGTAATATTAGGCACCAATTTAAACACAAATGTGAAATTCCTTTTGTATTCACTCTTTAGTGAATAACCCTGTTATAATCGCTCCAGCAACAGTTAGATGGTATATATGTGAATTTTCTCATTATCTTTGCCTGATTCATTTTGATCTTGATGTTGTCACTTTATGTAGGCTCATTGCTGTACTCAGCTGTTATACACTTTTCATAATGTTTCTGTATATCCTCCATTTCAATGTGTGACTGTGTCTGTACAGCACTGGATTGTGAGGTCAATGCAAAACATTTTAAACAACCTTTTTATATGCTAACACATGCTCTGCTACTATGTATATATGCATACATAGTAGCAGAGCATTTATATAATTTTCAGAGAAGTGACTATTCTTTTTTAACAAGTATAACTGTTTTATACATAGTATTAGAATACTACACTGTGCTGTTACAGCCAATGGTCGCCTATAAATGCATGATGATGCATTAGGCCTTTGGGGTATTAGATACCTTAACAATTAATACATAATTCAGTTGATATGATTCTTTTCTATGTAAATATCTGTTTCAACTTGTAGTGCATTTTCTATAAAAGTAACCCAGCATAGGGATGAATATTAATTATTCAGGGAATACGCTTATTAAAAATGGTCAAAAAATGTCCATAGATCAGTGGGGAAAATAACATAAAGAAATAAGGGTTCCTTGGTAATGTTACATAGTCACATAGGCTGAGAAGAGTCCTATGTCCATCAAGCTTAGCCTTTCTCACATTTGTTTTTGCTGTTGATCCAAAGGAAGGCAAAGAACTCAGTGTAAAGCACCTTCAATTTTTCAAAGAAAAAATTCCTTCCTGATCCCAGAATGGCAGTCGGATTTGGATCAAGAAGCTATCATCTCACTAATTAAAAAATATATCCCTGAATATTGTGTTTTTAAATATTTATGCAATTGCTGTTTAAACACCTGTACAGACTCTGATCATCAGAGATTGCTTAGGCATACCTTCTCCTAATATAATTTGATTGTAGGCAGGTCACGTCCTCATTGTGTAGGAAGTATAGAACTATCGCGTCTTCTGTCTCTCTTTGAGTCTTTCGTATTACCTTCTTATCTTGCTCTTATCCTGACCTTAGTGCAGATGCCCTCTGATTAAAATTTGTAAACCAGGTGAGTTTTAGACAAATGTGGGATGATAAGTAAGAGCAAACATTGACAAATCTGTACAGTTAGAGAACAGAGAAATGATTATTAATGCTGAATAGTTTAGAAAAAAGGCTGGAGTTTTGGGATTCTGATACCATTTATGTTTTAAAACCAAACCGGATTGCTGTGATCAGATGTAACCTATGCAATGTAATTAATAAATATTATTATTTATTATTAATGGCATTTATTTATTAAGTCCACAACTCGGTCCAATTGAGGGGAAAGCAAAAAAATACAACAAAAAACACACATATAAAAAACAAATACAATACACACAGACCAATACAAAAGGTAAAGAGGGACTGTGAGCTGAGATGTATGCCCATCTTCTAATTTCACTGTGCCTCTTATTTAACTCTGTGCAATTAATACTTCTAGGAAATTGTTCCCACAAAATGCAGAATAAAAAATGATAAATTGATGCTGATAATCAACAGCCAGTTAGCTTATGGAATGTCATGTTATACTTTGTGCCAATTAAACCCGCTCCCTGAGTTACCACCAGCCTTTAAAAGGCTGAGAAGAGTGAAAAGAGGAGGTTGGGAAGATCCACCCACCATTGTACATACCAAGCCAATGCTTTATGGCAGTTTGACATTCCAAATAACCCTGAATAGTTCCCACATATGTAAAGTCACCTTTGCCTAGTGTGAATACTAAAGGGGTTCATTGTTTAAACTCTGGCACAAATTAGACTAAAATAGCCAAACTGAGAGTATAGCTTAGTTGGAGATTTTTTTCCTAATCCACAATTTAGCCTATATTTTGCAATTTAGTTTTCAATTATCTATAATTCCCTGTTTATTAAATAAACATCTAGGTGTTAGGAATACAAAAATAGGGATCTTTTTTTATACACGAGAATTATTTCTTTATGTGGAAAATAAAATTAAATGCAACATACTCCTGCAAAGAATAATGATATATATCTAAAGACTAAAAGTGCCTATGTCCTTAAAGGCACCCAAACTAGTTCATATTATTGACGTGACCAGGGTGCAGTGTCCCTGTCTTCTTCATACTGCAGCTGCAAACATTGCTGTTTCAGAGACACAGCAACCATGGGCATCCGCTGGAAGCTTTCTGGGGAGGAGGGGGATAATTGTAATGACATTCATGCTCTGCCCCTTTTCGACAGTGTCATGAAGGGGAGGGGCACAGTCATTATCACATAAAGCGCAGGCATGAAAAAGATTTGAGAAACCTGATGCAAAAGCTTAATGAAAGAATCAAGTTGCGATTGAGGGTTGCAATTTCTAATCTGTTTTAATGTTAACACTATTCAATGCACCACATTAGTCATAAACACATGGCCAAGGCACTATAACTGAATTATAAAAATAAAAATGACTGCACACAAAGCTACTGCCATAGCGCAGCAGTTGCCACAGTACTTGGAGACACTCACAGCACTAGCTATAGCACAAGTAGGTGCCCACAGTACCAGATTGCACCCACAACACTTCCCGCACCTTATAAATGCCAGTTATAGTAATAATAATAAAGGGCCCTGCAGGCCTCTAACAAAGGCCGTCTCCGCATCAATTAGAGTCTGTAAGAAAAAAATAAATTTCCACCTGTAAGTCTCTTAACCCCCGTTTTGTGTTTGTAATCCCATCTTTTGAATGTCTTACCCCTCTTAGCGTATCTACCCCCCTTAATTTATTTTATCCTCCATTTTTCCAATTTGTGTCTCACACCCCCCCTGTGTGTCTCTTACTTCCCTCAGCCCTCTGTGTGTCATTGTCCTCTTCCCCCAGCTCCTCTGTGTTTCTTGATCCCCTTTTTTCCCAGCCCCTCTGTCACTGTCCTCTTCTCCAGCTCCTCTCTGTGTGTCATTGTCCCCTTCCTTAGCTCCTCTGTGTGTCCCTGTCCCTATTCTGAGCTCCTCTGTGTGTCATTGTCGCCTTCTCCAGCCACTCTGTGTGTCCCTGTCCCCTTCCCAGCCTCTCAGTGTGTGTCATTGTCCCCATCCCAGCCCCTCAGTGTGTGTCATTAAAAAAAGTTTAAAAAGGGGCGGGGCCTGACTACCATGGAGGACAGACGTGCTCTGGCAGAGCTCCTCTGAAAACAGGGAGACTGATGCCACTTCTAGCCCAACCAAACCTTTACCTGGAGACACCAGTCGATCTACCTGACCCACAACAGGGCAGGGATCCAACTCAGCGGACTGTGTCCCTCCTGAAGCCTGCTGGCCGCAGTCCTCAAAGCATGAGGCCTAGCGCGTGGCGGCCGGGAGAGACGGCCGATCTCCCGGTCCGGCGCTGTGCGATGCCGACTCACGACAAGCAAGAGCCCCGTTACTCCCCCCCTGGACCGACGGGGGTGATCGTGGTCCACCCCAGGGAGGCAGGCCTGGAACAGAGGGGGTCCATGGTGATACACCACCAAAAAGCTTCCGACCCAGTGTGGCACCCATCATGGCGGACGCCATGTGTCTCCCCGACCCTGCTGACTCAACGCAGGGAGTCTTACAACAGCTAGACACACTATTCGCCAACTTCTGGCTTGAGCTGGAGAGCAGGACACAGCCACTTACCTCACAGCGACCAAGCAGCCATCCACCTGAGAGGCAGCCTTTAACCCGGCAGCACGCTCCACAGATCCAGCACGCGGGACAAGCCTCATCATGGCGGCGGAACACGCTGCTCACTCGACCCCAACACGGAAGGGTGAAACCCTATAGGAGACAAAGGTGCAAGATACGCCGGAGAAACATAAAAACAACGCCTCATCCACCTCACTTGAAGGCGCCTGGGTCCGCAGTGCAGCGAAATTCTGCTCCTCTACAGCTCTGGACTCGACGAACAGACCGGTCTCTTACACTGTCAATCTGGCGCAGAGACCCGAAATGCTTTGCTGGGATACAGAGGCACAGGATAACCACGGAGGGCATCAGAGGCATGCAACACCAGCCTGAGCAACCAACT
The DNA here is from genome assembly GCF_036172605.1 of Pelobates fuscus. Taxonomy (NCBI): domain Eukaryota; kingdom Metazoa; phylum Chordata; class Amphibia; order Anura; family Pelobatidae; genus Pelobates; species Pelobates fuscus. Next base: position 120,808,713 of record NC_086325.1, read on the forward strand.
CTGTCAGGGACATTTTATTTCCCACCGATACCGATACCGATACACTCCTGCCTTTTCCCGAGCCTAGGAATCGGCTGACCGGTGACTTTCTGATGGGCATAGGCCTGCTGTCTACTATTTAAGCCTCAAAAGTGTTTAGATAGCCACCATTAGCTCTGATTAATGTTACTCCTCTCTTATATGCCATGCTCTTGTGTTTATGTTATCATTCATTTACTAAACCTTTTCAGCTATCATTGTGCAGGGACCAGTGATGAGATGAATTTTAAGCTTTACACCTAGCCTGTTTCTTTCCAGAATGTAGACACAGATGCTTAACTAAAACAAGTACACACTGACCATCGACATCATACACGGTTTAGCCAATATGCAGGAAAATGGTGCTGTGTAGTTACAAGCAGGGGCGTACATGGCTTGCTTGATTGTTTCCCTCCAGGTTTTATAACAACGGGCAACCTACTCAATAGCTAAGCACTTGTACCATTAGACACGCTGCCTATTGTCTTAAAGTAGACTATCCCCCCCCCTTACTGCCACTGCTAGACCCTACATATCATTATATTGTTGCCCCGCGTTCTGAATGTCGCCAGCCTGGGAACTCCCTGGGGGCTTACTCTTGTATTCAACCGTTACTTACCGTTCCTATTAAATTGCCTTTGACCTTCTTAGACATAACTATATTTGACTTAACTTACTGTTGAAAGCAGGTCTTAAGATATAAACTGATGTTCTTAACAATGACAAGACTTTGTAGAGAGAATAGTATTGCAATTAATCCGTTGAGGGCCATTCAAGCATTACAAATAAATATATTTATTTATACTGTTCATTTTCCTCTTCATCTGCACCATTCTGGTCTTGATACTGACAGATTTTCTCTGGTCAATCCATTACATCTAACAGAGTAGCACTGGGTTCCTACAGCATATGCACAACAATCACCATGTTCAGATCTTCATCTCTTGGAGAAGCATTAAATTCAATGCTTCTTTATTAGAAGCATTCAAAGAATCTGGCAATGCAAATGGAGAGAAATTCAATTATTAAAAGTTTTCCAAATGTAAAAATTGCCATTTTTCATAAACAGCAATGTTTACATTTGTGTAAGGGGCAAAACAGGCCGTATAGGAAGCGTACGAAGAGTAGCATAGTATAGGGAGAGACAAGTCGGTTGAGGTGTGCCGGAACCGACTTCGCGGTAGGCCTGTAATAAAAGAGGACCCACCCATGAGGTGTAATGAGAAGTATAGGTAGAGGGAGTGGAGGGTGGGGACATGCGAATCGCTAAAAGCACGTACGGGACGGAGGAACGTGAGTAGGGGGGTTTAAGTAGGGTAACATGCCCCTCCCACAACTGCAGGCCAAACCTTTGCATTTGTGTGAGGGGCAAAAAAAGGTTGTATAGGAAGCGTACGAAGAGTAGCATAGTATAGAGAGAGATAAGTCGGTTGAAGTGTGCCGGAACTGACGTCGCGGTAGGCATGTAATAAAAGAGGGCAAATAGATACATGCCAGAATGAAGAACAATCAACAACTGATAAGAAAGAACTTAATTGCATAGCCATATGGTAAATGCCTGTCGAGGATCTTGTACGAAAAGTGATACGTATGGGGAATATGCTGAGAACTTCCATAGACCTAGAGATTAAATCTACAGACCAATGTGAACTAGTTTGAAGCCGTGGGTGCCACCCTATCCTAGAGGGGTGACCAGAATAGTTGGACGGATTGAACCTAGCCTCAAGAACGATTAATTAAAGAATAGCATGTATTTCGTTGTGTGAGGACTGGCCCATGTAGGGATATCTGTGGTTATGAGGCTTGGTTACAAAGAGAGAGTAAACAAGTGCCCGGAACTTTAACCGGCACTCTTAATTATGCAAGGGGAATTAAGGTATATTACCATGTTGACCATCTTGGGTAGACTAAGTGTGGGGTATAGAAAGTAAATAAAAGTCTACTTGTTGGATACAGGGAGACTTCCTGAGACAATGCTGCGCGATGGGCGAGGTAGATGTGGTAAATATGCGGGGCCTAAGGAACCGTAAAACTGGGTATATAGTGGCTTTAACTACTAGGTTGATGCCTGGTTCGTAAGGACAGGCATCTAATAGGTCTGATAGTGATTTAAATAATTGGATGCTGATGGGAAATCTGTAAGATTTGAATTTGTCGGGAACCTGTACACCTTGAGTATGGTAATAATCTGGTATGAGGACATGAAGCTGCGTATGATTGGTAAACCTGTACAACATGTGATGTTGTAAACCGGATAGGTTTAGTGATGGTATTATGGGATAATGCAAGTTTGAAGTGGCAAAAAGAAGCGAAAAACCAATCACAGATAACACAGCAAAAGAGACTGTAACATTACATATGAAAGGAGCCTTCAAAGGAGAATAAGGCCCTAACACATGTACCGCGAGCGCTAGTAGAAAGAGCCAGACGAGAAAGATGACGACCAGGAGTTAACAATGCGGGAAGTCTGCGGGCAGGCTCCGAAATGCAGGGAAACGGCAGCGGCTACAGGAGAGGCCGTAGGCCGAGCCACATGGAATGCCCAGTGGAGGAGGAGACACCGTATGAAAAAGGTGCAGGAAGTCCAGCTGGGACTTAGCCAGAGCTGCTGACCCTAATTACCCAAGCTGCTAACCAAAATGCCCCATAGGTGACAGTAGCGAAGACAAACGGGGGGGAACAGTGGAGAAGGAAGAACGACTCGGGCCCCCTCCCGCTACAGCGTTATCCGTGGAGGCAATGACATGGAGAGTTCAGCCGTCCTAAAGGCTGTTGGGGAGGGAATAAGTCTACACTTGAGAACCACAGTGATGCGAGGAAGAGACCAGGATCTGTAAGGAGGTAAGGGTAGCCGAAACTTTACAGTGTGACTGAGTACCAGATCAAGTCGGGCAGGAAAAGCACTATGCCACCACCTGGTAGCGGTGACATGCCAGAAAAGAAATGAATAAATAGCGCATGTGCGACCCAATGTGTGAGTGTGTGTATGCTGGCATACTAGCTAATGCCAAAAGGCGAAACAATTAAAACTAGGTTTGGTAACAAGTGAGGCCCTGCTAGATGCCAAGCGGCGTGAGAGGCTCTGTCTATGCGATTGGCGTGAGGGGGATAACGTGGCCACCGAACGTAGTGGCGGGGTGTTGGCCACTTGGTGACAGTTAAACATAAGAGAGAATGGGAGTGACAGGTGAGACCCTCTCTATGCCACAATGCGAGGCGACTGACTATGATTTGGCTCGAGGGGCGTAGTACCTCCGAGTATGAGGATGGGTGTTGGCCTCGCGGGACCACTAACCGAAGGCGAAGAAGCCAGGGGAATTACAACTAGTGGACACCTAGGACCCTGACAGCCAGCCACAGCTAACTAAGAGGGGAGGGTAGGGAGTGTGAGAAAGGACGTACCTGAGGAATGTGCATTGAAAACGTAAGGGTGTACGAGGAAGTACCGTAGAGTCCAGGTGGTCAGGCCGTATGGAGTATGCCCAGAAATAGGTAATAGAATTCGTGTTGGTGTAAAGCCCACTGGGCCCATATGGGCCAGATCGCGGACCCGAGAACAACAACAACCCAACGTACCTTCCAGAAAACGTAGGACGAGAAGTACGGCGGGCAAACCATGGCCCAGCCAAGCAGTGGAGGCGTACAGTAACCAGGGGAGTCCTGCCGACCCAACGGCTGCCGGAGGGGGGGGGGAGGAGGAAAAAACACGAGTACCGCAGGGATGCGAGGAAAAGACCAGGACGAGAAGGAGGCAGGGCTAGCCAAATCTCTGCAGCGTGACGGAGTACCAGACCTAGCCGGAGTGCCGGGCAGGAAGAGCACCACGCCACCATCCAGTAGTGGAGACATGCTAGAAAAACAAAGCAAACAAGCAGCGTATATAAGACCAAATGTGTGTGTGTGTGTGTGCTAGCATACAATCTAATGTCAAAAAGGCAAAACAATTTAAACTAGGTTTGGTGACAGGTGAGGCCCTGCTAGATCCAAGCGGCGTGAGAGGCTCTATCTATGCATTGGCGTGAGGGGATAACGTGGCCACTGAACGTTGTGGCGGGGTGTCGGCCTCTCTGTGACAGTTAAACATACCAAACAAACTAAGTGCTATTGTTTGCGAGGTGAGGCCCTCTCTATGCCACGATGCGAGACGACTAACTATGATTTGGCCCGAGGGGCGTAGTACCTCCGAGTATGAGGATGGGTGTTGGCCTCGCGGGACCACTAACCTAAGGCGAAGAAGCCAGGGGAATTACAACTAGTGGACACCTAGGACCCTGACGCCAGCCACAACTAACTAAGAGGGGAGGGTAGCGAGTGAGAGAGAGGACGTACCTGAGGAACGTGGAACGGAACGTGAGGGTGCAGGAAAATAATGTAGCACGAAAAGAATGTCGGGCAAACGTGGCCCAACCAAGTGGGGAAACAAAAAACCCGAAAAAAGAACGTGGGTCAGACTCCACGACGGGACTGAAAAAACCTCGGTACGAAACTGTTCCTCAACGATTTGAGCCCTTCAAATTATGACGCGAAAAAAGAGAACACTTGAAAAATAATAACCTAAGCACAATGGAATACTTAGAGTTGAGTCACATGTCAGCTACAGATATGCTGTCTAATATGAAAGACTATGGCGTGCATTTTCACACTATAGCTTGCAAGCATTACGGCATGAACTAACAGCAGTGACCAGCATGTTGCACCATATCAGAACAACTATAATTCCTATTATCCTCAGCCAGTAAGGGAGATGCAATGAAAAAAAATCAAATACAGAAATGTTGTTAATGAGTAACATGCAGTAAGAGTACCATGTGCACACTATGTGCCTGGCATCACAGATAAAAAGGTGTCCATGCTCCCATCCTGAAAAGTGAGAGTGGACCCAATATCAAGTTCCCTGCAGCTTATTTGAATTATTTTTTTTTTTTTATTGTGTGAGGGGCAAAAAAAGGGCGTATGAAAATTAAAGGGGAAATAAGTTGGTTGGGGTGTGCCGGAACCGACGTCGTGGTAGGCCTGTAATAAAGAGGGCCCACCCATGAGGTGTAATGAGAATATAGATAGAGGGAGTGGAGGGTGGGGACATGCGAGTCGCTGAAAAACGTACGGGACGGAGGAAGGTGAGTAGGGGGGGTTAAATAGGGAACATGCCCCTCCCACAACTGCAGGCCAAACCCTTTACATTTATCAAATACTAAGCAGAAACTAGTGGCCCCTCATGGGGGGATCTCGCCCAGGACATAGCTCTCTAGAGTAGGTACTTTTAAAATGAGGGATATGAGAACAGAGTGGGTAAAAACATTCAGCCTAAACCTCCGAAAAAATAAATAAATAAATAAATCAGACATTTGGGTATGATGGGGTATGCTAAATGGAGGGGAGACAGAACTTATCATCTGGCTGCTAATAGTTTATATGGAAGATGGCTGTCTGCATATGTAATAATAATATATGTATGAAGATTACTTTAACCCTGATCTATACACTCAGAAAAGACTGCTCCAGATCTGAGGATTTTTGAAGGTTCCTCATTGGTTCCTCATTGTTACATTGTATCCTATACCCACCTAGAAAAGGGGAGAACATTGTTATTTTATTAGCTAAGATAAATTTCTTATTTTAATGTAGAAATTGCAAATATTTGTGCCAGGATGCCATGTTGTTCTCAACCACATATTATCATTAACAATTTCTGCAAAACCATTACATATGCAAAAATAAATGTTACCCAAAGTCAGGCTGAGTGATTCAGTTGAGCAGAATACATAGGCAGTATATTTTCTTGCTGATGCCCTCGGTTATCTGGCCGTTGTGCAAGAGACTCACAAGACCTGTTGATAGGCTTTCAAGTGGAATAATTTAATCACACATGGAATTTGCTGTACCAAATCATCTACTCATGTCACAGTGGAACAGATTGTTTTTGCAATCTAGGCCTTATATTTTTACATTTGCACTTTGTATTGCATATAAAATACAGCAAAATACCAAGTAAAGTTCTGGAGTATTAGATAAATAAGCAAAAATTGTCAATATCTATTCTACAGGTACACTCTAAGTAAAACAACTACTAAAAGTTTCTCTAGTGCAGTCCTCTGGTTAATATTATATAATTTAGGAATGGTTTGATATAAACAGAGACCCTGTGACTGTGTGAAAAATCTTCAAAGTGCCCATCTTGTGCCAAAACCCCTCATTCAATACCTCCTGTTTTAAAACCTCCAAATTATTACTAACCTCATATCAAAGAGATAAGAAAGCTTGATAAAAAAATAAAATGTTATTCTAAGGTATTAAAGTAAGTGTAATTAATGTAAGTGCAATATAAGTATAATTATATAAAAGAGCTATAAATAAACTAAAGTCACAAACAATAATCGTCAAACTAATATACTAACACATGAAGACATAAAATCCTGAAGAATAAAGTGTAAGGATGTTGTGTAATGGAAACTCTTTTTTTCAAGTAAGTGCACCTAGAAGTGTATTGTGTGTGTGTGTGCAGGGCTGTACAGATTTTGTGTTTGTCTAGGCTGTAAAGTATTTGTGTGTGTTTCTGTAGGGACTATAGTGTGTGCGTATATGGGTTGCATTGTGTGTATGTTTATAGAAGCTGTAATGGTTGTGTGTAAAGGAATTGCAATATGCATGTATATTGGTATAGTGTGAGTATAGGGGCTTTATTAATAAAATAACTATAATAAATACAATCCTCCGATCCCCTGGTCACCCAGCGTGTTGGGAATATGGTGTGCTCCTCCACCAGTTGCAGACCATAAGGTGCAGAATATGTTCTACTCCTCCGCCAGGTGCAGGCTCGCAAACAATAGCACTTAGCTGGTGTGGTAATGTTCTCATTGGCTGGGGCTCAGCAGATGGCTACTCGTTGTCTGTAGCCAGATGAGATGCAGAACAGAGGTGCCAGACTCCATCTCCTCCTTCCCGCCTCCAGGCAAAACAAACTGAGTGGAGGGACCATGCACCCAAAGGAATATATTGCACTCTTGAGAATCTCCAAAGTGTCTAGTGTTAGAAGTGAAACGCATACTTTTTTGCCTAATGGTGCACTCCGTCATTTGATTTGTCTGTATTTGTATTTATTTTCCTTGTTCATTATTTTGTTTACTGCCTGGTTGTATTTATATTATCTTTTTCCACAATAAATATGTAACGACAAGGATTATCCTTGTTCATTACTTTGGAGAGTGTTGTGTGTTTTTATGTACTGTTGCCACTTAAAAGCAGTTAGTTACATGTGTGTAATGTTTGCCTTTGAATGTAGCGGTGTGTCATTATGTAGTGTTGGCATTTGGATGCTGAGATGTATGCCCATGTACACTGCCACACACACAGACACACATGCAGATACAGACACACATAATTATTGACACACCTGCAGATAAAGACACAGACATATACAGATAAAGACACACACTGACACATGCAGATACGGACACACAGGTACACACACTGACACAGATTCAGATACACACAGACATACAGGTGCACACACTGAAACAAATGCAGGATACACAGACATGGCCACACACACAAAGGTGCACATTGGCATTCACAAAAACACACATACACTCCCGAACCAACAGGGAATATTTTTTATATATTGCCAGCCAGCAAAATATTAAATAAAACATACAATGCATTTTTATTGAGGGGTGTATCTTTGGATACTATGCCCCCCTGACCTAAAGGTACTGCTGCTGCAAGCTGTGTCGAACATTCCAAAAGTTACTCCTGCTTGCTTAGCACCCAGGGACTCTTCCACATCTTGGTCACATTGATAATGTGGAATTAATACTTCATTATTTTCTGTGTCAATTTTATTCACCTAATTAAATATTGATTCGAAGAGCATGCTTTGCCAAAATGCTATCCAGATTGGACAAAAATTACAATATCAATGTTAGCAAAATGACATGGTTACTTGGTGCCCCTTTTATATTTACATTACTGGTTATGCTGCATCTTGTTAAAATTGCGTATTACACTGCTTATGACATTTTATTAATTTTTTTTCATTTTTTAGGATTAGCTACTTCCTTCACAATTTTCAGGTGCCAAATTGCTACACATAGAGACAAAATCCTTTACCTTTCAATGTTTTATTTCCCAAAGACAGGAAAGGTGATCCCTTCAAATTTTGTTTATTTTTAATCTGATCTGTTGAATAAAACATAGACAAATTATGCCCTATTAGAGTGCACTAATCTACACTATATGGCTAGTGATGTCGCGAACATAAAATTTTCGGTTCGCGAACGGCGAACGCGAACTTCCACAAATGTTCGCGACCGGGCGAACCGCTATAGACTTCAATAGGCAGGCGAATTTTAAAACCCACAGGGACTCTTTCTGGCCACAATAGTGATAGAAAAGTTGTTTCAAGGGGACTAACACCTGGACTGTGGCATGCCGGAGAGGATCCATGGCAAAACTCCCATGGAAAATTACATAGTTGATGCAGAGTCTGGTTTTAATCCATAAAGGGCATAAATCACCTAACATTCCTAAATTGTTTGGAATAACGTGCTTTAAAACATCAGGTATGATGTTGTATCGATCAAGTAGTGTAAGGGTTACGCCTACTTCACAGTGACAGACCAAACTCCCCGTTTAACGCACCGCAAACAACCGCAAACAGTCCATTTGCACAACCACAAACTCCCCATTTGCACAAGGTTGGATACCAAGCTAGCCATGTCCCGTTCCTTTTCCTCACTGATGTCATTGAAGGTCTCTCTTCCTCCATCCAGCCACGTACAACACCAAGGGTCCCCGAAAGATGCTTGGTCGGTCCTCCTACTTCAAATTTGGGGCACTGCGCGTGCAATCTAATGTGCCACCAGATAGGAGTGGTGTGTTAAGTAGTACTATTCTTATCAGTTTAATCCCTGTTACGTCCCCTATCAGGGGATGTGTATATAAGGCATCGATTTTAGGAACCAGGAGATGGAAAAAGATGCTTGGTCGGTCCTCCTACTTCAAATTTGAGGCACTGCGCGTGCAATCTAATGTGCCACCAGATAGGAGTTGTTTGTTAAGTAGTACTATTCTTATCAGTTTAATCACAATGTCACAACTACTAGTGTGGTCCAGCACGCAGAAACTATGTAAACATATACATAGGCAAGAAAAGGAAAATAAAAGGACAGAGCGTAAACCGGACCTTAGAATGGCCGGACTACTACGCTAGAGACAGAGAATGGTCAAAGGGAAAGCTGAGGTCAAGGAAGCCAGAAAATACACAATACCGTTTATACAAGCCAAGTCAGGGAAACCAGAATTCAGAATAAATAGGGAAAAGCCAAGATCAGGATACCAGGTGTGGCGAAACCGACCTCGCCACGTGTCCTTGGAGGGGGCTGCTTGCCCGCCTCTTGCCTTTGGACTATGGCCCTGGGAGATTGGGCCCTTTTACAAAACGTATTCGGCCCTAACAGAGTGCATGTCACTCATTCTGCCCTTTAAACACAGTGGGGCCATTCGGTACTTGCCCTGTGTGAGCAGTGATACCCCCAGATAGCTATGCCATGGAGCCTATTCATATAATGAAAGACTATGGGAAAGACTTTGGCTCCATGGCAATTAAACTGTATTTGTGTGGTCTGCGTGCCATTCACCTAATAATGTGCACGCAGACCTGAGCTATCTGGGGATATGTTACATGTCTGTGGTTAATGTATAAAAAGTAACTTTATATATTTTAAAACATAATCCTGTATTTAGGTCCCCACATGTGTAATGGAGTTTTGTCTTTGACCTGGGAGATAATTGGATTACTTCTCCAATTATCTCCAGGACAGAAGGGAGGAAGCCAGGATGCATTGTGGGGATGTTTTACTTTTACTGTTTGAGCCAGATTAAAATACTGCCAGCCAGGGGGAACAAAAGATACTTTTACTCACTTTTGAACCCCTGGTCTGATTCATGCCATTTTTAATATGTTGTTCCCCTGAATGGATTGATTGTGGATATGTATTTTTATGTGAATGTGATGTATGGTTTTAAAGTTACAGAGTATGTGTGGAAACTGTATTTTTACTGTATGTAATAAATTATGTTAACTGCTTATCTGAGGGGAGGGGATGTGTGGGTTGTACTGTTACTTGATTGGTTATTTTATGCCTCCCCCTGGGTGTGTCCTGTGTGCACAACCGTAATAAAAACCAGGCTGGGTGTGCCAGGACCTCAGATTCTGCTTGACCCTCAAACCGATGTGTCGTCTCGTTTTTGGAGGAATTGGATTGTATGCTGACTGCCAGGAGTGTAAGCGGATCGTATGCTTTTCCTGTTCGGCTGATTCCAGGGTTCGTGTGTTTCCAGTTCGGGAGTTTCCAGAATTCGTACAGTCTGCAGTTCGGGAGATTGGTGATTGCTGTAGCTGCTGGTCTATGGAAAAGGGGGATATCGCCTAAACAGGGTTCTATCCTCTTGTAAGTGAAACGGTCCGTTACACCAGGAAATCAGATTCACAATGATAAAGCACTCTCAGGAAACCAGGAACAGGAAACCACGACAGGGCAAGGTACTGGGGTGAGCTAGGGATTTAAATATCACGCGGCGGGCCGGCAGCCGCGACACCCTGTTACGCCCCCCTCATCAGGCCTTTTTTAGTCGAATGTATCGCCCACTGTCAGTCCCTTCGGGATCCAGCCCTCATTCATCTTAATAAAGGTGAGGTAATCTAGACTTTTTTGACCTAGGTGACTTCTCTTCTCAGTGACAATGCCTCCTGCTGCACTGAAGGTCCTTTCTGACAGGACACTTAAAGCGGGGCAGGCCAGATGTTCTATTGCAAATTGGGATAGCTCAGGTCACAGGTCAAGCCTGCACACCCAGTAGTCAAGGGGTTCATCGCTCCTCAGAGTGTCGATATCTGCAGTTAAGGCGAGGTAGTCTGCTACCTGTCGGTCGAGTCGTTCTCTGAGTGTGGACCCCGAAGGGCTGTGGCAATGCGTAGGACTTAAAAAGCTCTGCATGTCCTCCATCACCAACACGTCTGTAAAGCGTCTTGTCCTTGCCGGCGTGGTCGTGGGAGGAGGAGGATTACTTTCACCTCATCCCCTGTTAGATTCCCGTTGTGCTGTGACATCACCCTTATACACTGTGTAAAGCATACTTTTTAATTGATTTTGGAACTGCTGCATCCTTTCCGACTTGCCGTAATTCGGTAACATTTCAGGCACTTTCTGCTTATACCGGGGGTCTAGTAGCGTGGACACCCAGTACAGGTCGTTCTCCTTCAGCCTTTTTATACGAGGGTCCCTCAACAGACACGACAGCAGCTCTTCCTCTTCATGCTCATCTACGGCCTGATCCAGCACTCTTCGCAGGGCACGCTCCAGGAAGAAAACAAATGGTATGATGTCGCTGATGGTGCCTTCGGTGCGACTGACTAGGTTTGTCACCTCCTCAAAAGGACGCATGAGCCTACAGGCATTGCGCATGAGCGTCCAGTAACGTGGCAAAAAAATTCCCAGCTCCGCAGAGGCTGTCCTAGCACCCCGGTCATACAAATACTCGTTAACGGCTTTTTCTTGTTGGAACAGGCGGTCGAACATCAGGAGTGTTGAATTCCAACGTGTCGGGCTGTCGCAAATCAAGCACCTCACTGGCATGTTGTTTCGCCGCTGGATATCGGAAAAGTGCGCCATGGCCGTGTAGGAACGCCTGAAATGGCCACACACCTTCCTGGCCTGCTCAAGGACGTCCTGTAAGCCTGGGTACTTATGCACAAAGCATTGTACGATCAGATTACACACATGTGCCATGCACGGCACATGTGTCAACTTGCCCAAATGCAATGCCGCCAACAAATTTCTTCCGTTGTCACAAACCACTTTGCCGATCTCCAGTTGGTACGGAGTCAGCCACTGATCCACCTGTGCGTTCAGGGCGGACAGGAGTACTGGTCCGGTGTGACACTGCCGTATCCGGGATGTGGAACAGTACCTGGGGAGCTGGGGGGGGTGCCGTTGATGTGTAGCAAGACGCAGCAGCAGAAGAGGACTCAGCCGAGGAGGTTATGGAAGAGGATGCAGTAGGAGGATTAAGGAGGTGGCAGCAGGCCTGCCTGAAAGTCGTGGCGGTGTCACCAACCAACACCAACACATTCCATGCTTGGCAGCCGTCAGCAGGTTTACCCAATGCGCAGTGTAGGTGATATATCTGCCCTGACCATGCTTTGCAGACCAGGTATCAGTGGTCAGATGGACCCTTGCCCCAACACTGTGTGCTAGACATGCCATTACTTCCTTTTGCACAATCGAGTACAGGTTGGGGATTGCCTTTTGTGCAAAGAAATTTCGGCCGGGTACCTTCCACTGCGGTGTCCCAATAGCTACAAATTTTTTGAACGCCTCAGACTCCACCAGCTTGTATGGTAAAAGCTGGCGGGCTAAGAGTTCAGTCAAGCCAGCTGTCAGACGCCGGGCAAGGGGGTGACTTTGTGACATTGGCTTCTTACGCTCAAACATGTTCTTGACAGACACCTGACTGTGGGCAGATGAGCAGGAACTGCTCAACGCGAGAGACGGAGGGGCGGATGGTTGAGAGGGGGCAAGGAGGACAGCAGTGGTTAACGTGGCTGAAGATGCTGGACCAGGAGGAGGATGGCGGCTTTGAGTTTGTGTGCTGCTTGTACTCATGTGTTGATCCCATAGGCGTTTGTGATGTGCGATCATGTGCCTTCGCAAAGCAGTTGTACCTAGGTGGGTGTTGGACTTCCCATGACTCAGTTTCTTTTGGCACAGGTTGCAAATGGCATCGCTGTTGTCAGAGGCAGACACACAAAAAAAATGCCACACTGCTGATCTCTGCAATGACGGCATTCTGGTGGTGGCAACAGCATGCATTGATTGGCGTGCTGTCTGGCTAACCCCGGGTGCCGATGCATGCTGTCTGACTGTGCCACTAGCTCCTTGCGACGACCTCCCCCTGCTTCCAACTCGTCTCCTCCTCCTCCTCTCTGTCTCCCCATCTGAACTTTCCCCCTGTTCTTCTTCTCTTCTAGCAGGCACCCATGTGACATCCACGGATGCATCGTCATCATCAACCGCTTCACTTGTACTGACAACTCAGCAAAGGAAGCAGCAGCGGGTACAACATCATCATCATCACACCGTACGTGTGTAATGCTGCCTGACTGAGACATATCCCTGTTATCTACATCCTCTGGCAATAATGGTTGCGCATCACTCATTTCTTCCAACTGATGTGTAAATAACTCCTCTGACAGATCAAGTGAAGCGGCTGTGGTGCTAGTGTTGGTGGTGGCGGCAGGCGGGCGAGTGGTAACTTGAGAGGTGCCCGAAGCTAAGCTGGAGGAGGATGGTGCGTCAAGGTTCCGAGCGGAAGCTGTAGAAGATTGGGTGTCCTGTATTAGCCAGTCAACTATGTCCTCAGAACTTTTCAAGTTCACGGTACGTGGCCTCTGAAAACTGGGCATTATTCTAGGGCCAAAGGGAATCACAGCACCACGACGGCCCCTGCGGGGTGGCCTGCCTCTGCCTGTCATTTTTTTTTCGATTAGTGGTACTATGCGTGCAAGCTACTGTGACAACAGATATGAGTGGCACTGGTGTGACAATGTGCCCTGGCAGGCCCTGAAACGCACACTCGTGAAGGAAACTGACTGTTATTATATTACAGTCAAAAAAGTTTTGTTTTTTTTAAATGCAAGCTATTGTGACACCAGTGAGTGAGTGGTGGCACTGGGCAAGTGGGCACAGTATATGCTGTGAGCCTGACACACAGGCTGGCAGGCAGGCAACTGCAATTACATCACACAGAATAAAAAAAAAAGCAGACTGATGTTTTAGCCCTAAAAAGGGCTTTTTGGGGTGCTGTCCTTACAGCAGAGATCAGATGAGTCTTTTAGGACTGTAATGGACACTGAATACACTAGCCTAGCTATCAATTTCCCTATCAAATCAGCAGCAGCTACACTGTCCCTCCTCTCACTAAGAATGCAGCTTCACAATGAATGTAAAATGGATGCTGTCCAGGAGGTGGGAGGGTCTGGGAGGGAGGGTCTGCTGCTGATTGACTGGAATGTGTCTGCTGACTGTGAGGTACAGGGTCAAAGTTTACTCAATGATGATGAATAGGGGGCGGACCGAACAGCGCGTGTGTTCGCCATCCGTGGCGAATGCGAACAAGTGATGTTCGCCAGGAACTATTCGCCAGCGAACAGATAGGGACATCACTATATATGGCTAAAAGTATGTAGACACCTGACCACTTTCCACGTGATTTTGGATTGTTTCTATGTGAATTTGAGGCTATTCAGTCAAAAGAGCAATGTGAGAGGTCAGGAACTAATGATGGATAAGAAATTCTGGCTCACAGTTTGCACTCCATTTATCCCAAAGACATTAAGTGGGGTTGAGGTCAGGGTTCTGTGCAGGTCAATTGAGTTCCAAACTTGTCAAGCCATGTCTTCATGGTGCAGAGGAGCACAGTAATGCTGAGCCATGCTGAAACTGTATCCTGTAGCTTTAAAACAACCCTTCAATATCAAGACGTATTCTTTGAGATGGTCTTTCTGGCTTCAAAAAAGAGAATGAGACACCTCCATGTGGTCTGCTATTAAACAGTGACTAGTGATGGGCATTGCATAACTGCATAACTTCTTTATTTAAATGTCAACACACAGTATATCTTCATAACCTCGGACTTGAGATTGGTTTCTCACTTCCCTTTATATCTTGTATCATTCTGTTACTTATCTAAATAAGAATGCACACCAATATACAATATAGGTACTAACGTTTTTTCTACAAAATATAAGAATACAAAATCAAAAGACATATATATATATATATATATAGTGAAAAGGCTTACAAAATCTCCATTGCAGCATATGCAAACAGCCCACCAGCCTACATGTTCTTAACCTTCTACCCCAATCTATTATTATTATTATTATTATTATTATTATTACTGGCATTTATAAAGTGCCAGCAAATTCCGCAAAGCTGTACAATTGGGGAAAAAGACAAACACAATAAGAACAGACCGATACAACAGGTAGAGGGCCCTGCCCGTGAGCTTACAATCTAAAGATCTACATCCATTAATGTATTTTTCAAGGGACCTTATTTAAATAGGTATATTTGATATTGATGTGCATCCTTATTTAAATAGGTATATTTTATATTGATGAGATGGCACCACTAACGATATATCTAATGTATGGTGATTTAGTGTGTCTTTTTACTGTAAATCCATTAAGAAAAAGCAAAATGCATTACATACAATTAATATAGCACTGTTAGGTAATGTCATTATCGTGTCAAGTTGTGCATTTTCTGTATCGCTTATTTTCATATAAAAACATATTTTCTTAAAAAAAACAAGTGTGTATCTTTTGATATGATATAAACCCAAACCCTTTTATGTACAAAAAATATACTAAACGCAGAACTGACATTGTTTGTAGACCATATCAAGAGAATTTCACTTTCTCTTCTGGAACTCTGAACAACCTGTGCAGTGCACACACGTCTCTCCCTTAGTCCCTTCCATGTGATCCAGCCCACTCTTCAGCAGCATCCTCTGAGTCAGAAGGGCATCCCAGAGGCCTGTCTCTGTCCACAGCAGTAGTGCTAGTAACAAAGTGCAGTACGCTTTGTGCATGACAACACACAGCACTTTCAAACTAGCCCCGGACACATCACATCCCTGCTTCCATTAGTACGGATTGCCTTACTCCAAGCCTGAACCTCTGCTGCTTAACATGGAACTCAGGAAATACAGTCTGATTTTACACAGAACCGTTATACTTCTAGTTATCTGCCTCCCTGGACGAGGTAAGTCTGTATACACTATGCAAGTGAGCATGTATAAGTTAACTTTATGCTGGCGAAGTCCAAAGTCACTTTTTATTCCGAGGCATGGGTTGTTGGTTTTACATCTGCTGGGACTGGGAAAAAACATTTAATTTCAGAAAGATAACCTTTTTATTATGAAAACACACAGAGCTTTCTAAATGCACACCCATGGTTTTTTGCATTATAAAGTTAACTTTCTTTAACTAACGTTTTTTGGCGTATGTCTTTTATTCAATCGAATTAATAGATTAAATATCAACTTGGTAATAATTGGCAGATAAAGAAATTATACCCTTTAAATAAATACATTTTCTAAGGAGAACAGACCGCAATGTATATGCATGCATCCTATAATTCCCTTTAAATTGTAAACTCGAGCGAGCTTAGTTCTTTAAGGTAAGGGGGTATTTTATTGTGAGACATTATTTTTAGGAATTTCTTAAAGCAACACGTTGTTGAAACTATTATTTGAGTTGTGGAGCATAAACTGTGTGTACAGTACTTGTATACATAGACAGACAAAACATGTGTTGCTGCAAATAGTGTTATTCCCAGTCTTGGTTCTTTCAGTGTGCAGTTTCTGTACGTACTTGGGACACAAGCAGCAGGCATTCCATTGTTAGCAGTAACCTTGGTAACTTGTTAAGCATGCTAAGTATCTGCTGGGTAGCCAGAACCTGTAGTCTTCACATACAAAAGAAAACCCCTGAGAAAATCCCCCACACCACCACCCAAAGAGCTGTGTGCAAATTGTCCTGCTAGGGCATAGAATGTGGTGTGCTCTGATTGTATAAGAGGATGTTCTTATAAAGTAATTTATCTCACTGTCTTAGGTCAGTCCTATTCCAGGCAAATAGGTCACAGTGTGTTTGACTAACTAATGCAGAAGAGAAGTTAGAATGTTTTCTGTTTAAAAATAACCCCCAAAAATGATGTATATGTCTTATATTTAAAGGGTCAATATATATTAATATAGTATAAACTCAGATGCCTCCCCAATATCTCTAGATCTGTAGATTGCAAGCTCATGAGTCATCTTATGAATGTTCTATTAAAGTGGTATGCATGCAAGGTTTAGGCTTATGGTTAGAAGTAGCTTTTACTTTTGTATCATTATATCTAAATTTGTTTTTTACAGTTTACATTTTTAACATATCCATTATACATCTATATAATAAATGTCTCTTGAAAAAAAAAAAGTTAAATAGCAGACTCATTGCACAGTTGTTTCAATAATTTGGCCAGTAGTTCCATTCATATGTTTAAATGGATACAGTTACAGCAGTGTTGAACTACATATCCCATATAACAGTTCTCCCTTTCACAACAATAAGAGGTCCAGGATTGATTGAGAGTTCTCAGCGACTGCCTGGTCTTTTGTAAAGCTGCAGATTTTTAGCAAATATCGGAAACTCAAGATCATGCTTTGTTTAAATTTTTATATCATTATTATTAACAGTATTATTATTAATGACAGTGCATAAAAGCACGGAAAATATCTTTAATTATGTAATTATAAGTACAATGCCGTCTCATAAGTTTAGTTAAATTGGTTTGAGCTACCCATGCATATACCTGAAACCTGAGCTCCAAGAAGACTGTAATGCCATAATAAAAATGAACTACACCAGTGTAAGGTGAACTGTGTGTGTATATACGTGTGTGTATGTAAATATATATATATGTATATATAAAATTCATAAGGTAATAATTAGAAAATGTATTTGTTTAAATTAGTTATGTGTCATGTTTTGGAGGGCAAATCAGTTATGATTCTGGAATTGTTAGTGATCACAGAACTATAATTGTATAGACATTTAAAGGTTTCTCCAACCATCATAACCCCCACATCCACCAACTCTTTAGTCCATTTTCAAGGGCTTTGACAAAACCAGTATTCTCCTTAAAAC
The DNA here is from genome assembly GCF_036172605.1 of Pelobates fuscus. Lineage (NCBI taxonomy): Eukaryota > Metazoa > Chordata > Amphibia > Anura > Pelobatidae > Pelobates > Pelobates fuscus. Next base: position 120,826,489 of record NC_086325.1, read on the forward strand.
TTAATCGCTCTGTTGTACCACTTGGCTAATTTGTTGTACCACTTGGCTAATACAGACACAGTTACTCCAACTAAACAATGTTTTTCTAAAAGCTAACTAAAAAAAACACTGACATGGTCACATGGTCACCCCCCACCCAAACCTCTCCCACCAAAGGAAAAAAAAGAAAGAAAGGAATAAAAACTAAAACTATTAATTTGTGCCAAGGTTATGTTCTCCCTGCAGCTTTATCCTCCTCCAGTGATGTCATTCCCCCTCTTTCCCCCTTCGTTGATGGGCTGAGGGGAAGACTTGAGTGACTAACATTATCCAGGCCAGAACTCTAGTCTATCTGGTCCAGACCCTGTCCGAGTTGGAGTTACACCTCTGGCAGCAATGTGATTTAACTCTTTATGTGCAGCGTTTAATTGAGAAATGCTTCACATAGACTCCAAGCACCATGACCATTTCAACTAACTGTTCCTCTGTTCAGGGCAGCCTAAAATCAATTCTCAAATTACAGATATAATTAGCAAGTGGAAGTTTCAGTGTTCGCTCAGTTTAGTCGAAGCCCATTTTTTTTAAAAAAATGTGTTTAAATACCACCCCATATGCGCCTCCCCTTCGCAATTCAGAATGTGCACATGTGCTTTTAGCTGTGGAAACAGTCCAATCAAATGCTTGTCTATGAGAAGCATGTGATTGTACCTCGAAAGGGACACAGTGATGTCAATGTGGGTGTGGAAACAAGTATGGATAGCTTCACCCGGAGGTGGGTTCCAAGTACGTTTATTCTTAATTTACAGGTGGGGATGAAATTGCAAATGCCCAACAGGTCATTGCAAAGTGAAAAATAGATTCATTTTAAAGGGGTTGGAGTAATCCATTAAGCATCCAACTTTAGATTTCAGTGATGGACTAAGAGCACTTTGGAGGTGGATTAGTTTCCACTACAATTAGCTATAGTTGTTATGGTGCTTAGAGAACCTCTTCAACAAACATGCAACTGAACATTTATATGTGGATCAGTGAGCAGTGTATTATCCTGAATATATGGTTCTTGTGGAATAAAGTTCAATATTCCTGCTTAAAATGGTGCTGTACTGAAATGTAAGGATAAACACAGTATATACAGAACATTTTCAGTTGCCATGTGGTCCAGCAGACTACAAATTAGTTTTTTTCATTGTTTTGTATCATAACTGCAATGGCAAACCATGGGCCTGATTTTAAGGATGTTATGCTTATCAGACATGTCAGTGAATGGCTCATGCATTTTGTTAACTTTGATGTTCTTGTGAAGATTTGAACGCTCATCATTTAGCCAAGTCAAGAAGAGTATGTATGTTACCTTATCTAAAAGCAAATTTGCACAAATGGATCAGTTGGGGGCACTGGCCATAAGCTTATGTTTTTGCCTGATACAGTTGTGTCATGTGCATCTGTTCTTTGAGTCTAGATTCCTCCCAGGTCTGCTTCCTACAATAGTGCATGAGTATTCACACAACATGTGAGATTTATTAAAAGTGCTGTGATTGTGGAGTCATCACAAACTAAATTCCGGAAGATGCCGATTCTTTAAAGATTTCCTAGATTTCTAAATCTATAAACATTTTTCTGATTATTATTATTATTTATAAAGCACCAACAAATTTCGCAACACGATACAATAAGTGGACTAACAGACAAGTAATAGCAACAAGACAAGTTGAACGGACAGCAACATAGGGTGTAGAGGGCCCTGCTCAAACGTGCTTACATTCTAATGGACACTCATAAAACTCCCCCTTTATGTCTGTTTATTTTTTCAAATTGATTCACCATATTATATTAGTAGTGTATTAGAAGCCAGATTGCACAATTTAGGCAACAATAGATGACTTCTAAACATTATCTCAATAAGCTGCCACTAATTGGCTATTTTTGACAGAGTATTGCAATTGGGGTTCATTTTACCACAGTTGGGCATTTAGTGAATAGACCATTAAATGTAGATCAGACAGAAAACCAGAAAATATGTTTATACTTGTATTTTCAGAACTCATGCTAGGTACTTATTACCTTTTTACAGCTAATAATGGCTATGTTGACTACTCTATTCACTGTTCCTTTTGAGGGATGTGTCGTATATTATACACATGGACATGCTGGTGGGCTTGACTCTATAAAAACAATGGCACAACACATTAGAAACCCCTGAGCTCTCACACAACTGTGCTGTTTCAAAAGACATTTAACATTCATATACTGCTTCTCTTTCTTGCTTCGTACAGAGTAAACATGGGATCTTTTCTGTGAGCCCAAGTCTTCCATATTCTTATTAAGCTCTTTCATGCCACATTTTTAGTCTTTGAAGAAATTTCAGGCATTAGATATGCTGACTGGTCATGCTATTCTAATTATAGTATATCAAATACACATTCATCAAAGTTTTTAAGAATGGTAATATTAACAAGAACAAACAAATGATGCACAGTCTGTCTTTTACAAATGTTTGTAATTCTTATACATTTTCTCTTGTAAATCACCAAAAGCAACACTTTTCAGAAAATAAAAAAAAACATTTAGCAAGAAAGTAAGATTCGGTAGCATTTTAATGAATATTTAACAAATTAATAGGGAATGTATTACACTTAATTTTTAATATTTAGTTTGTCATACATTTTGCTATTCCTAATTTTCATCAGCTGTGAGTTTTTAAGGCAGTGCTGGGGTTAAATTACTTGTGTATGAACTGGCTAATAAGATTAGTGTGTAGCTGAGCAAGGGCTATTAAGCTGGGTAATCACTTACTTCACATACAGGAGACACTGTAAAATCATCCCAAGTGAAATGTCTAAAATGGCATTGTAAGGTTTTGAAAGCAGTAATTTAAAGGAAAAAAAAGGGTTTTCTTTTTTGTTTTTATGAAGAATTTCTGAAGTTCACCCTCTACATAGACTGCCACAGCTGATTTTTCAGATGTTTATTTTCTGTACATTTCTAAACAATAAATTTTAAAGGGACATTATAGGCAACCAGACTACTTCAGCTCATTAAAGTGGCCTGGGTGCAGTGTCCCTGTCTTACTTAGTACTGCAATGTAAACATTGTAATTTTTGAGATACTGCAATATGTACATTGCAGTACTAAAACAGCCTCTAATAGCAACTAGAGGCGCTTTCGGGAAATGACACTGGACGTCCTCTAAATGACTCTGGACGTCATCAGGCTCTGTGTGCGGACATCCAGTGTCAGTGAAATCCCAATAGAAAAGCATTGAGGCCTTGCTTTGCTATGGGAATGGCCTTGGGGGGGACCTAATGGAGAGGTCATGGAGAGACTTGGAAGCTATTAGCTAGTGCCCATTACTTAAAATATTTATATTATTTTTGCTATGGATCTTTGTAGCAACGCCTGTGAGTCTCCTGACGAGTTAGGACATACTATATATTATACACATAGGGGCAGAATTGTATTTACCACGAGGCTGACAAGGCATTTGCCTTGGGCAGCACTTTCAGGGGGGCATCAAAAAAGCTGTGCACCATCACCAGGCAAATGCCTTGCCAGCCTCTTGTCCTTGGGGGCCCAGGAGCTGGCCAGCTGGCCACCTAAGAAACCCCGAGGCTGGCATGCGCTGATGTTCCAGGGTGCGCGAGGGAGCACTGTCCCCTGAGCTCTCCCCTGTTTAGCTCCCTCGTGCGCACCGCAGTGATGCCGGAGCCGGAATAATTAGTCTCTCCGGCTCCGGCATCACTAAAAGGGCGCGCAAGGGAGCTGAACAGGGAAATCAGAGCTCCCTCGCTGCCTCCAATATGAGCCTGCCTGACCTCCCGCCCGACCACCTCCCCGCGTGCCTGCCAGCCCAGCCAGCAGCAACCCCACTGGACCCCAGGGAAGAATCCACTCCAGCACTCCCAAAGGTAGGGAGGCTGGGTGGATTGAATTAAAAAAAAGAAAAAAAATTAATTGTGAGTGTGTGTCTGTTAGTGAGTGTGTGTGTCTGTTAGTGAGTGTGTTAGTGTGTGTCTGTTAGTGAGAGTGTTAGCATGTGTCTGTGAGTGTGTTAGTGTGTCTGTTAGTGAGTGTGTTAGCGTGTGTGTGTGTCTGTGTCAGGGTACCTGAAGTCTCTACCTCCGAGAGAGGTAGAGACTTAGACGTTCATCCGTCCGGACGCCATGTTTCCTCTGTTCCTCGCGGTCGACCCGGTCACACAAACGCCGGCCGCGAGGGAGTCTCTTCCTTTTGTAGCATGGTGCCCGGAGGCCGACGTCATCACGCCAATCCGGAACGACCTGTCACTCAGTCCGAGACAGACTAATCAGGTTTCGTCGGAGGCGTGTCTATCCTCTCTAGCCAGGGTATTTAAACATACTTCGCCCTGTTGCTCATTGCCCTGTCGTGGTTCTAGCCTGTCTAGTCACACAGTGCTCTGGTGTTTCTCAGTTATCCTTTTGGTTTCGACCCGGCTTGTTTCCTTACTCTGTTTACCTCCGTTATCCTTGACCCGGCTTGTTCCTCGCTTACCTGTCTTCTCGTTCCCTCGACCTCGGCTTGTCTCTGACCATTCTCTATACTCTCTGTACGTTAGCCCGGCCATTCTAAGGACCGGTATACGTACCCTGTACCTGTTTGTACTTTGCGTGTTGGATCCCTGTCCCGATCCTGACATTACGACAGGGCCAATGGATCCTGCAGGTACAAACAGTCAGGTTGGTTCCTCTGATTCCAGGTTTGACGCCATGGAACACAGAATGGACCAAATGGCCTTAGCACTACAGGCATTGTTGTCTCGTGCTAATAATCCTCCAGAGGAGACGCGTCCTACTCCTATTTTCTCTGTAGGTTCAGGCCTAGAGGTAGCTACTGTAGGTGCCTCTTCCCGTGTTACTCCACCTGTACGTTATGGTGGGTCACCTGAGAAGTGTCGTGGTTTTTTAAACCAGATCAGCATTCACTTTGAATTGCAACCTCGCTCCTATCCTACCGATAGGGCAAAGGTTGGGTTTATTATCACCTTACTCATTGAGAAAGCTCTGAGATGGGCTAACCCATTATGGGAGAACGATAACCCGTTGGTATACAATTATACTGCCTTTGTAGCTGCTTTTAGAAGAACTTTTGACCCCCCTGGTAGAAAGGTCAATGCAGCCAGATTACTGTTGCGCCTGAGACAGGAGAACCGAACATTAGTGGATTATGCACTAGAGTTCAGGTCTCTGGCGTCAGAAGTTAAGTGGAATGAACAGGCTTATATGGATGTATTCTTGAACGGGTTATCAGATGTTATCCTTGACGAAATTGCTACTAGGGAGCTACCAGAGAATTTAGAGGACTTAATTTCGTTCATTTCTCGTATTGATGAACGTATAAGAGAAAGACAGAACACTCGAGAGAGGAACCTAAGACCTGCCTTTAAATTAGCACCTGCATTTCTAAGTCCTGAGTCCAATACCTCACTAATTCCTGAACCTATGCAGATAGGCAATACTCATCTCTCAGAAGAGGAGAGACTGTACAGGAGAAGGGAGGGATTGTGTATGTATTGTGGTGTCAGAGGTCATTTACGCCTGAATTGTCCTGTTCGCTCGGGAAACGCCCGCACCTAAGTTTCTCTAGAGGACAGGCCTTGGGTGTTTCTATTTTGTCCTCTACGCATAATTACAAAAATCACAGGCTTTTACTACCAGTTTCTTTAACATGGAAGAAGGAAGTACTTAAGACCGTGGCATTGATAGATTCCGGCGCTGCTGAGAATTTTATCGATCAAGCCTTTGCCACTAAGCACACTATTCCTTCCCAGTTAAGAGAGACCCCCTTGGCCGTTGAGGCCATTGATGGTAGACCACTACTCGAGCCTGTTATTACTCGTGAGACTATATCCATGAGCCTGTCTGTTGGTATCTTACACGAGGAGAGTATATCTCTTATGCTTATTTCGTCCCCTTCCGTTCCCATAGTCCTGGGGTATCCATGGTTAAAGAGACATAACCCTACTATCGATTGGGAGTTAGGGGAGATACTCTCGTGGGGTCAGGGTTGTCAGGAGAGGTGTTTACGGAAGGTATCCCCTTTGGCTGTAATTTACACACCTGACACTACTACCCAGCCTAAAGAGAGACAGATACCTCCTTTGTACATGGACTTAAAGGCAGTATTCGATAAAAAGAACGCTGATACTCTACCTCCACACAGGTCCTTTGATTGTAAAATTAACCTATTACCTGGTACCATGCCTCCTAGGGGCAATGTATATCCTCTATCCACTAAAGAGAATGCTGTTTTAGAGGAGTATATTCAGGAGAATTTAGACAAGGGATTTATCAGGAGATCCTCATCTCCTGCCGGGGCTGGGTTCTTTTTTGTTAAGAAGAAGGATGGGTCACTCAGACCTTGTATCGATTATCGAGGGTTGAATAAAATAACCATCAGGAATGCCTATCCTATCCCCTTGATTACAGAACTCTTTGATCGGTTAAAGGGCTCTAAGATTTTCACCAAGTTGGACCTCAGAGGGGCGTACAACTTGGTGAGAATTCAGCAAGGCCATGAGTGGAAGACAGCGTTTAATACCCGCTATGGTCATTATGAGTATACGGTCATGCCTTTTGGTCTCTGTAACGCACCTGCAGTTTTCCAAGATTTGATTAACGAAGTTCTTAGGGAATTTCAACATGATTGTGTTATTGTCTACCTGGATGACATACTCATACACTCTAAAGAGATTGAGACCCACCATCGACAAGTCAGACAGGTATTACACAAACTTTTACAACATGGTTTGTACTGTAAACTTGAGAAATGCAGTTTTGACCAGACCCAGATAGACTTTCTTGGATACGTGATTTCTGGGGAGGGCTTTAAGATGGATCCTGACAAACTCCAGTCTATTTTAGATTGGCCATTGCCTCAGGGACTTAAAGCTATTCAGAGATTTATTGGCTTCTCTAATTATTATAGACGCTTCATTAAGGGCTACTCGTCTATTATTGCGCCCATCACCAATATGACCAAACAAGGGGCGGATACTAAGACATGGTCTACTGATGCTCTAGCTGCTTTCAAGAGTCTCAAAGAACTTTTTGCTTCTGCTCCAATACTAGTCCATCCGGATACGACCTTACCGTTCCTGCTCGAGGTCGATGCCTCTGAGACAGGAGTAGGGGCGGTTCTGTCACAAAGATTGGGGGTAGATAAACCATTGCACCCATGTGGTTTTTTTTCTAAGAAACTTTCGGGTCCTGAGAGCAGATATGACATCGGCGACAGAGAACTCTTAGCAGTCATTAAAGCCTTAAAGGAATGGAGACATTTATTAGAGGGAACCTTACACCCTATTACTATCCTGACGGACCACAAGAACTTGTCCTACATTGGGGAGGCTAAGCGCCTGTCCTCTAGGCAGGCTCGTTGGTCCTTATTCCTGACTCACTTCAACTATGTGCTGACTTATAGACCTGGTTCAAAAAATTCTAAAGCCGATGCCTTATCTCGCCAGTATGAACCTTCTACTGTACCTGAGCCGGTCCTTTCCTCTATAGTTCCGAAATGCAATATTCTTGCTAATACGAATCTCAGGATTCATTCTCCGTTACTGGCCGAGATCGTTAAGCTACAACATTTAGCACCTAGACAGACTCCTGTGGGTCGACATTTCGTTCCTCCTGCTCTTCAACTGGAACTGTTGCAGTGTTTCCATAACAGCAAGATGGCGGGACATCCTGGTATTCGCAAGACTTTTGCGTTGATCTCTAAGGATTTCTGGTGGCCTGCTTTACGTAGGGATACTAAAGATTTCATCGCTGCATGTGAGGTTTGTACTAAGACCAAACAACCTCATACGCTTCCTTGTGGATTCCTGCACCCCTTAGAAGTTCCAGAGAAGCCGTGGTCCTGCTTGGCCATGGACTTTATTGTCGATCTACCTATCTCTAAAAAACAGACTGTTATCCTCACCGTGGTTGACAGATTCACTAAGATGGCACACTTCATTCCTCTGCCTAAACTTCCATCTTCTCCCGAATTGGCCGAGATATTCGCTAGGGAGATTTTTCGCCTACATGGGATACCCTCTCAAATTGTGTCTGACAGAGGTTCCCAATTTATTTCCCGTTTTTGGAGGTCCTTCTGTTCGCAACTTGGTATCAAATTGAACTTTTCTTCTGCCTATCACCCTCAGTCTAATGGAGCTGCTGAACGTACCAACCAGAAAATTGAACAATATTTGCGATGTTTTGTTTCCGAACACCAGGATGATTGGGTCGGTTTGATTCCTTGGGCAGAGTTTGCACACAACAATCTCGTTTGCGATTCTACTCATTCAAGCCCCTTCTTCATGAATTATGGCTTTCACCCGTCTATTCTTCCTTCGGCTTCTCCTTCCCAGGGGGTGCCATCGGTTGATGTTCATGTTGCTAATTTGAGGAAGTTGTGGGATCAAACTCGGCAAATCCTTACGCACAATTCTATGCTGGTTAAGAAACATGCTGATAAACGTAGAAGGGCGGCTCCGCTCTTTGTTCCGGGTGATAGGGTATGGTTGAGCACGAGGAACATCCGTTTAAAGGTGCCCTCCATGAAGTTCGCTCCCCGTTATATTGGACCTTACAGGGTGTTGTCTCGTATCAATCCAGTTGCGTATCGTCTAGCTCTTCCTGATACCTTACGCATCCCTAACTCGTTTCATGTGTCGTTGCTGAAACCTCTTATTTGTAACAGGTTCTCCTCCACAACAGCCCCTCCTTGCCCTGTTCAGGTGGAGGGTCAGGAGGAGTATGAGGTTAACTCTATTATTGATTCTCGTATCTCCCGGGGGAAAGTACAATATCTGGTCGATTGGAAGGGATACGGTCCTGAGGAGAGGAGTTGGGTACCTCAGGAGGATGTTCATGCTCCTCGTCTCCGCAGGGCGTATCACTCTCGCTTTCCATCTCGTCCCGGTTCTTTCCGCCCGGTGGGCGTATCTGAGGGGGGGGGTACTGTCAGGGTACCTGAAGTCTCTACCTCCGAGAGAGGTAGAGACTTAGACGTTCATCCGTCCGGACGCCATGTTTCCTCTGTTCCTCGCGGTCGACCCGGTCACACAAACGCCGGCCGCGAGGGAGTCTCTTCCTTTTGTAGCATGGTGCCCGGAGGCCGACGTCATCACGCCAATCCGGAACGACCTGTCACTCAGTCCGAGACAGACTAATCAGGTTTCGTCGGAGGCGTGTCTATCCTCTCTAGCCAGGGTATTTAAACATACTTCGCCCTGTTGCTCATTGCCCTGTCGTGGTTCTAGCCTGTCTAGTCACACAGTGCTCTGGTGTTTCTCAGTTATCCTTTTGGTTTCGACCCGGCTTGTTTCCTTACTCTGTTTACCTCCGTTATCCTTGACCCGGCTTGTTCCTCGCTTACCTGTCTTCTCGTTCCCTCGACCTCGGCTTGTCTCTGACCATTCTCTATACTCTCTGTACGTTAGCCCGGCCATTCTAAGGACCGGTATACGTACCCTGTACCTGTTTGTACTTTGCGTGTTGGATCCCTGTCCCGATCCTGACAGTCTGTCACTGAGAATGTATATGTTTTTGTCAGTGAGTGTGTATTTGTCAGTGTGTGTGTATCTGTCAGTGTGTGTGTATCTGTCAGTGTGTGTATGCGTGTTTCAGCATGTGTATCCATGTCTGTCAGTGTGTGTATGCTTGTCTGTCACTGAGAGTATGTGTCTGTCAGTGAATGTTTCTGTCAGCTAGTGTATGTGTGTCTGTCAGCCAATGTGTGTGTCTGACACTGAGTGTATGTATGTCTGTCAGTGAGTGTTGTATATGTGTGTTTGTCAGTGTGTATCTGTCAGTGAGTATATGTGTGTCCCAGTGGGGGTGTGTCTGACACTGAGTGAGGGTGCATCTGTCAGTGAGTGTGTATGCATTTCTGTCAGTGAGAGTGCATGTGTGTCTTGTCAGTGAGTGTGTATGTGTCTGTCGGTGAATGCATGTCTGTCAGTGAATGTGAGTTAGTGCAACTGTGAGTGAGTGAGTGCGTATGTCTGTGAATGTGTATGTTTCAGTGTATGTGTTGGTAAAACAGTGTGTGTGACAATGACTGTGTAACTGTAAGTGAGTGTATGTCAGTGCATGCATCAGTGAGGGCGTGCGTCTGTCAGGAAGATAAATTTAGAGGGGAGGGGGGTGCCTGAGTTTTGTGCTGCACAAAACCAGAATACACCACTGCAGCCATAGGGGTACATTACAGTCTATCATTGTACACATTTATGGCTGCCCATGAGCTGTTAAATGGTTACTCCAACCATCATATCCACTACACCCCTCTATAGTGGTTTTAATGTTAGGAGTATCCTTGTGTCGATTCCCAGTAATGAGGCAAACTGTATGACAATGGTTTGTCCTCTTATCTGTTCCTGTCAGGCGCTGGATCTTTTCTGTAAGCTGGCTACGACAACTAGCTTATGCAAAGTTATAGAAGCTATACGTTGATCCTGCTGCTCATACAATGGCTGAGAGTGCCAGCTGAGCACCCTTAGCCAATGTTCAGTGCCTACATTTTGAAATTTGCACATAACTGACATTAGCCAGCCCTGACCTCATGTTCCCGGCTGGGTGATGACGCTGAGGTGGAGTTACACCTGAGACAGCAAATGGGTTAAACTCGTTATGTGTAGCGTTTCATTGTGAAAAACTGCACATCAAGACTTTAAGCACCATGACCATTTCAATCACTAACAATTAAAAAAGAAATCACAATCCAACAATTCTGATATATTTTAACATAAATAGAGTTATTCCCAGGTTATTCCCTTTCAAACACAGCATCAGTACTTCCAGGATCTCATATATAAAACTCAACAATAGATGGATCCTGGTTGCATATTTATTTAATTTTCGTTTTTGAGCTAATTTGAAAAGGATTTAGAATAATTTCTGGGACTTATCTACTAAACAGTTAATCTTAGTACATTGGTATTAAATATTTATTTATATATTTTTGATAACCGGATATTCTATCCTTGTTAATTTAACAATCTTAACTGAACTATTAAAAGTTATATTTTAAAAATAGGACACTCTCCCCTTTGTCGTATGTTTTGCAATTAGGAACAAACTGTTACCTCAAACCATGATACGTAGATTAAGCTTGAGATCATTTGGGAAGGGCCCTCTTCACAGACTGTACCCATATATCAAGTGTGTTTTGTTAAAATTACATGCTTGTCTTGTTTATATTTTGCACAGAGCAGCAGTATATGTTGGCACTATATAAATAATTGTATTTGAAAGCCACATATGGCTGTTCTGGCCCTGATTCTAGTGAGATCTCCCAACTATTTTAGTACCATGTTTGATGATTGTTATAGAGCAGGACCATGTGTCTGGGGACTTTTGTTTGCCTGGAATGCCTAAACTTACACTGCAGTAGTGGGAGGACCTGGTTACCATCAATACCATCTCCCGCGTTGTCATCAGAAAATCCCCAGGTCTAGATGGTTTAGGAGCACAATATTATTGCTGTCTCCTGTTATCACATCCCACATAGTTTTACTCTACAATAACATTCTAAAAAAAAAAGCCCCCCCCTGAAATGCTTTAACCAATCAAGCATAGCACTTCTAGTAAAACCAGGTCTTGACCTGGAGCTCCTCTCCCCTACAGACCAATTTCACTGCTTATTTATTTAACAGTTCTTATTAGGAACCCTGCCAGTGTTATTTCACCTAACATTTACAGCACTTTTACACTTGTGAGCTTACAGTCTAAAAAAATGTGAATAATATGCATCGTAATAACAAGAGCATTGGCGAAAATGTGGTTTATAAGTAAGAATATGAGAGACATCAAAGAAAAGCTAGTGCCCTCCTCCTTGGCTGCAATCTGTATTTTACTTAATGCATATATATACCTGTCTCACTACCTTGTTTTACATGGAAAACCTTCCTATGTAGGGATAAATATGCAACAAAAAAGTGTGTTATTTTATTTCCAAATTACTTTTCTGACAGTTCTCCTCCTCATATGACACATGTTGCAGCTTAAAGGTTTTTTTTTCGTGTTGGGCTTTAAACCATTCAAAATATGTTAACACCTTATTATGCTCCCCAGGTTTCTGTCTGTGCTCTTCTGTCCGTTCTCTGCCCTGACCCCATGCTGAGCAGAAAAGTGAATCATTGAGAAATGCTGGGTGCCATTGATTGACTGAGCGTGTCCTAAATGTTTTGTCCGTATTTATAGCCATACTTATGTTTACTTTGTCTACAATGTTAACATACTGTTTCTTGCATGATACATTGTTGAACCTACCTTAAAGAAATTTTCAAGGATGACCATGCACATACAGTGTGTTCGCTATAATGTTTAGGAAAATGATGAATGCGTAATGTAACTTTTTAATAGACATAGCTATAAATTGGCACTTCAGCTGCTGTGGACTAAGCTTCCCATGATGCTTAGCAAGCCATTTAGTGGCTAAATATCATTGGAAACATTGTCTGCAACAGTTGGTTTGCCGAGTGTTTGCCATCACTTTGTTGGCTATGAAAGTGAATCTCTCAAACACATAATATGCCATTTTTTATGTGTAAATTGTTCATTTGGAAAAATATTCAGTCAAACAACAAGCCTGCTGGATACAAAATGTTAGCTTAATGGAGTGGTGTTGGTGTATAGATCATGCCCTTGCTGTCTCACTGTTCAATTAAATCACTTTGTTTATGCAGTCCTGCATGTCACACCTCCCTGCATGTGACTTACACACAACTTTCCCAAACACTTCATGCAAAGAGAGATCTAATATTTAAGCTCAATTTACACAAACAGAAGAGAAATGTTAGAGGCATGATCTATATACCAAAACTGCTTCATTAAGCTAACGTTGGTTTGGTGACTATAGGGTCCCTTTAAGCTTAAGTTGTTTTGGTGCCTATTATATCTCCTTAGTTGTCACAATCACAGCCTGGGGAGGTGTTTCTGCATAGACAAAAACAAAAGTGACTTAACTCTTAAGTGGCAGAGAATTGAGTGAGACTCCTTCCTTAAGCGAAAGTCATTTTGATGCCTATAGAGTCCCTTTAAAATAAAATCATCATTGTTACACCTGTACACAAGCAGCGATTGCTTCAGAATTCGGCAAGCTACAATCTGTAAATAAATTGGACCAGTGCACAGATGCTCAGTGAAGAATCCTAAAGCCAAGTTCTTTCTGTTTTTATTATTCTGTAGTTTGACAATTGGTTTTATCTTGTGCAGGCCATGTGAACAGCAACTGTGTTGCTATGTCAGTATGTCAAGGACATTTACTCTAATACATCTCTAAAACTTGTCATTTAATTTTTTTCACTTATGTAACATGCCTACTTATGCTTAGAGTACTGCAATTATAATAGACTGCAACTCATGGTGTGGAGAATGTCTGTGATTAATGTGGATCTTTCACTTACAGGTTTATTCACTAAGGTGAGCATTCCAAGTGAATTCAAAGTGAATTGTAAATGTAAGGCCAAAGTAACTGAACTAAAAGCATAGCTGACTTAGAGAAATTTCCGATTCATCTAGCTTGACCTTAAATTTGAAATCCACTTTGTACTGACCTTGAAATCACACTGTAATAAAGAAACCTGTTAGAGCAGGGGTAGTCAGCCTGGCGGTTTGGGTTTTCAGGTTGGTGGTGGTGGGTTCCACAGAAAATGCCTGGTGGGCCTCAATGGCCATGGGCCAAGGCCGTCAGGGAAGATCCTTTCATCTCCCCTGCCTGCCCACCAAAGCCTTAGTTCCAGCATAGAGAAGGTCTGTGTTCCTCCGCGAGCAGGCTGGTCGGAGCGTTGCTGCATGTTACTATAGCAACGCTCCAATACAGTGCTGTGCTCAGGGCCGTCTTTAACGCAGGGCAAACGGGGCAGCTGCCCCGGGCCCTGTCCCTGCTGGGGGGCCCAAGACAGCTGCTCCGTTTGCCCTCTGCCCGTAAACTATGGGGGCCCATCGGGTGGCCCATGCACTTAGGGCCACCCGGTGGGCCTGTGTCAGCAGGGGCCCGGTCGGTCGCTGTGGCGCTTTAGCAGCGCGACCGGGCCCTTGCTTTTCGGCAGCACTGGGAGGAAGTGACAGCCGCACGTCACTTCCTCCCACAGAAACAAGAGGAAAGAGCTGTTCAGGAGGGGGTCAGGCCGGGAGAGCTTGACTCCCAGCCACCCCAGCCAGCCCACTGGACCCCAGGGAAACCACCCTCCAGGAAAAGGTAAGAAACTGTGTGTTTCAGTATGGCTGTCTGTGAGTGTCAAAATGTCTGTATGTGTGTATGTCTGTCAGTGTCTGTGTGTATGTGTGTTTCAGTATGGCTTTCTGTGTGTATGTGTGCCAGAATGTCTGTCATTGTGTCAGTATGTCTATGTGTGAGTCTGTCAGTGTCCATGTGGTTCTGTATGTCTGTGTGTTTCAGTATGGCTGTCTGTGTGTGTCTCTGTGTCAGTACATCTGTCAGAATGTGTCTCTGTATCTGTATGTTGTCCGTTTGTGTTTGTGTGTGTATCTGTATATAGTCAGTGTGTATCTGTATGTGTCAGTGTTTGTATCTGTATATCTGCATGTGTGTCAGGTTGTGTATCTGTGTGTCTGTATGTGTGTCAGTGTGTGTGTGTTGGTGTATCCATATGTAGTCAGTGTGTGTACCTTTGTATCTGCATTATGTCAGTGTTTGTATCTGTGTGTGTGTCAGTTTATCTATATGTAGTCTGTGTGTATTTGTATGTTCTGGTGTGTATCTATATGCGGTCAGTGTGTATCTGCATGTGTGTCAGGTAGTGTATTTGTGTGTATGTAGTCAGGGGGCCCAAGTAAATGCTTGCCCAGGGTCCAATCAAAATTAAAGACGGACCTGGCTGTGCTCGCAGGAGGAAAGGAGAGTCAGTCAAAAGCCGGAGGAGTTGCAGGCTAAAGCACTGGACCGCCAGGGCTTGCAGCATTATGCCTCCTCCTCCCCTCATTGGTAAATGGTAAGAAGAAAGGAGGGGGAAACATTAAGATAGATTTTCACATCTCACCCACCAACACACAGTGTAGACCATATGCACCCCTCACACACACACACACACACACACACACACAAACTGCCTCCGTACACAGACTGCCCCCCTCACTCAAACAGCACCCCTCACACACACACACACACACACACCACATCTAACAAACTCACTGAACCCTACACACACACAGACACACACAGTGCCCTCACACACATGCTGCCCTCTCACAGACTTCCCCCCACACAGCACCCTTCACACTCACTGCCCCCCTCACACACGACAACCTTCACACACTGCCACCCTCACAGCCCCCCTCACATACACAGCATCCCTAACATACACACCGCCCTTCACACACGCACAGCAACCCATCACACACACACAGCACCCATCACACACACACAGCACCGCTCACTTACACAAACACTGCACCCCTTCACACACACTGCACCCTCCACACTGCACCTCTTACACACACACAGCCCTCACACACATGCTGCCCTCACAGACTGCCCCACACACACAAGCTACCCCCTCACACACACAGCACCCTTCACACTCACTGCCCCCCTCGCACATGACAACCTTCACACACTGCCACCCTCACACACATTCCCGCTCACATCCCCAGCACCCCTTACATA
Organism: Pelobates fuscus; assembly: GCF_036172605.1. NCBI lineage: Eukaryota > Metazoa > Chordata > Amphibia > Anura > Pelobatidae > Pelobates > Pelobates fuscus. The sequence continues at coordinate 120,842,098 of NC_086325.1, forward strand.
CATACATACACACACACACACACACACTACAGGCTGCAATTTGAGGGTAACACGAACTGGCTTTAATGGCACACAGGCGGGACAATTTATGCAACTTTCAGACCAAGGGACAGCCCCCTCTGGACCTGATGGTACACAGGACAATGACATAGTTTATCCAATGGAAACACAGTGCAACATTTGAAAATGTCCCCGCCTAGCTTGGAGATAATTGGCCTTAACGGTTACAATGACCTAATTATCTCCAAGGACATGGAAATACCACATTTTACACCCACAAGAAAATAACATAAAAATATATAACTTTAATATTTTAAAATGAAAATAGTTCATGCGACCATTTGCTAGATAGCTCAGATCTGAGCGCACAAGATGTATGAATCGCGCTCAGATCTCACGAACGATGTGCCAGAGTTCTGATATATAAGTATGTTCATACAATCTTGGACCGAACGGATGGGACAACCGGCCTCTTAGCGGGATTCGTGCAGTTCCATTGCCGATTACAGTTCCGGAGATTTTACTACCAAGTACTGCTGAACCCTCGCTGGCAACAAGATGGCTGCCGCCTCGTGTTCGGTATGCGAACGGCGACCACCTGGGGTTAGGTACTTAGCTTGCGGTTAAACGCAGAAACCACCACTTAATTGAGAACACACGCCGGGTACGGGTGGTCAGCGTTCGACAGTTCTTTTGTATATTTAGTACTGTCCTCGTTCGTCTAATTGGAATATACGAACGAGGCCACCTGGATTCCGATTAATTAGGCTGCAGTTAACCACAAACCACAGCTCCTGGGCGATTAATGGTTGGCACACTCCGCCATTATGGTGGTCGATTGTTCGTTAGGTCTTTCGGTGGTTTGAAAGGTGACTGAGGTTAAGTGGAGAGACACGGCAAGGCTGGGTGGTCTGCTGTTCATATATACGAATGGGTAGCACTGTTCATTCGTGTATTTGAGAATAGGGAAGTATCCAAACAGTGATAACAAAATATCATATAGTAGTGGCAACAGTAACCAAAATGTAGAAAAGTATTGCTCTTGTGGCAGACAGAGGGGCTTCCGTAACAATAATCATCAAAATAATAATTAGGGAAAATATAATCAGGGATTTCTCATTTCACATTTTTCTATAGAGATGTTTATATGAATATTCAGATATAGTTGGGATGTGTGTCAGATTCCAGAAATATATAGGTAGTTTTCCATAGGTATTTTAACTTTAAGAAAAACTCACAAGTAATAGATTTGCTTTAAAGGAACACTGCAAGCAGTATAACCACTGAATATTGCTGTGCTAATTATGGTGTCATGAAGTGGTCTACCAGGTGCTGTTCCCAGCTTCCACTAATAATGTCAGAGAAGCAGAATTCTTAAGCAGGAACTCTGTTAACTCTCCTGAGCTATTTGCTACAGCCTTGCAATGAGTATGATGCTTGGAGTTACCCCATACAGCAAAAGTGAAAAAAGTATTAAGTGATCGGGTTTTAAAGACGAAATGTGTTGATAAGCAATGTTTAAAATATGATTTATTTAAATACTAAAGGAGTCCAAGACCAAAGATACCTCATCATACATATAAGGATTAAGTGATGTCACTGGTGATGCCCAAAATGAATAGTCCCACCTGAAAGGCAATATCTCCTTTTGCATGCATCAGACACGCTTATAATGATGGTGTTAGCTATGGTTTGCAGACATCACCAGGAGATTTATGCTGTTTCTTAACCTATAGATTCGATCAGAGCACATGTTTTCGACCAGAGATTTTAACCTAAATAAGAGCATAGGGAGGCAGGGAGGTATTACTTGAAAGATGTAGGGCACATTTAAGCTACCCCTTACAAGAACTGCTTGCAAGTGCAGAAGCTTGCGTGTTGACAACAGATGTAACTTTTGCAAAGAATTAGGGATTATTCTAGCCTCGGTGAGGGAATAATCTAAATTTTATTAAAGACAGGAGGCTTCATATTTGCTTTACCTTCTTTACTGAAACCTCCAGCAGCAAAGAAACAGTTAACAGAACTTTTCAAAACAACCAATCAGAACAAAGCACCACCTCTTATATTAAATCCCTAAGCAGGCTCTTCCACTTCCTCTTTCTTTGATGAGGTCGAGCAGGAGAGCAAGGAAACCAACGAATCCACCTTGTAGCAGACACATCCAGATAAATAATCGTCAAGCCCAGAGAGAAAATAGATTACACTGCAAGAAAAAGGAAAACATTGTGAAAGTAAACTGTCAAGGCAAGATGTCATATCCACACAATATCACTTGCACATCATAATATCATAATACCTGATGAATAAACAAAGTCTAGAGATCTTATTAAGACCTAGTATCTAGTATGTACCTAAACTAAAAGGCATTGACGAAACATAATTACAACACAAACATGATGAATAAAAATGCACACAGACAATCATCACCGAATAATAGAAATAACCTTTATTATGTAAAACAATGCATTCACAAAACATAATATCCCCAATTAATTATAAGACCCAAATCCAGGGAGGGAACGTAAGAAAAGGGGGGGAAATATTCGCCTCCTGTCTTTAATAAAATTTAGATTATTCCCTCACCGAGGCTAGAATAATCCCTAATTTTAAGGCAGGACAGGAGGCTTCATATTTGAAATTTTAACGCCCAAATAGTAGAACCAGAAGCAATATGACAAAGGACTGAAATAAAAGGAGAGTGGAAAAACCCATTCCCTAAACCAAGCAGCGGTGTAGAGAAAATGCAGAAGGGACCCAACGGCTTCCAAAGTTGCTGAGGTGACAGCACCCCGAACCAAAAGTGTCCCAGAGGAACTCTCAAGGTCAGCCAATAAGAGGATCCACCAAATCCAACGGGCGAGCAAAGATGCAGAAACAGTTCAAAACGGCCGTACGCAGAAATCAACAGCTGTCCATGAGTAGACGGATGAAAGAACCAGAACCTGGGTCTACATGGTCGTGTACAACCTGTCAGAGCCATGGCCTATCCGGAGAATAGGGGTACAACACAGAGGACGAATAGAAATGAAATATGTACGGAGCAGAAACCGATGTACTGAACGGCAAGAAGGAAGAAGACACTACGTCGATACCATGACGTCAGAACGCCATGAAATACAAGATGTACTGGGGAAAACCGTAAGCGGAAAAACTGTCGCAAGGCAAGTCCTTGTCATCAGGTCATTCCTCAAGGAAATACAGAACACACGATACCACTAGACTTGAGGAATAGCGAGAGATAGGGTTCCCGTAAGGTATACTCCTCTTGGTAGACTGCAGACCAAGAGATCCTTACCAATGCCAGAATCTTGAGAAACGCACACGAGTCGTCCGCTAGCTGACATAGGACGTGAATGGCCCCATACGATCCTACCCTGAGAGGGCAACTCAGCCAGACAATGGGGACAGCCATAGGGACCCAAACATCTCTCCAGACACCAGTTATGGCAGGCTACCCCTGTGGATCCCACACAGGACATGGAGAGACAGGGAGTCGTAGATTGCTTTTTCCATGGCAAACTCCAGCAAAAGGGGAAAGCACGGAGGACTCCTCCGAAGTGGTGTGGCCAGGCGAAACGACACTCCCAGGAATTCGGTCTGAAGCAAAGCCCGAAGTATCCTGGAGGTAAACAGGATGCGTACGTCCCGAAGGAGACCAAGCTTGGAAAACGCGTCCCTCGCCTTGCTGAGGGTCCGGCAGCCAGCTGGAGAACCGCTCCGTATGGCAGTTCGCACCGAATTTAATCATGCCAGTACTCAAGACCCCGGAGGGTGAGGCAACCAATCATTGGGGTCTCTCCATGGTCAGGTGAAGCCGTCCGCCAGATGAGTGTCTCGCCCGGCAGACATAGTCACAAATGACGAATACTTGTCCAGACGCTATAGATAACGATCCTACATGAGATCCGACTGCAGTCCAAAATGGGCAACCAGTGATAAGTCCAGGCCGGAAGCTAGTGAGCAGTACTACTTCCCCTGGGAAAGCTGTAAATGTTGAACAAACCTGCAGGAAGTTCCATGCAGTTGGCGTGAAGAGGTCCCTCCTTTGGACTCCAGGCCGAAGACCCGAGAAAGCGTCATGTTAGAGCGGCTGATAGTACCGGATCCTGGCGGTATTGCCTAGATGGCGAATAACAACTGGTCATTCGACCGGGTTGGGCCCCTAAGTGTGACCTGCAGGTTGCGGAGCATATGCCTGGCATTTTCCTTGAAGACGGACATCTTGGTCCTCGGGAGGCGGAGCATCGCCTGGACCGAATATTCTATGAAAGACCAGAAACTGGGTTGACTGGGAGTGAGTCAGATTCAATATGTCCATGTTGATGGCAAAATCCATGTGGGTTTCTCTCATGTCCAGTTGAGGGAGAGAACCAATCATCCACGCCGAGCAGCTCTCTGAGGGGATGAGTGCCCTCCGTCTCAAAGTGTCCACAGGTGACAAATGCATTGGGAGCATGTAGCATGGGGATGGGGCGGGAGTCCACTCCGCCGCATCCTTCGCCCAGCATGGCAACTTCGAAATGGACGCCTCTTTTGGTCATGCGTATTGCTCACGGAACGGTCCAAGGTTCCGCAACCTTCATCCTGAGTCCGGGCACGGTCCGAGAGACCTCTGGGGCTAGTTAAGGGGGACCCTATGAATAGAGACGTGTCAGCTCAATTTGTACGTGAGGGCAACTCCGGAGAGAAGACTCAACCCTTGGATGCCAAATCAGTCAGTTTGATGTCCAGCTCGGACAAGGGCCGTTTGCGGTTCTCAGGGGTAGAAACCAACTAGGCGATACCTATAAGTCATATAGGTCCATTCCCAAAGGGAATTTAGTATTTTCCGCTTTCCAAGCTGTAACGCGTCATTTGTCCCGAGGAAACATCTGTGTCCGCGTGCCGTCGACAACCAGTGGTTAGTCCCGGATAGAGTGCAAATCCTGTATCAGGTGTTTGCGGGGTCCTTTCCGGACTCCGTCATGAAGACTGATCCTCTAGATGAATCCATCCGTTAGCCAACGCGTACCAGAGGTGCTTGGTGTAGCGTCTAGGATGGCCGGTGGAGTGTCCCCTGTAGGGTACCGATGGTTTCTGGCAGTGAGGTCAGTGGGGTGGCAGGAGGACAGGCCAAGTGACCTTCTGGGCACGGGAGATTTGTCCTTTAGTCGTGATTGCATAACTGCCAGAGGTAACACTGTCGGAGTGATACCTGGTGCGGCCAGCTGGGGGTCACCCAGCGTGCAAGAGGGGGTCACCCAACAAGCACAAGCATACTATGCAGTATAGGCCAGCAGGGGAGGGGGTCACCCTCAGTCTGAACATAATCGGATACTGTAGTACAGCAGCTACATAGCATGAAGTGGTATAGGAAATAACACAGAATAAACTGCCCAGCTAAACCCAGCAATAGACTGCCTAGATAAACACAGCAGACAAACTGTTCAAATAAATTCAGCAAGAACCTGCCTAAATAAATCCAGCAATTAAGCTGCCTAAACAAACCTATTAAATAGATTGAGTAAACAGACTGTTCAAATAAGCAAGCAGCATGTAGGAGAAAAAAACAACCCAGAGCAGAGACAACTCTGAGTTGGTGAGTGCTCACCTGGAGGCAGTGGTGTATCCTGGTTTTGTGCTGCCCCCTCCCCCCGCGCCACCCCCACCCAACCTTTCCCCCCGCCCCGCATTCTAAACACACACACACACACACACTCGCTAGCAGAAACACACACACACTAACAGACACACTCACTAACAGACAAACACACTCACAAACAGACACACTCACTCACTAGCAGACACAAACTAGCAGACAAACACACTCACTGACATACACACACACTCACAGGCAAACACACACTAACAGACACACACAGTCACACACTAACAGACACACACACACTAACAGACACACACACTAACAGACACACACACTGACACACACTAACAGACACACACTAACAGACACACACTAACAGACACACACACTAACAGACACACACACTAACAGACACACACTGACACACACTAACAGACACACACACACTAACAGACACAGACACACACACTAACAGACACACACACACTAACAGACACAGACACACACACAAACAGACACACACACTGACACACACACAAACAGACACACACACACACTAACAGACACAAACACTGACACACACACACACTGACACACACACACACTAACAGACACAGACACACACTGACACACACACACACACACACACTAACAGACACAGACACACACTAACAGACACAGACACACACTAACAGACACACACTCACCCACCCACATTAACACATTTTTTTAAAATGTATTTTTAACAAATTTTTTTAACATTTTTTTTAACACGTTTTTTTTAAATTTATTTGTAACACATTTTTTTAAATTTATTTTTAACACATTTTTTTTTATTTAACACCACCCCCCCCCCCCCAGCCTCCTTACCTTTGGGAATGCTGGGGAGGGGGGTGTCTCTTCCTCCCTGGTGGTCCAGTGGCTGCTGGGCAATCGGGCGGGCAGCCGGCCGGCCGGCCGGCGAGGGAGCACTTCCCCATAGCTGTCTGCTCAGCTCCCTCGCGCGCCTTATTCCCTCGCCATATTCCGGCTCCGCCTCCCAGCCTCACTGTGCGGCTGGCGAGGGAGCTGAGCAGACAGCTCAGAGGAAGTGCTCCCTCGCTGGCCGGCCGCCCGCCCGCCAGGCAGTGCCGCCCGATCGCCCAGCAGCCCGCCGGCATGTCTGTTAGCCGCAAGGCTAACAAGACATTTGCCTTGGGCATTTGGGGGCGGCTTTTTTTGCCGCCCCCTGGAAAATGCCGCCCAAGGCAAATGCCTTGTTTGCCTCGCGGGTAATACGCCACTGCCTGGAGGCAGCAGCAAAGAAAGAGGAAGTGGAAGAGCCTGCTTAGGGGGTTTATACTACTGTTGCTTTGTTCTGATTGGTTGTTTTGAAAAGTTCTGTTAACTGTTTCTTTGCTGCTGGAGGTTTCAGTAAAGAAGGTAAAGCAAATATGAAGCCTCCTGTCCTGCCATAAAATTGACTTTTGGTGGTTTGAAATAGAGTTCTGGGCTGCCTAAGTTACACTCATCTGGGTTGTAACTAGCCCCTAACACATACCTCTAAATATGCAGTGCTTCAGGCATAAATGCTGAACATACAGACTCCTGACACCATGGCTACTTCTAAAAGCAGACTTATTTATGGTGAATGGAGAAACCCATTAAACCTTTTTTTCCATAGTTTTCGGTTTTGCATGCTTATATTTGGGATTAATGAAAGAGTTTATTTAGGTTGTGAAAGGGGTTAAATTTAGGGTTGCAAAAAAAGGGGGTGTAAGTTAAAGGAACATGGAGATTGAAGGGTTATTTACAAAGCACTCACCCTAATTTGATTGATAACAGGTTATACATCTTCACAAACAGATACTGGAAGAGCTGAGAAATCATTGTGTTTTACACCCTCTATAACTGTTCCTCCAGCCCTGCTGTCAAGCAGAGGGTGATAACTAGACTACAGGCAGGGCCGGCGCTACCTGTAAGGCGACCTAGGCAGCCGCCTAGGGCGCAACTTAGCAGGGGGCGCCGGATCCCTGCGCCCGGAATCACCGGTGCGGCTCCTCATGCTGCGCCACCTGAGCACTTTAGCAAGCCCCAGGCGGCGCAGCACTGCTGTATGGAGGGCAGTCGGATTTGAGTGACCGGCAGGAGGGAAGCGCAGAGCGCTCCCTCCTGCCGGTCTCTCAATTTAGCGTGGCCGGGCGGCGCGGAACAGGAACCTCTGTTTCCTGTACCCGGCCGCCGGCGAACTGTCAGGAAGTGCTCACCGAGTACTTACACACAGACACACCCGAAACACACAATGCATCCCTTACGTTACACACAGAAACAAAATGCATCTCTTACACACTCAATGCACCCCTTACAGACACACACTGCATTTAATTACATACACAGAAACACACCTTGCATCCCTTAACCCCTTAAGGACCAAACTTCTGGAATTAAAGGGAATCATGACATGTCAGACATGTTATGTGTCCTTAAGGGGTTAAATACACACACACCCAGGAACATACAATGCATTCCTTACACGCAAACACACACTGCATCCCCTATAAACACACTACATCCCTTACACAAATTGGTATCCCTATACACTACATTCTATAAGAACACACACACATTGCATCCTCTACAATAACACATAAAACATCCCCTACACTCATACACTCCACTTCCTGTGAGAGAACTCATGGGTGGGCCATGTAGGTGGATTTATGGGTGGGCATTGTAGGCATACTCACGGTCAAGCCCTGGGGGCCCAGACCTTGAGCTGTGTAAGGGGCCAAAAAAAAAAAAATGGAGCTGCTTCCTGTTCGTTAATTGTTGTGAGCACTGTTAAAAACAGTCTCCAGAGAGCCTCTTCTACACTAGACCTGTGGAGCCAGACTGAGCCCATCATCAGCCTCTTGTCCTCATCTGGTAGTAAGTAGGCAATCCAATATATTATTAGTGGCACTAATCTCTAATTTAACTCACATTAAATGGATACTATAGTCACCAGTAGCACTACAGCATAATGTAGTGGTTCAGGTGTCTATAGCCTGTGCCTGTAGGCTTTTTAATGTAAACACACTGTCTTTTCAGATAAAAGACACTTTGTGAAGACTGGCGTTGGCCCATATGGCAGAGCATATGGGCGGGGCATTGTGATGTCATAAGACATATGGGGGCGGCAAAATATTTTTTTGCCTAGGGTGGCAAAAATCCTTGCACCGGCCCTGACTACAGGGGATACTGACCAAGGCTCCTGGTACTTAGTGTGAAAAAGGTTCCTAAGTGGTGGAAATAGGTGCCCCTACAGACAGGCACCTGTAGGCATGTGCCTACTTTGCTGAATTGGAAATCCAGCCCTGGTGGTGATGGCCTTTCTCAAACTGGTTAGCTGGCATAGATTCCGAAATAAGTGGTTTTAAAGGATTTTGTTAATGAACTAAAGAGTAGAAAAAAACTCATTGTAGAGGAATGGGATGGCGGATAGATAGACATGTCCATGATATAATCAGCACATATCCCAGCCACAAAACTGGCAGATTGTTTTAGTACACATGCACCCTGGTGGCAGGGTGCCTAGCTGGGCAGTCAATTAGGATGTCCATACACACAGAGCTGCTTTAGCACTCACGTATGGGCTTAAAATGCCCTAAATATAACTCTATTATTATTATTTTATATAGCGCCATCAGATTCTGTAGCGCTGGATGTACACTGAAAGCAGGTAAACACACAGAGCACTTTTCTTCAGTCCTCCTGACTTTGGATGATGGCACTAAGCCATCTAAGGACTATTTATAAGTACTTTTGGAATATGTAACACAGTGCTTTGCTGGAATACTTAGCCCGGTAGTGTTTGTATGGTATAAGTGTAATATAATTCTATAATTATAATGGGCAAGATTTTCTTCTTTCATAGTAGAAGAAAAAAAAAAATATTTTTTTTTTACACAAAGCAGAAATGCCATTACTAGAATTGTGCACTGCGAAAAAATTAGTTTCGGCTAAACTCCATACTGTACAATTTATTCCATGCTGCAGTTCAGCGGTTGAGCACTTTTGGTTAGCAAAAAGAAAATCCAGAAAGAAATTCGGACAACCAAAAAAAGTAGGGGAAAAAAAGGTGCCTATTTGTGTACTTCAATGTAAAGTTTGCTACTATATTATCCGTCCTGATGGATATGCAATATCTAGCATTTTTGCAATCTAGATTTAAAAGTGAGAGAACTTCAGTACCATGCCCAACTTCCTTTTGAACCTTTTTCTGCAGAACAGCAATGTTCTGCAATGTTCATTGCAGTGTTTAAATGCCTCTGGTGGCTGTCACTTAGATAGCCATTAGAGGCACTTCCACCAATGTAGTAAAACTCCTATTTCAATCAGAGCAAAACCACTGATGAAATGCATTTTAAAAATGGGGGACGGGGCAAGCTCCCTGTCCCAAATATCTGCTGACATAGCATCGATTTCAGCAAGCATGCTAACACGAAAGGACAAGACGGACCTGGTGGCTGAGCTGCGATCCATAATAAGGGAAGAGATAGTGGCGGTGCGGAACGACCTCAATGCACTGGAGCAACGTGTGGGCGGACCGCCTACAAGCCGACCAACGGCAACAAGCCACAGACCTAGCGACCACAAGGCAAGGCAACATCCTCCTTGACCTCCGCCGACAGATTGAAGACCTCAATAACCGAGGCCGTCGCAATAACATCAGGGTCCGGGGCCTGCCAGAGGCGGAGGGGGAATCACCGCAGGAGATACTCTCAGGCCTGTTCACACACCTATTGGGAGATAACGCACCGAGTGATTTCGGCATTGAGAGGGCACATAGGGCACTGAGAGCCCCCAGGAGAGATGGCCTACCCAGGGACATAATCTGCGTGCTGGCCTCCTTTCAGCTAAAGGAAACCATAATGCAAGAGGCCAGAACACAACAACGGATAACTTTTATGGACGCCCAGATCTCCCTATACCAGGATCTGTCCACGATTTCACTCGATGCCCGCAGAGCTTTGAGGCCACTCACACGCATGCTACAGGAGAGAAGGATCCCATATAAATGGGGGTTTCCTTTCAGCCTTCAGGCTAGAGTAAGCAACATCTGGCACATCATCCGATGGCCGAATGACGTGTCCCGCTTCCTCAGGGCCGCCAACTTACCTGCAGTATCAGTGCCGAACTGTGCCGGCGAATCAGTGCCGGCGACGAAGAGGAGGCCCAGAGGGCCCAGAAGAATAATCGACTGGGAAATGGCGCCCCCGCGATCGGGAACCGCTCCCTAACTCCTACCCACACCCGCGCTGAACAAGACATCGAACGAGAAACCGACACCCCCGATGGTACTACAACCAGACCTGGACAATCGTTAATCTAGGATGCGGTATGTACTTACGCGGACAATGTTATGGGCAGTACAGCTCGGGAGGCACCTGCCGGGAACTAGTAGGTTGGGAGGGAAAGGAGGGGACCTGCTAAGGTAGAAGTCGGCCCGGGATAGCGAGCCACATGGGAAAAAACGCCCCGGGGAACCGCGAGGTTGGGAGGCGGGAATGAGCAGCGGAGCAAGGCAAAAAGGGCTCTGTGGGCCCCCATGCATTGCCCCTAATGAACATACCGTAGAAAAGTGCCAGACGGACTGGGGATTGGACTCTAAAGCTTCAATTATCCGAGGGGGGCAGTGGGAAGCAGGGAGGGGAGCGGGGCACACCGGGCGGGAGGCGGTTAAGTTCATAGCTTAACTAACGATACGCAAACACGGGGCTCCCTACCACAAAGGGAACCCAAGTCGCATACACCCCATGACACCCAAACACCTAGGCCCGAAGGCATTTAGAGGACCCCATAACGTTGACAGTTACGGCAAAAGTTTTATTACATCCGGTAAAACCCCTGAATGCACCCCGAGGAGCTGGGTAGGTCCACACCCGGCCTAAGCCAGCCGCCTGCCCCCATTGGGGCCATCCTAAGCCGCCCCCCTTTACGACAGACCCCCTATTATCACAGAACAGGGACTTGGGTGGAAGAGATGGCCCATACACCCGCAAGAGGATACATGGCCGTACAGACGGAGCGCACTGTGGTCACATAAGGTAGGCTCCTACACACACGACGCCAGCAATTGATAGACTGACATAGCCCAGTGGAAGTTCACGGTAGAACACACAGAAACAAGCCGAGCCAGGAGTGGTGCGGCACAGGGATATGAAGGAGGCAGGCGAGACCGGGTTGTACGCAGGGAACCCCGAAAGCAGAGGAGGAGAGACAGAGGCATGGAGGCCAAACGCGGCCGCAGGTGAGCCAAACCAATGCAGACCAGGTTGGCACAGGGGTGGCCAGGGGGCCGGTGACGACTAGACAGACACACATACCCTTGTAAGATATCCCCAGAGCTGACTAGAAACCGACCTATAACACCCCTCGCAGGTTGGGTGCCGAAGGAGGGGAAAGAGGACACACCACAAACCATCCAGACAGTTCCACTCACACGGTGGTAACACGGACACTCACTGTGACAGACCCTAACTGTACATATTACCGGGGTTCATAGGGACGGGCGGGAGACGCAACCCTTGAACGACAAATCCCGGTATAGGGTCAAAGTCGCACCAATACCCAACGCACCCTTACACCCGCAACACCCGTCAAAGGCCTTAACATCCCGGAACAGCGATCCCAATTCATGAGGAGGCTGTGGACCTCGAGGGCGTCCGCGGCGTTCCTGCAGGAGACACATTTTAGGAACAGGGACGCACCGAAACTTGAAAACCGTCGCTTCCCGGTGGGATTCTACGCAAACCACCCCGAGGCCAAGAAAGCAGGAGTGGCGATACTATTCGCGCATACAAAGCAGTTCCAATGCACGGCGATACAGGCAGTCCCGAATGGACGATACCTATTTCTTAAGGGTACCATCGCAGACCACACCTATACCTTCGCTTGCTTGTACAGTCCCAACAGAAAGCAGCATACCTTTATTAGCCGGACGCTGGCCAAATTGGGTTGCTTCAGGGAGGGCCTGCTGGTGGTAGCGGGAGACCTGAACCTGCTGCTCGACCCCCATCTGGACACCTCCAGGGGCCACAGCACGGTCCCCGCGCACTGCCTACGGGTGACGCTACGGTCCCTGCACAAACTAGAGCTGGTGGACTGCTGGAGGGCGAGTCATCCGGAGGGACGAGACTACACCTACTACTCTGTCATCCATGCACATTACAGCCGAATAGATTACGTATTCCTCGCACAAGAATATCTGACACTGCTGCATGTCGCAGAGATAGGGACGATGGAACATTCCGACCGCGCACCGATGTTAGCACACACAAATTCTCCACTCTTCAAGCCTAAAGAACGGCAATGGAAGCTCAATGAGACCCTCCTGGACGACCCCGAACTCATTACCATGGCGGCACACACACTGACCCACTACTTCACAACGAATAACACCCCAGACATCGCACCACTTACGCTCTGGGAGGCGCATAAGTGTGTCATACGGGGGCACCTCATAGCAGTTAGCACCAAGCACTAAAAAGACCGAGCTGCACGTACGATTCACCTGACTAAACGAGTTGCCGAACTGGAACAGGAACATAAACGCACACTAGATGAAGAGACCTATCTCCTCCTAACCGAGGCCCGAAGGGAACTCCGAACCATACTCTCCCAGGGACTACTGCATACCGTGCGAAAAACAGCCAGGTTCTTCTACGAGCACTCTAATAAATGTGGCAGACTGCTCGCAAAGATGCTACAGGAGAAGCGGAGGACACAGCAAATCCATAAGATCTGCCCACAGGGACAAAGAGTCACACATCTCCCCGAAGGCATCCTGAACGCGTTTCATAAATACTATGCAGCATTGTATGACCAAACACAAACCCGGTCAGACGCGGCAACCCGACACCACCAGGAATGAATTGCCACTTATCTCGGCAACCACGTCGCCCGCAAGCTTACCCCGGAACAAGAAGCCGAACTAGACCAACCCCTGAAAATCGAGGAGCTAGCTGGTGCGCTGAAAGTAACCAAACCCCACAGAGCTCCCGGTCCGGACGGTCTGCCCGTTTCGTACCTGCACACCTTCAGGGAGATCCTACTACCGAAACTTCTAGAGGGATTCAACTCGCTACGAACAGGCAGTCAGTTCCCTGTGGACATGCTGAGGGCAACGGTCACAACCATCCCGAAAGAAGGTAAAGACACCACTAATTGTGCCAGCTACAGACCAATTTCACTACTGAATGCCGACCTGAAAATCTTCGCCAAGGCTCTGGCGCTCAGGGTTGTCTAGCTACTACCCGACCTAATACACCCTGATCAGGTCGGTTTTATACCTGGGAGAGAGGCCCGGGACAATACAATTCGGGCCCTTAATGTGATCCACGCGGCCACAGCCAACAAACGCGAACTGGTGCTTCTTTCCACGGATGCCGAAAAGGCGTTCGACTGCGTGGATTGGACGTTCCTCTCTGAATCCATGTGGCACATGGGGTTCGGGCCACATTTACGTACCTGGGTGGCTGCAATGTACACAATACCAACGGCGCATATACGAGTCAATGGCGCACTCACTGGACCGTTTAACATCCGCAACAGTACACGGCAAGGCTGTCCCCCGTCTCCCCTCCTGTTTGCCCTCACTCTAGAACCCTTTCTAGAGGCGGTCAGACGGGACAGGGGCATTACGGGTTTCCGCATGGGCCAGGAAGAACATCGGGTAGCGGCTTATGCAGATGATATGCTCTTCCTCTTAAAACAACCTAGAGTCTCAATCCCAAACCTACTGACAGCGTTCAAAGAGTACAAAGCAGTATCCAACCTAACACTCAACAAGATGAGTCAGAAGCTATGCCGTTGGCCCGAGATACCGCCATAACGCAGCACCTTCAAACACATTTTCCGTTCAGGATCTGTACAACGAAACTCCGATACCTGGGAATCTGGCTACCAAAAGAGCTGATGCACATATACCAGCTGAACTTTACACCCCTCCTCACGACCCTGCAACAGGATCTTAAAAGTACATCTCATGGTTCGGTCGGATTAATGCAATTAAGATGAACGTAATGCCCCGAATTCTATATTTGTTCCAAACGCTGCCTACGACCATCCCACGATTGTTCTTCCAGACACTAGCAGCCAACATACGGCGGTTTGTCTGGAACCAGCGACCCACACGTGTCCGAAGAACGATCTTGGAACGACCAAAGAACGCAGGTGGAGTGTGATTGCCATCGGTACTCGCATACTACCAGGCGACCCACCGACATCGACTGGTCGACTGGCACGCGAACCCGACCACCAAACAAGGGGTAGGAATGGAGACGCAGCAGGCGCAGGGAAAGATACCCTCCCTGCTGTGGCTAGGAGGAGCCGCACCAGGAGATATGTACACAGGAAACCCGATGATCGACTCCACACTGAGGGTCTGGTGCAGGATAAGATACGCCAAACAACTTACCACATCACCCAATCCCCTCACTCCCATAACCAACAACCCAAGATTGGCGGGTGGACTTAAACCTGCTGCCCTGAGGAACTTTCAGGCATCAGATTAGACATACTTGCACCAATGGTGCACTAACTCGAAACTCAAAACCCTAGCAGAACTACTGCCAGACCGCAGACCGATAAAAAAATAAAGAAAGTAAAAAAAAAATTATAAAAAATGGGGGAGCCAAAGCAGATGTAGGAGAAGTTTTTGAAAGGTTTTATTCAGCGCCAGATTTTCGGATACTTTTACAAATTTAGAAACAACTTTGAAAGGAAGGTCAGTGGCCAGTTGAATCTCAGCTAGCAGATGATGATGCCTCAGGTATCACAGTGAAGCAAGGTAGCCTAACTTTAGGAAATTGAATTTGAGGAAGTCTATTTGCTTCATCATTTGCAGGAACATTTGTGAGTATTAGTGATCCAGAATTATCCCTATGCACAGTGCTCAGTGGGCATGACAATACCTGACACAGTGCATGCCATACACCCTTCTCCTCTCTAATCTTAGAAAGTCCTCACTAGTAAGCAAAGTATGTTAGCACACGGATGCTCTGACCATTTCAGAGGCATTAATAGTCTCATTTTGGCTGTCTCCCCCCAAACAGTCAACATTCTCACCCCAAACCGCATGTGCTCTAAACTGCTGTGTAGGGGTTATGCTGTCGCTACTGCTGCTGGGATTAGTAGACAATGACATATTAGGTCCAATGCGCAAGTCTTCCTCAACCAGCATGCCACTTTTCTGCTGCAAATCAAGGACTGTGTTAAAAAGTCTTTCCCTCCAGTATATCGGACTGCTGCATTGTAATGCCACTTTTACTAGGATCACATAGGGAAGCAGGGCCGGACTGGGCCACCGGGATACCGGGAAATTTCCCGGTGGGCCGCGGCATCTGGGGGCTGTGCATGTATGTGCCACCGGGTGGCCCGTCCGGAGGCACACTCAGAGGGGGCCGGCCGTGTTCCAGGCTGGAGCCGCCGAGCGGCAGCCTCGCCGGTCCGGCTGAACTCCTAATGCTGAGGACTGAAGGAGGAGGGAGCATGTTCAGGGGTTCAGGAATTTCCTGGAAGTCATAGTTTTGGCCGACCGCACGCATTTTCACATGCCCTAAACAGTTCCATAGAATCGCAGCTAAGTGCTGCTGGGGACCGACCGGGAACCGCAAATTCTTCCTGCCGAAAACAGTTCCATAGAATCACAGCTATGTGCCGCTGGGAGACCGACCGGGAACCGCAAAGTTTTCATGCCGAAAATAGTTCCTGGGCATTCGCGTCTAAGTTCCCCTGAATTGTATTTGCGGTTTTGGTCCATGCGAACGGCTGCAGGTCCCTCCAAGAACACGTGGCGAAGCTTTGTCACACCTGTTTACCAAAAAGACATGCATTGTTCATAAGTCGGTGAACAAGGGGATGATCTGTCCCAAACCAGCAATACTATAGTTCAAAGTTTCTGTCAGAACCCTAAATAGAATAATAATGGACACTGGCTGCTTTATTATTGGTCAATCCTCATGCCCCATTGGGAAGCCAGTGGAGAAGTGGGAAAATAGACTATGGATTGCCATCTAATGTTTTAATTTTTTTTTTTTAGTTTATAGTATAGCTTTACTGTGTGTTGACATCCTGTCATACTGTGTGTGGGAAGCCCTCTATCCCCTCACTCCTGGTCAAGAATTCCCTCATGGTGGAAATGCTCAGCAATCCTCGTGTAACGATCACATATGGTTTGCACCTTTGTGTTGGCTTTATAAATTGAAATCTTCATTCTAAGATGAGTGCAGAACAGTGTACACTTACAGGAAACCCTGTCAGAGAGATTTGATCATGTCACCAGCTCTGTCAGTGATCATGAGACCAAAATGCATATTGGTGTTTGCCTGCCCTCCGAACCAGTCTGACACCATTCATCTGCCTGCAATATGTTTTCTAAAGTGTGCTTTTCAGTCATCACTCCAGCATGTAGGAGGAGACATTGATAGCCTTCTTCCCTACAGATCCACTCCCAGGCTGATATACTGCTTCCACTACCACCACAATGCCAAGGCCCTGTGTACTGGCATCAAGGAAAACAAAGCATGCTGGCCACTAGTAGCACATAAGTCTGTGGTGAAATGCACCTATTAACCTACATCCTGGTTATTCAACAGTGGTGCACAGGAAGTGTACAGTGATAGGACTAAGTTCCATATGAAAGTGAATAATAAGGGAATAATATATTTAGGAGCAATGACCTTTATAAGATGTTTAAAAGTGGTCCTTTCTATCATAGAAAAGCAAGCCCTGCCTACAGCCAAATCAAAATACAATCCATGGGCTTCATAGTGTAGGTCCTCTATGGTCAACTTTACTTATGCACATAGGCTACAACAGAAAATAAATGCAACATTTCAGCCTATACAGCCTTAATCATGCAGGAACAAGACCATATAGGCCACAACGTGACATTTATTTTCTGTTGTCTCCTGTGTTCACCAATAAACCTGACTATAGAACACCTACAGTAAGAAGCCCATGGATTGCAATAGAATTCTTCTGTGGGGGACCGCAGATACCTTTTTCACGGTGCTCCTGCTGGAGTGCTTTGGGACCAGTGATTACAAGGAGTGCTATACCCAGGGATGTATTTACCACAAGGCAAACAAGGCATTTGCCTAGGGCGGCACTTTTAGGGGGTGAGGGAGGGGGCAAAAAATGCCACCCCAAGCTCGAAGACAAATGCCTTGTTTGCCTCGTATTCTAGGGCTGTCCACCTTACCGTAAGTGAGTAAGTGTAGCTGGTAGTGTGTGTCTGTGAGTGAGTGAAAGTGTGTGTGTCTTTCAGTGAGAATGGGTGAGTCAGTGTGTGTGTGCGCCAATGACTATCTGTCAGTGAGTGTATATCAGTGCATGTATCAATGAGGGCATGTGTCTGTCAGTCAAAAAAGTGGCCTTGACACGAATTGGGGGGGCAAATTTAGATTTTGGGGGTGCCCAAATTTAGTCGTGCCTAGGGCAGCACAAATCCAAAATACACCACTGGCTATACCACCCTATCTGTGGAAGTTCTCCCTACAGAGATCATCTGGACAGTGAAGCAGGTGGTTTTGTTAACATGTTTTGACATGATATCCCACAAAATGTTAAACAGTGGGCTAACAAGCAAATCTCTTGGATGATCAAGATTGGGTGTCCGCCTATCCCTGTTACCCAGTGACATTATGCTTAACAACCCCCCTGCTCTGCGAAATGGTATTACTGGTGGAGGAAGTTATGGTAAGGATAGATGGTTGCGCAGAATCAGTGCCTTTTCTAGTACTTCCTCTTTCTGCTTCTTCCCTCAGTAATACAGACACGTGGTGCCTGCAGATGTTGGATCATATCGGCACTAATGAGATGACCTCTCACTATCCCCTTACTCATTCCCTTGGCTTGCCATATACACTTATGCATTACTTTGACTGCCTCCCAGACAAGTAAACTGCAAACTTGGCTTCAGCGCGATATATTATCTTCAATGCCTTTTGGCAGATAAAGATGTGGGTGGATTTGCATGAGTTGCAGTGGAAGCTACTGCAACATTAGGCTCTCTGAGACCATCTGATTTAAATAGTACACTAGAATCACACTAGGATCAGTGACAAAGGCTATGTCCAACTCCCACACAGGAACAGCAAGGGTAAAACATACACCATCACTTCTGGTCTGTCTCCCTCAATAGCTGCATTTAAAGTGTCTGGAAGAATACTGCTCCTCTTTTTATCCTTATATTGGTCAGCTGTCACTTGATCTGTGAATAAAATCAATATTTATTGCTTACAACAATCAATCATTTTTTATTTTCTACCTCTTGATTGGACAGGAGAGACATTTGAGCATACCATTTGTCCATCATGGCAAAATAAGCTGCTAAATAGGGATAGGGGAGGGGGTCTGCATCTAACTAGTGAGGAGAACACCATAGTGTTAAGAATACATGTTTGTATCCTATCTCTATAATCTTCCTAACTTACTTGTGTGTCTTGTCCACTTATTGTACCATACTGCCATTTATGTTGGTACTTTATAAACAATAAAAGTTATAATGGAGAATTATTGAACGAGGGGCTCATATACTTTGGGTTGCTCCATAATCATATCAGTCATTTGAATATGATACTAGGATGTGGCTGAGCTATCATGGCCACTTCCTGGGTATTGTAAACATTACGGGAATAGATCAGAACTAGTTTTTATCTATGTAATGAAAAAGAGTGAGGGTCTCTTTATTTTTTTTTAAATGCAAAATTTTGTTAATTCATTATCTATGTTCGTTATTCCTAACATTACAGGGAGTGCAGAATTATTAGGCAAATTAGTATTTTGACCACATCATCCTCTTTATGCATGTTGTCTTACTCCAAGCTGTATAGGCTCGAAAGCCTACTACCAATTAAGCATATTAGGTGATGTGCATCTCTGTAATGAGAAGGGGTGTGGTCTAATGACATCAACACCCTATATCAGGTGTGCATAATTATTAGGCAACTTCCTTTCCTTTGGCAAAATGGGTCAAAAGAAGGACTTGACAGGCTCAGAAAAGTCAAAAATAGTGAGATATCTTGCAGAGGGATGCAGCACTCTTAAAATTGCAAAGCTTCTGAAGCGTGATCATCGAACAATCAAGCGTTTCATTCAAAATAGTCAACAGGGTCGCAAGAAGCGTGTGGAGAAACCAAGGCACAAAATAACTGCCCATGAAATGAGAAAAGTCAAGCGCGCAGCTGCCAAGATGCCACTTGCCACCAGTTTGCCCATATTTCAGAGCTGCAACATCACTGGAGTGCCCAAAAGCACAAGGTGTGCAATACTCAGTGACATGGCCAAGGTAAGAAAGGCTGAAAGACGACCACCACTGAACAAGACACACAAGCTGAAACGTCAAGACTGGGCCAAGAAATATCTCAAGACTGATTTTTCTAAGGTTTTATGGACTGATGAAATGAGAGTGAGTCTTGATGGGCCAGATGGATGGATTGGTAAAGGGCAGAGAGCTCCAGTCCGACTCAGACGCCAGCAAGGTGGAGGTGGAGTACTGGTTTGGGCTGGTATCATCAAAGATGAGCTTGTGGGGCCTTTTCGGGTTGAGGATGGAGTCAAGCTCAACTCCCAGTCCTACTGCCAGTTTCTGGAAGACACCTTCTTCAAGCAGTGGTACCGGAAGAAGTCTGCATCCTTCAAGAAAAACATGATTTTCATGCAGGACAATGCTCCATCTCACGCCTCCAAGTACTCCACAGCGTGGCTGGCAAGAAAGGGTATAAAAGAAGAAAATCTAATGACATGACCTCCTTGTTCACCTGATCTGAACCCCATTGAGAACCTGTGGTCCATCATCAAATGTGAGATTTACAAGGAGGGAAAACAGTACACCTCTCTGAACAGTGTCTGGGAGGCTGTGGTTGCTGCTGCACGCAATGTTGATGGTGAACAGATCAAAACACTGACAGAATCCATGGATGGCAGGCTTTTGAGTGTCCTTGCAAAGAAAGGTGGCTATATTGGTCACTGATTTGTTTTTGTTATGTTTTTGAATGTCAGATATGTATATTTGTGAATGTTGAGATGTTATATTGGTTTCACTGGTAAAAATAAATAATTGAAATGGGTATATATTTGTTTTTTGTTAAGTTGCCTAATAATTATGCACAGTAATAGTCACCCACACACAGATATCCCCCTAAAATAGCTATAACTAAAAACAAACTAAAAACTACTTCCAAAAATATTCAGCTTTGATATTAATGAGTTTTTTGGGTTCATTGAGAACATGGTTGTTGTTCAATAATAAAATTAATCCTCAAAAATACAACTTGCCGGGGGGGCGGGGCCGGACCGCCGACGGGATCAGACGCGTCTGTCTGAGCTCCCGCTTTGGGGTCGGAAAACGGCGCAAACTGAAGGCAAATCTACCCGCAACAACACCCACCCCGATCCCAAGACCCTGAGGTACGTGGGGATACCCTTAAAGCAGCCTTATGTAACCCGACTACGACCCGAGGCGTGAGGAGCTTGAGCCGGGACGAGACGGCCGCTCTCCCGGGTCTCCGGCCGGGGTCTGGCGCCCCCCCCCCCCCCCTGGACCGGGGGGGTCATCCCGGTCTGCACACACACGCGGCGGCTCATGTCAGACCACGACACGCGGGGCCAAAAAGCTACTACCCTGCTACATGGAACACTCAGACGGAATCCCCCAAAATGGCCGCCGAGTGCCAGCCACATGCGCGCCCTACCGCAGAAGCATGTTGAAAAAGCTGGAAGAGAGACTAAACAACTCACGAGCTCAGGTTAAAATTGCACCCATGGCTCTATCCTGCAGTTCCCATCCAGGCGGCTCGCTCATCCGAACCAGGCGCACTAAAAATGGCGCCCCAAACGACACGCTCCCCCGCCGGAGAGAACACAGGTGAGGAGATGTACACCAGCGACTACAACCCAGCACAAGGCACAGCACATCCAATCCACAGCCCGGCACCATTGCAGACTTGCCTACCTATGTCAGCAAGGCTCTACCACACGACGTCCTGGCAAAGCAGCGGGGAAGAGCCAGCACTCGCACCCGCGAGGGACCCACATTATACCTGGGAACAGGACGGTCCGCCCACACCCTTAAAGACATAGGCTGAGGAGGACTCTGTGAGACGTGGGGCAGGAGGAATGGGACACACAGCCCCCGGTAGTGGCAGACTATCGCTCCCCTCAATTCAGGACTTCCACACAGAATTAACCCCTTGCCTCCTCAAGCGGTCCAACCATGCAGATCCCTACACGACTCTCAGCTCCTGCCATCAGAGAGACTGGGGCAGCCGAAGGGGAAGATGTAACTGAAACTAAATAAGCTCACAACGTAATCTATTACTGCTAATTATTTCTCATGAGCATTGACTTAGCTTTTTAGTCTAAAGAGTGGAGGAGTTATATTTAGGCTTTAAGTTAGGCTTTTTCCTGCATCCAGATAGCGCAAATACTTGTGTATGCATAGCATTGTGTCTAACTACCTAGCAGTGACAAGCCTTTACACATACCCTAGACGAGTTAGTTAACCTGTGTCTATGCTGGGGGCTCAACAAAGTATGAATCGTACTGTAATACCAGGATAGTGCTAGTTCATTTAATCTGAACTTGACTCATGCAACACTTGAACGCTTATCGTTTTGTCTAGAAGTGAGCTTATTAACTAATAAATGTGTGGTTGTAACTCCATAAACACTATACATGACTTTGATTACATCTATTGTCTCACGTAATTTACCCACATACAAGCTATTAGTACTAGAACGAACCACTCATGTTAATATAAAATTGTGCAAGTCCTACCATGTACCCCACTGTTATAACTGTCATTGCAAAGTTTGTGGAATGCCGTTGGGGTACCACATATGCGTTGTTATATCTTTATGCACAACAAAAATAAAGAATTAAAAAAAAATAAAAAAATACAACTTGCCTAATAATTCTGCACTCCCTGTATAGTGTTCCCCTATCTATGTAGGTGTCCACCCACCTTGCAGGGGTTTAAAATGTACATTTTAAATGTACATTTTACTTACCTTATATCTCACAGTGCACTTGTCTCTGTGCTACCAATCAGCCTCTCTGGCTAAGATCATCAAGATTTATAATCTCAGCCAATCCAATGCTGCCCTATAGGAAAGCGTAGGGAGGCAAGTGCGCTTGTGCAACAGAATGCTGCACTGCACCAATCAAATGCTCTCTAGAAACATCATTTGATTTATAACTGAATGTAAACTCTGTTATAGTTGTGGAAGAGCCTCAAGTCTAGTGTCTTTACAGCCACTAGAGGCATGTTAAACTCACAGTGAAAGCAATTCTGGGTTAAAAGGACAGGGGCATGGACCCAGACCACTTCATCAAGATTAAGTCATCTGAGTGCCTAAAAAGTTCCTTCAAAGTGGGGATTCCTGTATCCCTAAAACATTAGCAGACATAGAGGTCGTTAGAGCTTTAAATAAAATAATAATCAAAGAGAGGAGTAATTTTTTTGGTTAGTAATGAATGTGTCTCCTTTTATAGCGAAGATGTCTCATCTTATAAAATTATTACTTACAAAGCTAAGACATGTATTTGCAACAAGACGAATTAGAGGCACAGGAACCGAGGGTGTTGAGGGCTCTGCTCTGCTCAAAATTATTTCAAATACATAAGATATAGGTTCATTTAGTGTTCTGAACTACAAAACACAGGTTATGTAACAGTTCTAGTAAAAATAATCCCATTGCCTTCCCCAGCTGACATAGCAGGTAAACGTACAAGCTTGTAGACAATCTTAAACACCTGCATGACTTGTACAATATGAACTGATCTTGTTCTGTGTGATTTGCTGTCATTGTGACTTGTCACAGAGCTACAGGAGACACTGATAAGGAACTTGATGAGGTGTCACTGACTGGTTTAACATTCCAGCAGGGGGCAAGGAGTCTGTGACAAACATTGTGTGGATTTGATGAAACACTTGTACTGCCTACATGACAGTGGAAGGCCAGAATAGACAGAAAGTGTTAACATCTGTGTTGCAATCAACTTATATAAAACGTGTTTATTTTACTTACACACAGTATCCAATCCATTTGCCTTTTTTTTTTTACAGTCATGCTATTAATGTCCCTGTTTTGTCTAATATGCCTTGAAAAGTCTAATCACTGAGAACATAGAGCTAGCTCTGTGGTATGAATTAGGACATTTTACATGGTGTCCCTGTGGGACAGAACCCTGAATTCAGACAGTCGTCCTAGATCAGGGACTGTTGGGAGGTATGTAAGAGAGCCAAGATGGTGGTGCTCAGGTCTAGGAGAGAGCTAAATTCAGCAGTGTGGATTATTATTATCTGCATCTAATTTTATTTTTCAGACCTCACAATTTTTTTTGGTAAATATAGAGATAAGTAAAACTGCAAAGCTCTTGTTTATCTTAAGTTTCCTTAATAAGGGCCCATTAAAGGCTTAATCAAAGCTCACTGTAGTGGTTATGGTGCCAAGAGTGCCCCTCCCTCATTTTAAGTTGACAAACCATTTTAGAGTTGTTTCACTTATCTGGGCTCTGCCAGGCGCAGGTACCCAGCTACCAGGAGAGCTGAAAGCTCCAGCTTAGAATCTTCTGTTAGATTTCCTGAGTTAAGCCCTGCAGGGCCAGCTCATTGGCAGATTGGCTTGGCCAATGAGCTAAGTCCAGCTCTAGCAGAAAGCTTCTAGCTGTCCTAGAGACTGCAGTGGAGGGAGAGAACAATGCTCACGACCCCAAGTAAGGATTCAAACTGTTCTAAAACAGTTTTACTTCTAAATGGGGACGGGGGGCACCACACCACAGTGGTCATGGTGCTTGGAGAGTTATTTTAATCATTCCAAAGACATTTTTCATTATAATTTTTTTTCCTTCTGGTTTTTCTTTCCATATGTTTGTTGTAGTATCTCAATGATTACACTCCTAACTCTACAGTGTGGCCTTCTATGGGATTCATCTAAATGATGGACTATAGGTAAATATGTGGGATTCTACTGATTAATGGTTTGTGAATCTTGGCAACTAAGATTTAAATTAAAGGGACACTAAAACAACGTTAGCTTAATGAAGCAGTTTTGGTGTACAGTTCATGCCCCTGCAGTTTCACTGCTCAATTCTCTGCCATTTAGGAGTTAAATCACATTGTTTATAAACCATAGTCACACCTCCCTGCACTTGACTTGCACAGACTCCATAAACACTTCCTGTAAAGAGTGATCTAAACTGTATCCTTCCTTTATTGCAAGTTCTGTTTAATTTAGATTTTCTTATCCCCTGCTATGTTAATAGCTTGCTAGACCCTGCAAGAGCCTCCTGTATGTGATTAAAGTTCAATTTACAGAAAAAGAGATACAATTGTTTAAGGTTAATTACATCTGATTTAAAGTCAACCCAGATTTTTTTTTCATGCAGGCTGTGTCAGTCAGAGCCAGGGGATGTGTGGCAAGGGCTGCGCAAACAGAAACAAAGTGATTTAACTCCTAAATGGCAGTGAATTGAGCAGTAAAACCAGAGAAGCATGGTCTATACACTAAAACTGCTTCATTAAGCTAAAGTTGTTTAGGTGACTATAGTGTTCCTTTAACCTCTCGTAAACTCCACCCATCACCAAAAGTTACCAAAGAATATACACTACAAAAGAAAAAGTAGTCCCTCTCTTTACTAGTTCCAAAACAGGTAGGCAGCACTATGTGCTCACATACTTACAGGTTCCTGATGGTTGAATGTAAAAGCAAATTATGTCACTGATTGGAAGGCTGGAATTTGAGCACCAAAGATATATCTAAAGAAGAACAAATACAAGGGATTTAAAATATATTTTTACAATAACTGCTTCCTAACGCCATAACCACTACAAGAAGCTCTAGTGGTCATTGTGGTTTTGCCCCTCTGTGTGCTGGAATTTTAGATCCCTGAAGGTGACATCTCCGCTTAGAATCTAAAGGTGGAAGGAAGGTGTATTTACCTGTCCCTTGCAGCTGCCGTCATCTTCTTATGGGGACCCATTGTAGCTCCTGGAGCTTCACCTGCCAGGAGTCATGAAAGTACAACACCAAGGTCTGTAGAGGATCCCATAAGATCGCAGGAGCTTCCATAGATTAAATCTCACAATAACCAAGATAATGCCTGAACCCCACAGCAATCACTTGTGATGGCTGCTGAGATTGGACAAGAGTTCAAAGCGGACCTCTTCCTCTCGTCAACTTTTGTGAACATCAGGCATTATATAAAACAAAGTAGTCCGTACTTTGTCTTATGGTATCTTTTTCAATGAAACTCCCACACAGTGAGCATAAGTATTTCATGAAGATTAAATCTTTATAAAATACTTAGAAGTGACAGAGCCCTTCTAATTGAATGTGACTGTGTGAAAACCATTTAGTTGGTGATATATGGGTAGCAGATCCCTGAGTATTGGAAAGCAATTTGTGTCAATATGTAAAATATGTGTGTCTTGGTATGTGTGTGTGAAGGTGGTCCAGATCTCTCCTTTTCCATATTCTGAGAAGGTGTGTTCCCACAGTTTATAGTAAGTGATAACCCCAGCCCTCTGTCCAGAGTTTGGAATGTTAAGTGAAGCTTTACATTCTGTTATCAGTAAGACTGTCTAGGAGAGTTATTCATCAGGTATAGCACAAGCATGGCTAATGTAACGAGATGACACACAGATGCCTAAACACTTATCACAACTGAAATTCCTTTAAATTCCTCTTCTCTAGTATTTCAATGTATGCATTTTATTAATTTTATTAGTATATATTATACATTTACATACTTCCAAAGTGTCCTTATTTGGGAGGGTCAGTTCATATTTTTTGTCTCAAATACATCTCTCCCTCTTTTGTATCCGAAAGTCCTTCTTTTCTAAAAGTTCTATGTTGTTGTCATGTCCAAGTGTATAACACAGCTCCACAGCAATAATACTCACAGTAATATGCCTTTAATTACAATAAATGTGTTTAGGAATCAAGATATGATGATTTTGTTCTAAATTACAATGCTTTAGAAATGTAAATCCTGGTCAAGACCACCTTACAAGTAAGTGTCAGTGGGCAAGATACATATAGATAGATAGATAGATAGATTAGAGAGAGATAGCTCACACATCATAGGCGGGCACACGGGGTCCCCTCGGCCCGCCCTCTGTGCCTCCATGGACCGGTGAGGGAGATCAAAGATCTCCCTCACAGGCCCACAGGCAGGGAGGGAGGCAGGAGAAGACCCGGGTAGCTCTTGCCAGCAGCTCCACGGGGTTCCTCTCACGAGGTCAGAGCGTTGCTGTGGCAACGCTCAGATCTCGCAAGAGTGAACTCTAGCCCTGCAAGCTAGAGTTCACTCACACTAGGACCACCAGGGATCAGGGATGGCAGCAAAAATCCCCCCTCCCTTCTGACCTTTTGCTTGGGAGGGGGGATCCTTGCTGCCATCCCTGATCCCTGGTGGTCCTAGTGTGAGTAAACTAGCTTGCAGGACTAGAGTTCACTCTTGCGAGATCTGAGCGGGGCTATTTCCTAATCTGTCCCCCAACCCCCACACACAATCCCTCCAAACAAATTCACACACACATAGCGCCCTCACACACACACACACACACAGCACACTACCAGCATATTCACACACCCTCACACACACACACAGCACCCTCACACACAGCACCTAGACACACACACACACACTCATACATACGTATACACGCGGCGTGTGTGTTTGTGCTTTAGGGTGCACACCCTTATGCAATAGGCTGTGCACGCCTATGTCACAGATCCACATTGTAGCATGGCTGGACTGAAAAAATACATTTGTCCCAGGCATTTTTAAGAACAGCAGCCCAGAGAGAAGGGCTTTTGCCACCACCAAAGACAAGCTTTCCCCCACCTCACCCCACCCCTTCAAAATGGGCACGTTGGTGTAATGCTCTTCCAGGGCAGACCATGCGCAGAACCCTGCTGAAGAGCTCTCACATGAGAAAAAGGCCGTGTATTTGTTCTGCGCAGCGCAAGCACATTTAATGACAGGCTTGCACTGTGTTTGCTTGTGACTTGTTTCTGGTGTCTCCATAAGTGGGTTATCAGAGGACATAAGGGACCAGGAAAGCAGGTTGTGCATGTGTTTGGAGGCTGCTTGTGGGATTGCGTGTGGTGTTTTGTGTAAATAGTTAATACCCTCATATTAATACACTGCCCTTTCCCTCCCAAAAATATACAGCCCCCTCCCTCCCAATAATATACAGCCCCCTCCCTCCCATTAATACACTGCCCCCATTCCCACCTATTAAAACACTGCCCTCTCCCTCCCATTAATACACTGCCACCCCTCCCCAATTTAATACATTGTCCCTTCCCTCTCTCAAATTAATACACTGCTTCCCCCGCCCCAATTTAAAACACCGTGTCCACCCCCTCCACCACCACACTGGCCCCCTCCGTCCCCCAAATAAATATACTGCCCCCTCCTTCCTTCAAATACACTGACCCCCTTCCCCAAGCCCCTCTTCTCCTACGCTGTCCATCCTCCAGCTCCCGCCCTACTCAAGCAGGTCAGACTCTCCTCTGGCACTGCGAGCAGGAGAGAAGGGGGAGTGGCTACTCTGGTCTGCTCTGCAGACAGACAGCCACTCTGCCCTCTTGTGGCCGGGACATGCAAGAATCGAAAAATATTTTTCCTGTCTTGCGGCTGCTTGCAGCCACAGGGCAGGAGGGCCGCAAAAATATTAATTGTGGGCCGCATGCGGCCCGTGGGCTGCATGTTTGACATGCTTGATATAAAAGGAGCCATGGGAATAGGTGAGACTTTTGTAGAAGTAGGACAGGACAGGGATGAATGGTGAATGTTATAGTGCAAGCATGTCAAACTCAAAGGCTAGCAAGGGCCAAATAAACAAGGTTGGGCCGCAAAAAAACTAAAACTTAAATTTTCATAGAAACTTAGGTTTATTTTGAAAAGTACAGTATAAAAAAACCCCAGCTACCCACTCTACTAAACCCCCTGTCCCATTTCTACTAAACCCCAGCCCCCTTCTTGTTTACTAAATCGCAGCCTACCTTTCTCTACTAAACCGCAGCCCCCCTCGTCTACTAAATCCCAGTCTCCCCCTCGTCTACTAAATCCCAGTACCCCCTCGTTTACTAAATCCCAGTACCCCCTCGTTTACTAAATCCCAGTACCCCCTCGTTTACTAAATCCCAGCCCCCCTCGTTTACTAAATCCCAGCCCCCCTCGTGTATTATACCCCAGCTCGCCTTCGTGTACTAAATCCCAGTCTCCCCCTGTCTACTTAATCTTAGTCCCCCCTCGTCTAATAAATCCCAGTCCCCACATCTACTAAACCCCTGCCCCTGTTAAAAAAACAAAAAACAGCCAACAAGAAGTGTCCGGAGTTCGGCCTCTGGTATGCCCCCAATGGCCCCATCTGCACCTTTAAAAAAGCGGATCCTCCCGTTACTCCTTGAAACCCTTACACACAATCACTGACATTCACATAGAGTCACTCCGACACACACATTCACTCACAGACACACAGGCTCCCTCACACACTCACTCACAGAAACGCACAATCACTCAGACACACAGGCTCACACTGACATACACACACTCAATCACACAAACAGACACACACACAGACAGACACACACAGACAGCCATTCAGTCAGACATACACACACACACACACACACACACAGCCATACAGACAACCATGGACACAGACAGCCATACAAACAGCCATGCACACAGACAGTCATACACACACAGCCATGCAGATAGCCATGGACACAGACAGCCATACACACACAGCCATACAGACAGCCATGGACACAGATACCCATGCACACACACACAAACACACATTTCCCCCCCAACACTTTTTTTTTTAATCCACTCAGCCTCCCTACCTTTGGTAGAGCTGGGTGGATTTCTTACCTGCGGTCTAGTGGGGCTGCTGGGCAGGCTGGCGTGCAGGCTGGGGACAGACAAGCGGCGAGGGGGATAGCTGAGTGTAAGCTCTCCCTGCTCAGCTCCCTCGCGCGCCACAGAGTGATGCTGGGAGCCGGAGTGACGTCATATTCCGACCGCTGGCATCACTGCGGGGAGCTGAGTAAGGAGAGCTTACACTTAGTGCTTCCTCGCCGCGGCCCGCAAATATATTAGTTGTGGGCCACATGCCGCGAGTTTGACATGCATGTTATAGAGAGAGGTCGAAGATTGGAGCACTTGTGTGGAGAGAGCCAGACATGTGAATATTTGAGGCTGACATAAAGGAAGGATAGGAGTGAATAGAGGAAAATAAGGATTTACAGTATCTCACAAAAGTGAGTACACCCCTCACATTTTATTATATATTTTTATGTGACAACACAAAATAAATGACACTATGCTACAATGTAAAGTAGTAAGTGTACAGCCTGTATAACAGTGTAAATTTGCTGTCCCCTCAAAATAACTCAACACACAGCCATTAATGTCTAAACCATTGGGAACAAAAGTGAGTACACCCCTATTGTGATAATATGTAATGTGATGGCTGGGTGCATCTGTATACTAGAAATGTTTTGTTTAAACCTGACACATTAGCAACAGTTATATTTCCAAATTAATACACTAAGGGTATTATTTAGATGAGATTCCTAGAATAATTATCTACGGCTGTCAGCAGAAAAAATAAAACATATTAGGAATCAAGCAACAATTTATGTATTAAAGCAGTGGTTCCACAACTTTTAAGGTTCAAGGCGCCCTTAATATTTCAGTATTTTTCAAAGGCACCCCAAGTCAAAATGTCTAGGTTGTATATCTGTATAGTGCTGCCGCATTTACTGGGGCTATAGTGTAATGTACAGTGTTTATGTTTGAAGGGGTGTTGTGTTATGTTTGAAGGGGTTTGAAGGGGTGCTTGTATACATTTATTGTGTTTTAATACAGGGGTCTGTTTGTAAGTGATGTTTGCGTTTGAGTAGAGGGGTGTGTCTGAATATAATGTTCACTTTTAAATGTGGATGTACATTTGTGTGAAGTATTTGTGTTAGATTGCAGGAGTGTGCTTCTATGTTGTGCTGGTGTTTGACTGCTTGGATGTATGCACATTCATACATACTACAATACAGATATTCATGCACATTAACATAGTTCCATATAAATACACCAACACATGCACACAAATTCATATAGACATCAACACATATAGATACACACCGACACACACACATACACACATAGATACACATGCACCCTGACACACACAAACATTCATACATGCCCACACCATGACACAGATACACACGGACATAAAAACACACACCCTGACACATAGATGCACATACACAGACACAGAAGCACACTGAAATATATATATACACATACAAACACTCACACAGAGGGCCGGTGCATCCATAAGGCGGCGTCCGCCAGAGGGGGGGGAGGGCGGATTTTTCACATTACCTCACTCTCACTGCAGCCAGCAGCTATCACACAGCAGGCAGTATCTCGGCTGGCCTCTCCTGATGTCAGGAGTAGGGGCGTGACTTCCACTGCTCTTCTACAGACTCCCTAGCAATCCGCAATCTGCAATCCGCTGGGGAGTCTGGGAGAAGAGCGGTGGAAGACATCATCAGGAGTGGCCAGCCGACTTCACTGGCTGCAGGCCTCTGCTCCATGCTCAGGTAAGACTCAGGGGTGGGGGGATTTTTTTTTTCTTTCTAAGCCCATATGTTACCTCTCAAGCCCATGTTCCCCTTTCACAGCTCCTACCCACCCCTTCTGTAGCCTCTGTGCCCTTTTTTTACACCCCCTACCAACCCCTTTCTGTAGCCTCTGTGCCCCTTTTACAGCCCCTACCCACCCCTTCTGTACCCATGCGCTCCTTTCACTGCCCCACCCACCCTTCCTGTAGCCCCTGTGCCCCTTTTACAGCCCCTACCCACCCCTTCTGTAGCCCGTGCCCTCCCTTCTACAGCCCGTGCCCTCCCTTCTACAGCCCGTGCCCTCCCTTCTATAGCCCATGTCCCCCACCACAGCTCATAACCCCCAATATACAGCCCATGCACCCACTCTACAGCCCATGCTCCCCCTTTTACGCTCCTACCTCACTTCTATAGCCCCTGTTCCCCTCTTTACAACCCTTGCCCCCTTTTAGCCCCTGTCCCCCCTCTACAGCCCCTGTGTGTGTCCCCTCTACTGCCCCTGTCCCCCCTCTCTACAGCCCCTGTTTCCCTCCCCTCTACAGCTCCTGTGTATGTGTCCCTCTACAGCCCCTGCCCCCGCACACAGACCTTGTACCTCCTTGTACATACCCTATCCCCCACCACAGCCCCTGACCCCCTTCTAGAGCCCCTGTTTCCCCATCTACAGCTTCTTTCCACCAGGAATGAGGTGGACTCAACCCCTTTGTTTTTTTTTTGGGGGGGGGGGGTGGGGAGGGGGCTGGCGGAAAGGGGGGTGGGTTACAGAAAATGCTACTTTGCCTGTGTAACACTGGCCCTGCTCATACACACTCAAACTCATACACACACACAAGGTGTTTTTTTTTGTTTGTTTTTTATATCTCCAGCCACCCTCCTGTTCCCTTCAGCTTATCTTATGTGCCAGAAGGGTGGCTTGGAGTTCTGCTGCTATGGGAGTGAGGGGTCTGGACAGGGCCGATGCAAGGATTTTTGCCGCCCTAGGCAAAAACAATTTTGCCGCCCCCCCCATATGTCCTGCCCACCATGTGACATCACAATGCCCCGCCCATATGCTCTGCCATATGGGCCAACGCCAGTCTTCACAAAGTGTCTTTTATCTGAAAAGACAGTGTGTTTACATTAAAAAGCCTACAGGCACAGGCTATAGACACCAGAACCACTACATTATGCTGTAGTGCTTCTGGTGACTATAGTATCCATTTAATGTGAGTTAAATTAGAGATTAGTGCCACTAATAATATATTGGATTGCCTACTTGCCACCAGATGAGGACAAGAGGCTGATGATGGGCTCAGTCTGGCTCCACAGGACTGGTGTAGAAGAGGCTCTCTGGAGACTGTTTTTAACAGTGCTCACAACAATTAACGAACAGGAAGCAGCTCCATTTTTTAGGGCCCCTTACACAGCTCAAGGTCTGGGCCCCCAGGGGGCATACGCCTACAATGCCCACCCATAAATCCACATACATGGCCCATCCATGAGTTGGGGATTTTTTTATGTGTGCAATTTGTGTAAGGGATGTAGTGTGTTTTATATGGGATGTAGTGTGTGGTTGCGTGTAAGGAATGCATTGTATGTTTCTGTGTGTGTGTGAGTGTGTGTGTGTAAGGGGTGCAAGGTTTGTTTCTGTGTATGTAATTGAATGCAGTGTGTTTCTGTAAGGGGTGCATTAATTATGTAAGAGAACGTAAGGGATGTATTGTGTGTGAGTAGGAATGCATTGTATGTTTCTGTGTGTGTGTGTGTCACTTAGTGCTCTCCCTTGGCCCCCTGTCCCTCTGCAGTCCCCCCTTGGTGGTCTTCTCACTACCCTCTTCCCCCCCTTAGTGGTCCTCCCTCTCCCAAACCCCTTAGTGGTCCTCCCTCTCTCAAACCCCTTAGTAGACCTTCCCCTACTCCCACCACCCCCTTAGTGGTAATCTCCCCCCCCCCCCTTAGTGGTCCTTACCCTCCTTCCCTCTCCTTAGTAGTCCTCCCTCCTTACCCCCCTTTGGTGGTCCTTCCCCCCCTTAGTGGTCCTCCCTCTCCCAAACACTTAGTGGACCTCCCCTCCTCCTCCCTCAGTGGTCCTTACCTTCCCACCCCCGTTCCCCCTGTGTTCCTTCACCCCCCTCCCCCAGTGGTCCTGACTCACCCCTCCCCTAGTGGTCCTTACTCCCTCCTCCCCTCCCGTAGTAGTCCTTACCCTCCCTCCCCTCCCCTAGTGGTCCTTCCTCCCCCTCCTCTAGTGGTCCTTACTCTCCCCTCCCCTAGTGGTCCTTACCCCCCCCCCCCAGTGGTTCTTACCCCCCTGGTCCTTTCCCACCCCCAGGGGTCCTTATCCACCCCCCTCCCTCCCCTAGTGGTCCTTATCCCCCCTCTCCCTCCCTCCCCTAGTGGTCCTTATCCTCCCTCCCCTCCGCTAGTGGTCCTTACCGCCCCCTCATGGTCCTTACCCCCCCCAGTGGTCCTTACCCACCCCAATGGTCCTTATCCACCCCCTCCCTCCCCTAGTGGTCCTTATCCCCCCTCTCCCTCCCTCCCCTAGTGGTCCTTATCCTCCCTCCCCTCCCCTAGTGGTCCTTACCCCCCCCTCATGACCCTTACCCCCCCAGTGGTCCTTACCACCCCCCCCCTGGTCCTTATCCCCCCTCTCCCTCCCTCCCCTAGTGGTCCTTATCCTCCCTCCCCTCCCCTCCCCTAGTGGTCCTTACCCCCCCCTGGTCCTTACCCACCCCCAGTGGTCCTTATCCCCCCTCTCCCTCCCCCCTCATGGTCCTTATCCCCCCACCTGGTCCTTACCCACCCCCAGTGGTCCTTATCCCCCTCCCCTCTCCCTCCCTCCCCTAGTGGTCCGTTATCCCCCCCCCTAGTGGTCCATTATTCCCCCCCCCCTCCCCTCCCCTAGTGGTCCGCTATCCCCCCCCACGTGGTCCGTTATTCCCCCCACCCCCCCTCCCCTAGTGGTCCGTTATTCCCCCCCCCCCACCCCCCCTCCCCTAGTGGTCTGTTATTCCCCCCCCACCCCTAGTGGTCCGTTATCCCCCCCCCCCACCCCTAGTGGTCCGTTATTCCCCCCCCACCCCTAGTGGTCCGTTATTCCCCCCCCACCCCTAGTGGTCCATTATTCCCCCCCCCACCCCTAGTGGTCTGTTATCCCCCCCCCACCCCCCCTCCCTTAGTGGTCCGTTATTCCCCCCCTCCCATAGTGGTCCGTTATTCCCCCCCCCCTCCCATAATGGTCCTTACCCTCCCCTCCTGCCCATGTAGCGTGGCCAGTGAGCGCTTCCCTTCAGTCCGCCGGCGGCCGGGTACAGGAAACAGAGGTTCCTGTCCCTGGTTCCGCGCCGCCCGGCCACGCTACATGGAGAGACCGGCAGGAGGGAGCGCTCTGCGCTTCCCTCCTGCCGGTCACTGAAACCCGGCCGCCCTCCATGCAGCAGTGCTGCGCCGCCTGGGGCTTGTTAAAGCGCTCAGGCGGCGCAGCATGAGGAGGCGCACCGGGGACAGGGATCCGGCGCCCCCTGGTAAGTTGCGCCCTAGGCGGCTGCCTAGGTTGCCTTACAGGTGGCGCCGGCCCTGGGTCTGGAGCTCTTCATGCTCCTCTACTCTCACGCTGCGGCTGCCTCCTCCCGCGCTGTCTCCCTGCAGGATGCTGGGAGGAAGTGACAGGCTAACATTACCGGTTCCCTGTCGAGCAGTAATGTTTCCCCAGTGCTATAATCATAGCACCAGGGAAATATTCTGTGGCACCTCTGTGTGCACGCTGGGGCGCCGCGGCACACAGTTTGGGAACCGCTGTATTAAAGTAAAATATAGTATTTGGTTAAAATGCCTCTTAAAAGTGAAAATCATGAATATTTGATTACCCAGAATTAGACACAGTGACTCAAAGCATATGTGTGTGCTTGTGTCCATGTGTGCTTGTTTATGAGTCTCTGTGTGTATATTACCGTTTTTGGTTTTTTTTTGGTATATTTGTTTGTGTGTGTATTTGTATGTATTTGTGTGGATAAATATAAGTACATGTAATTATGTATGTGTATTTGCATGTAATTTCCACAACAAGGTGGTTCGGGATGGTGCTGAGGGGGACACTTTTTTTTTTTTTTTTTTAAACTTCGGAGGTGTGGGGTCGGGGGAAGGGGAAGTGGCAAAATACATTTCAGCCCCACATGCCATGTAACCTAGGTTTGTCTCAAATTGTTATTAGAAAATTCCTTGATTAAAGGGTTTCCTTTTCTTGTTAGTGATTTAGGTGTTGATTATAAAGGCCAATAAAAATGTGTTTCTCAAAGAGGTTATAGATACCAATAATGAGTATTTGAGAATAGACCTAATGAGCAGCTTTAAAAAAAAAAGTTTTAACCACTTCATGAATTATTTACTTGCAGACTGGCCTGATATTAAGTTGTTAAAAATTGATTAACAGACTCTGCTGTGACATTTTCTTTACTGCTTTATTTAAAAATATCACATGCTACCGAACACATGCAGGTTATATTTTGAAAGTTGACTGGTATTATTGTATATGTTCTGTATTGAATACATTATACCCCTTTCATATCCTATTGGAAGATAAGTACAAAACCAACACTGCCCTGGTGGATACAAGTATGTTTTTTTTTATAGGGTCAAAACCTCTACAAATCACTCTTAACCCCTTTTGAAGTTCAGTTCACACAGAAATGCAGTTGTTTTTGAAAGAAATTAAAGTTGTATCATGTTTCATTTGTTGGTGTCTGAAGCTATGACATGAGATAAATAAGATGTCTTCCTACTAATCTCTTCTAGTATATCAGCTGTGCTTTGTGTCTACATTAAAGGAACAGTAGAATGTACAAATTAAGCATGGTCAATGGAAAAATAAAGACTTTGGTTTCCAAAAGTGTTCAATGTTCTTCAGATCTTGCCAAATGCTTGATGTTGGAGTTGTTCTGTTAAATTCTGCTAGAGGTTACATTCCACTCTAGGTTTGTGGATGGAAAGCTGTTTACTGTTTCAATACATTAAACAGACAATATGCTACATCTTAAAAGTTAGTTTATTAAAAGCTATGACAGTAAATGCCGTCAATGCTGTGTTAGCGGTAAAAAAACTACATTCTTAAATCTTGTTTTGGAAGTCACTAAAGGCTATAACAAGTAATGTTTGCTGTTTCATTATAATTAATACATTATAGGGTGCTACTGGGGCCAATTCATACAACATACAGGGTCCAGCGAACTCGCTCATTCACTAAACAGCAGCTTCAAGTCTCACAGAATGCAATAGCTTTATTTAAAAATACATCACCTAGTCAAAAAATATGTGTTATATAATTACCTTTTACAAAACACTATAAATTAAGGGAGTATATAATCAAATGAATAACAATGTAGTAGATATAACCCCATATAGCATGTGTATATAACTTGTTATGCATGCTTTCTTTGGGATATATGAAGCATTGGCTTGTAACCAGGGCCTGATTAAGAGCCCATTGAGTCTGGTACTGACAATAACGATGGACCTAATTACAGAATCTAATCGACAGAAAACACTGAAACAGTCATACCTCCCAAGTATTGTGTATCTGGTGGAGGTGGTGCAGGAGGAAACTCAAAGGATACAGCTATCAGGACACACAAACCCTATGCTAATCTCTCACTTTCATCTCTCAACCAAACCCATGCCCCCCAACATCGGAGCCCTGTGAAGCAGGACACTAGAGACCAAAGCAGCAAGGGCAATGGGCCTGGAGTTTTAGCTCCATTAGCTCCTATGTTAATTCAGCTCTGCTTGTAACAGCTGCAGACCCAGTATCTGCTACTGAAATCCCTTCCCATCTTCTTTTTTCTAAAAAAAATCAGTGTTTACATTAAAAAGCCCGCAAGGACTGGCTATAGACACCAGAACCACTACATTAGGCTGTGGTGGTTTTGATGACTATAGTGTCCATTTAATAATTGTATTTTTGTTGTTATAAAAAAGGTTTGCTAGCTTAAAAAACAAAACCTAGATTCCAAGCTAATTAGGAAATTCCTGACATCTTGATTTTAAAGTTACTTTAAAAGGAACACCATAGGCAGTGTCCCTTTAAAATGTTTTTTTTGTTTTTGTTTTGTTTTTTAAGAAACTGCAATAATTGCCTTGCAGGACTAGGACTGTTTCTAGTGGCTGTCAATCACACAGCCACTAGGTGTACTGCATGAGGACATCCAGTGTCAGTCAAATGCTTTCATATGGTGAGGGCCTAATGAGCTTGCTCGTTCGCTGCACATGCGCATTAGCGCCCCCACGGCAGGTGGCTTTGAAAATAGCAGAGTATCGACCAAGCACCAAGAGACATTGGGGCTGGAATCAGGTAAGTAGGGTTGTGGGGAAGGGGGTTGCAAGGGTGTTATAGTGCGTGAAATACAATGTAGTATTCCTAGCACCATCGTATCCCTTTGAGGTACAGTTGTTTGTATAGCCATAGGGAATGTGTTGCTTCCATCGTTGATGTGCCTGGGTGTAGGTGTGTGCTTATAGCTGCTACAGTTTTGGAAATCTCTGCAGGTATAAGCCACTTATTGAGGGGATGCAAGAACAGACGGCCAGTCAGATTCTCCTGCATTCCACACCAGGCTAACATGCATCTTTTTGGGAGACATCTCTATAGGCCAATCTTCCCTCCACCCCCTGGCAATGTTGGAAGGAATGTATTGATACAACTGCAAAAAAATCTCATGTACATCTCTTATTTTAGATTCCTTTTTGGAATTAGTCGTTAGACCATACTTTTGATAGCATAGCTTGGACTACCACAGTTTCTCTTATTCAGTGTTTCCATTGTAAATTGTTTTTATGACTTTCTATTTTCTTATATTTACTGTAGTTCAGATGCGTTTCCAAACTCCCTTTTCTTGTGTAGCGGCTTTTTTTACTTCTGAATATTGAATTATTTCAGCATGAGCTGAGACCAGAACTTGCTAGCCAGATTCGAATACAGTGCGTTCTATTTTACTGGAAAAAAAAAAGGTTTAGGCCAGTCAACAAACTGATAAAGTAAAGTATGCAGTGTACATACTATGAATGCATGTGCATTTGTGAGGGAATTTACATTCACCATTACGAATGGCTTTTTGCAGGAGCACTGTCTAATCCTCCAATGTAATAGTTGTAAAACCATAGTTATTTCCCTTCATGTTTGTTTATATCGTCTCAATATTGTTATTAGGGGGTTGCAAGTGCCAAACAATGAAGCACCTTTGTCAAAAACATAGTGACAACGTTCCCACAAAGCCAGGGCTTTGTTCCCTGGTTTTGCCTCACTGCTCTCTCAGCACTAATTAGTACAACATTCCCAGAGGCAGTTCTTGTGTCAGCCTTAAAGCGTAATTTCAAAAAACGTCAGACCTTGCCAAATGGAAATTATTAATGCCATGGCCCTCACAGGCAAACAGCCCAAGCTTTTGAGAGGACAATCTATTATATTAGTTTTTGTTTGCCGTTTGGACAGACTGCAAAATAAATCAAGTAAGAAGCACCCTCACATGCAGCAAAATGTGAAAAGAAAAGTGAAAAATCGTATGTAAAAATTTATTTTAAAACCTATTTATCTGTAACTTTTATTTATAAGCGGAGTTTTTTTTTTTTTTTACAGTCCAGCAGTTCTACAGTTCCCATTATTGCATATAAGCTCTAGGGCTACAACTAATATTTTTATTCGTAATATTTTTATTAATAATTGATTAATCGGGGGGCGGGGCTTGAATGCTGAAGCAACCAGACGCATGTAAACGGAGCTCCGAGCCCCAAACAGCGAAAAACGCCTGAAATACCCCCCTTATCCCTCTAACTCACAGGCACACACCACAAGACCTAATGGGGAAAAAGGGGGAAAAAAACGGTACCACACAAGCCCACCCCGGGACTAACGATCGGGGAAATGTGGATGCACGCACGCGGAGCCACTGAGGCCAACATGGCGGCCCAACACGGAGGGTGCTCGGACTTCTCCGAGGATTTATCCGATGAGGAGGAAGGGGGATATCTGCAACCCCCTGATCCACCGTGGCAGACAAAACACCATGGTAAAAGGGCAGAATCAGAACCGCTCACCGTGGCGGTTATGAAGGAGATGATGGCGGACCTGAAAAATAGCTTCCACGAGGAAGTCTCAGCGCTTCGTGCAGACCTACAAGGCCTGACAGGCCGCATCTCCGCACTAGAAGGCTCATCGCTATCCCAAGCCCAGGAAATCTCCGTGCTACAACACACGGTGCAAGGCCTGGAACACCAGAACCGGCAATACGAACAGCGCCTCGCGACTTTGGAGGACGCCAGGCGCGCCTCTAGCATAAAAATCAGGGGAGTTCCTGACGACATCGCCGAAGCCGAACTGCCAAAACTAATCGACCGCATGCTACTCACAACCCTGCCACAGGGACGGCATGCCACGATAACCCCAGAGGTGGTCTTCAAAATCCCCAAACCCTCAAACGCACCAAACACTGCTACGAGGGATATCATTATGAGCCTCCGTAACAGCGGACACAAAGCAACGATTCTCTCGGCCTTCAGAGGCAAGACTCCCCTCACATTTGAGAACATGGAACTCTCACTGTACCCGGATCTGTCCAGCAGCACCTTGGCGTGGCGCCGATCGCTCAGACCTCTCACCTTACTCCTCCGGGCCCACAAAATAGATTATAGGTGGCAACCTCCCAGGACTCTATCGGTCACAAGAGGGACGACCACACACAGCATCCAAGATATACGGGACGCCCCGGCCTTCCTCCGGCTTCTGAACCTATCCCAAGATCTGCTAACACTGGCGGAGCCGGCCAACTCGGGCTCCCCCGACCGCACCCATACTTGGGATCCAGATCGGATCGCTCCGTTCATACCCCAGAGCTCCACTCCAGAGGCCTATGCAATTGTCACAACGTAGAGACTATGGGACACTCAGAGTCTTAACCCAGCCGCACCCACCTCGTGAACGCTACACCGGGACCACCGAGCTTTGGAGAATGCACCGTCTGGAGTGGTATAATATAATATATCCCAAATTGTGACAGTACATTGATGGACTGTTGTGGGTTATCCAGCTTTGCAACCCCGAACGAGAACGTCATTGTTAATGAAAGTTACCGATACCTCTAACACGTGTTTAATGCATTGTTTCCTGTGCCACTACCTATGAATAGCGTTATATTAACTGTTAGTGGCTGTGTTTACTACTACAGCTCTATTATTATTGCCAAGCCGGTACCCTTTCGTGTAATTTGGATAATAGCCTAGACCTACACGTTTAGCTTGGCCATATGCCAGCTCTGCCTGTTTACGTGGCGACACCTTGCTATAGACAACCACTGGAATAGGCTGAGCCTGGCATCGGGCCTAACGTTTACACAGTGTTGCCACCTGCACAGGCAGAAGCCGCATTACTTCCTTCTCCTACGTTATGGCAAAACTTTATTTTTATGCTTATTAAGACTACTTTGGTTCCTTATATTTTAATCACACCCCGAGATGCGAGATCATGCTGTCCAGCGGTACAACCTGTGGTCTCCTCTCATGAGCACTATTACAGATGAGGTATTATCTTTTAACTGGCCTGTAACTTGCATTTTTGTAATCTCATGTTTACCTATACTTCACAAGTCCAGCTGGCCCTTCCCAGCTTTGTCCTTTACCTAAACAGCTAGCCATGTTTGACCAGCCTTATAACTTTGACTGTCTATTACACTTTAAGGACGTGCAAATATCCCAATAGCCGAGGTGAAATGAGATAACTGAGCAGGCAACCCCTCATTGGGTCTCATGCTTATGACTTCCAGGGTACCACATGCTAATTTATACATGTTTTATCAGGTCAAGGCGGAATACACCTATCTCAACAGTAGTGGAAATTTAGCAGCCTAGACAGCCCCCTTTTTCAGTCATCTCAGCGGACATTTCCTCCTTATCCCTCACTATATATATATATATATATATATATATATATATATATATATATATATTTTATTTATTTTTTATTTTTTACGTTATATAAGTTTAAGGAAGCCCTCCTCCATCTGGGAGATCTGAATTGACGCCTTATCTCCTTAGCTAACTAAGATAGGCTTGAATTTTGGAACAAAACGTGTAAAATTCCGGCAGTACCTACTTAACCTCCCTTAGCATGTTCAATCAGTGCTTAGCACCCCATAATCGCATACCATACGTTTCACAAGCATGAACGTCTTGTAAAGGGAAGATATCCCCTAACATGCATATCAGCAAAAGTATAGAGTAGCGACAAGGCGCGCCAGCGCGGGAGGGACACGCTTGGATATGCTCCCCTTTAAACTGGATCTTGTTTTCACCTGTTATTACCCTTTAATAGTTTATTTGCCTATCAGACGTAGAAATGCGGCCAGTAGGACTGGACTCCCTCATACAATTTCTGTCCCCTATGTTTCTTAATTGCATACCGCTAATTCATGCCAGGACCCAGACAGTCCTCCATATTAACTGACAGGGCTGTATTGCCTTACATTGGTAAAATAATGCTCCACGACATATTGCAGTCAAGAGGGTAACCCATTACTATCAAGTGGGCGGATTATGCATATTGCACTTCTACCTTACATCATACATATTAATTTTTCAAAGTTACATATCAGCTAGTAAAACCTGCCTAGTTTGCTACCTTTTTACGACCACTAGATAACATTTACCTGTGAACAAAACAAAGACTCTCTTATGCTTTTCTAAAACTCAGGACACTACCCTGTCCACTTACCTGCCTCGTAACCAACAGAAAACAGTGATATATTCTTGCCTATCTACTGAAACATCATTACTTGGCTTCTACTCCTCGCTTTCACAGTTTTGACTTAAAAAATATAAAAATGTGCATGCATTGCGGTTCACCCCATTGTTCTAAATGTTACACGTTTGCCTGAGGATTGCCGTCGGGGTACCTCACGCCTGTATGTTGTTCTTGATCTGCACTGCAAAAATAAAGAATTTAAAAAAAAATAATAATAATAATAATTGATCGACCAATTATGTTTTGATAAATCAGATTTTAAAAAATCATATCCAATAACTTTTTTTGTAAATATAAAATAATATCCATCCAAGGAGGGTGGCCATGATAACCTCCTGGATAATGGCAAGGAAATGTTTTAGAAAACAGTATGATGCATGGGAGCACATGGCTGCATTGGGGTGAGCTCAGCATATTAATTAGAGTGATAAATCCTCAGCTACTACAGAACCTCTTTGGTTTTCCTGTTAGCAGAAAGCACAGGATGTTCAGAAGCTGGACTCCACTGGCTAATATCTTTCTACCTGTTTCCCCATTCTTTGAACTATTTTATTATTAAAATTAAAATTTTAAGGGGAATAATGTCTTCCCAGGATTTTTAATATTATGTTTACTTAGCAAAAAATTAAATGTAGAGATCTTGCAATTGAGTGCCTCTGTCGCAGCTCCGTCAGTCATTCTTATAACTTCTGTTTTTTTTCACCTGGCAGTCTGCAAAAATAGGAGGAGAAATTTGGCAATTGTTGTTTTTCTGTTCATTTGCAATGTTTGCCCTGGCTTTGCCTTGCTTGTACTCAGGCCTGGACTGGCCATCGGGCATACCGGGCAAATGCCCGGTGGGCCGTGATGGCCGTGGGGCCGAGGCCGGCAGGGGAGATCCCAGGATCTCCCCTGCCAGCCCCTTCAGGGCCAGCGCTATCCGAGCGCCGGCCCTGCTGTGTGCCTCCATGGGCCGGTGCGGAGATCAAAGATCTCCCTCACCGGCCCACAGGCACTGTTACAGGCGGCCGCCGGCTGAGGAGTGAGGGTGGGAGAAGAGGACCGGCGGAGCTCTATCCAACAGCTCCGCCGGGTCCAATCGCGAGGTCTGAGCATTGCCGCGGTTACCGCGGCAACGCTCAGATCTCGCGAGAGTAAACTCTAGCCTGCAGGTTAGAGTTCACTCTCAGCACTGGACCACCAGGGAAGGATGGCAGCACCCTCCATGGCAGCACGGCACCCTCCTCAATGGATAACTGGCTCCCCTCCCCCTCCCAGGCTAAAGGTAAGAAGGGAGGGGATATAACCTTTTTTAATTATTATTATTATTATTAATAAAAAAATATTTAAATAAAAAATCATACTCACACCTCACACTAACAGCCCCCTCAGACACACACACAGCCCCCTCAGACACACACACAGCCCCCCCAGACACACACACAGCCCCCCCAGACACACACACAGCCCCCCCAGACACACACACAGCCTCCCCAGACACACACACAGCCTCCCCAGACACACCCAGCGCACCCAGACAGACAGCACACTCGCTCACACACACACATATATATATATATATATATATATATATACACACACAATATATATAAAATAACCCTCAGTGAGTTAACAGACAAAGAAAATTAGAAACCTATAATGTGACGGCAGATAAAAACACCCTCACACACAGCGCCCCTCACACATACAATACGTCCAAATATATATATTCACACTACAGCACCCCTCACACTGCACCACTACACGCATTACACTCCAGATACATACATCCCTTAGTGGGATATATATTCACACAATATATAAAATAACCCTCAGTGAGTTAACAGACAAAGAAAATTAGAAACCTATAATGTGACGGCAGATAAAAACACCCTCACACACAGCGCCCCTCACACATACAATACGTCCAAATATATATATTCACACTACAGCACCCCTCACACTGCACCACTACACGCATTACACTCCAGACACATACATCCCTTAGTGGGATATATATTCACACAATATATAAAATAACCCTCAGTGAGTTAACAGACAAAGAAAATTAGAAACCTATAATGTGACGGCAGATAAAAACACCCTCACACACAGCACCCCTCACACATACAATACGTCCAAATATATATATTCACACTACAGCACCCCTCACACTGCACCACTACACGCATTACACTCCAGACACATACATCCCTTAGTGGGATATATATTCACACAATATATAAAATAACCCTCAGTGAGTTAACAGACAAAGAAAATTAGAAACCTATAATGTGACGGCAGATAAAAACACCCTCACACACAGCACCCCTCTTACATACACCCACACTGCGCCCTCACACATACAATACGTCCATATATATATATATATATACATACACACTCACACTACAGCACCCCTCACACTGCACCACTACACGCATTACGATCCAGATACATACATCCCTTACCCTATATGCACTCTTAATCATCTATACACATACACACACACACAATCTCCTATACACACTCTGGGTCCTTTACACACTAGATCTCCTACACACCCTCTCTACAATCCCTACACACACTACGTCACCTATACACACTCACTACATCCCCTATAACACTATGTCCCCTATACACACACTCTACAGCCCCTAGCCACACATATTACACCACAAACACAAATTAAATTGACCTATTTACACAATACCACATCACACTCTACACACACGCAATCC
Organism: Pelobates fuscus; assembly: GCF_036172605.1. NCBI lineage: Eukaryota > Metazoa > Chordata > Amphibia > Anura > Pelobatidae > Pelobates > Pelobates fuscus. The sequence continues at coordinate 120,886,846 of NC_086325.1, forward strand.
CACAAGCAGGCTCCAAACACCTGCACCATACACTTTCCTGGCCCTTTTGTCCTCTGGTACCCCACTTGTGGAGACACCAGAGACAATTTAAAAGCAAACACAGTGCAAGCATGTTATTAAATTTGCTTGCGCTGCGCAGAACAAATTCAGGGCCTTTTTCTAATGCCAAAACTCTTCAGCGGGGCTCTGCGCATTGAACCAACATGCTCACTTTGAGAGGGGGCGTGCTTGTCATTAGTGATGACAAAACACACCCTCTCTGGCCCCGCCCCCTTCTTAGGGGGCCGCTCTGATTGAAAAATGCCCGGGCCTAATTTTTTTCCCAGTCCGGCCCTGCTTGTACTGGATTATGATGCAATTTGAAAAATCTTTAATATGAATTTAAAATAAAATGTCATCTCATGAAAAACAAATATATTTTTTTTTTAATCAATGGGTTAAATTGCAGTGAATTGGCAGTTCCCTTTTTAATCCTAATTAAAACCTGGTTCCTATTTTTTTTTTAACACCTAGCCGTGTTATCTCAGACAGCTTTATGTTGCACATGCTGTTGGGGTAAATGATGAATCGTGCCTGCTAGTATGTAGAATCTATATATACTGAGAAAATAATATTGGTTAACACTATAGTCACCATAACAGCTTAATTAAGTAGTTGGGTGTATACATCTTGCCTCTGAAGTTACACTGTTTAATTATCTGCCATTTAGGAGTTAAATCACTTTTGTTTCTGTTTATGCATCCCTCGTCACACCTTACCTGGCTGTGACTCACAAAACCTGCATGAAAAAAATGGTTTCAGTTTCATTCTGATGTAGCTTTAAAGGGAAACTCCAGTGCCAGGAAAACAATCCGTTTTCCTGGCACTGGAGGGTCCCTCTCCCTCCCACCCCCCAATCCCCAGTTGCTGAAGGGGTGAAAACCCCTTCAGTCACTTACCAGGGGCAGCGACAGGTCCCACGTCGCTGCTTCCTCCTCCCCCGCCGCTCCTCCTTCTGGTTACGTCGGCCGGTGGGCGAGATTGATCTCGCCCGCCGGCCGAGGAGACCTAATGCGCATGCGCGGCAATGCCGCGCATGCGCATTAGCGCACCCCATAGGAAAGCATTGAAAATGAATTTCAATGCTTCCCTATGGGGAATAGAGCGACGCTGGAGGTCCTCACACAGCGTGAGGACGTCCAGCGACGCTCTAGCACAGAAAACCTGTGCTATGAAGCAGGAAGTGTCCTCTAGTGGCTGTCTAATAGACAGCCACTAGGGGAGGACTTAACCCTGCAAGGTAAATATTGCAGTTTTAAAAAAACTGCAATAATTACACTTGTAGGGTTAAGGGTAGTGGGAGTTGGCACCCAGACCACTCCAATGAGCTGAAGTGGTCTGGGTGCCTGGAGTGTCCCTTTAAATATTTTTATCTCCTGCTGTGTAAATTGAAGTTGTATTACATACAGGAGGCTGCTGCAGCAGCATCTAGCAAGCTATTAACAGAGCAGTAGTTGAGAAACTAGAAATAAAACAGAACTTGCAATGAATGAAGTGTAGATATTAGATTACTATTTACAGGACATGTTTAGGAAGGCTGTGCAAGTCACATGCAGGGATGTGTGACTAGTGCTGCATAAACAAGGTGATTTAACTCCTAAATGGTAGAGAATTGAGCAGTGATACTGCAGGGGCAGGGCTCGAGTCCTGCAGGAACGCGTGGGAACGGCGTTCCTGCACTTTTTCCACAGCAGGAACGCCGTTCCCATTACTAGACCTGCAGGACCCAGGGCTGGCACAAGCGGCTGCCAGAGCAGGGGGGAGCACAAATCCGAATCCCCTGCCTCTGACTGGGGACTCGGATTTTTAAACTCACCTCTCCCCCTGCAGTCAGTGGAGTCGTCCGGCCTCTCCTGATGATGTCAGTAGGAGGGGGCGTGACTTTCTCTGCTCTTCTCACAAGACCGCTGGGGAGCAGAGGAAGTCACGCCCCCTCCTCCTGACATCATCAGGAGAGGCCGGCTTACTCCACTGACTGCAGGTTCCAGATCCTGTCCCACCCCTCCTGGCCCAAGGTAAGCCTCAGGGAGGAGGGAAGGCACTTTAGTTTTTTTTGTTTGTTTTTAATCCCTTTCCTGAGTCCCTGTCCCCCTCCTCAGTCCCTGTCTCCCTATTTAAGGCCCTGTCCCCCTCCTTAGTCCCTTTCCCCAGTCCCTGCCCCCCCCCCCTCAGTCCCTGCCCCCCCCCTCAGTCCCTGCCCCCCCCCCTCAGTCCCTGCCCCCCTCCTCAAGTCCTGTCCCCTTACTCAGTGCTGTCTCCCTCCTCAAGCCCTGTCTTCTTACTCAGGCCCTGCTCCCTTCCTCAGGCCCTGCTCCCTTCCTCCGGCCCTGCTCCCTTCCTCAGGCCCTGCTCCCTTCCTCAGGCCCTGCTCCCTTCCTCAGGCCCTGCTCCCTTCCTCAGGCCCTGCTCCCTTCCTCAGGCCCTGCTCCCTTCCTCAGGCCCTGCTCCCTTCCTCAGGCCCTACTCCCTTCCTCAGCCCCTGCTCCCTTCCTCAGCCCCTGCTCCCTTCCTCAGCCCCTGCTCCCTTCATCAGCCCCTGCTCCCTTCATCAGCCCCTGCTCCCTTCATCAGCCCCTGCTCCCTTCATCAGCCCCTGTCCTCTTCCTCAGCCCATGCCCCCTTCCTCAGCCCATGCCCCCCCTCCTCCTAAGCTCCTGTCCCTCTTCCTCAGCCCTGCCACCTTCCTCAGCCCATGCCCCCCCCCCTCCTCCTCCTAAGCTCCTGTCCCTTTTCCACAGCACTGTCAACTTACTTAGCCCCTGTCCCCCTCCTCAGCCCCTGTCCACCTTACTCAGCCCAGTGCTCTTACTCAGCCCAGTGCTCTTACTCAGCCCAGTGCTCTTACTCAGCCCCTGCACACGAGCATCAGCCCCTGTCCACCTTACTCAGCCCCTGTCCCTCTTCCTCAGCCCCTGTCCCTCTTCCTCAGCCCCTGTCCCTCTTCCTCAGCCCCTGTCCCTCTTCCTCAGCCCCGTGCCCTTACTCAGCCCCTGCATACAAGCGTATCATTTTTTTGGGGGGGGGGGGGGGGGGCGGGGAGTGAATCTTGACCCCTGTGCAGGGGCATGATCTATAAACCAAAACTAACATTGTTTTGGTGACTACAGTGTCTAGGGTTGCCACCTAGCCGGTATTTTACCGGCACCACCGGTATTTGGGTCTGCCTGGCCGGTGCCGTTATTGCAATAATACCGACAATACAAATGCAGGTATTTTTATCAGTATCAACTGAGAAGATGAAATACCGGCGCTGGCCAGTAGGTGGCACTGTGTGTGTGTGGAGCAAGACAGGGATAGGAAGTTACAGCTACTCTCTCCCTGCCTCTCTCTACTCACTGGTCTGTGGGGAAACCGCTCTGCCCAGAGACTCCAGCCAGCAGCTCAGGTAAGTGAGGGGTAGAGGGAGACAAATGGAAGGGCAGTCTGTAACAGGTAACACAGGGGCACACAGAGACATGGGGACAGTGGTCACGCAGAGGCATGAGGATACTGGGACACTAGCGGTCACTGAGACACTGGGAGACACGGGGACACTAAAGGAGAGATAAGGACACTAGGGAACACTGGGAAACATAAAAACACTGCGCTGTGAGACAGGGAAACAGTGGGAGCAATCACTCTATATAATCAAACTGTAAGTAGTTTTTGGGTGATTTTAATGAATTTTCTCTTATGTCACTCCTTGTGATTTACATCCTGTAATGTAATGCATGCATAATTAATTATGCAAATTAGCACAGCCAGTATTTTTCACCAAGAAAGGTGGCAACCCTAATAGTGTCCTTTTAATAAACTATTGCTGGGATTCTATAGGCAAGACCACAATTTAGATTATAAAACTGGGCAGCACTATACATGTACCTCCTGACAACATATCAAATTTTAGGTGTGTGATAAAACTATACAAGAGCCCTAATCTGTCTTTGTTAATCTGATTTCTCTTTCTTCGTTTGTCCATCAATCCCAAGACCTTTCCACAATGCCTGAGTTTCTCATATGCATGGTATTCTGGTTCCACCTACTCATTGTTCAAAATATTATTTATACGTTTTTAATGACAAATGTTCTCTTTTCACCTCCAGGATTTGCACAAAATTGTATATCGATCCCATGCCAGAATGGAGGCACATGCCAGGATACTCAAGATGGATTTGCCTGTAACTGTACCACACAACCTCTTGCTTTCACTGGACCACAGTGTGCCATGCTTCATGATGCATGTGCAGTCTATGGGTGTCCAAACAACCACACATGTCATAGTACTCCTGGGTATTCACAGTACCAGTGCTCTTGCAATGCTGGATTTAATTGCACAAATACAGGATGTGACACTGACCCATGTTCATTACCAAACTCTGAGTGTACAGCCCTTGCCCATGTATTTATTTGCAAGTGCCAAGCTGGATACAGTGGGCCAAACTGTGAACAAGTGATGCCTCCATGCACACAGAATCCATGCAAGAATAATGGTACCTGCATGCCACAAACTGGGAGCTACACATGTCTGTGTAAACCTGGCTACACAGGACAACACTGCGAGGTCAATGTAAATGAATGTGCATCAAACCCATGTCGAAATGAGGCAATCTGTGTGGACAAGGTGAATAAGTACCTCTGCTTCTGTGTGCCTGGATTCCAAGGATACCACTGTGAAATAGATATTAATGAATGTGCATCCAAACCCTGCCAAAACAATGGCACCTGCGTTAACTTGGTGGACCAGTATGAGTGTGACTGTGCCACAGGATATACAGGTGAGAACTGCGCACTGTGGGTGGTGCACATTTTTCAAAATAGCTAGAATGGCTTGTGAAGGTAAATTACCAGCAATCTTTATTTTAAGTAGTAATGTCTGATAATGTGCAAGTGCCACATGACTTGGGGTTTGGGTAAGGTTTGTGCTGGACTGAAATGTCTTCATTAAACTTTCCTTCCTCGGGGTTATAGTTAATATGTATATACACCTACTCCATATGTGTTCTTTCTGCCAGTAGCACTTTCTTTCATGCAATCAACATTTGCTAAATAGTTTGGTAAATTTGCTAAATTGGGTGGGATAACTGAGAGCATACTCCAAGGTGCATAAAGATGGCTGTCAGAAAGGAGTGGAGGAAAAGGTAGGCAAATTCAATATACATGAATTAAAAAAAAACAGATTGGTGGAATTAATGTAGAGAGTGCCATGGTGCAGGAAATAGTTTCGGGCCCCTCAATAGTGCAAGGGTGACCAAAAGGAAGGTCCCTATCTGTCATATAATAATAAAGTATTTAACCAGGAAAGGTACATTCAGATTACTCTGGTTTCCAAGTACGTCCTGGGGATGTTACCTTAGCCCAACATCCAGGGGTTGTTACTATCACCCAATTTAATGGTACTCATTTTATCTACCTCGGAAGGCTGAAGGGCTGAGTCAGCCCTGCCGGGATTTGAACCTGCAACCCAATGGTTAGAACAGATTCTGCTAATGCATTAGCCCACTGAGCTATTTCACCGGCCTTTATAACGCACATAATGCTAAACCAGCTAAAAAACAATAATTTACCCATCCTTGCAGGGTTGCATTTGAATGTAAGCATGGTTTTTTTTTTTTTAAATATAGAGTATGTGTATACATGTAGGTGTGTATTCGTATTGACTGCTGCCATTGGAATGCAGTGGTTTACTTGTATATAGAGTTTGCATTTGAATCCATGGGTGTGTTTTTGTATGTAGTGTTGACTTTTAAATGCAGGTGTGCTTTTGTGTATTTTTATAGTATTGGTATTGAAACGAAGGGGTGTGTTTATATATAATTTTGGCGTTTAACGTGCAGGAATATGTTTGCATGTAGTGTAGGTGTTTGCTGGAATGTATGCACATACATATATACACTGCCACATGCGTACTTACACAAATATACATACACCTTAACACACACACACACATATATATATATTCAGAAACACAATGACACTGCACACAGAAAAAACACAGTCTACAGTGTATTTTCTACAAATGTATTCCCCTTTACTATTGATGTACTGTACTGATTTTCTGTATTATATACTTATTTTGAGTTCTATCTGTCCATCCGCAATTAATATAATATTTTTTTATTTTTTTATTTACACATTTCATATTGGAACATTGTTTAACCCCGGAGTCAATAGTGCACGTTCTGATCAAAACAAAACGTAAACAAAAACTAGAATTTGCGCTACATGTCTGTTCAACCGTAGTTCCCCTCTTTCAAATTATATACACCCACACTTATTATATATCATTTTGTTCAGGAGAAACAGGGCTTTAATTTACCATTAACTATTCATATATGGAACATAATTCATTATGAATAAAATTTAAAAAAAATGTGAGAAAATAAGATTTTTTAAAAAAATTTGTATTTCCGTCTGACATTTTAGCTGTGAATGTCATAATACTGTTAGGTTTTACTGCACAAAAATGCACATATTTGTAATCAGCGATGTCTCACGAGTACAACAGTATCCCCCATTAACAGGTTTTATGGTGTTTTGGAAAGTTACAGGGTCAAATATAGAACGTTCCATTTTCAAATAGAAATTTGCCAGATTGGTAATGTTACCTTTGAGACGGTGTGGTAGCCCAGCAATGAGAATTACCCCCATAATGGCATAGCATTTGAAAAAGTAGACAACCAAAGGTATTGAAAGTGGGGTATGTTTAGTCTTTTTTAGTAGCCACTTAGTCACAAACACTGGCCAAAGTTAGCGTTCATATTTGTTTTTGTGTTAAAAAAGCAAAAAACTAATATTTGGCCAGTGTTTGTGACTAAGTGGCTACTAATACAGACTGGACATACCCCACTTGCAATACCTTGGGTTGTTTACTTTTGCAAATGGTATGCCATCATGGGGGTAATTCTCATTCCTGGGCCATACGCTCTCAAAGACAACATAACCAATCTGGCAAATTTAAATGTAAAAAAAATGAAATGCAAGCCTTATATGTGACTCTCTAACTTTCCAAAACACCATGAAACCTGTACATGGGGGGTACTGTTATTCTTGGGAGACTTCACTAAACACAAATATTAGTGTTTTACAACAGTAAAACATATTACAACAATAATATAGTCCATAAAAGTGCAGTTCGTTTGTAAAAAATGCAAAAAACGTCACTTTTACTTAAAATATCATCGTTGTAATACAATTTACCAATTTGAAACACTAATATTTGAGTTCAGCGAAGTCTTCCGAGTAAAACAGTACCCCCCATGTACAGGTTTTATGTTGTCTTGGAGAGTTACAGGGTCAAATATAGTGCTTGCAAATTAAATTATCTGCACTTTCTCCCTGTGTTGTCAGGCATGTCAATCAAATTTTAATTAATCAAATCACCTAATTATGTTAAAAGATTACTTAAATATACACGTAGAATTTTAATACATATGCATTTATAGGTATTTAAATTCTACGTGTATACTAATGTAATATTTTATGTAATTATATGTATTTATCTATATATATATATATATATATATTTGTGGTTATTTCCATTTTATATATAGATAGAATGTCATTCTAAGTGTATTTTGTTACCAATATATATATATATTAATAACAAAATACAGTTAGAATGAAATTACATATGTATATATAATTTATATTAAATTTTGTTTCAATATTTTATTTTATTTATTATTGTAATTATACGTATTTATATATATATATATATAATATAGAATATATGTATATTATATATATGTAACGTCATTCTAAGTGTATTTTAATACTAATATATGTACTTATATTAGTATTAAAATACACTATGTATGACGTTAAATATATATAATATACATATATATTATATTATATATATATATATGAAAATACATTTGATTTATTTTAAAACATGTCTAATAATTTTTTTTTAGACTTCCCACCAGCAGGGGGACTGTCTGATATTTCAGACAGTCCCCCTGCTGGCAGATCCACAGCCAGCTATAGGGGGCCATGTGATCGCTCTTTGAGAGCGATCACATGGCCCCCGGGGGCCTGATTTGCCGTGTGGGGGCTGCCTGGGCTGTGAGGCAGTCCTCCCGGAGCGTTGGGAAGGTAAGTATCCCGGGCGCTCCAGGGCTTAAAGCCGTTACGGCGTGCTATGCCGTCACAACGGCTTTAAAGCCCACTTAAACCGTGACGGCATAGCACGTCGTAACGGCGGGAAGGGGTTAATTGCTAGGAAGTTCTTTATAAGCTATAATGCACCTCTTGAGCTCGTATAATAGAGGGACAAAAGTATTTGGATCTTGAAGGCAAACTGTCTCTCTTAAAGAAGAAAGCTTGTAATATAATGTTTCTTGACGTAAATTAGAAAAAGCATTTAGAAACCCATTATATCAATTCATGTTTTTGTTTTTTTCTTGGAGAAAACGTGGTAGAAGAGATTGCATTTTTCCCTCATATATAAGAACTTCTAGACTAGCCATACCTTGTGCTGCTCTTTTTTTTTTAAATCAAATCCATTAATTATTTTCACCTCTGAGTGCCCCAGCCATACAGAACACAGGCTGGTACTAACAGCCTGTGTGCAATGGACAGTTATATATTTCGTTAGGAATGTGCGGTTTAGCACAGAGGAATTTGAGTTTGATCCATTGGTCTCCATATGTAGTTTGCAACACTTTCCCTCCTCCACTTCTCTGGAACCTTTAGCTGGTGTTACTTAATAAAAGTACCATGAGACAGATTTCAATAAGTCATCAAACTGTGATGAAATTGGGAAAATGTTCAGCAATGGTAAAATGTTGGTGGAATAATTATCTGTATTAAGTGCCAACATATTATGCAGTATTGTGACCTGTGTGTCAATGGCATAACTATAACCTAGAGGGCACTGGTGCAAGAATTGTTAAACGGCCCTCTTCTCATCCCAAGTAATGAGTGGGGTTGGTTGAGCTGGGTGGTTGGCAACATGTAATAAGTGAGTGTGTGTGTGTGTGTGTGTTTATGTGTATGTTTGACTGATGTTGGGGTTTGCCTGAGTGAGATATATTTTCGTGAGATTATCAGATGGTGGGAGGGTTGTGGGAAGGTGAACGGGAAGCTTCCCCTTTATTATTTCATAATAATTTAATAATACAATTTTTTTAAAGGTTTAATTACCGCCTTACTGCCTTCCTTTTTGTAGGGAGGGAGTAAAATTAATTAATTTCTGGTGGTCCACCTTGGGTTCCCATAGTATCCTTTGTAGTCCCATGGGGAACCATGTTGACTGCTTATCTTGTGCAGACCACAGTAAAAGCTCTTTCAGCAGCGATTTCCATGGCAACACTTATTTACAGAGTTTTAGGACCAGCCAGAAGTGCAGCTCACACGTTCCTTTGAAGGATTTGACTGCTATTTAGTACATTATCGAATAACCAATGTATTAAATAGCACAGGCAAAACTACAGAGTGTGGGAGGCCCACCCCTGGCCTGTCCTTCCCCATCACCTGGGTATTCTGCCTGGGGATAATCCTGAGTGAGAGCCACCTGACAGAACTGGGACCTGTATGGAGCCCACAGTGAACGACCGGCCCATTGGATTTTGTAATAAACAGAGGCCGGGACCCTCTCCAATGTGTGGGCTTTCTTGTGGGACAGGTTCCTACAATCAAAAAGCAGGATCCAATAGGCTATCTAACTGGGCCAGAACCTTCTGCAGACGACCTCCTTGCAGCACCAGGAGGTTGGACATTGATAGTCCTGAGGTAATAGCCTCCTGTTGAGAACAGGATTTTTGTGTGAATATATTTTTTAAAAAAAAAAAAAATCAAAAAAAATTTAACCTAGGCCAGGTGCTAGCTACCAGCGGCAACCCCAACCCCCCGCAATGGGTGCAGATAGAAGCGGTCTACACTAATGACTTCACATTACCGGCCCTGGCCTGGCCTGGCCTGGCCTGGTCTAGGAAACTAAGACCAAAATATAAGGACATCCTCCCCACAACACAGCTCACGCTACAAACCTGGGACAAATTCGGGGATGCACACATATTGAAAGGGGGCATCTCCTTAGCAATGCCACTGGAATCGGTGTCTTTAGTAATGCCAGGCTTCAACTTTAGGCTGTGGCACAACCACAATATCACACATCTTTTTCACATATACCAAGGCCCCACATTGAAACCATTTGCGGAAATTCAAACACAACATAAGCTACCAGACACAGCACAATTTTCGCACAGACAGCTTTTGTCATGGTTTAGGACCCAAACAATATGCTCGTACAACAGTGTAAATGGTCTACAGCTGACGGAGGTAGAAAAAATATGTCTTAAACTGAGACCACGGAGGAAACTGATATCCATGGTCTATGCCATACTTAGTGCCAATGAGGGACCCCACGTCCCCACGTTTTTATAAAAGCATGGAACCGAGAACTCAGTGTCCATATCACTGAGAGCCAGTGGGGCCAAATACTCCGGGCACATAAGAACCTCTCCCTGTGCACTTCCCATATGGAAATTATGCGCAAAATTTTGTACAGATGGTACATGGCACCAGTACGGCTTAACAAAGGTAACCCCACCATACCGGACTCATGCTGGCGCTGCATGGGAGACAAAGGAACCATGCTCCACATATGGTGGTCCTGCTCAACAATGCAGCAATATTGGACAGACGTAATCCAAGTAATAAAAGCCTGCACAGGTGTCCACCTCCAGCGAGCCCCAGAAATGTATCTGTTACAATTATTCCCAAAAGGCCTTACAAAAGCCCACCAATATCTTATATACCAAATTATAGTTGCAGCCCTCCAAACGATAAGCAGGCACTGGCGGGACCCATGCCCACCAAAAGTAGCCCAATGCATCGCTTCAATAGAGCTCACAAACCTATACGAAAAAATGGCACAGAAGACCGCACAACCGAAGCCAGCCATAACAGCAGCTTGGGAACATATGGGAGAAATACCTCGCCACCTCACAGGGCTGAAACCCTGAGCTATCAATATGTAGATTCACCCATTGATATGAGACAAGAACGCAATTCCACCAGCTGTGACCATATGTACGTAGCAATATACATGTAGCAACAATATGAATGTAACAATTAGGAGTAATAGAATGTACCCACGCAACATAGATTAATGTAAATCTGTTTTCTGTAATGATGACTATGCAACATATTTCCAGCCTTTGGTGAATACAGATTCACCCCTAGACTCTCCTACTTCCCCTCCCCCCCCTTCCCTCACACCCCCCTCCTTAACCCGTTACTGTTAACAAAGGTTAAGGTATCAACCTGCTCAAAAGGTACAAAGCACACATCAAGAATCGTGCAACAGCTGAATAAAACTGTTACTAAGTGAAATATTTCCTTGTTGTACTAAATACTGAAAAGCATGTTGATATTATAAAATGCAAATAAAAAAAAATTAAAAAATTAAAATTAAAATGGCAAAGAAATTTACCAACCCATGTACTGCAAATGATATACATAATATAAATGTTATGTACCGGTACCTATTTTGCAGTACACTTATAGGTGTACTGCAAATTATATATATAATGTCAACATTATGTACTAATTTTGCAGTACACTTATATGTCCATTTTCATGCCATGTGGTTCACAGATCAAGTGAGAAGTGACCAAAAGAGGTAAAAAAGGAGAAGTAAAAAATATTAAAATCTATATGTACAGTTGTGCTCAAAAGTTGCCCATTCGTCTTGGAAAAATGCCTTCAGGTCATGCAAAGTCTTTGGTCATCTTGCATGAACTGCACGTTTGAGATCTCCCTAGAGAGGCACGATGATATTAAGGTCAGGAGACTGAGATGGCCACTCCAGAACCTTCACCATTTTCTTCTGTAAACACTGAAGGGTCAACTTGGCCTTGTGCTTGGGGTCATTGCCATGCTGGAAAGTCCAAGAGCGTCCCATGTGTGCCGCCTTTGTGCGGCAGAATGCAAATTGTCTGCCAGTATTTTCTGATAACATGCTGCATTCATCTTGCCATTAATTTTCACAAGATTCCCCATGCCTTTAGATCTCAACCCCACCCTCCCTCCCCCCCAAATAACATCAGTGAGCTACCACCATGCTTCACAGTGGGGATGGTATTCTTTTCACTATAGGCCTTGTTGACCCCTCTCGAAACATAGCACTTATGGTTGTAACCATAAAGCTCTATTTTGGTCTCGTCACTCCTAATTACAATGTGCCAGAAGCTGTGAGGCATGTCAAGCTGTTGTTGGGCATATTGAGCCTGTGCTTTTTTTGTGGCATTGGCGCAGTAAAGACTTCTATCTGGCAATTTGACTATGCAGCTCATTTTTGTTCAAGTATCGTCGTGTTGTGCTCCTTGAAACAACCACACAGTATTTTTCCACAGCAGTCTGTATTTCTCCTGAGATTACCTGTGGGTTTTTTTGTATCTCAAAAAAGTTTTTGGGCAGTTGTGGCTGAAGTCTTTCTTAGTCTACCTGACCTTGGCTTGGTATCAAGAGATCCCCCAATTTTTCACTTCTTAAAAGATGATTGAACAGTACTGACTGGCATTTTCAAAGCTTTGGATATCTTTTCATTTACTTTTCCATCTTAAAGGGACACTATAGTCACCAGAACAACTACAGCTTATTGAATTTGTTCTGGTGAGTAGAATCATTACCTTCAGGCTTTTTGCTGTTAACACTGTCTTTTCAGAGAAAATGCAGTGTTTACATTACAGCCTAGTGATAACTTCAATGGCCACTCCTTAGATGGCTATTAGAGATCCTTCCTGGTTCATGGCTGCCTAAAATGCATCCAAACATTCAGTATCTCCTCCCTCTGCATGCAGACACTGAACTTTCCTCATAGAGATTCATTGATTCAATTCATCTATATGAGGATATACTGATTGGCCAGGGCTGTGTTTGAATCATCCTAGCTCTCCCCCTGATCTGCCTCTTTATCAGTCTCAGCCAATCCTATGGGGAAGTACTGTGATTGGATCAGGCCACCACTTCTAATGATGTCAGCACACTGCTTGTTTTTCTGAGTCTAACAGCATGCAGAGTTACAGCTTCAGGCTTGAATACAGTAAGATTTTGCTATATTTATGGAGGCATGATGGGCCCAGAGAGGCTAGATGGTGGTTTTAACACTACAGGGTCAGGAATACATGTTTGTGTTCCTGACCCTATAGTGATCCTTTATTAAAGTTCCATTACCTTGTTATGCAGGTCTTTTGACAGTTCTTTTCTGCTCCCCGTGGCTCAGTTTCTAACCTGCTCAGTGCAACCACGTGAGAGCTAACAAACTCATTATATTTATACACAGACATTAACTGCAATTTAAAAAGCCACAGGTTTGGGAAATAAACATTTAATTGCCATTTTAACCTGTGTGTGTGTGTGTGTGTAAAAAGGCCAAACATTTAAGGGTATGTAAACTTTTGATCAGAGCCATTTGGGAGATTTATGTTATCATTATGATTTAAAAAGGAGCCAGACAACTATGTGATAATAAATAGAAACGAACAACCAGATATTGGATAAATGCCAAACAATGGTAGAATTATCCTCAATAAGTTAAATGTCAAGATTGGACATAGCTACCATAACCACTGTATCACTTGTAGAAAATAACCACCACCAGGGGTTAAGCAATATAAAATTGGGAAATGCTTATTGAAATAAATCAATAATAGATACAGGACTCAGTGGAGAGGCACACAAAAGGAAAAAAAGAGATAAAATATGAAAAATGCACAGGAAAAATAAAATATAATAAAATGTAAAATATATAGTAAAATAGAGATAATAGTAGAGGATTACTGATATTATGGGTATAAATATATCAGCTAATTAGGTTATACCCTCTTAAAGAAATCCCTCAAAGGGTTAAAAATATAAATATATATGAGAAAATATGGTGCAAACAGACAGAGTACTATTGAAAATTTATTAGTACATGAAACTGTCAAAAAAAGCACAGAAAATACAAATGTAAAGACCACAAATAATGTAGTCTTAAAAACTATTAAAACCTAATAAAATACGGTAGTCCCAACATGAGAGTGCAAATAAAGGAGATAGCATCAGTACCAGGTAGAGCAAACTTAGGTCCAAAGATGTAAAAACCACTTTCTAGCCGGCCGGACTGAAATGGATACGGACTTTCTCGTGCTGAGTAACACTGGATATTAGCCGCGTGCGTGTCACTGCGGCTGGTGATGCGTTTCAACTATGCTTTCTCTCAGGAACCAATGTGTGGAGATGCCGCCTTACGCGTTTCGTGATATTTTTTCCTTATATTTGTTATACTTTTCCCCTTTACAAACTGCCATTTTAGCTAATAAGTATCCATACAACTACAATTATTATTAATAATTCGACATTATACGTGATAGATCCATTTCTATATGTATATTTTTTTACTGGCTGCTGCAAACATCTTTCGTTATATATGCACTTTTTAAAATGAAATTATCAAATGACAGTTACTACCACAAAAAATCCTTCTTTCTTTATATACTTATGCAATAATGTTTTTAATCTTTATTTTTCTTTTTTCTCTAATTCATAGTATTAGAACTATGCCCTTCTATTACTATAATTGCTATTTCTTTTTATCATGAATTTATTCTCAAATGTATCTTTCATGAATTATAAACTGTATTTTAAACTATATGTTTTAAAGAAGACCTTTTTTGCATTATTCCATATCCAGCTTACAATGGGTTAATTTCAAACGTTTAAATGATCTATTAGCTTCTTATCAGTATCCCTACAAATGCCATTTGAGGCTGTCAGTTCAAATAGAATGGTTAACATGGTATCCTTCCATTATATTTGTTACTGTTTTCTATAAACTTTCATTGTAGCGAATTACATGTAACATTATGTATTACAGATCAAGTATTTATATGTACGTCTTTCTGCTGAATTTTTCTACCAGCTGCTGCAAATATTTTTCGTTTTATATATATGTTTAAAAACAAAATTATCAATCAAAAGTTACTATTATATTTATTTTTTATATATGCTTATACTACAACGTTTTTATCTTTAATTTTTTATTATTAGAATTATGTCCTTCAATTATTCCAATTGTTATTTCTCCCCATTACGAATTTATTCATAATGCATTCTAAGTTTATGTATTAAAGACTTTTTACTGCAGTTTTTACAAGCATACAAAGGGTTAATCCACAACGATTAGATTGAAAGGGTATAAAACAGACTGAAGATTTCAAGATGCCATCCTCTGATGAAGTGATCTGGGATCACGAAACACGTAAGGCGGCATCTCCACACATTGGTTCCTGAGAGAAAGCATAGTTGAAACGCATCACCAGCCGCAGTGACACGCACGCGGCTAATATCCAGTGTTACTCAGCACGAGAAAGTCCGTATCCATTTCAGTCCGGCCGGCTAGAAAGTGTTTTTTACATCTTTGGACCTGGTACTGATGCTATCTCCTTTATTTGCACTCTCATGTTGGGACTACCGTATTTTATTAGTTTTTACTAGTTTTTAAGACTACATTATTTGTGGTCTTTACATTTGTATTTTCTGTGCTTTTTTTTGACAGTTTCATGTACTAATAAATTTTCAATAGTACTCTGTCTGTTTGCACCATGTTTTCTCATATATATTTATATTTTTAACCCTTTGAGGGATTTCTTTAAGAGGGTATAACCTAATTAGCTGATATATTTATACCCATAATATCAGTAATCCTCTACTATTATCTCTATTTTACTATATATTTTACATTTTATTATCTTTTATTTTTCCTGTGCATTTTTCATATTTTATCTCTTTTTTCCTTTTGTGTGCCTCTCCACTGAGTCCTGTATCTATTATTGATTTATTTCAATAAGCATTTCCCAATGTGATAATAAATGGCTTCATATGATCACTATTGTTCAAAAAATACTTTTCAAAATCAATGCTAAAATTTCACAATTTCTGCCAGGTTATGCAAACGTTTGAGCACAACTATATATTCTATATGTATTAAAGAATATATAAATATAATTTAAAAAAAATGTTTTACTGCTACTCCTTTTTTCCCCATATTGGTTACTTCTCACTTTATTTTTGAATAAAATTAGCATTTAGTGGCTCTCCCCTAACTTATTTTTTTTTCTTTATCAATCTTTATAATTTTTGATCAATCATCATTTTTTGTATTTTTTTTGGAGCCGAGGACAGAACTTTGTATTCCGAAACAAACTAATCGGTTCGTCTATTGTGCATTTTGTTTCATGATTCATCCAAATAGCATTTTGGAGAGCAGGCTTTTGGAAAAATCCCCCAAAACTCAGATTAGTTTGAAACCGAAAAAAGTATAACATGCATACACAGACTATCTCATGCATGAATATACCTTCTAACTGTTACTATTGGTGAGATATTTGCTTTAAGAGTTTGAGCCACATGCGGGAATTCGGGGAACAAAACAAAACCAATGTTATTTTGCCATCTAGTGGTGACAGCATTTTACTGCGAAAGACAAGTGTAAAATAGTTCCAGCTAAGACTGCAGAATTCATTAGATTTATTGGATGTACATTTATGCTGTCTGTTGTCCAGTATCAAAATTATTCCAAAATGGTTTGTTTGATACATTTCTGCCACTTGGGGTGAAATAGGATGTAAATGTTATGTCCTAGACAGTGATACTCTAGGAACAATAAATGGGGGGCGCACACAGGGATACCAAAGTTACAATTGGGGGGGCAGTAACAATTTCCACCAATAAATTGTACCACTGAAAAAAAAATATATACACAAACCTATTCAGTGGTGTCAAGTGCCATATCTACAGTTTTCAAATCAAAGTAAAAACTACTACTACGGCAAAATCCCTGCAACAAATGCAACAGCAACAACTTCAGCGTTTCAAAAAGAAAAATACAAGCGACAGCAGTAGACGCTTAATCAGGGAATCTTATGTTACATAAACTGAAAAGATGTGTCAAGTTCAACTTTTCTCGCATCTGTTTTTTCGTCTTCTGACACTGTTTGGATTTCCCTTTTGTGAAAGCTAGCCTCCTTTGCACCAGTATAATCCATTTGTAGTGGTTCATTATGCACTCAAATATCTGGCATCCCACTGTGCACTTAATTAACATCTCCCTGCTGATGCTGTTGCGACTTTATATCTCTCCTCCAGGCATCAGTACATGGTGTGTGAGAAGGCTGTGCAAGCAGTGCATAGGAGTCCCTTGGCGCCTGCTCTGCATCATATTGCCAGAGCAGACACTTGCTGCAAGGTGCTGCTGATACACGTATCCCCTATATCCCCTTCGCTACGCTCTGCATACACACTCCCTCACGGTCTAACATACAAACACACAGAAACTAATACATACACACACAAACTGTTTGTAATACATACGAACACACACACACTGCATAATCCATATACACACAACTATCCATATAATCATGCACACATACTTTTACCTGGCCACAGGTGAAAGTCAGGGAGGGGGGCATTGCATTCCCTGCTGGTCTAGTGTCATTGTGCAGAGGACGGCTGGGCTAAAAGCTTTTATTTATTTTTTATTTACATGATTATTATATTTAATAAATGATTTTAATTGTGTTTCCCCCCTCCCTGCCTTTTACCTGTGGTCCGGTAGGGGCACATTACACTCCATGGTGGCCCAGTGGCTTTGTGCAGGCTGCCAAGGGGTTTCCCATTGTAGAGGGGATGGCTGCCCAGGACATGCTATCTTATGTTTTTGGCAGGTCCTTTCTGCAACTCTTGCGATCTTGGTATGCTGCGTGGAAAATTGCTGTGGTAAACCACTGAAAATACTTAATATTGGCCGATAATATTGGTCAAACCATTAATCAGGGGATGTGTATATATTATTTATTTGTGTATGTGTGTGTGTGTGTATACATATATATATATATATATATATATATATATGTATACACACACACACACAAATAAATAATATATACACATCATTAGATGTCATTAGACACATCATTAGAATATGTGTGTGTGTATGTACATACAAATATATATTCACTTCTGTGTGTATAAGACAATAACAAATACGTTCGATAATGAACACTTTCATTTCTCTCAATAAACCTCACAGGGACACTAAAGTCACCAAGTGAAGTGGTTGTGGTACAGTGGTCCTGTCCTTCTAATCCTGCAGTGTAAAGCATTGCAGGATTTTCAAAACTGCATTGTTTGTATTGTATGATTAAATCCAGAGGCACTTTTGTCTCACTGACAAGGAAGCCCATTAGAAAGCATTGAAAGCAATAAATACAATGCTTTCCTATGCGGAAGCTTGGATGTATGGGTGGCTCTATGAGGAGCATTTTTATGACCATTGCGGAGGATCCCATGATGACGTTGTGGAAAGCGGAGAGGTGAGCAATGGAACACGCAACTAAAACTTTTAATTCATTCATATTTTGGCAAACGAAGGGGAGTGGACTACTATAGATAGGGACAGGGACAATGTAGCATTAGGAATACATGTTTGTATTCCAAACATTATAGTGTTCTTTTAATGTCCTCCAATTTTATCAAGCACTGGATGTCCTATAGCTTCTTTGAGAGGGAGATATTAAGAATGTGTCTTCACGGTGTATTAACATGAATATATTTTGTAATATTGTGTTTCTTTCTTTGAAGGTGTCAACTGTGAGATGGAGATAGATGAATGTGAATCTCACCCCTGTCAAAATGGTGCCATCTGTAAGGACCACATTGGATATTTCTCCTGTGACTGTCCTGCAGGGTACGAGGGTGAGTTGTGCCAACACGACATTGATGAGTGTCAGAGCCAGCCGTGCCAGAATGGAGGGATCTGCGTGGATGCCATTAACAGGTGATTAACTTTCTGCAGATCCCAACTCAGATAGGGCCAGATTTACATGTTAGGTGCATGTAGGCACAAAATTAAAAATTAAAATAAGTATAATTAATTTATTTACCGGGCATTGCAGGCCTAAAATATGAATTCATATTTGACAACTGCATATGTATAGATTTATGTATGTGTATATTTCTCCTCCGATTGTAATGTATTATGTGAATTGGTGAATATAGTAAGTGTATTCCGCTGTGTAAAAGCAGAGTTAAAGGATCACTATAGGGTCAGGAACACAAACTTGTATTCCTGACCCTACAGTGTTAAAACCACCATCAAGCCTCCCTGATGCCAGTACATTGAATACAGTGAGATTTTTACAATATTTATGGAGGCATGAGGGACCCCTCATGCCTCCATAAATATTGTAAAAATCTCACTGTATTCAAGCCTGAAGCTGCTGGCTCTGCCCTGTCTGCCTCAGAAAAACAAGCAGTCTGCTGACATCATCAGAAGTGGTAGCCTGATCCAATCACAATGCTTCCCCATTTGATTGGCTGAGACTGACAAGGGGGCAGATCAGGGGCAGAGCCAGCATGATTCAAACACATCCCTGGCCAATCAGCATCTCCTCATAGAAATTAATTGAATCAATGAATCTCTATGAGGAAAGTTCAGTGTCTGCATGCAGAGGGAGGAGATACTGAATGTTTGGATGCATTTTAGGCAGCCATGAACCAGGAAGGATCTCTAACAGCCATCTAAGGAGTGGCCAGTGAAGTTATCACTAGGCTGTAATGTAAACACTGCATTTTCTCTGAAAAGACAGTGTTAACAGCAAAAAGCCTGAAGGTAATGATTCTACTCACCAGAGCAAATTCAATAAGCTGTAGTTGTTCTGGTGTCTATAGTGACCCTTAAAAGCAGGGCTGTCCAACCTGCAACCCCCCAGATGTTGCTGAACTACAACTCCCATGATTCCCTGGCTATCTGTTTCATTGAAAGAATCGTGGGAGTTGTAGTTCAGCAGCATCTGGGGGGCCGCAGGTTGGACAGGCCTTCTTTAAAGGAATACTATAGGCATCAAAACATCTTTAGCTTACTGAAGTGTATATTTCAATTTTCTGCCATTTATGAGTTAAATCAGTCTTGTTCCTGTTTAAGCAGTCATGCCTACACGCCCTGACTGTGACTCACACAGGCTCAATGAAAAAATGGTTTAATTTTTAATCAGATGTTAACTAGCATTATAAGTTTATGTTCTGCTCTGTAAAATGAACTTTAATCAAACACAGGAGACTCATGCAGTGTCTGGAAGACTATTCGCAGAGCAAGAGATAAGTAGTTCTAAATTAAACAGACTGTGCAATAAAGGAAGTGTAAACACTAGATATGTCTCTTTACACAAAATATTTAGGAAAGCTGTGCAAGGTGCATGCAGGGAGGTGTGACTAGGGCTGCATGACAAAATGGCAGAACATTGAGCAGTGAGACCGCAGGGACAATATCTATACACCAAAACTGCTTAATTAAGCTAAAAGTGTTTTGGTGCCTATAGTATCCCACTTAGCCCTGCAATTGCCTTGCAGGACTAAGACTTCCTCCAGAGTATGTCAGTCAAACAGCCAATAGAGGCACTGCCTAGATGCTAGCGGTCTCTGAGTCTCCTAAATGACATCCAGCTTCAGTGAAATTCCCATAGGAAAACATAGCAATACTTTCCTATGTGGAGGGCCTACAGGGCTTGTGGCAGATTTAGATTCCTAACACTATAGCATCCCTTTAAGGATGGTTCAGGGGGTAGAGTCTGTATAGTCTTTGCTGTGGTGTCCATGTGCTATTGAGGGAGATTATCTAGGGAAAATATGATGGGCTGCTGACTGGGACTGGTTAACTGTTATTCTTGTGGGTTGGGTAATCTTTCTGCTTAAGAGCTGTGCTGCTGGGGTTTCTGTGCTTCTAGAGTTGTGTTGGGTTGTGTTCTGACAGTGTGTGGTAGTGCTGCTGGGTGTAGAGAATGCTTCTGGAAAGACTGAGATGAATGGAGAGGTGACGTGAACCAGTATAACCTGCAGTATTTTGTAGGGGTGCACCGAAATGCTAATTCTGGGCCGAAACCGAAAATTCAGGACGCCCTTGGCCGAAAACGAAACCTAAACCGAAAATGACTTTTTTCCCCAAATGATTAAAAAATTTTTTTTTCATATTTTTTTAATATTAGACTTTTTAATGAATTTAATCTAATATGAAAAACTTCCTGTCTCTTTTAGTGGTCCCCCTCCCCCCCCCCCTGCTTAACATTCCTCTCTTCCCCCTCTAGTGTTTCTCTCCCCCTCCTCTCCAGTTCCATAGTGTTCTTCTCTCCCCTTCACTGTCCCAGTGTTTTTTTCCCCCATCCCATAGTGTTCTCTCCCTCTCCTGTCCCATAGTGTTCTTTTCCCCCCTCTCCTGTCCCATAATGTTCTTTTCCCCCTCTCCTGTCCCATAGTGTTCTTTTCACCCCTCTCCTGTCCCATAGTGTTCTTCCCCCCCTCTCCTGTCCCATAGTGTTCTTCCCCCTCTCCTGTCCCATAGTGTTCTTCCCCCCTCTCCTGTCCCATAGTGTTCTTCCCCCCTCTCCTGTCCCATAGTGTTCTTCCCCCCTCTCCTGTCCCATAGTGTTCTTCCCCCCTCTCCTGTCCCATAGTGTTCTTCCCCCCTCTCCTGTCCCATAGTGTTCTTCCCCCCTCTCCTGTCCCATAGTGTTCTTCCCCCCTCTCCTGTCCCATAGTGTTCTTGCCCCCCTCTCCTGTCCCATAGTGTTCTTCCCCCCTCTCCTGTCCCATAGTGTTCTTCCCCCCTCTCCTGTCCCATAGTGTTCTTCCCCCCTCTCCTGTCCCATAGTGTTCTTCCCCCCTCTCCTGTCCCATAGTGTTCTTCCCCCCTCTCCTGTCCCATAGTGTTCTTCCCCCCTCTCCTGTCCCATAGTGTTCTTCCCCCCTCTCCTGTCCCATAGTGTTCTTCCCCCCTCTCCTGTCCCATAGTGTTCTTCCCCCCTCTCCTGTCCCATAGTGTTCTTCCCCCCTCTCCTGTCCCATAGTGTTCTTGCCCCCCTCTCCTGTCCCATAGTGTTCTTCCCCCCTCTCCTGTCCCATAGTGTTCTTCCCCCCTCTCCTGTCCCATAGTGTTCTTCCCCCCTCTCCTGTCCCATAGTGTTCTTCCCCCCTCTCCTGTCCCATAGTGTTCTTCCCCCCTCTCCTGTCCCATAGTGTCCTTCCCCCCTCTCCTGTCCCATAGTGTCCTTCCCCCCTCTCCTGTCCCATAGTGTCCTTCCCCCCTCTCCTGTCCCATAGTGTCCTTCCCCCCTCTCCTGTCCCATAGTGTCCTTCCCCCCTCTCCTGTCCCATAGTGTCCTTCCCCCCTCTCCTGTCCCATAGTGTCCTTCCCCCCTCTCCTGTCCCATAGTGTCCTTCCCCCCTCTCCTGTCCCATAGTGTCCTTCCCCCCTCTCCTGTCCCATAGTGTCCTTCCCCCCTCTCCTGTCCCATAGTGTCCTTCCCCCCTCTCCTGTCCCATAGTGTCCTTCCCCCCTCTCCTGTCCCATAGTGTCCTTTCCCCCTCTCCTGTCCCATAGTGTCCTTCCCCCCTCTCCTGTCCCATAGTGTCCTTCCCCCCTCTCCTGTCCCATAGTGTCCTTCCCCCCTCTCCTGTCCCATAGTGTCCTTCCCCCCTCTCCTGTCCCATAGTGTTCTTCCCCCCTCTCCTGTCCCATAGTGTTCTTCCCCCTCTCCTGTCCCATAGTGTTCTTCCCCCCTCTCCTGTCCCATAGTGTTCTTCCCCCCTCTTCTGTCCCATAGTGTTCTTTCCCCCTCCCCTCTCCCATAGTGTTCTCCCCCCCTCCCCTGTCCCATAGTGTTCCCCCCCCACTCCCATGTCCTATAGTATTCTCCCCTGTCCTATAGTGTTCCCCCATCTCCTGTCCCATAGTGTTCATTTTCCCCCCTCTCCTGTCCCATAGTGTTCTCCCCCCTCACGCCTGTCCTATAGTATTCTCCCTCCCTCGCCTGTCCTATGGTATTCTTCCCCCCCTCCCCTATAGTATTTTCCCCTGTCCTATAGTGTTCTCCCCCCCCCCCCCCCCCCGCCCCATATTGTTCTTTCCACCCTAAACTGTCCCATAGTGTTCTTTCTCCCCCTGTCCCAAAAACATTTTTTTTTTTCTCAGCAAATTTGACCCGTTTTCAGCCGAAGCGGATCGGCCCATTTTCGGCCAAAAATTTCGGCAGCCGAAATTTCGGTGCACCCCTAGTATTTTGGTAATGTATTGATTTCTAAATATTTCTGCATGCCTCCATAGTATAAATCGGAGGTTAGCCAACCTGCAGAGAGCCCACCTGCAGAATTCTGAGAGTGAAATAATCACTGAAGTCAGATTTCTGCAAGTACATTGCTAAGAGACAAATTCTTTTTTTAATCCAACTAATATTATTTTCTTAATAAACCAAAAATTTGAAATATCTTGCTCTCATTCCATCAGGAGAGGTACAGCTCACCAACTCCGTGTTTCCCATGTATCGTTCTTCTTTCTATGGAGATAGAGCAGAAGAGTTTTTTGTTAATCTCCTATTAACTCTTTGTTAATACGAGTTATCTGAAGGCTGGGACACAAATACTTGGTACTTGCTTGGAAGCAGAATGACAGACGGTTTAGGGATAATTACAAGGGCCATTAGAGCACTTTAGCTTATAACTACTTGGTGAAATTCTATTTGGCTAAATTGCTGCTTTCACTCAGCAATACTGTAGCTGATTACTTTACATAGTCTCTGAGCAAGTTACATTTTCCAGGAAGACCCGACTATGTAGATACATCTTCCATCTTCCTTGTATATCTGAATAATTGAGTAGCCAATAGTACTCTGCTATTCTCTACATATCCCAGCTGGTTTAGTTACCTTTCTAGACCGCTTAGCTTGCTGGTTATTGTGTAGATTACCCTCCTCTCCCACCATTGCTCAGCACCTATGTTTCTGCTTATAGGCTTGGCTGCTTGGGTTAGTTGCACTCTGTTTAAGATCTGCAACCTGGAAAGCAAGAAGTATTATTTGAGGTCTGGCTCTGGAGATATATTTTCCTTTGAATATAATGTTAAGGAGTGCTCTGGGAGGGGCTTGACATACACTGGTCAGCCACATCATTATAACCACTGACAGGTGAAGTAAATAACCTTGATTATGTTGTTACAACGGAACCTGTCAAAGGGTGGGATATAGCAGGTATAGTAGGCAGAAAGTGAACAGCCAGTTGTTGAATCATATGTGTTTTTAAGCAGGAAAAATGGTCAAGCAAAAAGACCTTTGACACAGGGCTACATAGTGATGGCTAGACGACTGGTTCAGAACATCTCCAAAACAGCAAGTCTTGTGGGATTTTCCCTGTATGCAGTGGTTAGCACCTACCAAAATTGGTGCAAGGAAGGACAACCGGTGAACTAGCATCAGGTTAATGAACACCCAAGGCTCATTGATGCACATGTGGAGAGTAGACTAGCCCATCTGGTCCGATCACACAGAAGAGCTGCTGTAGCTCAAATTAATGAAAGACAAAATTCTGGCCATGTTAGAAAGGTGTCAGATGATGATCCCTGTTCCCCACAAGCACCTTTAATTGGGACAGGACCTTTGAGCAATGGAAGGCGGTTGCCTGGTCTGATGAATAAAGGTTTCTTTTAGAACAGGTGCATGGCCAGTATGTGTGTCATTTACCTGGGGAAGAGATGGCAGCAGGATGTACTATGGGAAGAAGGCTGGCCAGCAGAAGTAGTGTTATGCTCTGGGCAATGTTCTGCTGGAAAGTGTTGGCATTCATCTAGATGTATATTTGTGCCAGAGATTGTTGCAGACCACATACACCCCTTTATGGCAATGTTGTTCCCAGATGGCAGTGGACTCTTTCGGCAGGATAATGCATCCTACCACTCTGCAAAAATTGTTCAGGAATGGTTTGAGGAACATGACAAAGAGTTCAAGCCTTCAATTTCCCAGATCTCAACCCTATTGAGCATTTGCGGGATGTGCTAAAAAAACTAATCCAATCCATGGAGGCCCTACCTAGTAACTTGCAATACTGAAGTTATTTGCTGCTAATGTCTCTGTGCCAGATACTAAGGACACATTCAGAGGTTTTGTGGCATCCATGCTTTGACTCATCAGAGCTGTTTTGGCAGCATGAGCGGGACCTACACAATATTAGGCAGGGGGGTTTAATGTTGCTGAACATTGTATTTTAATATAATATAGGATCCACACAACTTTATGGCTTTTATTTTTGCACAAAATATAACAAATCCTACAAATAACAGTCTTACAATAGTATTTTTTCAAAATGTATTACATTTAGGGGATAGGATTATAATTAGTGTTATTCCTAATCACCAACACTTTTCCTTTCTCTTGAAATGCTAAACATATTAATATTTTCAACCATGCTCTCTCATGATGGTCCAGTAGACCAAATTCATGACATAGGCTCCCATTTCTCTATAGCCATCGCAACATGGTGCCATGGTTTTAGTGAGTTTTATTTTGTAGACTTTTGATTGTCATTATTTTTTACTTGTCACAGTGTGATTTATGGAGGTTCTAGAGATGTTTGCCCTTCTCTATCTTTACTTATATTATGACTCTAAGATTTGTTTGGGGGCAAAATGTCACAGTATTATATTATACAGACTTCTAGATCACATCTCTTGACTTATGTCCATGGTTTGTTATCTGGCAAATAAGGTGAAACTACAAGACAGTTGTCAGTACCATCTGTGCAATTCTTCATTAGTCTTCAATAGGACAGGTCTCCAAAGTGACCAAGTGATTCTGTTTGAATACAGTTTTTAGGATTTCTTGTTTTGATATTCTGTTTTAGTTGACAAACAGGGTTTTAACTAAAGCTAGAATTGCTAGGATTTCAAAGTGAATTTCAAAAGTTAGGCCAAAATACCTACATTAGAAAAAAGATCTCCAAGTTAGTTTTCTCTCAGTTTACCTATTTTAGCCTGGAATCTGAAACTTACTGAGAATGAACTTTGAATTCCCAGGGGTTCTAACTTTAGTGAATAGCCCTGCCAGTGGTTTTCAGACAAGTTGCATCAGCTGCTACTTGTCTAAAGACATATGGTACGGCCACGATTGTGGCTTAGTGTCATACGCAGCTTAAGTATTGGCTCCCATAAAGTAACAACTATCATGGAGTCCCAATAAATTAAATGCATTTAAAATAGTCATATACATTTTTGTCTACTTATTCATTCTTCTCATCTACCTGTTTATAAATCAACTTAGAAATTTATGAGCAGCAGGAATTGGGAGGAACAAAGCATGGCTAGGTATGTTCTACCTCTCCAGGTTTGATGTATCTATTTCCACAAGTACAGACTCACTTACACTATCATAATATGTAAAAGATAAGATGAATGCGGTAAATATATAAAATATATATATATAATTTTTTTTTCTGCTTTACCAGTGAGCACAGCATAGAGCAGCGGTAGGCAACCTTCAGCACTCCAGATGCTGTGGATGACATCTACCCTGATGCTTTGCCAGCATAATGGCTGTAAGAGCATTATGGGATATGTAGTCCACAACATCTAGAGTGCCAAAGGTTGCCTTCACCTGGCATAGAACATCAACAAATATCACATTTGTTGTCATTTAATACTTAATATAATATTTTGCATTTTTTTCAGGTTCCAGTGCAACTGCAGTGACACTGGGTTTGAAGGAGACATGTGTGAAATTGATATTCCTGAATGTGCCTCTAATCCTTGTCTGAACAATGCTACATGTCAGGAGGGAGTGAAGAAATACTACTGCCTCTGCTGGACAGGTCAGAATGCCAATATATGTTTAATTTAGGGGTGTTTACTTATGTTTATCGATAAATGTATTTAGAACACCTGTGCAATACAGCTATCATTGCAGTAAACTGGGAGCACTTTCAAGGGATACTTTGGGAAACTTTCGCAGGGTAGAAGATGGGGAATTCTTCATATTGCTATGTATTCGTGGATTGATTTGATCTAGACTGCAATCTGGTCCAAGTCATCAAGTTTGATGCTCACTGAAGCGGAGCCAAACAAAGCATGGGAAAAAGTGCGTAAAATCAGTGGCAAGGGGACAGTAACCTAAATAGTGATTTTACTACTATATTTTTTAATTTATTTTTTTTACTATAGATTTTACTACTTTTTCTACTATAGTGTTAGGAATATGTTTATGTTCCTGACATTATATTGTTCCTTTAAGTGCAGAAGCAGTTTTTGCATTTTTTCCTGTTTGTGTTCAAATGCAATCTGCATTTTTCTTATTTATTGCAGCATCACATATTCTATATTATTTTTAAAAGGACAAAAAGGGAGGGGGGCATGATTTGAGCCTCGATGGAGATGCAGAGCTCTGTGCCACTAAGCCATCAATAGCATTCCCAGTACGCTCAGATCCCCCCCAGATGGGTCATAACAAATGCCCAGGTATTCCCCAAACCCCCAGAGATGGCCAGGCAAGCTATAATACCGGCCCGATGGATTACTTTATCCAGACCCCAGGTGGGCCCACGCAAACTACACATGGCTCTAAAATGGCGCCTTCATTACTGGCCTCATCCATGGCCTCAGACGTGGGGAATCAAGAGGTTAGCTGACACTATGGTTGACCTGCAGGCAATGTCAGCAATGCTTCCCAAGTCCATCGCCACGGCGGTAACTGCTCACGACACCTGCATACAGGCCCTGGAAGCCCAAGTACAAACTTCCACTGATCAAGTTAATGCCTCAGATATGGAACTCACCAGACAGGGCTCAATGCTACTAGCGCTAAGACGGCAAACTGAAGATGCAGGTGATCCAACATAAGACTGCATGAAGTTCCTGAACCCCAAGGTGATGAAGATGTGGAAGGCCTACTTACCACGCCTTTTCAGCTGGTCCTGGCTGTGGCGAAACCAACCTCGCCACTGGGCATTGGAGAAGACTGATTGCCAGCCTCCTGCCTTGTTACTATGGCCCCTGGGATGTATTGCCCTTTAAAGACATTATTTGGGCATATTGTATTTTTTTGTGCTGTTTCTGGCTCTTTAAGTACTTTGGGAAAGGACCTGCAGTTTTGGCATGGCACTTCGGATGCAGCCGAAGTAGTCGAAGTGGCCGCCATTAGAAAACCGAACACCGGCGGCCATTTTGATTCATTCAAATGCAGTCAGCGGTGTGTGCTGTCAAACTAAAATCGGCTACAGAACGGCACGAACACCGTTGAAGTTTTACCTTCCCTGGAACTAATGCATTCGACAGTTTAATCGACAGTTCCTTCGACAATTCAAATGGTTGTCGTTCATCTGTTTGAACTGACTTTAACATGGGAAATAGACCGACCGCACAGCCCAAATCTATGGAACTGTTGGGCATGAAAAATGTGCTTGCAGTCAGTCATAAAAGGACTTCCATCTAACTTATTAACCCCTGAATGGAATTGGCTGAATTTTCACTATGTTTATAATTAAAGTGTGCTGAATAATATGTCCTTTGATGAAGATTGAATGTATATTTTTAAAGTTATAGTACATGTGTAAAAACTGTATTTCTCTTCCTGTGATAATTACATTAACCCATTGTGTTCAGTAATTATATCACAGGCAGAGGGGAGGATTTTGTGTTGGAGTGTCTGAGTGTATTGTACGTATTGATTGGTTGTACTTCAAAACCCTGTGGGCGGTACTATGGTTGTAGAATGGGCATAAAAGCAGAGTGTTTGATTAAAAGCTTCAGTTCTACTTCACCCTCAATTTGGAGTGCAGTCTCTTATTGGGGGGAATCTGCTACAAGGGATTGCAATGCTAGTCATACTCTTTTGTTATATCACTACTAAGCTCTTGTAAGAGCTTGTTCCTGTCTTGCTCTCTAAAGGAGTCCACGGTGGTTATGGTGTCAGCTGGAGTGCTTGGAGCCCTCAGGAAGCGCTAGGAGCATCCATCAACGGAAGTACCCAGTCGGGGTGCCCGTTGATCCGTTACGGTGGCTGCAGACAGTCCCGACCAAATTCGATTTGACAGGGCACATCGAGCACTCTGCCCCCACACGCCTGAGGGCACTCCACGAGACCTGATTTGTTACCTCCACTCCTATCAACTCAAGGAGAAAATCATGCAGAAGGCAAGAACGCGCCCAAGGTGTATATCTTCAATGACCTACCTGGTTCATGTGTCTGCCCCACCTAGCCACTCTCCCCTGATCCAAACCTTGTCCCAATGGAAATCTGAACTTCCGCACTGGACTGATCAATAACTCCCGGAGCTGAGACCCTTACCCCCACTACTGCCGCTTGGTCCCACACCTTCCCCGTTACATGCCCCCATACGCTGACCACTGTCGGGATCCCGCTGTTTTGGGAGGGGAGCAGGGCAATCATGGGCTCCAAAAAAAATAAGTTACACTATTTCCCATATTGCAAAAGGTACCCTATGGTGGGCCCGTGCGTGCCTTGACTTTCCGCAGCTGACTGAAATAACGAAATAGGAGACTCCTATTTTGATTGGGGGGGGGGGGGAGGGGCACCAGGGGACACCCCAAGCACTGGCGGATTTGATACACATGCCAGTGAGGGCTACTCATTTTCATTTTGCCCATATTGCGGAAGGTACCCAATGGTGTGCCCTAACTCACTACAGACATAACGTAATAGGGGACTCCTTTCTGAAGGAACACTATAAATAGAGGTGGGAGGGGGGACTAGGGGACACCCCGAGCATTTGCAGACTTGTTGAGGGCTACTTATTTTCCTTTTGGTTATGACTCCGTTATTAACATAAGGTTAAGGGGTAGGGCTGCGGGGGAGGGAAGCAGACGGGTGGGGTGGATGGGGAGAGGAGATGGGGGGGATATATATTATTTTTCCCTCCATCCCCCCCCCCCCCCCCCCCCACATTTAATGTCCACGGTCTCTGATAGATGCTAAGGTGCAGGCAACCTAAGGTGATTTCCCTACACTCACAATGTACCTTACATGCTACCCTATTCCCGTTGTCTAAATCGGCTGCTGTGGTGGTGTTCCACCACATCAGAGGGGCCACTGCCATTGGTTGGCATGCTGGGCACCACGGATGTCCCATGGGGGAATTTCTGTACATAGCACACTAACTCAACAGTTACTCTTCTGGTATACATCAGCTCCATACAGGTGGCTTAGAGCAACACGCTTAACCAAGTTCCTCAGACCCTACTAACTGACACAGGCTGTGTAGCTACCAGGTCAAGCTCAACTGCAGTCCCCAACCAAAGTCGTGTGAACTGCGTCACTGTAGGAAGTTTTCACCCCAGTGGGGTCTGGTGCCAA
The DNA here is from genome assembly GCF_036172605.1 of Pelobates fuscus. NCBI lineage: Eukaryota > Metazoa > Chordata > Amphibia > Anura > Pelobatidae > Pelobates > Pelobates fuscus. Next base: position 120,917,034 of record NC_086325.1, read on the forward strand.
CTGCTCCCACAATCACACAAACGCCCCCATGGGGGTGTCTTTTCCTCTCCAATTTAGGACCCTACAGGGCCTGACGGGGCTCTCCCTTTCCCTTCTATTGTGTCGCCTTTTGTCCTCTCTTTCACTTTTTACCTTCTGATCTTCTGGGCTCGGTGGATCACCCCCCACTCTTATTGCGAGTGTGGCACGGCCAGGCAACCCCGTGGGATCTCTTCCCTCTACTACTAACTCCACCCCCACACCACGAGACTTTGTCTGGGTGCCCCTGTCTACGTTTGTACATTGCTCAAATTGGGTCATCGCAGTCAGACTTGGAGCGAAACTACCGGACCTGGTCCACCCAGATTTGACTGGGTTCATACCAGGTAAAGAGGGACAGGATAGCATGTTGCAAGTGCTCTCTATCCAGCATCTAGCATGCAGGGATGGAACGCCCTTGCTTCTCCTTTCCACCGATGCAGCGAAAGCTTTCGATCGGGAGGACTGGTCTTTCTTCATGGCTACGGTCCACAGCTATGGCTTCAGGGTCAAGTGGACTAACTGGATAGGAGCTCTGTATTATTTGCCGAATGCGAGAGTATGAGTAAACGGAGCCCTAACGGATAGCTTTTCGATCCGTAATGGTACACGCCAGGGATGCCCACTCTCCCCGCTTCTGTTTGCGCTATCCCTAGAGCCTTGATGGAGGCGATGTGGCGAGGCAGCGTTATCAACGGCATCTACTGGAACGTCAAGACCCACATGGTGGCGGCATATGCTGACGACCTGTTGGTTTTTCATTACTAATAAAATATCTACAGTACCACGTCTACCCGACCTTCTAGACACCTATAGCGCTATAGCCGGGTTTAATCTCAACCTGTCTAAATGTGAGAAATCTGAAGCAGAACAGTATTGCTTCAGCATTAGTGTTATGTTTACACTTTTACAGCTTATATAAGTAGTCACAGAGTTTTACTCGCTGTATAGTCTCCACTCACTCCTGCTGTTCATATTATTTTTATCTTCTATATTTTTATTTTAGATTTATTTATTAAAAGTTACTTTTTAAGCCTATAATCTTCTCAGTAAATCATACACAGGTCGTATGGCATTTTTTTTGTTCTCTATGAGCTTTATAGTCTACTTCTGTTTCTACATACTTACAAGCTAAACATCACTGATGATTGATCCTGAACCCTTTACTATCTACAAATTTCACCACAGGACATGGAGGGGCTGCTTGCTGGCAACATAGGACAATAGAGGAACATGACTTTGTCCATGCAGTATGTTGAGGTCTGAATAATGCTCATACCGAGGGAATACTTCCCTAGTTGCTGCACAAAAGAGGCTTAAAAGCCTCAATTGCTATGAGGTCTTATTACCATTGTTTGCACTAATATCAGTTTAACCTTTGAAAACCCAAATAAAGATTTTCAAACGACTAATAAAATTGTAATCTCAGCATGAAATATTTTGGAAAGATTTAGCTTTTTTTTTTTTTTTTTTTTTTTTTTTTAAATTCTTTATTTTTGACGTGCAGAGTTGAATACAAGCTTTGTCACGATGTACTGCACATATTTTTTTTTTTATAACAGAAAACTAGCTTTTCGCAGAAAGCTTGAACATAGCGAGGTAATAGAAACATGCATGTCGTCAATGCGTTAGTCTAGATGCGTATAAAGGTTAACCATTTAGTCGACATACGGATGCAGTAATATGATATAATTAACATAACGTCTAAGCATTTTGCTGGCCGTTCATCCAGCGTGATTTTAGCAGAGTAAATGCTACTAGTAAGTGAATTAGACAATTAAGGAGAAAATCTCTACGACACATTCGCCTTCTTTTCTGGTATGGTGGACTAAGTTTAAATTCTCACTGTGAGGCCCTACTTTATATATATTGTTAAAGCTAGACCATGCCGTTAGGACTGTAAAGTAAGAATGAATGTAGCTAGCACATAGTGTTAACACGCTATAGGACATTCACAGTAAGCATTAAGTATTAAGTATGCTAGGACTTGAGGTTAGGAAGCCGTTAGACTTCAGTGAGATTACAGTGAGTAGTAAATTAGCCCCCTATACTGGCTATCCAGTCGAATCTAGCTCCCGCCGATTAGTACTTATGCTGGTATAAAATGTGTAGCTAGCGAATTACATCTGCGGTATTGTTGATTGTCTGACTTGTAATGCATGAACAAACGTAGATAAACATTTTGCAGAGGGATAGAGAATTTAAAATAAAGGTTACTGGCTAAGGCTTCCGGGCAAGTAAAAGATCAGGGTAAATCATAGGTAAAAGTACATAGCCGTTTGCAGGGCTCTGGCATGAACGTAAGGCCAGTGCAAGTTCAGCCGACCCCTGACACCGGGAAACGCTGGTGCTCTGTTAGGCAGCTCCCTTTGGTGCGCCACAACAGCGACATCAAATTAGGGTAATAAACAATTCGTATAAGTTGTGGCATGCGGTAAGCTGGCACATTTTTGGTATATACATAGTTATGTTGCAACAGTGTTCTCGATTAGCTCAAGCAGAGGTGTAGTAATCACAATTTTATATAAACAATTTGTGTTTAGTGAGGCATTAATTATAAAATTAAAGCTTACATGTTGACCGGCCTATATATGTCTGCTGTTAATCCAATGACAGTGTTAGCAGGTCGTGTTTGAGGCAAAAATATACAGAGTCGAAGCGTCTTGTTAGCAATCGTCGAAGTGAATGTCGTGTGGTCATATGAGGCATCGTATTAAGCTTGCATAATTGTACGGTAACAGGGGTAAGGATATAAGTAAAGGTGGACAAGAGTTAGGCCGTCTGGGTTTTTTTCTCGATATTAGTCCGGTGTGAGTGTAGTATGTCGTATTCAGGAATGTGTGGACAATGCATAGCAGAAGCAAGTGTTGCGCCAAGATGTGGTTTATGTGCGGTGGCGTACTGTATTGCTATGGGACAGATGGGAGGTCAATACTCCTGTTAAGGCGGACATATAGTG